>NC_140214.1:46359748-46978975 GCF_951802725.1 Rutilus rutilus | reverse complement strand
GGTGGTCCCTGTTCCGGTGGTCCCTGTTCCAGTGATCCTGCTCGCACTGCCTTCACCACCTCAGCGATGCGTCACGTCTGCCCAGCCAGAGACTGTTCACGTCACGTCTGCCCAGCCAGAGACTGTTCACGTCACGTCTGCCCAGCCGGAGCCTGTTCACGTCACGCCTGCCGAGCCTGTGTCTTCGGACAAGATGGCCGCCGCCGAGAGTGTTCCCGTCACGTCTGCCGAGCCTGTGTCTTCGGACAAGATGGCCGCCACCGAGAGTGTTCCCGTCACGTCTGCCGAGCCTTTGTCTTCGGACAAGATGGCCGCCGCCGAA
The DNA here is from genome assembly GCF_951802725.1 of Rutilus rutilus. Lineage (NCBI taxonomy): Eukaryota > Metazoa > Chordata > Actinopteri > Cypriniformes > Leuciscidae > Rutilus > Rutilus rutilus. Next base: position 46,978,653 of record NC_140214.1, on the reverse strand, counting down.
CCTGTTCACGTCACGCCTGCCGAGCCTGTGTCTTCGGACAAGATGGCCGCCGCCGAGAGTGTTCCCGTCACGCCTGCCGAGCCTGTGTCTTCGGACAAGATGGCCGCCGCCGAACCTGTTCACGTCACGCCTGCCGAGCCTGTGTCTTCGGACAAGATGGCCGCCGTCGAGCCAGTGTCTGTTCCTGAGCCGGAGCCAGTGTCTGTTCCTGAGCTGGAGCCAGTGTCTGTTCCTGAGCCGGAGCCAGTGTCTGTTCCTGAGCCGGAGCCAGTGTCTGTTCCTGAGCCGGAGCCAGTGTCTGTTCCTGTGTCTGTTCCTGTGTCTGTTCCTGAGCCGGTGATGTCTGTTCCTGGGCCGGTGGGGCCAGTTCCAGTGCCTGAGCCGGTGGTGCCAGTTCCAGTGCCTGAGCCGGTGGTGCCAGTTCCAGTGCCTGAGCCGGTGGTGCCAGTTCCAGTGCCTGAGCCGGTGGTGCCAGTTCCTGTGCCTGAGCCCTGGCCGCCCGAGGGGTCATCTCCGCCGTGGCCGCCCGAGGGGTCGTCTCCGCCCTGGCCGCCCGAGGGGTCTTCTCCGCCCTGGCCGCCCGAGGGGTCTTCTCCGCCCTGGCCGCCCGAGGGGTCTTCTCCGCCCTGGCCGCCCGAGGGGTCTTCTCCGCCCTGGCCGCCCAAGGGGTCTTCTCCGCCCTGGCCGCCAGAGGGTCTTCTCCGCCCTGGCCGCCCGAGGGGTCTTCTCCGCCCTGGCCGCCCGAGGGGTCTTCTCCGCCCTGGCCGCCCGAGGGGTCTTCTCCACCCTGGCCGCCCGAGGGAGGGTCTTCTCCGCCCTGGCCGCCCGAGGGAGAGTCTGCTCCACCCTGGCCGCCCGATGGACTCTCTGTTCTGCCCTGGCCTCCAGAACTGTCCATTTTCCCTGCCCCACCCTGGTCTGTCTCTCTTGTTCCCCCTGTCCCACCCTGGTCTGTCTTTCCTGTTCCCCCTGTCCCACCCTGGTCTGTCCCTCCCGTCCCACCCTGGTCTGTCCCTCCCGTCCCACCCTGGTCTGTCTTTCCTGTTCCCCCTGTCCCACCCTGGTCTGTCCCTCCCGTCCCACCCTAGTCTGTCCCTCCCGTCCCGCCCTGGTCTGTCCCTCCCGTCCCGCCCTGGTCTGTCCCTCCCGTCCCACCCTGGTCTGTCCCTCCCGTCCCGCCCTGGTCTGTCCCTCCCGTCCCTAGTGGAGCGTCTGGTAGCCGCTCCTTTAGGAGGGGGTAATGTCACATGCCTGTCCTGTCTTGTGTAGCACATGTGGTGTTTGTGTTCCTGTCATTGTTTTGACCCCACCCTCCTTGTTATCTTATTATTGGTTTCATTTGCCCCACCTGTTGTTCCTCATTACCTGCCTGATTTGTCCCTTTTATAAGTTCCTTTGTGTTTGCAGTCTGTGTCGGATCGTTGTCTTGTACACGTCTCCCGTTTCCCCGTGACCCGTTTGGTATGTTCACTTTTGAAGTTTTTGTTTGGTATTTTGTAAAGTTTTCCCCCTCGTGGGTGTTTGTTTTACGTTGTTCTTTTGTTTATTAAAGATCCCTTTCCTCTGCACTTGAGTTTTCCTTGTTTTCTTAGTTTTCCGTGACAAATGGATCACAAACCATTGACTTCATTATTTAATTAACTGAGAGAAGTGCCACAAATGGCATCGCCATGTATACAGAGATGGGCTGTGACATTGGGTGGATACGAATACACAATTGTTTACAAAGCTGGCAAGGAACATCAAAATGCTGATGGACTTAGCAGACTGCCTTTAACAGAGAAAGGAGTAGAGAATCAAGCGGAGAAAACTTGAAGAAAATGATGTGCCCCTTGTCAAAGCAGAACAAGTGAGAAAATGGACAGACAAAGATGCAGTTTTAGCTCGAGTGCGAGAGTATGTGCTCAGAGGATGACCAAAGAGAATGGACGAGTCTGTTTTTGGAGCATATACTAAGAAACGAGAGGAACTCAGTGTACAGGGAGGCTAAGAAACGAGAGGAACTGTACAGGGAGGCTGTGTTCTGTGGGGAGCGCGAGTGGTGATTCCCCCGCCGGGCCGCGCTGCTCTATTGAAACAATTACACATCAATCACCCTGGAGTAATCCGAATGAAAGGTTTGGCACGAAGTTACATGAGGTGGCCACAGATAGATACGGAAATAGAAGGCATGGTAAAAACTTGTGCCACATGTCAAGAGAATAGAAATTCTCCACCCTGTGCACCTTTACATCCATGGGAGGTGCCGAATCTGCCATGGAGAAGAATCCACATTGATTATGCTGGTCCGTGGTTAGGGAGAATGTTTTTGATCGTAGTGGATGCCTACTCTAAATGGCTAGACGTGTACCCGTTAAATAAGTCTACCTCTACTGTAACCATTCAATGCCTGAGACAAAGTTTTAGCCAACATGGGATACCTGACGGATAATGGCAGTAGTTTCACAAGTGCAGAGTTCCAAGAGTTCATGACCCGAAATGGCATCAAACACATCACCACAGCACCGTATCATGCAGCTTCTAATGGACTGGCTGAAAGGGCAGTGCAAACGTACAAAAGTCTTATGAAGAAGAGCACAGGAGATTCCATTGAGACAAAGCTGGCTAGAGCACTGTTCAGTTACAGGATCACACCACAGTCGACTACTGGGAAATCTCCTGCGGAACTGTTGTGTGGAAGAAAACTAAGGTCTACCTTGGATCTCTCCACCCTGAATATAGAAGTCAAGTAGAGGAAAAACAGATGAAGCAAAAATTTTACCATGATCGAAATGCTAAAAAGAGACAGGTGACTGAAGGTGATCAAGTGTACACTTAGAACTTTGGTTCAGGGCCTACCTGGATTCCTGGGACAGTTCAGAAACAGACAAGACCGGTGTCTTGTACTGTTACACTTGGAAATGGCCAGGTAGTGCGCCGGCACATAGATCAAGTGAGGAACAGGCATGTTGTGCCTTCGGAGGAAACTCTGGAGTTGGAGGAAACGTTTCTGAAAGAGGGGGACTAGTTGACATCAATCGCGGGTGTCACACTTTCCAAAGACACTAATGTGGAGCAGACAGAGGAAACGACCAAGGAGCTGTTAGGATCAGAAACTCCTGTGGTGAAAGACAATTTAGAGTTAAGGAGGTCGACGAGACAGAAGAAGACTCCAAGTTATTTACAGGACTATGTATGAGTAGTTAGAAGTGAGTTTCCCAGCCACAGGGCAAGAATGTGTCCTGGAACTCACTGGGACGGAGGTAGTCCACCCGAAGTCCCTAGTTTATATTGTAAATGCACAAATGTTATGGTTTTGTGTTGTTCCCTTATATATATTAAAACTTGGTAAAATATACAATAGTTGTAAAACATGTGATATATTGTAAATAGTAATGTAGATAACTATTTGAAGCTAGTGTTATCTGGGGAAAGGGGGTGTAGTAAATGGGATGCATTAGACAAGGTTGTCCAGTAGAGGGCGGCATGGGTTTACTTATGTTACCTTTTCTCCTGATGAGTGTTGTTTGGGTGTCAGTCTGTTATCTGCTGAGGCGGTGTTAAGATGCGTTGTCCACTCTGCACCTGTTAATAAAGATTAAGTAAATTATCTCCATGTCTCCACATTTGTGATGTCTCAAAGGATATTACAATAGGTATGAAGGACAAACTGGCCAATGGGTAAGAAAAATGTATACATATACATTGCAAAACAAGTAACTGTTCTTCATTAACATGTAACGTAGTCTATAGTTTGATCTTCCTTCCTTAGATTGAATGTTCAGAATGTGGAAGGTGGGACTGTGTGGTCAGATCTTTCATACCTGTTAGCTAATGAATGTGTTTGTTGGACATTCCTCTGAATAAATGCTGTGGGTAATTCACTGGATCCATAAGCAATGGCTTCTCAATTTTCAACACTCTAGGAACATTTATGGAGTGTAGCCTACTGTATGCTTTATGCTTTAACTCATTTCTCAGTAACATTAAAATAAATAATAAATAAATGCTTGACATCCCTTTAACCACAGCAGTATTGCTGCTCAATTTAAATTAAGCCACAAATTGGCATCATAACAATAATCAGTAACACTTTAGAATACTGCTCCTTCATTAATGAATAACTACACAGGAACAAATGAGTAATGCATTAGTAACACTCTAGTAACTACTATTAACTAACAAGAAACTCTGATTAACGAATGAGTAAGTAATAGCGCTCAGTCGGATGTGGTAGTTCACTATTAGCTAATCAATAACTACTATTTTTCATACCTCACTGAAGACTATACGAACTACTATATACAGGTTAATAATTAATATGTATAATGCAAAATGTTTAATATAAGGTTATGGTAGCCCATTAGTAATGACTCAAGTGTTACTACATCATTCTAAAGGAACTACTAATAATTTGGATCAGTATTCTAAAGTGAAGATCATGGGAACGCACTAGTAATGACTGGTTACCATTGGGTTACCATTACCTTTTATTATAAATGATGCCTTATTCATGTTAATTATGAACCTGTAGATAGTAGTTCTCTGGGAGGTATGAAAAAATAGTAGTTCTTGATTAGCTAATAATGAACTACAACATTCATCTGAGTGCTATTACTTACTAATTTGTTAATCAGAGTTTCTTGTTAGTTAATAGTAGTTACTAGAATGTTAATAATACGTTACTCGCTTGTTCCTGTGTAATTATTCATTAACGAAGGAACAGTATTCTAAAGTGTTACCCAATAATCTGCGAATACACACACACTGCAAAGACACAATGTCAATAGCATAATTTATTGAATCTATTTACAGTTGTCATTAGATATTCAATTTCATTGAAACAAATGTAACAAAATAATGTGGCCGTGGTCTGTGTGTCGTGAAATTAAAACACATTAAAACTTCCCTTAAAGGCGTCTGAAACATTCAGCAGAGCAGCGACAGAGTAAGCAACAGTGTCCTAATATGATACAAACATTTACCAATAACGTGGAAAGCTTTCGCTGTGACGAATCTGTCACCGTTTAGGTATAGCGGAGGATTTTCTTTTTCCGGGTGGATCATCAAGACTATTGGTCCTCCTAAGTGTCAATCATTCTGGTGATATGTTTACGCAAGGCCGTCGTACGTGCTCGTGCACACGATTCACACGATGGCGTGCGCTCAAAACACAGGTTGGGCTTCCCACTAATGCCTCAGTCGTGAAGTTTCTACTTGACAGGTAAAGTTTGGCATGCTATTTGGAGAAATCCATTTAAAATCACTGCTAGTAAAAGTTAATGTAAGCTATGATTAGCTCGTGCATGCGTTTAATAGGCGTTCCCTCTCGGGAGCAGGTAGAGTGTTGCGCATGTGCATTTTTTCAAAAAGTGGAGAAGGCGGTTCTTTTCTAAAATTCGGGAAAATCCTCCGCTATACCTTTAACATCTGCTGGAAATCCAGGTTAAACTATCTGCGTGCGTGCACGTGCGCGTCCCCAGTTAACATGATCCCCAGTTGATCCGTAACACCAGTTGTATTTTTGACACAAAGTGTAACAGCACGTCTTTTTCAGTTCAGCTATATTCAGTATGACCAATCAGAGCCAAGCTTTTCAAGTCGAAGTCGAGATGAAGATCTGCACTCAGAAGTTACTGATAAGTTTTAGTTGCTGTTTGCATAAATAACTCGCTCACGGTTTAGTTTTCCCTAGGTGGACAGGTCTGCTATGCATTTGCTAATATGACTAACGTGAATACTGACGTTAACCGCTGTAACATGATGCTTACACTGATTTCTAGCGACTTCAGCAGTGTGTATATAGTCAACGTCTGAAGTCTTTGATAAATCTGTTTAAAATCTATGTGGAGATATTTGTCTGTGTCACGATGTGGTTTTCCTGTCCTGTGCCATGTTTTGTAGTCCTTTGTAGTTTTTCTTGTTTATTAGTCTCCCCAGGTGTTTCTGATTAACCACACCCCCTTGTTATCTTGTTTAGCTTGTTAGTCTCTGTATTTAAACCCTGTGTCTTGTTTCAGTGTTTGTGGGTTCTTGTTTGTGTATGTTGGCTGTTTGGTTCCTGTGTCCCGAGTCTGAGTTTGTCTAGTTTTTGGTTTATTAAATAAAGTTTGCTGCATGTGGATCCTGCTTCCTCCTATCATTCAGCCAGCAGCGTTACAGAAGAACCCACCAATTAATGGATCCAGCAGCAGCTTTGGGGAGTCTCCAGCCAAGATGGCGGCCACGTCTGATTCTGGTTCCCAGGATGGCCGCCACCACGTTGTCTGAGAGTCTCCAGCCAAGAAGGCGGCCACGCCTGATTCTGGTTCCAAGGATGGCCGCCGCCACGCTTCCTGAGCCTCTGTCTGTTCCTGAGACCGCATCTGTTCCTGAGTCTGAGCCTGTTCCTGAACCTGAGCTTCTTCACGTCACGTCTGCCGATCCAGAGACTTTTCACGTCACTTCTGCCGATCCAGAGACTGTTCACGTCACTTCTGCCGATCCAGAGACTGTTCACGTCACTTCTGCCGATCCAGAGACTGTTCACGTCACTTCTGCCGATCCAGAGACTGTTCACGTCACTTCTGCCGATCCAGAGACTGTTCACGTCACTTCTGCCGATCCAGAGACTGTTCACATCACTTCTGCCGATCCAGAGACTGTTCACGTCACTTCTGCCGATCCAGAGACTGTTCACGTCACTTCTGCCGATCCAGAGACTGATCACGTCACGTCTGCCGAGCCAGTGTCGCCAGACAAGATGGCCGCCGCCGAGCCAGTGTCTCCGGACAAAATGGTCGCCGCCGAGCCAGTGTCTCCGGACAAGATGGCCACCACCGATCCAGAGTCTGCTCAAGTCACGTCTGCCGAGCCAGTGTCTCCGGACAAGATGGCCGCCGCCGAGCCAAAGTCTGTGATGGTCCTGCCCAGCTCAAAGCCCTCTTCGCCGCTGGTCCTGCCCAGCTCAAAGCCCTCTTCGCCGCTGGTCCTGCCCAGCTCAAAGCCCTCTTCGCCGCTGGTCCTGCCCAGCTCAAAGCCCTTTTCGCAGATGGTCCTGCCCAGCTCAGAGCCCTCTTCGCCGCTGGTCCTGCCCAGCTCAGAGCCCTCTTCGCCGCTGGTCCTGCCCAGCTCAGAGCCCTCTTCGCCGCTGGTCCTGCCCAGCTCAGAGCCCTCTTCGCCGCTGGTCCTGTCCAGCCCTGACCTGCCTTCACCGCCTGTCTCATCCAGCCCTGACACGCCTTCGCCACGGGACTCCTCCTACCCGGCGCCTAAGTCGGTTAACCTCCCCAAGAAAATTTTGGGGGGGAGCAATAAGCCTTCACCGCCATGGCCACCCGAAGGGTCCTCGCCGCCATGGCCACCCGAAGGGTCCTCTCCTCCGTGGCCACCCAAAGGGTGCTCACCGCCATGGCCTCCCGAAGGGTCGTCTCCGCCCTGGCCGCCTGAAGGGTCGCCTGCACTGCCTGGTCCGCCCTGGCTGCCTGCACTGCCTGCTCCGCCCTGGTTGCCTGCTCCGCCCTGGTTGCCTGCTCCGCCCTGGTTGCCTGCTGTGCCTGGTCCGCCCTGGCCGCCTGCACTGCCTGCTCCGCCCTGGTCGCCTGCTCCGCCCTGGTCGCCTGCACTGCCTGCTCCGCCCTGGTCGCCTGCACAGCCTGCTCCGCCCTGGTCGCCTGCACAGCCTGCTCCGCCCTGGTCGCCTGCACAGCCTGCTCCGCCCTGGTCGCCTGCACAGCCTGCTCCGCCCTGGTCGCCTGCACAGCCTGATCCGCCCTGGCCTCCAGTCCTGCTACAGTCTCCAGGTCCTCTGCTGCTCCACGGGCCTGGCCCTCCATCCCGCCCCCGAGACCGCCTCCGCTTCACCGCCCTCCTGAACTTTTTGTTGTTTTTATGGGCGTCAGGAGCCGCCCATAGGGGGAGGGCTATGTCACGATGTGGTTTTCCTGTCCTGTGCCATGTTTTGTAGTCCTTTGTAGTTTTTCTTGTTTATTAGTCTCCCCAGGTGTTTCTGATTACCACACCCACTTGTTATCTTGTTTAGCTTGTTAGTCTCTGTATTTAAACCCTGTGTCTTGTTTCAGTGTTTGTGGGTTCTTGTTTGTGTATGTTGGCTGTTTGGTTCCTGTGTCCCGAGTCTGAGTTTGTCTAGTTTTTGGTTTATTAAATAAAGTTTGCTGCATGTGGATCCTGCTTCCTCCTATCATTCAGCCAGCAGCGTTACAGTCTGTCTTAACACAACTATAAAACATTGTCCAATGCATCTGCAAAAAAACAGAATTAGTCATTATAACATATACAACATTACAATTTGGCTTCATTGTTATGATGGTAAATAATAAATGGACTGCATTTATATAGTGCTTTCACAGACCACCAAAAGCGTCATAGCCTCACATTCACCCATTCATACACCGACGGCGGTGTCAGCCATGCAAGCCGCCATCCAGCTCGTCGGGAGCAGCTGGGGTTAGGTGTCTTGCTCATGGACACCTCGACACTTCGATGATGTAAATGATCTTTGAAAAGTTTGATTGGTGTTTATATTTGTTCAAGCTTGACAACCTTATTGCCTTTTTGATTACTTTCTAATATATTGTAGCGTTCTCAGGCAAGGACGAGACGTTTTCAATATAACAAAGGGTGTTTATTAAAGGCTGTTGTCGGCCACAGCCCACGCCGTACACACCCGACTTATCAGAGAACCGCACTTGAACCAGCGAGGCGCTCTCTCCCCTATATCCCCCGTTTCCCCCCCGAGGGGTGGAGCCTTGTTCCATATTGAACTTGAACATCGAATCACATTGACTCACATAAAATGAATAAAGTACAACATTAACATTAAATGCTCCTTATTTGTAACAGAACAGCATTTTGAACACGTTACACTACCCCCCTCTAACTGAAGTCCTCGACCCCGAGGACAAAGTCTCTAAATCTGACTGGGGTTCTCCGCTCCCTCCTAGGACGCCCCCTGAGGAGAATGTGATTTTGGATTTCAGGTGCCGCTTCCCCTGAGCCCTGCGAATGATCACCCTGAGGGATGTCGGGCAGCGGTGTCACCTGCTGGCCACTACTGGCCATATCAGCTGGCCCAATTACCCCCTCAGTCCCCCTTTGAGCCTCACTGTTGTGTGAAGGAAGTACTGTAACACCCTCTGGTGTCGCGGTGCCCCGGTAAGGGGCCAGCCTATCACGATGCAGCACCACTTTGCGCCCCCGTAGAGGCACCTGCACTCGATACACCACCTCCCCCAGCTTGTCCAATATCAGGCATGGTCCCACCCAGTGGCTGTCCAGCTTAGGGCACCTTCCTCTCTTCCTAACTGGGCTGTAAACCCAAACTAGCTCCCCGACCCCAAAGTTGCAACCCCGAGCATGCAGGTCATACGCTCTTTTTTGCCGCACCCCTGAGGTCACCAGGTGCCTCCTGGCATATGCATGGGCGGAGTCCAAGCGGTCCTGGAGCTGTCTAGCATATTCGGGTCCAGCAGGAACAGGAGGGGCATCAGGGGGTTGCCCAAAGGCCAACTCTGCAGGGGTTCTAATCTCCCTACCCAACATGAGCAGGGCCGGAGTGCATGAGGTAGAGTCCTGAATAGCAGAGCGACATGCCATTAAGACCAGTGGCAGATGGGTGTCCCAATCGTGCTGATGAGTTGATGTTAAAATGGACAACTGTTCAGCTAGTGTCCTGTTGAATCGCTCCACGAGCCCGTCGCTTTGAGGATGGAGTGGGGTGGTGCGGGTCTTGTTGATTCCCAAGCGCTCACACATTAAAGAGAATACCTTGGACTCAAAGTTTCTGCCTTGATCACTATGGATACACTGAGGCACCCCAAACCTACTAAACATGCCCTCCACCAAAACATTGGCAACAGTCTCGGCCTCCTGGTTAGGCAGTGCAAAGGCCTCAGGCCATTTCGTAAAGTAATCCATAGCAGTCAAAACAAAGCGATTTCCCTGCGTGGTGCGAGGAAATGGCCCCATGACGTCCACCCCCACCCGCTGCATCGGCTCCCCCACCAGAAACTGCTGCAGCTGGGCCCTAGACTTCCCCTGTGGCCCTTTGCGTGCTGTACAAAGATCACAACGCCTGCAGAAGTCCTCTACATCACGCCTCAGCCGTCCCCAGTAGAAGGCCTGACGCAGACGCCGAAGTGTCTTCGTCACCCCAAAATGGCCAGACCCGGCAAAGCCATGCATGGCCTTCAACACTGCCTCTTGCATGTCAGCAGGCACCACGATTTGCCATCTCTTTTCTCCTGTTGCTGGTACCACCCATGCTCGCTGGAGGACCCCCTCTGTCAGCCGTAGACACTTGAACTTGGCCCACAATCCCTTGGTGCCTGGGGAGAGGGCTGCTACCTCCTCCCATGGTGGTCGTTGCTGTGCCTCTACCCACAGGATCACAGGCTGTAGGTCTGGGTCCCCCCTCTGATTCTCTGCCCATTGAGTGACATCCACCTCCTGTAGCTCCCGACAGACCAGCTCCGGCCCCTCGCTACCATCCACTTTCCGGCTCAGCTCCAACTCCCTGGCTTCTCTGCGCTCACAATACCTGCATTCCTGCATACTACATGGACGTCTCGACAGGGCGTCTGCATTACCATGCCGTTCCCCTGCACGATGCGTAACAGTGAACTCATAACTCTGCAACTCCTCAAGCCAACGAGCCACCTGGCCCCCTGGTTCCTTAAAAGTCATCAACCACTGCAAGGAAGCATGGTCAGAGCGTATGGTGAAGTGCCGACCGCACAAGTAGTACTTGAAGTGCCTGATGGCAGAGATTGCAGCCAACAGTTCTCGACGTGTGACACAATACCTCTTTTCAGATTTGTTTAGCCCTTTACTGAAATATGCTACTACTTTCTCTCCGTCTGGGCACACTTGGGACAGAACCGCCCCTATTCCATCCCCACTTGCATCTGTGTCAAGAACGAAAGGCAGTTGGGGATCGGGAGGTGCCAGAACGGGCGCGCACACCAGGGCTTGCTTCAGAGTATCAAAAGCCTTTTGACAGCACTCCGACCAGACAAAGCACTGATCCTTCTGCAGGAGTTTGTATAAGGGAGCAGCAATACAAGAAAAACCCTGTACAAACTTCCTATAATAGGATGCCAGACCCAAGAAGCTTTTTAACTCCTTCTGGCTCACCGGGATAGGCCACTCCCGTACGGTTCTGACCTTGTCTTCCGCTGTGCCAATCCCCTCGCTGTCAATGCGATGCCCCAAGAAGGTCACCTCTCTGCTTAACAGCCGGCATTTCTTGGGATGTAACTTCAAACCCGCTGCTCTGATTTTCTCCAGCACTACCCTCAGGGCTGTGATAGCTGAATGGAATGAGCTCCCATGTGCCAGTATGTCGTCCAAAAACACCAGACACTGCTGTCGCGGAATGCCTTCTAGTACCCTCTCCATTAGGCGCTCAAATGTGGCAGGGGCATTACAAAGACCAAAACATAGGACTTTAAATTGCCATAGACCTCTTCCCGTGCAAAAAGCCATCTTGGGTCGAGCTTCTGGCTTCAGGGGCACCTGCCAGTACCCACTCCTCAAATCTAATGATGAAAACCAGCAAGAGCCAGCCACAAGATCCAAGCATTCATCCACACGTGGGAGAGGGTACGAGTCTTTCCGGGTCACTGCATTGAGCCTCCGGTAATTGACACAAAAGCGCCACTCCCCCCCCTTTCTTTGGGACCATGACAACCGGGGATGCCCAGGGGCTCTCAGAAGGCTCTATTATACCAGCACGCTGCATCTTTACCAACGCCTGCTCTGCCGCCTCCTGCCGACCTAAGGGCATACGTCTTGGCCGCTGACGTATGGGCGTTGCATCCCCGGTGTTGATGTCGTGTTGCACCAGGGAAGTCTGGCCTATGTCCTCTTCATCACAGGAAAAACAGTCCTGGAATTCCACTAACAGTTGCCACAACTGTCCTTGCTGCGTGTCCAGGTCGTTGGAGCTCCTTTGTGTTATCTCCCGCAGAGCCCTTATTATTTCTCCCTCTTCCCTGGAAGCAGACTCAGGCAAAGTGTGCAGTAACAGGGGCTCTTGATGGGACGCACTGGGTGGGACTGTGCCGTGTGCACCATCCCCATAATTTAAGTCACATGCCCAGGAACCTATAGTCAGCCCATCTATGTGACGAGCTCCTGGTGGCCTCATCCTCACCACCTGACCATAGCAGAAACTCAATGTGGCCTTGGACAGGTCTAACTGACAGCCATGTTCCCTCAAAAAGTCCAAACCCAAGATACAGCTGTCTTGTACATTAGCTATCCACACCAGATGCTGTATTTTCAGGCCCCCCACAGTTAGTGTAAACAGCCCCCTCCCTATCATCGGTGCCAGCTCACCGGTCACTGTGCGGAGTTGAACTGCTGTGTCTTCCAGCCGTGTTCCCTCCACCTCTGGACGAACCACAGTAACTGTAGACCCTGTGTCTACTAGGGCTGTGCATTCCACGCCCTCAATGCAAATGGGAATATGGCAAAAATCTGATATGGCTGTTCTTCCCACCACCACCACCCCATGTTCTTTAGTCCCGTTGTTCATGCTGGGCCTGTCTGCGTGTTCCAATGACGAGCGGGACATGGGCTTGGGGGTCTGCAGTGTCCCGCCTACTGCTCCCCCCTCCTGTTTCCCGAATTCCTAGCCAGCATAGGGCATTCCTTAACCAGATGTCCCGGCTGACCACACCCCCAGCAAAGACGGGCCTGTGTCTGCTGTACCTGCCTCCTGGCTGGAGGCAACGCCAATCCACGAATCATCTCTGTAATCTCCTCCAGCCACTCAGGTTTTGGTGAAGCCATGTCACCCCCTCCAGCTGCCCTGATCGCTGGGGAGGGGTCCATTGCTGAGCCCCGCATTGCTGCTTCAACTGCCATTTCCCTCTCCAGTGCCCACTCCAAGGCCTCTGCCAAATCACGTGGGCGTGCAAGCTGTGTATGTATGCGCAGCTCCGCTGGGGAAAGAGCTCTGATGAATTGATCACGGGCCAGCTCGCTCTGCACTGATGGAGGAATATGTGCATAAGCTCGCCTTGCTAGGGATTCAATATCGTTGGCCAGCACCCGCAGTGGTTCTCCCGGAATTCTTTGACGGCTGTGTAATTCAGACCGGAGAAGCTCAGATCGGAAACACTGTCCAAAGCGGCGTCTCAATGCACCAACCAATGCGCCATAATCAGCCCTCTCACTAGTATCAAGCAGCAACAGACATGAAAGTGCATCATCTGTCAAGCAAAGAGCGAGTTGAAGGGCTTTCTGTTCCTCTGACCAATCATTTGCATGAGCTAATAGTTCAAATTGGGCATGAGAAGCCTCCCAATCTGATTTGCCGGCGTATTTTGGTGTTTTTATTCCAGCCGGTATATTCAATTCATGGGCGCCGCCATTATTGTTTACCTTTTGTCCCCTTACCTCACGCGAGATCGACGCGCCGCCGTCTGACGTCATGGCGTTTTGCCGCGGCTGGTAATGGCGGCTCATGACGTTCGGCAGCGCCGGTGGATAATGGCGGCTCGCTTTCTCGCCCGCAGCCGCGGCTTCACACGGCTCTTTTTTCACCGAATCTGCCTTGAAATGACTGGAGACTGGCGCGTTGTGCACACCCCACATATTCACTGACCCAGCTCCAGCATAGCCATCATCTTCTTCCATCTTAATACGAACTGAATTATCCATTCTCACCAGCGGAAGATAGCAGCCACTTGGCCAATGCACGCTCAATCAGGGCTCAAATCAGCGGTTGTACCTCTAAGTTAGCTGTTTCCAATTATTTTTACTTCTGACACCAGTTGTAGCGTTCTCAGGCAAGGACGAGACGTTTTCAATATAACAAAGGGTGTTTATTAAAGGCTGTTGTCGGCCACAGCCCACGCCGTACACACCCGACTTATCAGAGAACCGCACTTGAACCAGCGAGGCGCTCTCTCCCCTATATCCCCCGTTTCCCCCCCGAGGGGTGGAGCCTTGTTCCATATTGAACTTGAACATCGAATCACATTGACTCACATAAAATGAATAAAGTACAACATTAACATTAAATGCTCCTTATTTGTAACAGAACAGCATTTTGAACACGTTACAATATATTTCTAATATCAAATAAGTACAAAGATTACATTCATATCAAATCAAATCAAACTTTATTTCTATAGCACTTTACAGCAGCCACCAGGTGTCCAAAGTGCTTCACATAGTGCAAATATCGCAACATCCAACACAACACAACATTTAAAGAAAAAAGAAAAATATTAAAAGAAAACATGAAGCATAAATGTTACACAGCTACTGCATATCAAAAGCCTTTTTAAACAAAAAAGTTTTAAGTTTTGCTTTAAAAAGGACAACATCTGTTATAGTACGCATCCCATATGAAAAAAACCTGCATGGTTCATATACAGCAACCATATATCTTCCTTACATAAATCGACCAGAATTACCTTCTGTGTTTCATGTAAGGCCCATACATGTCTTATACAAAATCAGACCGATTATGGCCACTTTCATACTAAATAGCACACATACAACTTGTAGGGGATTTTTGCGTTATATATGACTACTGTTAAAAGACTTATATGAGTTTTACATGACAAAAGTATGCAAATGTGTATGGTATTAGTAGAAATATATAAAACTCATATAAAATTCATATATAAATCATTTAAAGTTCTTATATTGAATCATATGCTAGTCAAATTAAAGTCATATAAAATTTATACACATTTTGTGTCATTTGTTTATGTGTTTCATACAGATTTCATGTTTTGATGACCAACATCTGATTCACTTATATGCAGTTGGCAAAAATTTTAAATTGTACAGTGCAGAAGCTGGTTCGAGGATTACTGTCAGAGTATCACTGACCTTTATGGAGACTGTAAATTTTCCTAAAGGATTTGAAAGAGCAGTTGAAAAGCAATGGCATTGTAACACTGTGTATTTACATTAATTGTGAACTGTCTGGGCCTGTTGTTTGTGAACAAAACAAATCATAACATATTATTGCAAATGAACAAAGTTGAGTCAAACATGTTTCTAGAACAGTGATTAAAATGTTGAAAATTGGCTGGAATATGTTTTTGTATATGTGACATGAACTCTGGTGGTGATGCACTCTAAAAACTTTTAATATGATTTACTAATTTTTTTGGTGAAACATTTTTACACTTATGCTGCGTTCCAGGCAACCTGTAACCCGTGTTTTTCCAACCTTATACCCGTGAAAGTGCACTGGAACGGCAGTCAAACCCGTGACTTCCCACCCGTGAACTCGTACTAGATCGATGTACTCCCAGTTACGAGCTCTGGCGTCACATAGCCCGCGAAACCATGTAAAACAACAATGGCAGCCCCTATGGATGCAGTGTTTCTGCATGCGGTACACGATGAGATACACTTTAGGACAATATAACGTTGCAGTCAAATTAATAATAATATAATAATAATGATAATAATACACACACGATTATGTATTACAATGTTATGTGTCTGAAACAATAAGTATGTCGTGAAAGTGTATTGCCGCATGGAAATGTTAAGGTGACGTAAACCTGAACTTGACAGGTAGTTTGGCGTGACTGGCCTGGAACGTTACAAAGTCGTGAGTCGTGGTTTGAAGTCGTGATTTACGTGCTCAAAAACCTGCCTGGAACGCAGCATTAGAATACTGATTAGCCTAGATTAAGCAGTGAAATCCATTACATACACTGTATTAACTGAGTAAATATAAGTAAAACAAATTAAATGGATCCGAGTAACTGCATTTGGTACATTAACAAATAAAATTGAGTAAAAATAACATATTTAGAAACAAATATTTATGAGTACTATTAACTGAGTTTATAATATGCCAGTAATATTAACTTTTTTATTTCCTCTAAACCTTTGTAAAAATATTCCATACAACCACCGGTATAACTACATGACATTGGCCTTTATTGTCGATGCATAGCCTACAGCAATACAGCATTTTATACTATTTTTAACAGGTATACAATATTGCCTACATTTAAACTCATGTAACAAACATTTTCGAAGTAAAAATCAAACATTTAGGCCTAAACATTAAAGTAATTCAAGTGTAATCAACCGGTCTGTTATCCAATATCCACCGGATCAGTGCTGGTTGCCGTGCCGGAGACGGACTCGCCTCTGCGGGGAAACCTCTAACTTTACACCGCCGTCCTGCGTCACTCACAGCCGAAAGATGCTGCGACGCGACTGACACCATAACCTGCCAATAAACAAACAGTGCACAGTTCTGAGGACATTTTATCATCCAAATTAGTTATATTCATTATCTTTAGGAATATAGTCGTGTTTTTTTATGCAAGGCGTTACAATCACGGGAAAAGACAGGCGCGAGTCGACACTCGTGTAACTCGTGAGTAACATTGCGTCTGTATGTTCTTTCGCATAAAATAAAATGATTTAAAGCACATTAATGATTATACAGATAAATAAAAACATACACACACCTGAATTTCACAGAGGAAATGCACCAGTTCAGCAACGCTGAGAAGAGAAGAGGAGAATTCTCTGAAGACTAGAGAGAGACTGAACTGAAGACAAGAGTGGAGAGAGCTCAAACAGCGCGCGCTCACTCAAACGCTGAGTGTCGTCAGAGGGTGGGGGAGGGGTGCATTGTTTTAATTGATTTAATTTTATGCGTGTTAAACATTAATAATATTGATTTTAAGTAATAGGCTATTTGTGGTTCTTGAAACAGATCAGTTTAATTATCCATTCCCAAATAATGTGATTGAAATTTCACAAATATATTAGAGCTAATATATTTGTGAAATTTCCATCATTTCTTAGCTCTTAAGCGTATTTTAAATAAATAATTGCTTAGTCAAATACTAAATTATTTTAGTGAAAAACTTCAAACTGTAAATTTCAGACAAAATTATTTGTTGGAGTTTTAGTCAATTATTTCGGTATGTTCAACTCAAACTAAGTAAATGATATTCAGAGATTTTATTAAGTTAATAAAGTAAATTATTACTGTGATATTTACTAAGCCACTGAATTATTTTTTAGAGTGATACGCATAAGAATCACTTCGACATTTAGGAAAGTTTATAGGTTAAGAATAGAGCTGTTGTATACCATAGTTGTACTGTGATAAAGTTTAGAGAAATTGTCACAAATGAAAATGAAATCTGGTGATGCAGGATTTAAAATGAAAACTATTGATATGTGAAATATGCAAATGTATCTTTTAGAATATACTCTAATAAATAATTTTGTAATTAAAATGTGTGCTTGTGTGTGTAGTTTAAATGTTGTGTTTCATCTAAGGCTGATTATACAGTATGATTGACTACAGGCATAGGGCTCGACTTAGGACAAGATAAGAGCAAGCATGAGTGAAGTAAGCCTTATTGGTAAAGTGCACTGTGTTTTATACACATCCATGCTGGACATTCATATTAAATTAGCATTATTTTCCTATGTTTTTACATCATGAAAATCTATATGGCTTTAGCTGTATGTAGGACATATATGACATACATGATTAAAAATACATTAATATTATGCAATTTATATATGTGGTTTTTGCAGCATATATGTCCCTTACAATATTCTGTTGGAACATATAAGAATCACAGATGTTTTTAGCAAACCTTTTCCATATGGGATGTCAGGTGGGAGCTTGTTCCAAAGTTTAGGGCCAGCTACAGCAAAGGCCCTATCGCCCCACTTTGTATACCTCGACTTAGGAACCTGTAAAATTCGTTGATCCGAAGACCGCAGCCACCGATTTTGTCCACCCAAAGTTAAAAGCTCAGATAAGTACTCGGGGGCTAACCCATTTAGAGCTTTAAAAACAAACAATAAAATCTTAAAATCAATTCTAAAACGCACTGGAAGCCAGTGCAGAGTAAATAAGACTGGAGTAATATGTGCTCTTCTAGGTGTACTTGTTAAAAAGCGTGCAGCAGCATTTTGTACAAGTTGCAGGCGTGAAAGGGATGTTTGACTCAGACCGACATAAAGAGCATTGCAATAATCAAGCCTCGAACTAATAAAGGCATGCACCGCTTTTTCCAAATCGCAGCTGCTAAGAAAAGGCTTTACTTTACTCAACAGACGGAGTTGGAAAAAACCTGTTTTTACCACATTGCTAATCTGTTTTTCAAATTTCATGCTGCAGTCGAAAGTCACGCCCAGATTTCTCACAGATTGCTTGGCGCATGAAGTCAAAGCCCCCAAACTTAAATTCGAATTTACTGATCCGAATTTTGTATTGAAGACAATACATTCAGTCTTGTCATCATTTAACGTAAGGAAATTTTGAGAAAGCCACTGCTTGATATGGTTAATGCAATTTTGCAAGCGGTTTAATGCGGTACTGTCATTTGATTTCATAGGGAGATAAATCTGCAGATCATCTGCATAACAGTGAAATGAAAAATTATGCTCATTTATTATAGCCCCTAGTGGCAACATATATAAAGAAAACAGTGTGGGGCCCAGAATTGAACCTTGAGGCACGCCACAATAAAGGGGAGCAGATGATGATGAGTAATCTCCTATGCTGACAGAGAAACTCCTATTTGTCAAATAGGAGGTGAACCATTTAAGTGCAGAGCCTTGAATGCCTACACAGTGCTCAAGACGTGCAAGAAGAATTGAATGGTCCACAGTGTCAAAAGCTGCCGTTAAGTCAAGAAGCACTAACACCATAGGGTTTCCTGAATCTACAGACAGTGCTATATAATTTTGAACCCTTAACAGTGCAGACTCAGTGCTATGTGCTATGACGTGTTCTAAAACCAGATTGAAATTTCTCAAAAATAAAATTCTGTTGTAAAAAATCTTGTAATTCGGAACAATATCTAAAATGCAATTTGTAGATTTCATGAGTTGTACTACCTGAGAAAGCAACAACAATGAGATAGGTTTAAATTCTCCTAAAACAGCTGAGTACAAAGGATCAGCAGGTACAACCACACGAAGATCGATACTGGCATTTTGCCTAACTGAAGCTACTTTATCAATAAAGTAAGATAAAAACTTCTCACACATACTGGTTGAAGCCTCTGTCAAAGCTAAATTACATGGATTTAAAACAGAGCTAATAGTGTTAAATAAGACCTTAGGTTTATGGCAGCTATTTTCTATGACAGATGAGAGATAGTCCATCTTTGCCACCTTTACTGCCCTTTGATACTCAACAAGACTATCCCTTAACATTCCCAAAGAAACCTGCAATTTATCCTTCTTCCATCTCCTTTCAGCTTGTCTACAATGTTGCCTTTTGGCTCTTGTGTCGTCGTTTAACCAAGGGTCCGGTTTAGCTTTAAAAGACTTAAACCGGTAAGGGGCAACAGAATCAAGGATTCTGGTAGTTGTAGAATAAAACGTAGAAAGCATGTCATCTGAGGAAGATGGAAGAACCATATCATTATTAGCATAAAACTGAGAGTCCAAATACATTGAAACAAACTCTCCAGCTGAGGAGGATGTGAAATAGCGACGCTTAGAAACTATAGGTACAAATTTAGGAGGTTGTGGGACAGTAATCCCAAATTTGATGGGGAAATGATCCGAAAAGCCTGATTCAGATATTTCAGTGACTGAAACTGAAAGACCAACAGAAATAATAAGATCCAAAGTATGGCCAAGATTATGTGTTTGCCCATCTACACACTGATTGAGGCCAAAAGAGTTTAACAGATTTTTAAAATCATTAGCAAAAGAATTTAAAGGGCAGCAAACATGAATGTTGAAGTCCCCACAGATCAGAAGTTTATCAAATTTTGGAACAACATCAGCTAAAAACTCAGAAAACTCACAAATAAAATCTTTGTTAGGTTTTGGTGGACGATAAATAACAGCAAATAAAACAGGTGAATTTAGGTCAACTGTCACAGGTCGGGGTGGGCCAAGCCAGACTGCACCCACCCCTGGAGACCGGGTACCACCTCGAGGAGCGTGTCAAGGAACAAGCAGACAAAGGATAAAGGAATAACAGTTTCTTTATTGAGTTAAAAGCAGATAATTTGAAAAGTCCTAATTAAAATCTTCCTTCTTGTCGCCAGAAGCAATTCGATGGGCCACCTGGACCGGAGCGGGATGAACGTTCGTGGACACCCTGCAGCTCGTCGGAGAGGGATCAGAGGAGGACGCACACCATCCAGGTAGGTCACTGGGTAAGTACTCTTTACAGGGCTCGCAAGGAAGTCTTGGCTATACGGACCCCATTCGGACTGGAACCAGGTAAGTACTCGCGGCGAGGATGGGACAAGTCCCGGAGGCTGCCCAAAAGTAAATACCCAGGGGGCGGTGATCTCCGACTCAGACGGGTCACAGGGACGCAGGTGGCGAGCGGGCCGGGCCAGGAGGGGAAGCAGGTGAGTATGTCCCAGCAGGTGTCCTCTGGGCCGAGCCAAATGGAACTGGGCCTTGGGCCGTGACGGGAGGGGACCTTGGACAGCAGGACGACACTTCGATCGAGGTATGTGCCGCAGCTATTCTCTTTCCTTCTCAACAGCGGCAACAATTTGCAACACGGGCGCGGAGGGCCACCCGGCAGGAGGACACTTCAAGCGAGACACTCCCTCTCGGCTATGCCCTGCAACAATACAACAGGGTTCAATGGTTCAACAATATGCAACGCTCAACAGCGATACCTTCTCTCCTTCTGAACAGGGCGGAGGCCTTCAATGGGACAGGTGGAGACCACCAGACGGAGAGGACACTTTGAGCGGGACACTCCACTTCGGCTGTGCACTGTAACCAGGTAGCAGGGTTTACCTATTCAACAGCATATCAAACGTTAATTTTAAATACCTTTTCCTTTTCTGAACAGGACAGCGGCTTTCGATGGGGCATGTAGAGACCACCAGACGAGAAGGATGCTCTAAGCAAGACACTCCACTTCAGCTGTACACTGTATCAATGCAACAGGATTTGACCATTCAGCAGTAAATGAAACATTCAGCTGCAATACCTTCTCTCGTTCTGACCAGGGCAGCGGCTTTCGATAGGAACATGTGGAGACCACCAGGCGGGAAGGATGCTTTAAGCAAGACGCTCCACTTCAGCTGTAAGCTGTAACAATGTAACAGGACTTAACGGGTCAGCAGCATTATCAGAGCGGGGCTGTCTCAAAATGGTAAGTTGGGCGCTTGATGTGACAAACCCTGCTCGGAGACAGCGGGTGAAAGACTATAGAAGAGAGTGCACAGCAGACTACTAATACTTCTCCACACGTTAAACTTCACTTCATAACACAAACCGTGTGGATCGTCACTTCAGGCACTGCATTCCACTCGCACGCCGTGCATTCGGACCAGCACTCACCCACCGGTCTTTCTCCCACCAGATCGACTCTCGTCTCTCACAAGGGCTCAACTTCTCTCAGAGACAGCCAGGACGGATGCAGCAATCGTCACATTCAGTGAAGGAAGAACAAAGGTTGGAGACAGATCAATAATTCACTCGGTGTAATAGTTCACTCGTGCCACACGCTTTCCAAACTCTCCACACCACTTCAGTGTCAGTGCATATAAACAACGAATCCAATACTCATCACTTTGCGTCTTTCCCACTGCTGACGATATCCTTTGGGTTTTCGCTGACAGAAACTTCACTCTCTCCTTTCCATTTCTCGGCTTCAATCTTCGCCCTGCTTCACAGCCCAGCCTCAAATACAAACAACCCGCCGACAAAACACAGTATCTCACGGGAGGAGAACCAACACACCACAGTCTGTTTCCTCTCTCTTTTTAAAGTCCCATCTGAATACGTGTTCCTCTCGCAACGCTCTCTGTAATTCTCCACACCTGCTGTCAATCAGGCAATTGGCCTTGCTGCCATGGCAACAGATTCGCAGTGCAATGAGACGGGTGTCCACAGGAGGTCTCCAAATAACACTGCATTCACAAGGGCTTTAATCTCTTTTCTAATTGTGATTTGTCACACCGTGACACAACCACTAGTGATTGTACCTCAAAACTGGCGTAACAGTAAGCAGGTAATAATCTACATCTATACACATCTTTAAAAAGAGAAACCAAACCACCACCTCGACCTGAAACTCGGGGGTATTAAAAAAAGAGCAACCGGGTGGGAGGAGCTCCGTGAAAGTACTACTCTCCCCTGGTTTCAGCCAAGTTTCGGTCAGCATAAAAAAAAGTCAAGATCATTTGTTGTGAAGTAGTCATTAAGGATAAAAGTCTTATTCGTGACCGATCTGGTGTTGACCAGAGCCATACGAATCAGACACGGTTCAGTATTTTGTGTTGCCCGGCTAAGCGGGCGGAGATTCCCGAGCACACAACCACGTTCAAAAAGTCTCACTGACCGGCAGCGAGGGAGCAGGCATCCAGAGTCAGACAGATCCATAGTAGGCTGAAGCCACCGATAACAATATGCCAGCGATCACCGTCCATTGTAGACGGCAAACTCCGCTGGAAGCCATCCCCAGGAATGATCCTGATCGCAAGCATTGTTAAAAGGGATGTTTATAAGAGAGCATACATCTGAAACTGCTGAGTCTGAAGGGTTTTGATTAGATTACCCACCAAGTACAGTACCAGTCAAAAGTTTGGAAACATTACTATTTTAAATGTTTTTGAAAGAAGTCTCTTATGCTCATCAAGCCTGCAGTTAAAAAAAAAAAAAAAAAACGGTAATATTATGAAATATTATTACAATTTAAAATAATGGATCTCTTTTTTAAAATGTAATTTATTTTTTGTGATGCAAAGCTGAATTTTCATCAGCAAGTACTCCAGTCTTTGGTGTCTTATGATCCTTCAGAAATCATTCTAATATGCTGATTTATGATCAATGTTGGAAACAGTTGTGCTGCTTAACCCCCTGAGGTCAGCTATCGCGCCGGCGCGATAGGCTCGTTTTTTTCCGTATGAGTGCAAAAAAATTATAAAATAAAAATATAAATTTTTATCTTATATGCTTGTGTTATACATCAATCTATCCTGTTAAGTGTGTATTATTTTTGTGTATACTCACAATAAAAACAAAGTGTTGTGCTTTTCGCCAAATAAAGAAAAATAAACACGAAGCGAGTTCTGCCTTCTCTCTGTCCGTGTAGTCCATTCTGAAACGCGTCCGAAAATGAATCATAACTCAGCGAATACTTCTCACACAGGCACGTGAGATATGTCTTTATGAAGCTTGAAATCTCTTCTTTTAAATTAAGTAATTTATATAAAAAAACAAATGTTTTCAACTCATGTAATCAGTTTGAAAGCAAGGAGAGGTACCGTTTTTCCTTCTGCCTCATTATCTCTATAATGTGCTGAGGCCGCTCCGCCCCCGGCACGATTCACATGTAAATAGTTAGGTGATCTAGTATGCATCGCATACGCCCCTCGATCAATGCCATAAAAACACAGTTTCTTCATTAGACTTACTGATAGTTCATCGCGTTTTAACCCTTTAAAACCGGATGTGTCGTCGACGACACAGCCAACCAAGCTGTATTCATGTCACTGTAACTCTTCAACCGTTTGCACTATCAAAATAATTTAAATAGTTCCTGAAAGTAGACATCATGCGCTTTTCGCCAATATACGGCTTATTACGGTAATGTCATGGTTTCCGTCTACAAATGACAGCAGCGCGGGATGGAAGGATTTGAACAGAGAGATACGACGCGCGGCAGGTTTGAGTGTTTTGGATTGCATAAAATAATAAAAGAAACAAACAAATACATGGCGAAATAAGTGTTAGACAGCAGAAGAGGGGATTGGGATGATTTTTAATGAAATTTGGGAGGCGGATGGCCGTTACTCTTTCACGTATCTAAGCATGTAGTGCGTGCATGTGTGATACGACGCGCGGCAGATTAGAGTGTTTTGGATTGCATAAAATAATAAAAGAAACAAACAAATACATGGTGACAGCAGAAGAGGGGATTGGGGTGATTTTTAATGAAATTTGGGTGGCGGATGGCTGTTACTCTTTCACGTATCTAAGCATGTAGTGCGTGCATGTGTATGTGTGCGTGCCTATGAATGCGTGCATTTGTATGTGTGAATGTATGAAAAAAAGTGTCCAAAATGAAAACTGTGCAACCCAATGTCACAAAAAAAGACTTGTATATATGTAGTATAGTTCATTTTTCAACTTTTAAGTGTTAGTTTCTTTCGTTAAGGATTTTTTCAGTTTTTTTCTAAATAAAAATCAGTAAATTTATTCTCGTTTTTTTTATTTTTGTCTATTTGAATTCTATTTACAAACTCACCACACACAATAATGGTCAATAACTGTAATTTGTTGAAAGCTTATCTTTTTTCTGAAAAAGATGACACCTTGCACATGAAGATAGCACATTGTTTTAGAATTTTACAGTCACAAAATCAAATTATGTGAAAAACACTGTTTTAGCTTCAGGTTCTAAAGGGTTAAATATGACACGCTTCTCTGGTAATAAAGACGCCCTTCAGATGATTCTGGACAGCGAGGAAGAATGCACCTTTTCCTCATAGGAAGATTGTAACTCAGACGACGAACGGCAGCTTTTTGAAGAGCGAATTCCGCCGAGAACACAATTTCGGAGTAAGTTTTACTTAAAAGTCTTTTGTCTTTTATTTTTCGTGTTCGCATTTATGAGGAAAAAACAATATTACGTGACAGTTCTCCATTATGGATGCGAGCGCTCTAAAAAAAGCACTAAAAGACTTTCAAACTTTCACAGAGACCTCAAAACAGAAAGTACAAATCCTTTCTTTAAAACGAATTTCGTTTTGTATCAATTGTATCTTAATTTTAGTAATTTTTTCATTAACAAATTTCCTGGATTTAAAGTAAATATAGGCTAGCAATCACAACATAAGGTGCTTGAACTGGAGATGTCTAAAAAATGTGAAATATATTTACAGAAAGCTGGTTCTAAACAAAACCATCCAAAACACTTAACTAGCCTACTGCGAAGATCACGAGTCAATAGCCTATAGTCAACTTCATCTTTGCCAGAAGTTAAATTTAAATCGCGTGTGTGAATGAATGATGATGTTTTAGCAAACTGTATTGCTATACTAAGATGAGTAAAAATCGACTGAAATATGAATACATAGATAAAATGTAGGCCTATAATCGTTTTTTTTTTTTTACAAAGAAAGAGTACACTTGAAATATTGTTGAAATTGTAATTATTGTTGTAATTGTAACCTTTTTAATAAAATAGCAAAACATATTTACAAGATAGATGTAAGCAAAATCTTAAATGGTCAATATAAGTCTTCTTCTAAATATATCTTTTGTCCTTGCATTGTGGCTCAGTCAGTTTCACACCTGAATGAATGGCTAATTATGCAGAGTCATTATGCAGAGTGGGTGGGACATTGGATTCCAAGGTGTAAACCACTCCTCATTCACGCCCACTCGCATATTGGCTTTCCAAGCAAAACCTGTTTTACATCAATTTAAATCAATGTATGGTTTTATGTGAACGATAAAGCAAGACTATTTTCACATAATTTTGAAGAAAAAACACTAGGCGAGGACATCCATTAGTCAAAAGTCTTATTTGCCATTAATATGTTTATAAGCAACTGAAAAAAGCACAAATGTCAGGGCATGTCAGAACATCTCAAGGGCCCCAAAAACAGCCCAGACCCCAGAGGGTTAAAACCATTGCGGCTACAGTTAACGCACAGGTTTCCCTGGAGTTACCTACTGATTAATATTTTTTTTATAACCTGAGATACTTTTTTCAGGATTATTTGATGAATAAAAAGATAAAAAGAACTGTATTTATTTAGAATAGAAATCTTTTGTAACAATATACACTATACACTACCGTTCAAAAGTTTGGGAACAATAACTATTTTTTTTTTTTTAAGAAATTAGTACTTTAATTCAACAAGGATGCGTTAAATTGATAAAAGGTGATGGTAACGATTTATATTGTTAGAAATGTTTTTATTTTGAATAAATGCTGTTTTTATGAATAAATGCTGTTAACGTTTTACTCATCAATGAATCCTGAAAAAAGTATTCCAAAAAGTATTCCAAAAAAATATATTAAACAGCACAACTGTTTCCATCATTGATAATAACTGAGTATCAAATCATCATATTAGAATGATTTCTGAAGGATCATAATTCAGCTTTGCATCACAAAAAATAATTACATTTTAAAATATATTAAAAAAGAGAACCATTATTTTAAATTGTAATAATATTTCATAATATAACTTTTTTTTTTTTTTTAACCTGCAGGCTTGATGAGCATAAGAGACTTCTTTCAAAAACATTAAAAATAGTAGTGTTTCCAAACTTTTGACTGGTACTGTATATTGTACTCAGCGTACTGTCATTCTTAAAAAGAAAACAAATCATTCATCATAATTTGCCTGCCTTATATGTATATATATATATATATATATATATATATATATATATATATATATATATATATAGTTACAATATATATGTGTGTATGTGTGTGTGTGTGTGTGTGTGTGTATGTGTGTGTATAAAATCTCTCTTTTTTTCATGTTAATGTTTGCTGTTTTTCAGACCATCTGCTATAGAAGAAGAACTGAAGTCTGAGTGCAGAAACGAGTGAAGAAGAGAGTAGTAAGTATGGTTTAATCTCCTATCAACTCTGTTATAGAGATTTTTGAGGCCTATTGAAAGGTGATTGACAGTCAGGAAAATGTTAGCAACGTGTCCATTTCAGGTGTCTAATTTGTGCTGCCTTTGAGTCATTCATGTAAAAATCTGTTTATTTAATTTTTTTTTTTTTGGTAAAGCTGCAAGTCCTAGTTGTCCTGACATTCAGTATTTTGCACAACTTCTGAAGAGAGAGAGCATGTTAGCATGAACACAATACACACGCTCATGGGGAATACCCTAGGTTTAAATAAACCACAATTATCAATACACAACATGCCCTCTAATACTCACAGGTTGCTTTATTACTGATAATAACTATATCTGTGAGTTTTTGACTGAACTCTGCTCACTGTTAGTTGTGTTGGGCTTCTTCTAATCTCATGTTGAGTGTAACTCATAGAGTTCTGTATAGTGACAACAGACAAGAGGGTAAAAGACACTCATGTCCAGCTTGATGAGGACATGGCCAAAGCTTTGAGAGGTAAACTGAAGTCAACGGAATTATAATGCATTTCGCTGATCTTTCATGTATTATAATGTATTTTGTTCAAGAGATTATATCTGCTGCTGTACTTTTTTTTAAATGTACTCTAGATATTTATTTTGTAATGTACACAATAAGATACTATCTTAAAGTTTTTTTGATGTCAATTAATATACCATTTATTTTAAATACTGAATAAAACATCTTTATAACTAGATGTACCGCATCGCGGTACAAAATATGACCGCCGCTCAGGCCTGCTCTGGCTTTCCACAAAAATAAATGACGTGGAGTAATTTGGCTGTATTGCGTGTTTATGTATATACCTAAAAAAAGTAATAGTATGTGCATGTCTGTGTGTGTGTGTGTGTGTGTGTGTCTGTGTGTGTGTGTGTGTGTGTGTGTGTGTGTATGTGTGTGTCTGTGTGTGTGTGTGTGTGTGTGTGTCTGTGCGTGTATGTATGTATGTGTGCGCGTGTGTGTTTGTGTGTCTGTGCATGTGGATTTGTATGTGTGTGTATGGGTGTGTGTCTGTGCGTGTGGATGTCAGTGTGTGTGCATGCTTGCATTTGTTTGTATTCCTGCATGTGTATGTGTGACAGTATCATCCTAAACCAGCAACCCTTCGCTCAACAGCACCATCTACAGGCCGATGAGTGTACAGTCACTAAATGTGCACATAAATGAATTTATTTTATACCCCCCCACATGGATGAAATTCTACAAAACTTAGCAGAGGATACCCCCAGAGGATGTCAAGTTAATCATACACATGAAATATGGTGCAGTTCTGAACATCTCCACTAAAGATAGGGGCGATTAAAGCAGAATAATATTGCATTTTCATTTTTTATGGGAGGGGCGCAAATCACAAATGAGTGATTATAGGCTAGGTTGATGTGGGCCCTTAAGAGTGGGCCCTACATACCATAAAAATTTCTTCATCCTCGGTGCCACGGTTCAGGTAGTTATTTAGGAAAAACTGCATTTTTTTGGGTTTGGGGGGGCCCAGCGCGGGGGGGGAGTGGCCCCCGGGGACCAAACGAAATTTTTCCGTAGAAGTGTAGTGGGGCTACATGCCCACCAAATTTCATGTTCCCCGGTGCTTCGGTGTCCCTGGTATCGTTGACGAAAAATTTACTGGGGCCCCAGCGCAGGGGGGGAAGTGGCCCCCGGGGACCAAACGAAATTTTTCCGTAGAAGTGTAGTGGGGCTACATGCCCACCAAATTTCATGTTCCCCGGTGCTTCGGTGTCCCTGGTATCGTTGACAAAAAATTTACTGGGGCCCCAGCGCAGGGGGGGAAGTGGCCCCCGGGGACCAAACGAAATTTTTCCGTAAAAGTCTAGTAGACCAACATACCATAAAAATTTCTTCATCCTCGGTGCCACGGTTCAGGTAGTTATTTAGGAAAAACTGCATTTTTTGGGGTTTGGGGGGGCCCAGCGTGGGGGGGGAGTGGCCTCCGGGGACCAAACGAAATTTTTCCTTAGAAGTCTAGTGGGGCTACATGCCCACCAAATTTCATGTTCCCCGGTGCTTCGGTGTCCCTGGTATCGTTGACGAAAAATTCAGTAAGGTGACGGGAAAAAAAAAAAAAAAAACTTTGACAATCCCTATATGACTGCTTTCGCTAGCTACGCTAGCGGCGGTCATAATAAACTATTAGTGTAATGCTAATAAATGTTTAATGCTATTGTCATGATCCTGCCTCTTTCTCTGTCTCCCTCTGCTGGTCACACACACACACAATTCACCATCACGCTCTCACTTTCATTACTGACAGCTGTTTTCACTTTCCATTACGCTCATTCCTCGCCACCTGTTCCTTATCTCCTCTCATTATCTTGGCTTCTTCTAACCCTCTCTTTCCCTGTCTTGTTGTCAGATTGTTTGATGTCTCAGATGCACAATGACCAGAGTTTTCACAATCCTGTCCTGTCCTGTCCTGTCCTCTTGTCCGTGTGTTCTACGGAATAACTTCTACTGCTGGAATTACTCTGTGCTCGTCATTGTACATCCACAGAACCTTCCCTGCTTAAGGCTGAAGCTAATTTCCTGCTCGGTGCTCGCCGCCTGTATCCAGCTCCATCTGTTCTCCGTGAGTTACGAGAACCACTGCTTTCTGTTCACCCCTGCCACAGAGGAAATTTGTGTTCACGTTATATTACCAGTCTACTGGTTTCTTCGGTTTGCTGTTTATTATTGAACTTTTAGTTTGGATTACCTGTGGTCAGACTTTTGATTCTATTTAAGAACTGTAATTGTCACTCTCGCTTTTGAGTCCTCTCTAACCGCACCTGAAGTACATTAAAATTAAGCTTCAAGTATATTATAACTGTAGTTTAAGACATATGAAAGTATATTTCTAATGAACTGTAAAGAAATACACTTAAATGCACTTGAAGTGGTTCCATTTTAGCACAATTTAATATATAAAAATATAGTACAAATGGCTTAACCCCCTGAGGTCGGCTATCGCGCTCGTTTTTTTCCGTATGAGTGCAATTTTTTTTATTTTTTTTTTATTTTTATCTTATATGCTTGTGTTATACATCAATCTATCCTGTTAAGTGTGTATTATTGTTGTGTACACTCACAATAAAAACAAAGTGTTGTGCTTTTCGCCAAATAAAGAAAAATAAACATGATGCGAGTTCTGCCTCCTCTCTGTCAGTGTAGTCCATTCTGAAACGCGTCTGAAAATGAACAATAACTCAGCGAATACTCAGTCAAACAGACATACAGACACACAGGCATGAAGCTTGAATTCTCTTCTTTTAACCCTCTGGAGTCTGAGCTGTTTTCTGGGCCCTGGAGGTGTTCTGACATGCTCTGACATTTGTTGTTTTTTCAGTTATTCATAAACATGTTAATGGCAAAGGTGTAAATTCACTCTATAAAGCACAAACAGGGCTACCATCATATCTGATCAACATGCTTGTAAATCTTTGTGTTTTTAAGAAAATAATGTTTATGCGTGGTTATTTGAAAAAATAAAAATGAAAGTTGCTGAAATAACACCACAAAACATATAGTAAATATGTGTCCACAAGACTTTTGACAAATGGATCTTGTTCCCTAGTGTTTTTTCTTCAAAATTATGTGAAAATCATCCTGCCTTATCGTTTTCATAAAACAATACATTGATTTAAACGTTGTAAAACAGTTGTTTATGTCAGAAGAGGTTTATGCATGGGAGTGGTAATGGCTATAAATATTAATGAGATTCAGACCAGGGTGTGACATAGACACCCCCCCAATGACTTAATGGCCCATCACAGCCTGAACAAAGAAGTAGAGGAGGTTGTTTTTTTTTATTGTAATTCCTCTATGTGGAGAGGACATAAAAACGCTTTTAAAAAAGCACATTTTACAAACCTACGTTTTGCGCATGTGCTCCTTCACGCACTTTTTCAGTCAGAACACAGCAATGAGAGGAGGACGCGCTGAAAACTGTAATGCTGTTCTCTTCCTTCATAACTTGTACTGAGAAAGTTTGAAGATCCATCCTCAAAGATCCATCAAAAGTAATGATTATGAATATGTAAAATATTGCAATAAGACATTGTAATTGTTTATTAACTTCTGGCAAAGATGAATTTGACGATAGGCTATTGACTCGCGATCTTCAGCAGTAGGCTAGTGAACGCACCGGAGAAATGCACATTTATTAGGCTACATAGTTTTTTTGTTTTGGATGGTTTTGTTTAGAACCAGCTTTCTGTAAATATATTTCACATTTTTTAGACATGTGAGGCGAGTAGACTACGGTCTGGTTAATGATGATCTCCAGTTCGAGCCCCTTATGTCGTGATGGCTTTTTGTGTATTAAATTTGTTAATGAAAATAATATTAAAATTAAGATACAATTAATACAAAACGAAATTCGTTTTAAAGAAAGGATTTGTGCTTTCTGTTTTGAGGTCTCTGTGAAAGTTTGAAAGTCTGCTGCTTTCAAAGCGCTCGCGTCCATAATGGAGAACTGTCACATTGTTTTTTCCTCATAAATGCGAACACGTGTCAACTAATGCAAGTAAATTTAAAAGACTTACTCACCCGAAATATTATCCACGGCTGGATCAAGTCGCTCAACGTTCGTTGCTCAAAATACAAACGTTCGTCGACTCGTCAGAGTCCAGCTCTTCTTCTGAGCAAAATTTGAACTCGTGATATTCCAACAGCGCAGGAATGTGAATGAATGAAACTTGCTGGTTTGAAGCATAGAGGTTTGAAGGCATTTCAGGGGGCGTTTACCTCATTTTGCATAGATCACCTCAGCACATTATCTTATGAATAGCGCGCTCTGCGAGTGGGTGTGAACTCATTATCGATAATGAGATGAGACGGGAGAAACTGTGCTTCTATTTAGTTTCATACAGATTACATTGCAGGAGAATATTTGTTTTGAATTTGAATTGTTTTATTTAAAAGTAGAAATTTAAAGCTTTCTTTAGACGCATGTTTCATGGTTGTGTGATAAGTATTAGCTGAGTTTCAGTTCATTTTCCAGACTTGTTTCAGAAAGATTTTTGCGGAGACAGAGTGAGCTGAAAGCGCACCCTGTTTATTTTATTTATTTAAAAATAAAAACAAGGTTTTGATGTTAATGTGAGTGTACACAAAAAAAAGAAGACACTCTATAGTTTATAATCATGTATTTATTTTATTTTTATGACCACAAATTACGGATTTTTTTAAGTTTATGTTGCTGCTATGTGAAAAAAATCCAGCAAAACGCGCCGGCGCGTTTCTCGACCTCAGAGGGTTAAATGAAGTAATATACACTGCTCAAAAAAATTAAGGGAACACTTTTTAATCAGAGAATAGCATCAAGTCAGTTAAACTCCTGGGATATTGATCTGGTCAGTTAGGTAACAGAGGGGGTTGGTAATCAGTTTCAACTGCTTTAGTGTTAATGACATTAACAGCAGGTGCACTAGATGGGCAACAGTGAGACAACCCCCAAAACAGGAATGGTTTTACAGGTGGAGGCCACTGACATTTTTTCCCTACTCATCTTTTTGGACTTTTTTTCACCAGTTTTGCATTTGGCTAGGGTCAGTGTCACTACTGGTAGCATGAGGCGATACCTGGACCCTACTGAGGTTGCGCAGGCAGTCCAGCTCCTTCAGGATGGCTCATCAATACGTGCCATTGCCAGAAGATTTGCTGTGTCTCCCAGCACAGTCTCAAGAGCATGGAGGAGATTCCAGGAAGACAGACAGCTACTCTAGGAGAGCTGGACAGGACCGTAGAAGGTCCTTAACCCATCAGCAGGACCGGTATCTGCTCCTATGTGCGAGGAGGAACATGATGAGCACTGCCAGAGCCCTACAAAATGACCTCCAGCAGGCCACTGGTGTGAATGTCTCTGACCAAACAATCAGAAACAGACTTCATGAGGGTGGTCTGAGGGCCCGACGTCCTCTAGTGGGCCCTGTGCTCACTGCCCAGCACCAGGGAGCTCGATTGGCATTTCCCATTGAACACCAGAATTGGCAGGTCTGCCACTGGTGCCCTGTGGTTTTCACAAATGAGAGCAGGTTCACCCTGAGCACATGACAGACAGGAAAGGGTCTGGAGAAGCCGTGGAGAATGTTATGCTGCCTGTAACATCGTTCAGCATGACCGGTTTGGTGGTGGGTCAGTGATGGTCTGGGGAGGCATATCCATGGAGGGACGCACAGACCTCTGCAGGCTAGACAATGGCACCCTGACTGCCATTAGGTATCGGGATGAAATCCTTGGATCCATTGTCAGACCCTATGCTGGTGCAGTGGGTCCTGGGTTCCTCCTGGTGCACAACAATGCCCGGCCTCATGTGGCGAGAGCATGCAGGCAGTTCCTCAAGGATGAAGGAATGATACCATGGAAGGGCCACCACGCTCACCTGACCTACATCCAATAGAACACCTCTGGGACATTGTGTTTCGGTCCATCTGACATCACCTGGTTGCACCTCAGACTGTCCAGGAGCTCAGTGATGCGCTGGTCCAGATCTGGGAGGAAATACCCCAGGACACCATCCGTCGTCTCATTAGGAGCATGCCCCGACGTTGTCAGGCATGCATACAAGCACGTGGGGGCCATACAAACTACTGAGTACCATTTTGAGTTGCTGCAATGAAATTTCAGCAAAATTGACAAGCCTGCTGCATCACTTTTTCACTTAGGTTTCTGGGGTGTCTTTGAATTCAGTCCTCTGTAGGTTTATCATTTTAATTTCCATCAAACGATGTGGCATCCTTTCGTTCATAACACATTACCCAGTCCATATTAGTATAGATATCCAGCATGATATTTTTCCCCATTGAGATCTGATGTGTTTTCAAAGTGTCCCTTTAATTTTTTTGAGCAGTGTATATAAAAAACAAATATTCTCAGCTTGTGAAATCTGTATTAAAAGAGAGCGATTCCAGTCGAGCTAATTAGAGCTCATTCAAAAGTAATGTGACCCCGCCCCGGAGAGCGCGCACTATTCAAACGCAAATGAATGAGGCAATCCACGCAAACTGTGAACGCCCACATCAGCTCGAGAAAACACATCAGATCATTGTACTTGTTTACACCGTCTCGCAGCGCTGTAAGGAATAATACTATAATGGAAAATTTACCTTAGAAGTATGAGGAGCAACAGATCCGAGGCTATGGAATAATGTAGAAAGTTTTTTTTTTTCATTCTCAAGTGCGTTGCGTTTCTGTGCATGAATGAATAAATGAAGGGCAGAGATGCCGCTGTTTACCACATCTGCCAAAAGACGGTTTAAATTTGAATCGTTTCTGTCTGTGAATGTTTCGCTTTTAGCAAACTGTATTGCTATAGGCTACTGAGTAAAACTCGAGTGAAATATGTTGAAATAAAATGCATTTGTATAAGCAACGTATTAAACTGCAAATTAACATTTATATTTCTTATTATAAAAACGAATGTTACTATGTTACAGACATATGAAAGACAACATTTCATTGATTAGTTTTGAATAGATTATACATTTTCACTGTAAAATATCTGCCACCTCAAATAAGCTTTTGTTTGACAATTTTTGCTCATATGTTAAATATAGTATGTTTTAAAAACGAATGTTACTATGTTACAGACATATGAAAGACAACATTTCATTGATTAGTTTTGAATAGATTATACATTTTCACTGTAAAATATCTGCCACCTCAAATAAGCTTTTGTTTGACAATTTTTGCTCATATGTTAAATATAGTATGTTTTGTCAAAAATAAAGTAATCAAATAATATGTTATAGTGTTTATTCCAATGTAGCCTAGGCTATATTAAAGTAATGAATCCTTAACTTTGAAATATGTATGATAAATGTATACTTTAGTTACAAATAAATATTACACTTGAATTGTTGTTGTAATTGTAACCTTTTTAATAAAAAAATAAATAAAAGTTAGATGTAAACAAACTAATAAAAGGTAAATATAAGCCAAATATAAGACAAATTTGGGGAGAGGATAAATATTCCAAAACTGAAAATACAGTATGAGAATTAACTGCACAATTACTAGACATGTTTTCCTTTTGATATTATAGGCCAATTTGCAAGCACAATTTGTGAAAAAAAAAAAAAAAAATGAGATGCTTCCAACTGTTGCTCTTGCATTCTTTCTTGTGACACACCTGAATGAATGCCTCATTAAGTATGCGACCAATTTTCAAAACCGCACCCGCCCGCCATCCACTGATTGGGCAATGCAAGGCGCTGCTGATGACAGCCGCGAGACTAGAAAACTCTCTTACCTCAGAATATCAGCAGTGAACTCCGTCTCCGATCGGCGCACATGGACAAAAATAAATAAATTATTTAAATAAATAAATAGCCTAAATTAAACGAACTTCGGCAAACCTGACCGTACACTATTTTCATTGTAGCCTAATAGAAAACGCATTTTGGCACATCATTTAGGATTTTTTGTTGGTGCACCATCAGCTAAAGACAGATGAAATTTAATATTAATAATTGATCCATGTCGGTATACACAGCCTAATATTTTACACTTGGGCTGTAATTAAAAAATAGCCTAAACAATCAAGATAGCCTATTTACTTTTTTATTTATTAAAACCACGAAATCGGTTAATGAAACATGGATTAAAATTAAGATACAATTAATACAAAACGAAATTCGCTTTAAAGAAAGGCTTTGTGCTTTCTGTTTGAGGTCTCTGTGAAAGTTTGAAAGTCTTTTAGTGCCGCGGCGCTTTCAGACTGGTCGCGTCCGTAATGGAGAACTGTCACTCACGTAAGATTGTTTTTTCCTCATAAATGACAAAATACTTAAAAAAAAAAAAAAAGACAAACCATCAATTTAAAAAATATATATATATAAAAAAAGGATGGATTTGTAGCGTTTTGGGGGAAAAAATGGATGGATGACCTTCTATTGCCTTTTTAATTCTCCTTTTTTGAGTTTGTCACGTAAAGTTACCTCCTTCGCCGGCGTTGCCATCTCTGATAATAACAAGCAGTCTGCATAGACTCGACTAGGCCTTATTATCCTACTGCCTGATAAAAATTTGACTATTTTAAAGTGTGCTCGATTTTTTTTTTTTTTTGGATGTAGGTATAGTCAGATAACAATATTTAACAATATATTAGGCTATGCATCCCTCTAATTTGTTCCTCCCGTGAGGTGGGTTAAGGAAAAAATGCATTTGAAAATGTGAGGACCAAGCAACAACCCCAGGTTCTCCCCTGAGAACAAGACCAAAAATGTTATGTGCACCCCTGGTTATAATAGCAAGCCGCCATGGAACAAGCGCGCCTGCTCTTAAAGGGAATGTGAGATGACGCTCTGATTGGTTTATTTCACGTTACACCCAAACCACACCTATGAGTAATGAAGCTACTTCAGACCAACACATTTTAGATTTGCGTCGGGCGTAAGAGTCATTTATCCCGCCGCTATAATAGCAACAGTGCCCGAGATCCGCCCACAAAGTTACTTGCGTTTCGCGCTTGATACTTGCGTTTCAGATTGTTAAAATATGGCCCTTTAAGTGCTTTATGTGTGAGCGGAGGCTATTGCCACCTAAGATATAGAATATGTTTTGTAAATGCTCCCAACTACTGGGTTTCCAAATAAATGGAAAGAACAAGCAGATATGCGTACAATCTTTATTTGACACCCAAGAAGAAGTAAAAGTATAATTATACAAACATTTTAGGAAAAAAATACACAAGTTACAAATACAATATAATTCACACAAAAGGAAAAGAATAAGTCATAAAGTGGCCACCTGTAAAATCAGATCTTGAACAGTCAATATCAATATCCCATGGGATATTTCACATTTGGGAAAGAGAAAGAAAAAAATTAAAACAAAAAGATCCAATTAAATTAATTTCAAACAACCTCAATTCACACCTTCATGCAAATGTATAACCAAAAATCACAATCCACACAATAAACAAACAAAAGTATAAATGGATTAAATAAATCCTCCCAATCCCAGCAGCTAATAGCCCATGGTGGTTGTAAAGTAATTGACAGTAGATAAGAGCGGTGGCAATAACCACTCACAGTACTCAAGAACACAATTAACAAGCCACAAAAAAAAATGAAATATCAAATGAAAGAAAATACAATTAAATCAATCAATATAAAAAATAAATAATTCAATACCCAATCATATCAGCGCACGCACACACTTCCATACACACAAACACCACCACAAACACACGTTCGCACCGAGCTCGCTCACCTCAACACACACTCATATAAAGATTCGTTCACATAAAACGTGCTCACACAAACATGCGCTCGCACAGTTCACACCGAGCTCACTCAAACATGCGCTCGCCTCAACACACACTCATATAAAAAAGTATATAAAAGGGTCACCCCATTACATATGTAAATATATGAGTTTGACAGAATATGAACAGCATATTTGTTATTATCCTACAGCCCACCAGTTCCAGCCTTTCGTCTGCACTACTTTGTCCGCTCACATCAACGATGTTGAAGAAAATGACAAGGTGCCAACGGGCTGTCATCGGCAGCTGAAGGTGGCTGTGACCTTGTTCAAATTATCCACCCTTCCCTTTGTCTCATTGTAGTCCGGGACCATTTGTGGTTTTAGGTCTGCTCTGGTGCATCTTTGTGCATAGTGCTCATTAGCAGGACAGTTTTCCCTTTCTTGGAGCAATAGGAGACAACAGTGGCAAAGCAGTGAAGATGACAAGCACTGAGGCTACATCTACATTAATCCGGATACTTTTGAAAATGGCGTTTTCATTTATAAACGCTCTCCGTCCACACTAGAGTTATCAGGCGTTTTCGGACGTTTCAGTGTGGATGAGAAACTTTTGAAAAAATGCCTGAAAACGCTAAATTCACCGTTACTGCGCATGCGTAAAACCCCACAAAAGATCACTGATATGATTCAGATGGAAAAATAAATAATGAAGTTATTGCACAATTCTTCTGACAGGATCATTTTATTTAGTCAAATATCTCAGCATTCACTGACGCGTCCAGGTCGCACGCAGTCATCATAAGTTTGGTCTAAAACTGCTCTCATGTATTATCACAGGACAGCAAATGTGTGTAAATTCTGTCATCTTTGCAGGACTGTGATATGAAGAGTGTGCAATGTAGAATATTTTTAGCAACAGTGAATAGCACATAACAGGCACAATACTGGTATAAACATGAATATCTATTGGTACAATATGCGTCACATGATTAAACTTACGTCAACGTTTTTAAACACCACCGGTTTCTCAGTCCACACTACAACACGAACACGCCGTTTTCAAATGTATCCACTTTGGAGTGTGTTTTCAAAAAGCTTTGTTTTCATTAATAAAAACGCCATCTCAGTGTTGACGGAAGGACAAAACGGAGAGAAAAATATACGTTTTCAAACGGAAACGTATTAGTGTGGACAAGGCCTTTGTCTACCCTGTCATTCAAGAGGTGAGCGGGACCATAAGAACTATCCATTTTTGAAAGGTAAAACTGGTGGTTGAGAGACTACAGGAGGGTCAACACTAGGAGTCTCATTCTCATATTTTTGGCCCATTATTCTGTCCTCTGCATGCGTGTGCGTTGGGCATGCATATACAGATAGCTAAACATTGTAACGTGATGAAGAGGCTTCAATGACCACTCAGAGGATGTCAATTTTCTTCTTTACTTGAGTGTAATCATGTTATTTCTCTCAATGTTACATTACTTTGTGAAACTGAAAAAGAAATACAAAAATGCTTATTTAAATATAAAGAA
Source organism: Rutilus rutilus (assembly GCF_951802725.1). Taxonomy (NCBI): domain Eukaryota; kingdom Metazoa; phylum Chordata; class Actinopteri; order Cypriniformes; family Leuciscidae; genus Rutilus; species Rutilus rutilus. Next base: position 46,940,343 of record NC_140214.1, on the reverse strand, counting down.
ACAATATTCAAAACTCTTTACACAATGTTTACATTAATATCGGAAAATTACACTAGATGTTAAGTGATCACATGGCGATCTCCTGAAATGTCCGCATAATGCCTGCGTCACCACTAACGTGCGTCTAATATATACATTTTAATATGATACAGACACAAAGTATAAAAAATAACAATTATATTCAATAAACTTACAAGCAAAGCTTCTCTGGACTTTACACAACACTGGAATCGGAAGAAAAGAGAACGCGATCTCTCTGCTGCGCAGAACTGGAAAATGGAGTGATTGTAGCTATTAAGCATAACAAATAAAGTTTTTCCAAGAGAAGTTTAACTAAATCTATGGCAAACAGCGCCATCTAGTGGCGAAAAATGATTAATGTTAGAAATGACATAATACTCCCCGTCTGGTATTAAGCATAATGCCATTCTTGAATTCTCAACCAGTGAATACATATTCACAAGGTAACTTAACACATAAGCAAAACAACCTCTGTAATAGGTCTAAAGAATGTTTTAGCAGTACCACTCTTAGTGACTTTCAGCTCCAGTTTTCTGACTCTGCCATCTGTGCCGGAAATAGCTTTGGTGACCAAAGCCATTGGCCATTCATTCCTTTTCACCTGATCATCTTTCATGAGGACCAGGTCTCCTTCTTTGATATTAGGCTTGTTGTCTTGCCATTTCTTGGGAGACTGAAGGGATGCAAGGTATTCTCGCCTCCACCTTTCCCAGAATATGCTGGCGAGATATTGCACTCTTTTCCACTGTTTCCGATATAGGTCGGTACCTTCAAAGGGTCCTGGAGGTCCGTACGGGGTACACACCTTTTGGGTGAGGATCATTGCTGGAGTGAGGAGAAGAGGTGACTCAGGGTCAGTTGAAATGGATACGAGGGGTCTTGCATTGATAATAGCACACACTTCGGCCATTAGAGTTGACAGCATTTCGTGAGTCAGATGCGAGGAGCTGATTTGAGGAAGCATGGAGTCTAAGATCCGTCTGGAAAGTCCGATCATCCTCTCCCATGCTCCTCCCACGTGAGATGAATGAGGTGGATTAAAGATCCATTTGCAACCTTCTTCACTGAGGTATTTGGTCACGCTTGAATCTTTAGTCGAGACCACAAGCATATTCAGCTCTCTGCAGGCTCCTTGGAAATTAGTGCCACAGTCGGATCGTATAATCTTAGCCGGGCCTCGCATGGCGAAGAAGCGGCGAAGCGCGTTAATGAAACTTGATGTGTCCATTGACTCTATCAGTTCGATATGAATGGCTCGCACGGATAAACATGTGAATATTACTGCCCATCTTTTACTGTAGGCCTGACCTCCACGAGTACGGCGTGCTGATACATTCCAAGGGCCGAACACGTCCAAGCCGACATTAGTAAAGGGTGGTTCTGTGCTGATGCGGTCAGGAGGGAGGTCTGCCATTTTTTGTTCAGCTGTTTTACCTCTCTGTTTGCGGCAAATGACGCACTTGCGGAGGCTACTGGTGATGTGTCTTTTTGCTCCAACTATCCAGAATCCTCCAGTCCGGATTTCTCCTTCTGTGAAGATTCGACCTTGATGATTTACTTTCTCATGGTGATGATTTATTAGGAGGGTTGCTATGTAACTATGGCCAGGTATGATGAGAGGGTGTTTCTCACTGCTGAGGAGTGTGGAATGTTCCAGTCTGCCTCCAATTCTTAGAAGTCCATCCTCCAGGACAGGGTTAAGCCTCTTAAGGGAACTCTGCTTGAAAACATCTCTCTCATTTTCCAGACAAGTGATTTCTTCTTTATAAGCTTCTCGTTGTGCACTCCTGATGATGACCCTTTCAGCTCGAGTCAGTAACTCGGGCATGTACGAACTTTTGCAGTGGTGCCAGCCGCAACACATCTTTTCTTTGTTTCTGAAAGACTGAGCGATGTGTATAAGAGAAGCTACGGCTCTTCTTAAGGATCTCCAAGATGAAAATCTTTCAAAGCGGTGAGAACCAAGATCAGAATCAGGGTTTAAGCATGTGGTGACGTGTGCTCGCACTTCCACGTCTGTATCTGGTTCAATAAGATTGTAAGGAGCTTCTTTCACCGGGGTGGTTGCAGGATTCTGCAGAAATGAAGGACCGGTGAGCCAGTTTGTTTCAGTCAGACGGCATGCAGGAACTGGTCTAGTAGCAACATCTGCAGGGTTTTGTGAGGTTGGAATGTAAAGCCACTGTTCTGGGTGACTGAATTTTCTAATTCTTTGAACTCTGTTACTGACGTACACGTAAAAGCGTCGGGTCTCGTTGCAGATATACCCCAATACAATTTTGCTGTCTGTGTAGAACAGTAGGGTGTCTGGTTTGATGTCTAGCTCCTGGATGATTTGTTCAGCTATTTCGACTGCAAGGACGGCCGCACACAGTTCAAGTCTGGGAACCGTATGTCCAGTCTGTGGGGCTAGCTTGGCTTTACCCATAATGAATCCAACTTGACACATCCCATCGTGATCCGTTACCTTCAAATATGCGACAGCAGATATGCTCTGAACGGATGCGTCTGAGAAGACGTGAATCTCCTTTTTTACTGAGTGGGAAATGGACATTAGAGTGTAAGTTCGGGAAATGTTTAGTTGCTCTAAGTCTTGCAACGAGTCCTTCCAAAGGTTCCATTCAGTTTTCTTTTCGGCTGCGAGGGGGGCATCCCAGTCTGACTTCCCATTCGAAAGTTCACGAAGTAGCAGTTTCCCTTGGATGGTGATTGGCGCCACCATGCCGAGAGGGTCAAACAAGCTGTTCACAGTTGCCAGGACTCCTCTGCGTGTGAATGGCTTGTCACTGAGGTTGACGTGGAACGTAAATGTATCCTTCTGAAGGTCCCAACTCAAGCCAAGACTGCGCTGCAAAGGGGGTGAATCAGTGTCTAGATTCAAATGTTTTAAGTCTTTGGCATAGTCGGCTGGAGAGAATGCATGCATCACAGCTGGGCTGTTGGATGCTATTTTGTGGAGTCTTAGGTTAGAGATAGCGAGCATATCTTTGGTAGCCTTAAGCAAACTGATAGCTTCGTTGATGGAAGGAAGTGACTTTAGTCCGTCATCAACATAGAAGTCTCTTTCAACAAAACATCTCGCATCTGCACCGAACTCTAATTCACCATACATGGCAGCAGGCTGAGACCATAAATGGCAACAGCTGGGGAGGGCCTATTGCCGAAGACGTGGACTTTCATGCGGTATTCTACCATGCTTTGAGAGATGTCGTTGTTCTTGAACCACAGAAAGCGGAGAAAGTTCCTATGATCCTCTCTGACGATGAAACTGTGGAACATTTGCTCAATGTCCGCAGTGATGGCTATTGGCTTGTGCCTAAATCGTAGTAGGACTCCTAGCAGACTATTGTTTAAATCTGGGCCTGTTAACAGCACATCGTTCAAAGACACGCCATGGAACTGGGCGCTGGAGTCGAACACTACACGAATTTGACCAGGCTTGCGTGGATACACACCAAAGGAGGGTAAGTACCAGCACTCGTCCCCTGGGTTCACAGAAGGAGCTGGCTCGGCATGATTGTTATCAAAGACCTTCTGCATAAACTCTACGAAGTGCTCTCTCATCTCAGGTTTCTTAAGTTGTGTGCGACAGAGAGAATTGAAACGGCTCAGGGCTTGCTCTCGGTTGTTTGGAAGCCGTTGTCTAAGTGCACGAAAAGGAAGGGGTGCTACCCAGCTGTTAGTGTCATCCATGAACATTTCTTTGTCCATTAACTGAATGAACTGCCTATCCTCAATTGAAGGGGCTATTTTTTCATCATCTTCCGTTCTTTCAAAGACTGAGGTGGCTATTGGGCTGGGAGAAAATTGGTGAAGGAGAGAGGCTTTAACACTTGGCTGTGCAGTTAACTTCTCCTTGAGGTAGAGTTTATTGGAACACGGACTAAAGTAAGATGGACGCCCGTCTTCTAGAATGTTCGTGCGGTAAACATTAACAGTTGAAGGCTTGTGAGCAGCACCAAGACACACCTCACCAACCACAACCCAGCCTAGGTCCAGTCTTTGAGCATAGGGAGCATTTTGTGGCCCATTGCGTTGCTCTCTTACCTTGTGGACTTGAAGGATATCACGTCCAAGAAGGAGAAGTATTTGAGCATTTGGATCTAGAGGAGGGATGAGATGAGCAATAGATTTGAGATGTGAGTGGTGTTTTGCTGCTTCAGGAGTGGGTATCTCTGACCTGTCTTCGGGCATGTAGTTGCACTCAATGAGCGTAGGGAGTGGGACTGAAAGACTGCCATCTAAAGGACGTGCGATGAAGTCCATAGCCCGCCTCCCAGACATTTCTGTGACTCCGGCGCATGTGCGCAGAGTGTAGGGAAATTCTGTGCTCTTGAGATTGAAGAAGTTGAAAAACTCAGCTCTAGCAAGTGAACGATTACTTTGATCGTCAAGAATAGCATAGACGTTCAGTGATTTGTCTGGCTCTCCCTTAGGGTGAACTTTGATAAGACAGATTTTTGAACAGGACCGTGAACCATTAGTATCCCCGCAGACCTCGGTGCATTTAGAGTTAATGTTAGCGTTTGCACTTACTCTCTCCCCGCCATGCTCTGTGCTGGGTGCTTTCAGTGTCCATGGAGGTGGTCCAGGATGAAGGGCTGTGACATGTTTGTTACTATCACACTCTGTGCACTGTATGACAACTTCACAGTCTTTGGCCACATGGTCATTCGAAGAACAACATCTGAAGCAGATATTATGCTCCTTCAAAAACATTTTCCGTTCCTCAATGCTCTTAGCTCTAAAGGTTCTGCACCGTTTGAAGGGATGGGGTTTTTTGTGAATGGGGCATTGTCTGTTTATATCAGGCTTACTATTCGGCGAATCAGAAGAGCTGGTTGTTTGTACAATCTCAGTTTTGTGAGTAGAGATGAAGCTTTTCAGTGGTCCGCCTCTTCTTACTGAGTTTTCAGGCTTTACAGGGGCAGTTGGAGATGAGTGGAATGCAAAACTTGGATCGTTGCGCATGTAGGCTTCCTTACATACAAAGTCTGTGAAAAATGTGAATGGAGGAAACGGTACCTGGAACTGAAGCTTGTATTGGGACCCTTGGGACATCCATTTTTCTTGGAGGTTATGAGGAAGTTTGTTGACAATAGGTGCCACGCCCCTCGCTGTGTCCAGGAAAGAGAGCCCGGGTAAGTAGCCTCCAAGCTTTGCCGACTCCACTTCTTTGAGCAGATCTGCAAGTTCCCTTAACCTGTTAAGCTGCAACCCCACTTTTGAAAAATCCCCAGAAATGACATACCCAAACTGAAACAGATACAGTTCATGAACCCTTTGCATTAAAAGCACAAGTATGGTCTCATTTGAAAGCTGACACCTGACAGTTTATTGTAAATGTAGAATTAATTTTTGTCATAATGACAAAAATTGTTATAAATAGCTTCAAAGTTTTGTAAAATTACTAGAAATTAATTTTTATGAAACATCCTCATGAAAATAAAATTGAAGTTGGCACTGGAGCAATCTAGAAATGCACCACAGCTAAAGCCATATGTCTAAACATTCTATGTTTAAAATCTGAAGATAATAAGTCCAAAACTCTGTATTTAGTTAAATGTTTTTCAAGACCATGTCAAATGACTTTATTTTGATTTGACGCTAAAATGCTACTGATGTTTATTGTCATCTTCTAACCATCTATCCAGTATATTGTCTCTATTGTTTTGTGGTGCACACGATCCCCATTCAGTCTCAGTCTCCCCCTGCACACATTCACACCTCTCCAGCCTGGTTATGGCTCGAAATATGCATTTCTTTTGTCTGCATTATAGCTACTAACGACTGGCTATTCACAGGCTATTCATAGGGTTTCAGTCCCTAATTTCTTTTCTCAAAGTTTACCCCACATTTTAAACTGTATCAAAAGCATTTCTTGAATAAAGACACATTTCAGGTAGCATTAAAAAAATAATAAAAGTATAACTTCTAGGTAGCAGGTGCACCTAGGGCTAGCTAGCATGTTAGCTTAGCACACCATCAATACACGACAATTTATGAGATTAAAACCATGTTTGTGCTCTAAACTTACTTTTTAACGCACGTTGAGTATTTTAAATAATCTTCTGTGATCTAATTTGGCTTCAGATAAAAAAAAATCAGACAGAAAATATACTATTGGATAGTGTTCTGCACAATGATAGTCTATATAGATTAGCATTACATTATAAATATAATCTATTATTATGAAAATACCTGGCATGGCTTGAAAAACACAGGTAACTCAAATATCAGTGCAATCATGTTTATTGTCTTCAAAACATCTGTATCTGCATGTTACAGCACGATCTCTTGTTAGCTTTGTGTGTATCAGTGACATCCTGGAATGTCACATGGTCATGGCTCTTCTTCATGTTCCATATATGGACTATTATTGTGCTTATAGCGCCCTCAGGCTATTGGTATGAATTAAAAAACACAGTATCGGAATACCAAATGCTCATAAAGATTACATCGACGCATTTGGGTATAAATTCAATAAATATTATTCCTGTCTATAGAAATATGATGTAAATCTATGAGAATCTATCAATATTTCTCCAAATCTGCACATTTTTGAGCTAAAGCCCTGAGGGACGTTGTTTTGTGTATCGCTGTCATGACGACAGCACGGAGTTTTTTATGAATGAAAGCGGCTGACGCGCATAATTCATATTAAAGGTATCGACTCATTTTTTCATTTCATAACTCCTGACACAAATTAAGACATAACTGTCACTATGAGTTTCTCAGAATACAATAGTGGTCAAATACTGAAACTTGAGTATTATATCTTTTTAATGATGTATAGTTTGTCAAGGTATAACATTAAATCTGATATTAATTTTGAATTAAATAAATAAATAACGCTTCAGTGCGCGGGCGCACTGGCAACGGTTAACAGGTTAACTTTTGGGGTTCTCTATTGCTGATTTTAGGGAAACAATCCAGCTTATCAAAGAGTGTTTTCTCAATTATTTCAGCACTCCCAAAGCTTTCTTCTAGACGGCACCATGCCATTCTACGACCGGCTGCTGGATCAGCGACATGAACAGCTCTCACTCTTTTGACTTGTTCTGAGGACTGTGGTCCTAGCCACCTTGACAGAAGATCAAGCTCCTCGCTAGGGGTGAGCGATAGTCCTTCTAGAGCATTCATAAATGATGACTTCCAGGCCAAGTAGTTTTCCGGTCGATCGTCAAACTTACTAAGAGTTCACAAGCTCACGACGCACCAGGTATCTGGCTATTTCACTCATACCTGCATGATCTGTGGAGGGTGGCTGTTGCGTTGAACCGCTGAGGTAGGAAGTCTGAGGTTGGTTCGCTTTTTCTGAAACTGGAATTTGTCCATAGGCTTTGTTATGAGAGAATGATGTATATGGCAGGTTGACAGGAGTGTGCTGGGGAAATGATAACTGGGTGGTGGGCATTCTAGGTTGGCTTACTATGAATGGCTTAGGAGTTGAAATGTGGTTTAGTGTGCCAACGTTCTGTGTGGCATTGCTCGTGACAGCCGTGGTGGGCAGCGCAGGCGAGATCATGAACTGTTCGTGATCACGGGAGTCTGTCTCTGCTTTAACATGAGGGAGACGATGAAAACTTGATCCAGAAAGACTGTCCACATAGTCCTTTGTACGCTTTTCAATAGTTTCCTGTGGAAACGCTGTGACGTCAGTCGCCATATTCATTTCTCCTGACTCAATCTCTGCTGCAGCCGCTTCAAGAAACTCAGCCTCTGCTGCTGCCGCTGCAAACTCCTTTTTATGCTGTAGTGATAACAATTCAGATTCCAGTTTAGCTCTTTCTAGCAGTACCTCAGCCTCTCTTTCCACAAAGTTTGTACGCGCTCTCACTGCTTCCGCTTTAGCTCGTGCCTTGGTTGCCGCCATACTCGCAGTGGACGATCTTGAGCTCTTGGAAGATGCAGATATTACCGATCTGGTTTCCAGTTGACTGAGTGAGACATGTGATGTGGTCAGCTGTTGCTCTTCAGCTTTCTCTTTAACATCCATCTTGAGTTAGTTGTGATGGGTGGAATAACTGGATAGCTGTCCTTCTCATAAGTGTTGTATTCTGCCCGTCGTGCTGCTTTTTCACTATTCTGTCCTCTGCATGCGTGTGCGTTGGGCATGCATATACAGATAGCTAAACATTGTAACGTGATGAAGAGGCTTCAATGACCACTCAGAGGATGTCAATTTTCTTCTTTACTTGAGTGTAATCATGTTATTTCTCTCAATGTTACATTACTTTGTGAAACTGAAAAAGAAATACAAAAATGCTTATTTAAATATAAAGAAACAATATTCAAAACTCTTTACACAATGTTTACATTAATATCGGAAAATTACACTAGATGTTAAGTGATCACATGGCGATCTCCTGAAATGTCCGCATAATGCCTGCGTCACCACTAACGTGCGTCTAATATATACATTTTAATATGATACAGACACAAAGTATAAAAAATAACAATTATATTCAATAAACTTACAAGCAAAGCTTCTCTGGACTTTACACAACACTGGAATCGGAAGAAAAGAGAACGCGATCTCTCTGCTGCGCAGAACTGGAAAATGGCGTGATTGTAGCTATGAAGCATAACAAATAAAGTTTTTCCAAGAGAAGTTTAACTAAATCTATGGCAAACAGCGCCATCTAGTGGCGAAAAATGATTAATGTTAGAAATGACATAATACCCATGGAATTGTGTTACGCCATTGGGCACGAATGCCGTTTTAAAGAAAAACAAACTGTTATTTAGTTCATTCAGCATAAACAAACATTGATAGACATGTTGAGATAGTAAACAATCTATCAACCACTTATAATGAATTTTTAGTTGATATACTGAAGGATATTTACATAGTTCTGGCATGCCACTCTGAAAGGTGCAGGCTGATGGGTCTTTAGCTTATTGGTTGCAATCACGTCGTTGTCTACATAGCACAAGCTGATTGGTTGCAGTTTAACCCTCTGGTCTAAGGTGTTTTTGGGGTCCTTGAGATGTTCTGACATGGCCTGACATTTGTGCTTTTTTTCAGTTGCTTATAAACATATTAATGGCAAAAGAGCCATTACACTCTATTCAGCAAAAACAGGGCTACCATAATTTGTGAGCAACATGTATGTACATGTTTGTATTTTTGAGAGAATAATGTGTATGCATTGTTATTAAAAAACTAAAAATGAAAGTTTTTGCTTCAAAATGATCTGAAAATCATCCTGCCTAATCATTCACATAAAACAATACATTGATTTAAATTTTGTAAGACACTTTTTGTTTAGAAAGGCAATATGCGTGGGGTGTGATCCCTTACCCTTTCTGGTCTGCTGACTGGAAGAGGCTGATGAGGAGCTTTCAGCTGCTGAGCTGCAAGACGGTACTGGTGAGCGGCAGTGGAGTGGTAGCGGTAGCTCCCGGTCAGGTTCACTATCATCAATGCCCAACAACTCTATAAACAACAAAAATAAGAAAGTGTTTTAATCACAAATGTTTCCATTGCACCATACTGTGTCTGTGTAACCTATATACAGCATTATTAGAAAACCTCTTTTTCTCACTTCCACAGTGCCCAGCAATCCCACTGCAGTCTGGAATGTGGAGGGAGGGAGGGAGGGAGGGAGCTCCATACTGATGCTTGCATGTGACACACATCCTGATGTCAGAGCTCAAAAAATAACCCTCATAACTTCCATTATATCAAAGTTCAAATATTAAACAATGGATCCCTTATACTCACGAATCCTATTATTCAATTACAAACAAGGTCACCGCTAGGGCAAGGTCAGTTCAAGGGCAGGTCAAGGTCAACCCAAGGGCAGGGGGAGGGGCAAGGTTAAAAGTTCAACCCATCAATCATCATTAATTAAAAAGCCATCAATAATTTTTGACATATTATAACCAACAGTTACTACTTTGGGTAAATGCTAATTAATAGTCTGTTAATAGGGAGGGTCATCAGCATCAACATTTGTTTAAACCAAAGAGCAAACAAAAACAGCAATGAAATATGTGAATTTATATATAGCCACCAAAATATATTCAAAACAAAGAAACTACATTCAAATAGAATTGGCAAAACACCCAGTACTCAAAGAGATATAAATAGTGCGGTATAAGAGTTGAAGTTTCCAGCAATATATGAATCAGTCTTTATAACGTTCACTGGTGTAAACGGTTAAGGTGATTTATGAGAGTCAGATACCAGTCTTAATTCTCTTTAGGAAGTCAAATGGTGTGGAGGTTTGATGGTAAACAAACGACGGTTGCTGACCGTCATCACACATACAGATTTCCCACCAAAGTAAGTCCATAGCAGTAATCCAACTGTCCAAGGTAGCTACATCCAACCAGAAACCTTGTTGCTGGACTCAGTGTAGCAAAATCTCAGCCAGGACCACAAAGCTGGCACAAATATTCGTTTAGCACAAACAGAAAAGTCCTTCTACAAGACACAAAATGCCTCCTGTTAATTATGTGCAATCCATTCACTATATTCAATAAGTACAAAGATAATCTTTCATCAGTAAATAAAACATCAACATGAACATATACACTTTACTTACAGTTGAGCATGAAACAGAGCGTTTCTCAACCAGGACTTTGTTTGACAGGTGACCAAGGAGGTCAGCCATGCTAATTTCTTCTACTGCTCACCTGTCTCTTTATCTAGGCATAGAGGTCTCACTACTACCTCTAGTGGTGAGGAGTGTAATTGCAGTTTTAAAAAACTAAGTAACTGACAGGTGTTTGTTACATATCCTCCCCCTCAGAAGAAGAAATCCTGACATACCCATGACAAAGTTTTAAATTCTGTACATGAAAAGTGTCAACATATTTAGAGTCATCAAGAAATGAAACAACATAGTTCACAGGTCCTAAACGCTTCTCAATTTTGGCAGGACCCTTCCATTTTGCAGACAATTTAGCCATAAATCCATCATCTGCCTTGGATAGAGGATGAGCTCGAACCCAAACTACATCTCCTACTTGAAAGTTAGTCTGTTTCCTTTTCTGGTCGTAGTAGCGTTTTTGTTTATTTTTGAGCTCGTTCCACATTCTCCTTTATCAAACGGATCAGGCTTTGCTGTCTGTCTATTACCGCATAAGTAGGACTATCAGGATCAGGTGGATGATGAAGAGCTCTTTCCAAAGGTCCCTTTAATTTCCTTCCTAATGCGATCTCTGAAGGAGTGTACCCAGTACTTTCATGCCAAGCCGTGTTGATGGCGAATCTAAATTCGGCCAACCACCTATCCCATAGTCTGTGGTGATCCCCCACGTATGAAGCCATCATTGTTTTAAGTGTACGATTGACTCGTTCAGTAAGGTTTGTTTGTGGATGGTAAGCTGTTGTTAGCTTTTGAGTTACTCCCCATTGTTTACAGATTTCGTTGATGAGATGTGATGTAAACTGTGCTCCACGGTCGGACACGAGATATGCAGGTGTTCCCCATCTTGTGAATACTTCTTCCACTAAGATCCGTGCTATTTGTGGTGCTTTAGCAACTCGTAGAGGGAATAATTCTACCCACTTGGAACAGTAATCGACCACCACTAGTAAGTGTTCGTTCTGTTTGATGCTCTTAGGAAAGGGTCCCATCAGATCCACACCAAGCATAAAACCGGGTTCAACAACTGGAGTTGATTGTAAAAGCCCTGACAGCTTTGTCACAGATGGTTTGTACTTCTGACAAGTTTGGCAATTCTTACAGTACTTCCATACGTCAGCACGTATACTTGGCCAATAGGCAACTTCCATGAGCCGAAGAAGTGTCTTCATTTGACCCAGGTGACCACTTAGTGGATTATCATGTGCGTACTGTAAGAATTCTTCTCGAAAATTTGCAGGTACGAGTAACTGCAACTTTTCCCCCCGCAGACCACCAGGAACACTACGGAACAACAAACCGTTTTCATGAACATAATGTACTCGTGTGGGATCACAGCTCATTTGTGAATCAGCTTTCTTGCTTAGCTCTTGTATCTCAGAGTCGTCTTGCTGTGCAGAAGAAAGCTGAGATAGATCTACTGGCAAGTTTGCTGGATTTACAGTAGATTTAATGGCTTTGACTACTGTTACCATACCTGATGTTGCCGTGGATTCCAAACTTCTGGACAATACATCAGGGACAACATTACACTGTCCCTTCTTGTATTTAACAGTGAAGTCAAACCCTTGCAAGCGGATGGTCCATCGTGTCAATCTTGAAGATAGCTTGGGATGTTGAAACACCCATGTCAAAGCAGAGTGGTCAGTAACTACCTCAAAGGATCGGCCTTCCAGGTATGATCTCCATTTTTCCACAGCCCAGATTACAGCCAGGCATTCTTTTTCTGAAACAGAATAGGATTTCTCTGCTCCGTGCAATAATCTGGAGGCATAAGCTACAACATGTTCTTCTCCCTCTGAATCTTGTGTTAATACTGCTCCCAATCCAACTTCACTGGCATCAGTTTGCACTCTGAAAAGTTTGGTTAAATCAGGTGGAACTAGCACAGGGGCATTGATTAGGTCATGTTTGATTGTATCAAAAGCTTTTTGGCATTCCTTTGTCCAAGACCATGTGGATTTCTTTTGTTTTAAGGCATGGAGCGGAGCAGCCTTATCTGAGAAATTAGGTATAAACCTATGGTACCATCCTGCCAATCCTAAAAACTGCTGCACCTCTTTGAGAGACTGCGGTACAGGAAACTCACGAACCGCAGACACTTTGGATGGATCCGTCTTAACTCCTTCACCAGATACAAGATGTCCTAAGAAGGTAAGAGATGTTTGAAAGAAGTTACATTTCTGAAGATTCAAAGTGAGGCCTGCATTAGAGAGACAGCTGAACACTTGATTGAGGTGTTTTAAGTGTTTTTCTTCGTTTTCTGAATACACTACTACATCATCAATGTAGACAAGGCAACACTTTCCCTTCAGTTCCCGAAGAACATGCTCCATCATTCTTTGAAACGATGCGGCGGCATTTTTCAGCCCGAAAGGAAGACGCAAAAATTCAAAGAGACCTGCAGATGTAACCAAAGCAGTCTTCTGTATACTGTCTGGTTCCATGTCCATTTGCCAATAGCCGGTTTTAAGATCAATTGTACTGAACACTGTCACTCCATGTAATGATTCCAAAATGTCCTGAATTTGTGGCATGGGGTAAGCATCCAGGTGAGTCTTTGCATTTAAACCACGGTAGTCCACGCATAACCTTGATCCTCCATCCTTTTTAGGCACTACTACTACTGGTGAAGCCCACGGGGAAGTTGATGGACGAATGATTTTCTTGTCTAGCAGCTCTTTAATTTCTGCTTCAATAAACTGCTTTTTTTCTATTGACACTCTATAAGCTCTTTTCCTGACTGGAACTTCATTGGTAGTGATGATTCGATGTTTGACTACGCTTGACTGACCAATCTCATTAGTGCACACTGTTGGCCATGTCAACATCAGCTCCTGAAGCGACTCTTTGTTCCATTGGTTGGTGTTAGCTTTTTGGACTAGCTGATAGATTGAATGTAGAGTATCATCAGAAACTGTAGGTGAGGATAATGCAAGGTAGAAATGTACTGCTGAACCGGATACCTGAGACAGGAAAGGGAAAGTTACATCTTCATCTGCATCCTTCAATGATGGCAGTCGATATTGCGATCTTCTGAAATCAAGAATGATCCCTGAGGATAACATAAAATCCATTCCAAGAATGATAGGTACCGTCAAATCTGCATCTCTCATAATGTAGAGTGTCAGGTCCATGGTTCTCCCATGGAGTTCACATTCCCAGCGTAGCTTTCCAATAGCAGTCTGTTTCTGACCATTAGCTAGTAAGAAAGATTGCCCCTGGCTAGGTTTGCATGTTTCTTGTTGTCGCAATTGCTTCCAACAGGATTCTTGAATCAGAGACAAGGTACTCCCAGTATCAATCATTGCTTGAAAATATCTACTACGTAATACGATAGGAAGGGTGAGCATCTCTGGTTGAACAACACTTTTTCCAGACTGCATGACTCTCGTGTTAGCTGGAGAAGACTTTGGTGCAGCTTCTCTGGAATAATTAGCTTTCCTCTTTTGTGTCTCTGCACTTACTTGACTCCAGTATCTTCTGGATTCATCAAAGTCTCTTTCAATTTGCGTGCCAATTCTCACTAACTCATCCACGTCTCTTACAGTTCCCCTGAGTAGACTCGCTAGCCGTGGGTTGCAATTTCGCAAAATGGCATGCACAATTTCTCTTTGAGGCATATCTTTGTTCCTTCGAATACATAAGGCTCGATAATGGTAAGCAAAATCCCTAATACTTTCTTTTGCACCCTGTTTTCTTTCAAGTAGTCTTCTTGCCGCTTCTTCTTCATAGTCTTCACTTAGAAAAGACCGCAAGAAGATTTTTTTAAACTGCTTCCATGTCTGTACATTCCTCTTCTCTGCCAGCCACCAATCTTTGGCAGTGCCTTTTAACACTGATGTAAGAGAAGCAAATATCTCATAATCGCAGAGAGGTCGTATGGCAAAGTATTCTTCACATCTCTCTATAAAAGTAACTGGATCTTCGTCTTCATTGTTACTAAAATTTGGAAAATCTAATTTCACTGGAGGATGTAATGACATCATGGACATACTTTCCAGACCAGGTAACTGACTACGTGGCACCCGGTAAGTTTGATTCGTACCTGTGGAACCCGGAACAGGAATAGGAGATTTCTGATTTGACTGCATGGGAGTGGATACTAAGGGCACAAGGTTTTTTAGCTTGTGGTCAATTTGGACATCCCGCCTTTTTAAACAATCCACCATGGACTTGCCCAAGTCTTGGATTTCGAGATTCACTTTATTTTGTACTCTTTCACATTCTCGTTCAATGCGGTAACTCATTCTTTCCTCAATAGCTCTACATCCCTCTTGCATTTCCGCAAAGGCAACACAGTCATTCATCTTGCGAACACATTCCTCAAAACGACTTTCCATCGTGTCAACCCTTGCAGTCAGTTGTCCAATTAGTGCTGTCAATGATGCATTTGGTTCTTGTACTTGTTCTTCCGCAGGTTCTGGAGGCGGTGGTAGAATATCAGTAAAATCAGGCACAATCTCAGCCTCAACACCTTCAACTTCCTCCTCTGAGTCTATATAAAGGTCACTAAAGGTATTGATCAGTTCTTTAATAGGCTCTCTTCTATCAAGAAATGTACCAGAAGAAAAATCAGGTTTAGGTCCCGGCTCATCCTCATCACTATTATTTTGGCTTGCCATATTTATCATTAGAATAAACAATGTTTCATAAATGTCAATGAGTCCCTGTTCGGGCGCCACTCTATAACCAACAGTTACTACTTTGGGTAAATGCTAATTAATAGTCTGTTAATAGGGAGGGTCATCAGCATCAACATTTGTTTAAACCAAAGAGCAAACAAAAACAGCAATGAAATATGTGAATTTATATATAGCCACCAAAATATATTCAAAACAAAGAAACTACATTCAAATAGAATTGGCAAAACACCCAGTACTCAAAGAGATATAAATAGTGCGGTATAAGAGTTGAAGTTTCCAGCAATATATGAATCAGTCTTTATAACGTTCACTGGTGTAAACGGTTAAGGTGATTTATGAGAGTCAGATACCAGTCTTAATTCTCTTTAGGAAGTCAAATGGTGTGGAGGTTTGATGGTAAACAAACGACGGTTGCTGACCGTCATCACACATACAGATTTCCCACCAAAGTAAGTCCATAGCAGTAATCCAACTGTCCAAGGTAGCTACATCCAACCAGAAACCTTGTTGCTGGACTCAGTGTAGCAAAATCTCAGCCAGGACCACAAAGCTGGCACAAATATTCGTTTAGCACAAACAGAAAAGTCCTTCTACAAGACACAAAATGCCTCCTGTTAATTATGTGCAATCCATTCACTATATTCAATAAGTACAAAGATAATCTTTCATCAGTAAATAAAACATCAACATGAACATATACACTTTACTTACAGTTGAGCATGAAACAGAGCGTTTCTCAACCAGGACTTTGTTTGACAGGTGACCAAGGAGGTCAGCCATGCTAATTTCTTCTACTGCTCACCTGTCTCTTTATCTAGGCATAGAGGTCTCACTACTACCTCTAGTGGTGAGGAGTGTAATTGCAGTTTTAAAAAACTAAGTAACTGACAGGTGTTTGTTACAATATGGTGAATCTTAAAGCAGCGCTATGCAGTTTTGACAATTTCTTCACTGTTTTCTCTCCCCCTACAGCTTCGGATTAGATATTTTGACAACACTGTCGTCAAAACTCATTGGCGACTCGCCCCCCTCCCATCTTCTCCCTCCTGTCATGTGCATTTGTTTTCAAAGAAGCCGGCGAACGGACGTAGTCATGTCCACTGAGGTATGTATGATACACAGAAGGCTAGCATATAAATGTTTAGATAGTATATTTGGCAGTGCCGTAAAGCAATTCATTACATCGCGAGACCTGATATCACGTGATACTTCCTGATGCTGAAAAGACGGCCCAAAGTTGCAAGGGTGTTTTTTTTGCTCAAAGGCGCTAAGGGGGGTGCGAGAAGACCACCATTCAACCCGAAAAAAGTCATATAACCATTCCAATGACTCCGAAACTGTTCAGTTAAGGTAAAAAAACCTGCATAGTTCACCTTTAATACTACTGCTGCCGTCACCTCGCTTTTGTTCACTGAAATTTGTTTCAAAATCAAACAATGACTAAATTCATGCTAGTCAGGATTTAAGTCTACATAAGCATATACAACTCACAGATAGTCACAGATATTGTGCAGATACTTTCAGTAGGAAACAGTAAACATTTTTGTTAAATTAGAGGTGGTTTGTGGCATTATTCATAATGAATTAATGCTGATGGGAAATGAGGAAATGTGCAACATACTGAATCTCTTAGTAACAAGCTTTCAGGAATCAAGCTTTTGAAAATTGAGGAAAAAATCACTCACATCCACTCAATAGGGAAGTGTTTTCTAATGGAAGAAACCAAATCAATTACGATACTCAGCAGAAGTGCTTCAAGTTAAATCCTTCATGACTGACACTTTAAATGGGTCATGAACTGGCTTTTTAATTTTTTTATATTGTTGTCTGACGTTTGCTTGGTTTTTACATTCAAAAACATCAAAATTAATAAGTAATAGGCTATTTTCTACCCTGATTTTGAGCCTAGCTCCTGAAACGCTCGGTTTTTATGGGCGTGTCGCATTGAAGACTTCTAAGTAAACGCCCACTGCTATGATTGGATAACAGTTTTGCATATTATAATGAGTTTCATGTAATGCGTGAATCGGTGGGTGGGGCTAAACGGGCAGTGTTGAAGAAGGCATTGATCTTCTTCTGTGGAGGTGGGGTTTGACACCCTGTGACATCATAGATCCCCACTTTGAAAAACCTGTCGTTCGCTGTGCCTGCTGTCAATAAAAGCTTTTATTGCACTAACAAGGAAGTTTTCAGTTCTGAAGCGTACAGGATATTCTTACAGTATGATGACCTCTTATATGTCAAAAGCTCAAGGAAATTTTGATTTCTCAGTTCATCACCCCTTTATAGAATCCATAAAAACTGTATTGTTTATCATTTTAGCTATTATAATCTTTTAATTCATCATATGTGAAATATATGCATCACATCACTTTTGTGTTCACTATCAACATGTGGATGAAAGTGTTCATTACTGTCATGATTTACTAGGGCTGGGTGTTGACACAAATTTCACAATTCGATTAGATTTTGATTCACAAGCTTGCAATTCGATTCGATTCAATATTGATTATTTTGGATATCAGGTTCAGTACATGGCAGATTTTCTCAAGGAAAACAAATCTCTTCACTATTGCTGTAAACTATGGGAGTCAGTTGTGGCCTATAGACTTCATAAGCCTACTATAATATTGAAAGCAAAAATTAACTGATTTGTATAAAAAACTTAAATTACACTTTTATTTATTTTTATAATAATAATGTTAAATGAAATATAAACTTTTAAATGGTGGCTGTCATAAAAACAACTTGTCAGATTTATTCAAACATGCATTAAATATTGAAGGACATTAAAAATGATAATGAATATGTAATATGGTGCATATATTTAGTAAAATGCTCCTCTCTAGAGTAAATTTTTCTCGCTGACTAATGAGTTTATGGTCACTGGATATGGTTTTTCTGAGGTAAATGTGACGTTACATGACATTGTTTACAAGCTGTTTTACTGATGTCTTTCCACGGTTGAAACACTGATTGAGCGATTCCATGTGACATGATACAGATTTCGATAAGTTGTACTCTATCATTTAACACACTTTCAGATGCTCATTCATGTTTATTTCGCGCTGTAACTGGTGTTATTAAGGCGGAAGAGAAGATCATGTGCTTCTCTAGAGCTGAGCGAGAGCTCACGCCACAGCACCAAAACGCTATTTATGTTTTTGAATTTCGTAAGAAAATGGACGTAGTTTGAAATCTGAGACTTTGTTTCATATCAATAGTATGTGTTGTGTACCGTACTGTGACAAAGTCTAATGTTCACAATATCTGAACATGAATTAGCTTTTCACCAATATTAACCTTTATGCCTTATTATATATTTTACGACGTTGAGGGCATTAAGGGACAAAAATGTCCACTCTAAGCACTGCCATAAAACTATTATATATATTTTTTTTTTTACCACTTTCACTGAGTTAAATATTTTAACCAAAATCAGTCCTGAAAATAACTACCAAATATTTATTTCATTTTCAGAATTTTAACCCCTTAAATGCCATTTGTTTACATGATGCCACTATTTTATCGATGGGAAATATTATATATTATTATTAGTATTAGTATTTAGTATTTTCCACTTTTACTAAGTTAAATCTTTTAACCAGCATCAGTCCTCATCATAACTACCAAATATTTATTTTATTTCAGGATTTTAACCCTTTAAATTCCAGTTTTGGTGACGATACCATCAATTTGTATAAGAGGAAAAAACACAAAAATGTAATTATTTTCCATACACTAAATGCAAAGAGAAAACTTTAGCTTTGGATTATCACAGTCTTGAATATGTCAAAGATTAGCGACAACATTATTTCTGGTGTATTTAAAGATTTTGTGTTATGTCAGATTTTTTAAACAAATCACACTTAGCGCGTTAAGGACCAAAAATGGTCACATATTAAACTCTGCCTAAAATATTATATATTATTATTATTTTCCACTTTTACTGAGTTAAATCTTTTAACCAGCATCAGTCCTCATCATAACTACCAAATATTTATTTAATTTCAGGATTTTAACCCATTAAATTTCAGTTTTGGTGACAATACGATCAATTTGTATAAGAGGAAAAAATACAAAAATGTAATTATTTTCCATATACTAAATGCAAAGTGAAAACCTTGGCTTTGGATTATCACAGTCTTGAATATGTCAAAGATAAGAAGCAACATTATTTTTGGTGCATTTTTATTTTTTGTGCTATGTCAGATTTTTTAAAAACAAATCACAAAGGACAAATTTGATCCTATTTAAACCCATTAAAATATCTATTTTTGAACCCACTGCCATAATATCATAAAATCGTACTTTCTATTCAAATTCCCTGTCATTACCAAGCCTTGGGGTAAAATATTTACTTTTTACTGTTTTCCACCAGTTGGTACCATTTTTCATATAATTGACATACTGCAAACATCTTGTTACAATCACGCCAGACTCCACCCTCACTCAATCACAGCGCACCTCCTCTCCCGAATATTGATCACACACACCTGCTCATCATCAATTCTTCAATCACCTCCAGCACTTAAACCCCGCTCTCACTCTCATTCATTGTCCGGTATCGTTTGCATCTAGACACTATCTCCATGCTTACCTTCAGGACTCCACTGCTACTTACCTGTTCCGTTGATTCCTCTCCCAGCCTTCCAGTCTTCCTCGAGGGTCTTCGTCTCCTGTGTCCTCCTGAGTCTTCTCCGGGTCTGGTATCTCCTTCCGTTCCCCATCTGCAAGAAAATCAAACTGAGTCATTCAAGTCTACATCATCGGGACTAATTCAGATCCACTCACCTTCATCTGCACTGCCAAACTCTCTGCTGGTTGATTATAATAAATACTCTCTTTACCTTATCCGTGTGTCTGCCCTTCTGTGTTGTAACAGAATACCGGACCATCAAAACGACGCACGCCAGCATGAGCACTTCGGATCCCTTTGATACCATCGCGGATGATCTTCGTCAGGCACTTCCCCCGGTTCTACCTCCACCTCCACTTGCAACCACTTCCGCAAACATTGTCACTTCTTCACCCCCGGTAATCGCCAGTCCCATGGCCCGACCGGCGCCCTTCTCAGGATCGGCGGAGGATTGCAACGGATTCATCCTGCAATGTTCGCTGGTCTGGGAGATGCAACCGCATTTATATCCAACTGACATCTCAAAAGTAGCGTTTGTAATCTCACAGATGAATGGTAAAGCGCTTCGTTGGGCCGAATCACTCTGGTCAGAGAAGAGTGACAGTGTCCAGACGATCTCCAGTTTCATCACTCACTTCAAAGAGGTTTTTGGAACACCCACCAGGGATTCGTCGATTGGAGAACGACTGTATCAGTTGAAGCAGAATAATATGTCTGTGAGTGATTATGCCTTACAATTCCGTACATTAGCTGCTGCCAGTGGGTGGAATGAACAAGCCCTGATTACCACATATCGTCAAGGGTTAAATCCACATATACGGTTGCATCTCGCTGCATACGAGGATTCCATCAGGCTGGAACGTTTTATTCAACTCTCTACACGCTTCGCCAGTCGTCTGCAGTCGTGTCTCGAGGAGCACCCAGACCAGCCGCTCACTCTTCCATTCCTCCGCCGACCTGAGTCCATCAGCCCTCCAGAACCAGTCCACGAGCCCATGCAGCTGGATAGTGCACGGTTATCACGCGCTGAACGTCAGAGATGGATTACACAACATCTATGCCTATATTGTGGTTCCTCTGAACATTACATCTCAAGATGTCCCATTCGTCCTCCTCGTCCCATGGTGAGTGCAATAGTTCCTTCTATTGAAAAGATGAAGCCTCTCACTACTTTAGTAGAACTAATTACTGCCGATCTTGTTATTCCAGTCCGCGCTCTACTCGACTCAGGCTCCGCAGGCAATTTCATCTCCGGCGCCCTCTGCAGGCAGCTCAAGCTCAAATCCACTGCCACGAAATCCGTCTACCAGGTCAACTCGGTAACTGGCAGACCTCCCAGTCGGAGACGGGTGAGTTTCAGTGCTGGACCCATTCAACTTCAAGTGGTTACATTATATGTGGAACAACAACATCTACTGTTTCTGGAGGAATCCACCGCTGATGTGATTCTGGGGCGTCCGTGGTTGGAGCAGCACAATCCCATCATCTCCTGGAGGACAGGAGAGATTCTGAAGTGGGGCAGTAGCTGTTTCCCGAGCTGTTTTCCTGCACTTCCGATTCCACGTTCCAAGAGGTTACCCCTTTGCTCTACTTCCATCGAAAGCCCTGTGGAGAAACGTTCTGTGGATATTCCTCCTTGTTATGCCCACTTCAGTGATGTCTTCTGTCCCCAGCGAGCCTCCAAGCTGCCTCCACATAGGCCATGGGACTGTGCCATCGATCTGCTTCAGGGTGAGCCAGTGCCCCGAGGTAAGATTTACCCTCTATCACTGCCGGAGGAGAAGGCCATGGAAGAATACATCAAGGAGGCCCTGGAGCAAGGCTACATTCGTCCGTCTACGTCCCCTGCTGCTTCCAGTTTCTTTTTTGTGGCAAAGAAGGATGGAGGCTTGCGGCCCTGTATTGATTACCGTGCATTCAACCGTATCACCGTCAAGTTCCGCTATCCCCTTCCTCTCATACAATCTCATCCGGATACGTGAGGGGGACGAATGGAAGACGGCCTTTGTGACCCCTACTGGACACTATGAGTATCTGGTCATGCCTTATGGATTGGCCAACGCCCCCTCCGTGTTCCAGGGCTTCATCCATGAAGTACTCCGGAAGTTCCTCCACAAGTCAGTTCTGGTCTACATCGATGATATCCTGATTTACACCCGGAGTATGACGGAACATCGCCACCACGTTGCGGAGGTCATGAAACGCCTGAGGGATTTCCAGCTGTTCTTGAAGGCCGAGAAGTGTTCCTTCCACCAACCCTCAGTGCAGTTCCTTGGTTATAACATCGATAACAGTGGCATTTGGATGGACGAGGGGAAGGTGGAGGCCATTCGCAGTTGGCCCATACCTACCACCATCAAAGAACTTCAACGATTCCTCGGATTCTCCAATTTCTACCGCCGTTTCATCCAGAACTACAGTACCATCTCCAGTCCACTTACTCACCTCCTACGTAACAAGCTCAAGTCTCTGTCCTGGACACCTTCGGCCACCCACGCCTTTGAGTCCCTCAAGAAAGCCTTCACTTCCGCTCCTCTCTTGATCCATCCAGATCCAGAAAAGCCCTTCGTCGTGGAAGTTGATGCTTCTACCACAGGAGTGGGTGCGATTCTATCGCAGCAGCAGGGGACTCCAGGTAGACTTCATCCATGCGCCTTCTTCTCCCACAAATTCAACCCGGCGGAGGTCAATTACGACATCGGCAACAGGGAGCTATTAGCCGTTTACCATCTCCTACGTCCCTGGGTCCAAGAATGTCAAGGCGGACGCCTTATCCCGTCTCCATAATCCAGACGAGATTACGAAAGAGTCTGAACCCATCCTGCCTGAAAGACTGTTTGTAAGTCCCATCACCTGGTCTGAGGAAACCTTGCCCTCCTCCAATGTCTCCGCCAACACTCTGCCGGGTTGCCCACCAGGATTGACCTACCTTTCCCGGACTCGACGCATTCCTCTCATCCACACTTCTCACACGTCCCTGGGCACTGGCCACCCAGGGGTCAATGAGACCCTCTCGCTGCTGAAAGAACGCTTCTGGTGGCCTAATATGGCAGCGGACGTCAGAAGGTACGTGAGAGGTTGCAAGGACTGCGCCATCTCGAAAAGCCCTCGTCATCTTCCATCTGGCAAACTACTTCCTCTGCCCGTTCCCAACAGACCCTGGTCACACCTAGGAGTTGATTTCATAACGGACTTACCTGCTTCTGATAACTGTACCTGCATCCTGGTAATCATCGACAGATTCTCCAAGTCATGTCGTCTACTTCCCCTTAAAGGACTCCCCACTGCCATTCAAAATGCCGAGCTGATGTTTAACCACATCTTTAGAGTTTATGGAATTCCAGAAGACATTGTGTCGGATAGGGGACCTCAGTTCATCTCCAGGGTATGGAAGGCGTTCTTCTCACTCCTAGGTGTGACCGTTAGCCTCTCCTCTGGTTACCATCTGCAGTCGAACGGGCAGACAGAATGGAAGATTCAAGAGATCGGACGTTTCCTCCGTACCTTCTATCATGGCCACCAGGACTCTTGGAACCAGTTCCTGGGTTGGGCCGAGTACGCACAGAATTCTCTACGGCAACCTACCACTGGACTCACTCCCTTCCAGTGCGTGCTCGGCTACCAACCTCCATTGTTCCCCTGGACTGGGGAACCATCAGATGTGCCTGCAGTCTACTACTGGTTCCGAGAGAGCGAGAGGGTTTGGGACTCAGCACACCACCACCTACAATGGGCATTGCGCAGACGTAGGATGACAGCCGATCTTCGTCGCTCTGACACCCCTTCGTATCAACCAGGTCAGAAGGTTTGGCTGTCCACCAGGGACATCAGGTTACGTCTGCCTTGCCGAAAGCTGAGTCCCAGGTTCATTGGCCCCTTTACCATCGTGAAGCAGATCAACCCTGTCACGTATCAACTCCAATTACCACCACAGTACAGGATTCATCCTACCTTCCATGTCTCCTTATTGAAACCTAACTATCCATCTGTTTCTGTTCCCTCAGAGTCTGGCGCAACGGCGGAACCTCCCCTTCCACTTATCCTAGAAGACGGTGCTACCTACCAGGTTCATGAGATCTTGGACTCCCGGCGTCGTGGTGGTCTTCTAGAGTATCTCGTGGATTGGGAGGGCTACGGTCCTGAGGAACGTTCATGGGTACCCAGAAATGATATACTTGATCCCAACCTGCTTGATCAGTTCCATGCCACTCATCCGGAAAGACCCGCACCTCGGGGAAGAGGCCGACCGCCACGACGTCGGGGTCCTCGGCCCTCAGGAGCAGGCCGTGGAGGGGGGGGTAATGTTACAATCACGCCAGACTCCACCCTCACTCAATCACAGCGCACCTCCTCTCCCGAATACTGATCACACACACCTGCTCATCATCAATTCTTCAATCACCTCCAGCACTTAAACCCCGCTCTCACTCTCATTCATTGTCCGGTATCGTTTGCATCTAGACACTATCTCCATGCTTACCTTCAGGACTCCACTGCTACTTACCTGTTCCGTTGATTCCTCTCCCAGCCTTCCAGTCTTCCTCGAGGGTCTTCGTCTCCTGTGTCCTCCTGAGTCTTCTCCGGGTCTGGTATCTCCTTCCGTTCCCCATCTGCAAGAAAATCAAACTGAGTCATTCAAGTCTACATCATCGGGACTAATTCAGATCCACTCACCTTCATCTGCACTGCCAAACTCTCTGCTGGTTGATTATAATAAATACTCTCTTTACCTTATCCGTGTGTCTGCCCTTCTGTGTTGTAACACATCTGCAGTATTGCAAACATTTTCCTGATTTGTACTAGGTGACTATAACCTGTGCCTGTCTCCCTACACATCAAAATTTGCTCTAGAAAGAAAGCAAAACTACAAGATCACCATAAACATGAATTTTGATTTTTCTAAATTCTATAAACATATCAAACATATCAAAAACTTTAAAACAAAATAGGGTCATTGTTCAGCCAAATCAAACCGAAATAAAACAATGCAGTGAGAAGCGCTTTCTCTTGCTAAATGCACACATACACATACACGCCTACACACACATCCTACGCCACTGACACACACACACACACACACACACACAGAGAGTGAGAGTATAGACAGAAAGGGTAAAATATGACCTTCAGGATAATATAATATATTATAATATAATATAATATGAGTATTATATTACTGCCACCTTACCATGGTGGAGGGGTTTGAGTACCCGAATGACCCTAGGAACTATGTTGTCTGGGGCTATATGCCCCTGGTAGGGTCTCCCAAGGCAAACAGGTCCAAAGTGATGGGTCAGACTAAGAGCGGTTCAAAAACCCTTTATGATGCCAATAAATTCGAGGACCGTAACGTCGCCCGGCATGGCGCAGCCGGGGCCCTACCCTGGAGCCAGGCCCGGGGTTGGGGCTCATATGCGAGCGCCTGGTGGTCGGGCCTCCCTCCATGGGGTCCGGGTGGGCTCAGCCCGAAAGAGCGACGTGGGGCCGCCCTCCCTTGGACCCACCACCTGCAGGAGGGACCTTAAGGGCCGGTGCTTAGTGGATCGGGCGGCAGTCGAAGGCGGGGACCTCAACAACCTGATCCCTGGACTTGGAAACTAGCTCTAGGGACATGGAATGTCACCTCGCTGGCGGGGAAGGAGCCCGAGATTGTGCGTGAGGTTCAGAGATTCCGACTAGAGATAGTCGGGATCACCTCTACGCACAGCTTGGGCTCTGGAACCACACTCCTTGAGAGTGGATGGACTCTTCACCACTCTGGAGTTGCCCATGGTGAGAGGCGGCGGGCTGGTGTGGGTTTGCTTATAGCCCCCCAGCTCAGCCGCCGGCTTCAGGTCGGGGATAGGTCTCTCACTGTCGTGTGCGCCTATGGGCCAAATGGCAGTGCAGAGTACCCGGCCTTCTTGGAGTCTCTGGAAGGGATGCTGGAAAGTGCTCCCACTGGGGACTCCGTCGTTCTACTGGGGGACTTCAACGCCCACGTGGGCAGTGACAGTGACACCTAGAGGGGCGTGATTGGGATGAACGTCCCCCCTGATCTGATCCCGAGTGGTGTTCTGATATTGGACTTCTGTGCTAGTTACAGCTTGTCCATAACGAACACCATGTTCAAGCATAAGGGTGTCCATCAGTGCACATGGCACCAGGACACCCTAGGCCAGAGGTCAATGATCGACTTTGTGGTCGTTTCATCTGACCTCCGGCTTTATGTCTTGGACACTCGGGTGAAGAGAGGGGCGGAGCTGTCAATTGATCACCACCGGGTGGTGAGTTGGATCCGATGGCCGGGGAGGAGGCAGACTCGGCAGGCCCAAACGTACGAACGTTTGGCCGAATCCCCTGTCAGAGAGATCTTCAACTTCCATCTCTGGCGGAGCTTCGACTGGATCCCGAGGGAGGCTGGAGATATTGAGTCCGAGTGGACCATGTTCTCCACCTCCATTGTCAACGCGGCCACTCGGTGCTGTGGCCGTAAGGTCTCCGGTGCCTGTTGAGACGGCAATCCCCGAACCCGGTGGTGGACACCGGAAGAAAGGGATGCCGTAAAGCTGAAGAAGGAGTCCTTTCGGGCCTGGCTGGCTTGTGGGACTCCTGAGGCTGCTAACGGGTACCGACAGGCCAAGCGAACTGCAGCCCGGGTGGTTGTGGAGGCAAAAAATCGGGCCTGGGAGGAGTTCGGTGAGGCCATGGAGAAGGACTATCGGTCAGCCTTGAAGAGATTCTGGCAAACCGTCCGGTGCGAGAGGGAGGAGACCCCGGGGAAAACCTAGGACACGCTGGAGGGACTGTCTCCCGGCTGGCCTGGGAACGCCTCAGTGTCCCCCCGGAAGAGCTGGAGGAAGTGTCTAGGGAGAGGGAAGTCTGGGCATCCCTGCTTAGACTGCTGCCCCCGCGACCCGGCCCCGGATAAGCGGAAGAAGATGGATGGATATGATGATTTTTGTCACTTGCCTAAACACCATGTATTATATTTAGGCCCTACACACACACACACACTTTTGGGCAGACTCGGCAGGCCCAAACGTACGAACGTTTGGCCGAATCCCCTGTCTTGTGCCCATTTCTCGTGTGGATACAGTTAATATACTTTACTACATCACTACATCAAGTGTCCATAATTAGAATCAGACACAGATTAGTGGAACATTATTAAAGCGTAGTGCAGAATCAAACTAACTCATCGTTTACTGATAGATTGATGTGGTGATTCACACACATCAGTGTCTTTTTTTATTTATTTATTTTATTATTATTGTATTTTGTTTAATGTGTTTATATATTGTATGCTGCATGGTTTCTATGTCTGGAATGAAACTGCAAATAAAGTGATTTTGTTTTCACTTGTAAAAGTTATTATATTTTGTCTGTACTGATGTTTTTATTTTGCACTTACTGCATAATCATAAATTGATAAACTTTACAGTATGACAAAATCTTAGTATTATATCACTGTATTTCTGGCTGTTCACATTCTCCTTTCTATAACACTTGTGTCTTTTTTTAAATGGTTTTATATTGTGGAGTTTGGTTTGGTTTGCTGAGTGCTGATGCGGTTGCATGTGCATTAACTGTAAATGATGTTTAATGCATCTTTGTTTGGTGTTTCTGGAGTTAATTCAGGCTATAAAAGAACGCTGAGCAGCTCATAAACACCATCATCTCCTGATGAGCAGCGTCTTCAGTCTTCAGTCTGATTCCAGGTAAGATCATGTCGTCTCATGTGGGAATTATTGTGTCATTGTGTTTCAGTCTTTATTCAAACGTCACCACATGTTGTTCAGCTTGTTGACTCTCTAGTGTGCTTGATTATGTGTAGAAGGAATTAAAGAAATTAAGATAGAATTGTTTAAAGCAGGTTTGGAAGTTTTCTTTAAGGTCCTGTAGGAATCAGTTTCCATTTCAGGTTCGTGATATTCATTTGATGATGATGATGTGATCAGCTCATAAACTTCATCATCTGTCTTGTAGTTTGATGTTCATTATGATTCCAGGGAAGATCATGAGATCATCTCATCCGTGAGTTTATATAGTCAACTATCTTTGTATTTCAGCCTCTGGTCCCACTGTGATCATCTGCACTTAAACTAGTTTCCTTTAATTAACATTGAGTGTGATTTCAGTCAGTCAGCAACACAGATTTCCATTTCTTAAAGAAAACAGGCTTGCAGAGCAACAGAAGAATCAATATTTTACAGAGATCAACGTATCTGTGCTTTCTCTCACCGATCATTCATGGGTTTCTTATTCTACTGAGGATATGAATAAACACTGAGTGAACTTTACAAATGAAAGCATCAGATATAAAGCGTTTTCAGATTACTTCAGTCGTCGTAGTTGAGCCGAACCGTTTGTGAAAGTTAGACTGGTTTTTCACTCAAACCACCATTGTTAGTTAATTGTGTCTTTAAGGTAATTACAGTTGCACACGCTGGATCAAATAGTTTGTCTGTAATCTCAGGCATTTCCTACATTAGATCCACAAGCTTTAAGATGTGCGTTTTTACAGTGTGTGCAGTGAATGAAGAGCTCTTTAAACACGGCAGTGGAAACTTGTGAAACATCTGTCAGTCTGTGTGTTGCTCCACAAACTTCTGCTTTGACCTGCAGACGAAACACACAATCCTGTCAGTAACGTAAGTTCTTCAAGATTTATTCCTAGTTTAATAAACCATTGTACACTTGCAGCTGTGCTGGACTGAATATTCAGAACAACAGCATTCTTGCTTCTGTGATATTGTTCAAATGGAGGATTTCCAAACTTTAATCTTACATTTCACGTATTTCAAGCTTTCTAACATTACACACATCTCCTCTAAAGAACATGTCAAGCAAACTGAGGAAACTTTATTTCAACAATCACACAGAAAACAAGTTATGTCATATATTTTTCCCTAATGTTTTTAATAAAGTAGTAAATAGTAAATGAATGCATGTTTTTAAACTAATGACTGGTTTGTGGTTATTTCGTGTTGCCTGTCAAGATTTCATGAAACAATGGCAGAACAAAACGCCAGTATCACCGGATCCAGTGAAGATTATTATATCAACGCCAGCAGCAACGGATCAAGTGATGAATGGAGCCGTCGGATGAGGGAATTTTACTGGAAACTTAATTCTGCACAGCCATTCATTATCATGATAATTGCAGCCATTGAGATTCCAATCATGATCTTAACTCTGTTTGCGTTGTGTGCTCTTATCAAATCTCATCGCTCCACTCCAGTGTTTGTTATTCATTTGATTCTTTCAGATCTCATTCAGATCATCTGTAAATTAACATGGATAACAACAAGGTCAGGGTATGTGTATAATTCATATGATTATAGTTTGATTGTTGGTTTGTATTTTATGGCATGTGTTGCTTTTGAACGATATCTTCTGGTTTCTCATCCTATCTGGTACAGATCTCATCATTCACTAAAAGTCTGCTGTGTCGTTTCTGTGATCATCTGGTTTGTTCCTCTGATCTTTGCAGACTTTAACTCTCTTTGGCTGTTTAGACATCTGCCCCAATCGATCGCCTGTTTAATCCCCTACCCGATAATCATTCTGTGTTTTGTTGGCACTTGTCGCGGTCTTTCACGCGCAATATCACTTACTTCTCTAAAGCGCAAGAAAATTTTGGGCAGTTTGTTCCTGGTGCTTCTGAATTACACTTTTCTCATTCTCCCCTACATAATCCTGACTTTTACTAAAGGTCATTTTAACAGTTACAACAGTTTTACATTGTTTTATATATTTTGGTATTTTTCTGAATTTCTCCTGTTTCTGAACCCACTGGCTGACTGTGTATTGTACATGTTCTTGAGGCCTGATGTTGGAGGGTTAATGAAGTCTGTTCACTGCTGTTGTAGAACTGACACACATCAGAGTTCGACACACAGCCGGGACGAACACTCTCGAGACAGTAGTGCAGCGTTTGCCTGCTGTGTTTCAATGCAAAAGCCTGCGTCTCATTCACAGACCGCCTGCAGTTCAGTTTAAACATCTGCACTCAATAAATGAAGTCAATGTCATTCTTTTCACTGCACACACCCTTCCTTTCTGTGACATTTAGGTTTATTAGAGAGAACTCTTGACTCATAAAACTCAAAACTCAATTGCTCTGTTTGCGCTCCATTAAACACATACGGTAAACAGAGTTTTATTAAAGATGTATTGATGTGCCGTTGATGCTTCTGCTGGCGTTCTGTATAAGCAGGACTTTATCATACGATGGAGAGGAGGGTTGTATAAAGCACAGTTTATTCTCTTTAATTCCCCCGATAGACTGACAGATCAACAACATCAAGTAGTTTAATGTCATAGTCTTGCTTGTGTTCCTAATGCATGTACATTATACTCTTTTACCAAATAACTACTATTCACGCTATTATTCACAGCACTTGAATATTGTTAGTTAAACTTCTATTGTTCTCCTCATTTGTAAATCGCTTTTGATTAAAGCGTCTGCTAAATGATTCTATGTAAATGTATTAACCCTCTGGGGTCTGAGGGGTTTTTGGGGTCCTTGAGATGTTCTGACATGCCCTGACATTTGTGCTTTTTTCAGTTGCTTATAAACATATTAATGGCAAAGGCGTAAATTCACTCTATTTAGCACAGACAGGGCTACCATAATATGTGAACAACTTGCATGTACATGTTTGTATTTTTGAGAGAATAATGTTTATGCATGGTTTTTTTAAAAACAAAAAACTAAAGTTTCTGAAATAAGGCCATAAAACACATTCTAAATATATGTAAATAAGACTTTTGACGAATGGATGTCGTTGCCTAGAATTTTTTCTTCAAAATTATGTGAAAATCATCCTGCCTAATCATTCACATAACACAATACATTGATTTAAATCTTGTAAAACACTTTTTGTTTGGAAAGGCCATATGCGGGTGGGCGTGATTCACACCTGCAGAGTCAATGGGGCCCGCATAATGAGGCTGCATACGTAATGAGCCTTTCATTCAGGTGTGTGACTGAGCCACAAGAATGCAAGGACAATATATAACTGGTTTGTTGTTTTTTCCACAAATTTTGCTTGCAAATTGTACAATATTCAAGGTAAACATTTCTAGTAATTGTGCAGTTAATTGTTCTCATACTGTATTTTCAGATTTGGAATATATTCTCTTCCCAAATGTGTCACTAATAAATCTTAATAAAATTATTTAAAGAGAAGGCTTATAATGACCTTTTAAGATTTTGTTTACATCTATCCTTTACGTTCATTCATTCCGATTAGAACAAAGCAAACAGAACTGACCTATTCCTCAGCGGGATCCGTTTGCTCCTCGAAATGATACTTCCAGAACTTCTGAGGTAAATTTTTGCAGGATTATTATCAAGATAGTATTATTCCTCACAGCATCGTAAAGTACATAAGTCTGAAAGTGAACTCGCGGTGTGTGTTATCCAGCTGATGTGGGCGTTTCACAGGTTTGTTTGGATCGGCTCACATTTGTTAATGAAAAAATTACTAAAATTAAGATACAATTGATACTGAAGAAATGATTTGTACTTTCTGTTTTGAGGTCTCTGTGAAAGTTTGAAAGTCTTTTAGTGCTTTTTTTAGAGCGCTCGCGTCCATAATGGAGAACTGTCACGTAATATTGTTTTTTCCTCATAAATGCGAACACGAAAAATAAAAGACAAAAGACTTTTAAGTAAAACCAGTGCTCGAAGTGGGGCGGTACTCACCGGTACGCAGTACCGGCACTTCTGCATTTTACTCCAAAGCGTACCTGCACGTTTTCTTGCGTACCGCTACTTCTCGCATGAAGCCGGTACTCTACTACTGACAAAAAAGCGTCAGTGTCACGCCCATTTCACATATACTCCGTTTGCAATGTGTATGCGGAGCTTATTTTTTTTCCACACCCATATTAACAGGTTAGAGCTTTCACACTGCACGCGGATGCGGTCCGGCAATGCGTTCCAGGAGCGGTGCACATACAGCAGTCCAACGATCGTTTCCACACCGAGTCTATTTCCGAGTTCAGCTTTAGGAGGGGAAGAAATAGTCCAGGATAAGAAGACTGAGAGAAAAAGAAATATGAAGATGAGGAGAGAGCAGGTATTGACAAATAATCTAATGACAAGGTTTTAAAGCTTGCCTATTTCTTATAATTTTTTGGCCTTCAAAAGAACTAAATTGCACATATGTAGATCAGAGAAATCCAAATTTTCTCGGGGGAGCATGCCCCCGAACACCCCTATTTACGGGGGTCCTTGAGTCTGGTTGTCCAGGGCACAGGAAATTGTTAATCCGGCCCTGGGTGAAAGCGGTGAGAGTAAGACAAGAGAGTACCGGCACCTTTTCCCCCCCACTTCAAGCACTGAGTAAAACTTACTCCGAAATTGTGTTCTCGGCGGAATTCGCTCTTCAAAATGCTGCCGTTCGTCGTCTGAGTTACAATCTTCCTCTGAGGAAAAGGTGCATTCTTCCTCGCTGTCCAGAATCATCTGAAGGGCGTCTTTATTACCGGAGAAGCGTGCCATACTCGAAACGCGATGAACTATCAGTGAGTCTGATGAAGAAACTTTTTATGGCATTGATCGAGGGGCGTATGCGATGCATACTAGATCACCTAACTATTTACATGTGAATCGCGCCGGGGGCGGGGCGGCCTCAGCACATTATAGAGATAATGAGGCAGAAGGAAAAACGGTACCTCTCCTTGCTTTCAAACGGATTACATGAGTTGAAAACATTTGTTTTTTATATACATTACTTCATTTAAAAGAGGAGATTTCAAGCTTCATAAAGACATATCTCACGTGCCTGTGTGAGAAGTATTCGCTGAGTTATGATTCATTTTCGGACGCGTTTCAGAATGGACTACACTGACAGAGAGAAGGCAGAACTCGCTTCGTGTTTATTTTTCTTTATTTGGCGAAAAGCACAACTCTTTGTTTTTATTTTGTATACACAAAAAAATACAAACTTAACAGGATAGATTGATGTATAACACAAGCATATAAGATAAAAATTAATATTTTTATTTTATTATTTTTTTGCACTCATACGGAAAAAAACGAGCCTATCGCGCCGACACGATATTTGATTTTAATAACGTATTAGTAAATGTTGAAATTAATATTAACTAAGATTAATAAATGCTGAGTAAGTATTGTTCATTCTTAGTTCATGTTAACTAAGGTAGTTAACTAATGTTAACTAATGAACCATTATTTTAAAGTGTTACCACTACTTCTTCACTACTGTTAACTACTAAGGAAGATGTGTTAACTAATCAGTATGTAATATATTTTTATTATTGTGTTAAGTAACAGTTAGTTAATCAATAAATAATGAATTATGTCATAACTCTTGAAGAACTACTACTAATTATCTACTAATTAAGGTTCAAGAAAAATAACTAAGTAACTACTAATGAACAGTCATACAAAACTAACCTCAGATTAGTTTTTATATTTTATATACAGTACTGTGTGTGTCTGTTTTCCTCAGCATAGAATGCCATTGAGTAAATTCATGTTTGAGGCAATGACTGAGGGAAACTGAAAATATAGGGAACTTATTAGTAATTCATAAATAATTATCAAATAATTCTGCAGGAATTACTTAGAACCTGGAACAGTATTCTAAAGTGAGAATATAGGGAACTCATTAGTAGTTAATACAGAATTACCACATACTTCTGACTCAAATCAAACTTACTGTAAAAAACACATTATTAACGGTATTATCTAAACCTTTGTAAAATAGATAAGTTATCATACATTATGATACATTTTGCTAATTAAATAAAAAGTTTGCTTATTTGCAGATCAATATATAGCCTAGTAAATGTCTGCACTTATCTTTCTTATTAGTGCTGAAGAATGACTAAAACTGGCTAGAAAATAAAATAAAAAACATTGATCAGTGCTTTTTACTTTTCAAGTAATTACCTTTGTACATTTACTAAGGTAATTTTGAAAATGAATAGGCCAATAGTTTATCATTTTACTGGAGTAATATTTTATTGGGTTATCTGTACTTTTACTCAAGTACTTGATTTGTGTACTTCATCCACCACTCCACTGCTAAAATAAAACGGTTTATTGTAGTAACCACTGTGTATGACTGTTCATTAGTAGTTACTTCTTAGTTATTTTTCTTGCACATTAATTAATAGATAATTAATAATAGTTCTTCAAGAGTTATGACATAATTCATTAGTTATTGATTAACTAACTGAAACTTAACACAATCATACAATTCCATTACATACTAATTAGTTAACACATCTTCCTTAGTAGTTAACAGTAGTGACTTAAAGCCGAACTCGGCAACTCTAGCGAACTCTAGTCACTTCTTCGCTGATTTTCCCTTTTGTTGTCGCATGTTTTCCCCACGAGCTCCCCCTACAGCTGTGGTGTGGCGTATATTTCACAACACAGTCGTAAAAAACTCACTTGCGGCGGCCTCCTCCCCTTCTCTACCGCTGCTCATGTGCGTTTGTTTTGATCAGAGCAAGCCAACTGTATCGCGTGGAGCTATGTCTACCGAGGTGGGTAATCTGGTAATACATCATACATGCGTGTGTGTTTATGTCGAATTGCCGTAAAGCAATTTGTGTTTCGCGCTCGTTCTCGCTTTCGCTTCTCACGAGACTTCCAATTTCTATCTTGCCGGGACGGTAGTGAACAAGTTGCAAGGTTGGTTTTCCGCCTGGGAATGCTGGGGGGAGCGGGGAAAGTCACCAATATCACCAGAACAGGTTGTTTAACCATCCAAATGATTTCTAGACAGTTTTATTAAGTTAAAAAAGCTACCAAGTTCTCCTTTAAGTGTTAATAAATAATTATCTATTAGTTCCTCAATAATTCCTTATTAGGTATGCAGTAAGTAAGATACAGTATTCTAAAGTGTTACCGATACCTTTTAATGAAAAGGTGAAACACTGGCTTAAACAAAACCAAATCTGTGATCACTGTTCATGTCACTGTGCAGACGCACTTATAAATGGACATGTACATACTGATAGAGAGATATACGCACACACACACACACACACACACACATACACACACACACACAGATATATGTATATAATGTTGTTGTTTTTTTATTTTTATTTTTATTGTTGTTTCTGGTGTTTGTTACTGTTCTCTTGGTAATGGTGATGTATGTAGCCTAACCAGGGACCGGGGTTGCAAATTAGCTTCAGCTAGAAACCCTATGTGCAACACATCTGGTCAAGTTATTGTAACCTGTTACAATGTGTATTTTTTGCATTGTCCCTGACAAATAAACAAATAAATAAAAAAATAAAAAATAAAATTTCATTTTGATGTTTTTTAATGTAAAAACCAAGCAAACGTCATAAGTTGACCTCAGACAACAATATAATTTTTTTTAAAAAAAAGCCAGTTCATGACCCATTTAAAGTGTCAGTCATGAAGGATTTAACTTGAAGCACTTCTGCTGAGTATCATAATTGATTTGGTTTCTTCCATTAGAAAACACTTCCCTATTGAGTGGATGTGAGTGATTTTTTCCTCAATTTTCAAAAGCTTGATTCCTGAAAGCTTTTTACTAAGAGATTCAGTATGTTGCACATTTCCTCATTTCCCATCAGTGTAAGGACTGATTTTCCTGCTAAATAAAACGCACCCTGCAATAAAGCCATAAAATGCCCCTTGGACAGCAGATAACAAAGACAGAGCACAGAACCTTGTCCTGCCCAAACTATCTCATTGTCCCTTTGTTTGACTTCAACTCATCCCCCCTCTCCCTCCTCAAGGCACTGAAAGTTCATTAAGAATGTCCATATATCGCTTATGGTGTATCTTGTGAATGTGTTGTTTTTCCTTTTCATGTTTGGTGTCATTTTAAAGGGCACAGTGCGATTGGTAAAATGGTCTTAATTTCATTGCAGTCATTGGTTTAATGAGAAAGATTGAGAACTCAGGAGAATCCTGTATCTCTCTGGCTGATATCTCTTTACGATATCTCAAGAAATCAGGTGCTACCCCCCTGGGGTACATGGATTGGCCCAACCAACTCTAAACAACATTTGTATAACCCCCTTCTGTTCTGGTCTGGTATTTAAGGCGAGGGAATAGAACACACTTTGGGACTCTTTACCAGGATCATCCCCCATAGTAATGTTTCAGTGCTTTTCAGTTGGAAAGCCCTGACACATTACTGTGTCTTTGTCAGGAAAACATTACTTACTTTTAGAGTCATCTTTGAGTAAATGATGTCATGTATTTTTGAATTGGCTTTTAATAATTTACTTCTGTAATTAGCATGATTTTTACCTGACAAATAAATGTTAACCTTGATTTATTCTGCATTCTTCTGAAATCATTATTTCCAGTAGATTAATGTGTAGTCTGGTGTTTCCGCAAATCTTTGTCCAGAATAGATCAAACTGAAGGCACTATGAATGGAGCATGGAGCACATCTTAGATGACCTTCTGATTTCTGACTATCTCCTGACTTAGCATGTTGTATGCTGCAACTATTATAAAAGATTACACCTATGGGTCTGCAGTGAGCGGCTGCATAGGGTAAAATACTTGCACTGCACCCTCTGACTATTTCAGGACTGGCTAGTTTGTGATCGTGAGCGCGCAGTCGCGACGTGACGTCTCAAAGCGACACTAGGTCCATAATGAACGAATAATTGAAAGTATGGGATACTCAGAATAATCAAAGATCTAAATTAATTCATAATCAATATTTATGAGTATTTTCTAATCAGAAATACGATCTAAATTTGATTATCATTTGAAATTGGAGTCAGATTACGCATAGAGCTAAAGTAATACTAAAACTAAGTTCCAATAAATTAAGTGAACTTCACTGGAGCGCTGAAAAGACATACACGCTTTAAACCTTCGCCAGGCCGTTGGATTCCGTCGTTGGGCCAATGGGTGGTCCTTACATCAGCATTAATTCATTATGAATAATGCCACAAACCACCTCTAATTTAACAAAAATGTTTAGTGTTTCCTACTGAAAGTATCTGCATAATATCTGTGACTATCTGTGAGTTGTATATGCTTATAAAGACTTAAATCCTGACTAGCATGAATTTAGTCATTGTTTGATTTTGAAACAAATTTCAGTGAACAAAAGCGAGGTGACGGCAGCAGTAGTATTAAAGGTGAACTATGCAGGTTTTTTTACCTTAACTGAACAGTTTTGGAGTCATTGGAATGGTTATATGACTTTTTTCAGGTTGAATGGTGGTCTTCTCGCACCCCCCTTAGCGCATTTGAGCAAAAAAAACACCCTTGCAACTTTGGGCAGTCTTTTCAGCATCAGGAAGTATCACGTGATATCAGGTCTCGCGATGTAATGAATTGCTTTACGGCACTGCCAAATATACTATCTAAACATTTATATGCTAGCCTTCTGTGTATCATACATACCTCAGTGGACATGACTACGTCCGTTCGCCGGCTTCTTTTAAAACAAATGCACATGACAGGAGGGAGAAGATGGGAGGGGGGCAAGTCGCCAACGAGTTTTGAAGACAGTGTTGTCAAATATCTAATCCGAAGCTGTAGGGGGAGAGAAAACTGAAGAAATTGCCAAAACTGCATAGCGCTGCTTTAAGATTCACCATATGTCAAAAATGATTGATGGCTTTTTAATTAATGATGAATGATGGGTTGAACTTTTAACCTTGCCCCTCCCCCCTGCCCTTGGGTTGACCTTGACCTGCCCTTGAACTGACCTTGCCCTAGCTGTGACCTTGTGTGTAATTGAATAATAGGATTCGTGAGTATAAGGGATCCATTGTTTAATATTTGAACTTTGATATAATGGAAGTTATGAGGGTTATTTTTTGAGCTCTGACATCAGGATGTGTGTCACATGCAAGCATCAGTATGGAGCTCCCTCCCTCCACATTCCAGACTGCAGTGGGATTGCTGGGCACTGTGGAAGTGAGAAAAAGAGGTTTTCTAATAATGCTGTATATAGGTTACACAGACACAGTATGGTGCAATGGAAACGTTTGTGATTAAAACACTGTCTTATTTTTGTTGTTTATAGAGTTGTTGGGCATTGATGATAGTGAACCTGACAGGGAGCTACCGCTACCACTCCACTGCCGCTCACCAGTACCGTCTTGCAGCTCAGCAGCTGAAAGCTCCTCATCTGCCTCTTCCAGTCAGCAGACCAGAAAGGGTAAGGGATCACGCCCCATGCATATTGCCTTTCTAAACAAAAAGTGTCTTACAAAATTTAAATCAATGTATTGTTTTATGTGAATGATTAGGCAGGATGATTTTCAGATCATTTTGAAGCAAAAACTTTAATTTAAATTTAAGTTTTTTTAATAACAATGCATACACATTATTCTCTCAAAAATACAAACATGTACATACATGTTGCTCACAAATTATGGTAGCCCTGTTTTTGCTGAATAGAGTGTAATGGCTCTTTTGCCATTAATATGTTTATAAGCAACTGAAAAAAGCACAAATGTCAGACCATGTCAGAACATCTCAAGGACCCCAAAAACACCTTAGACCAGAGGGTTAAACTGCAACCAATCAGCTTGTGCTATGTAGACAACGACGTGATTGCAACCAATAAGCTAAAGACCCATCAGCCTGCACCTTTCAGAGTGGCATGCCAGAACTATGTAAATATCCTTCAGTATATAAACTGAAAATTCATTATAAGTGGTTGATAGATTGTTTACTATCTCAACATGTCTATCAATGTTTGTTTATGCTGAATGAACTAAATAACAGTTTGTTTTTCTTTAAAACGGCATTCGTGCCCAATGGCGTAACACAATTCCATTTACAGTTTTTAGAATTGCTCACGTATGGTTTTGATTTATGCCAATTCAACTCAATTCACCTTCGAATTCCATGTCAGCAGCGTGGTGCCTGCATGGTGTTTCTATTGTGTGTCAGCTGCTTGGCGTTTTCTATGTCTTTGCACACCAGAAATGTGTCTGACGCGGCCCTGCTGCTGCTAGGTAACATATGATAAGCCTTATTGGTTATATTCGACATATGGGGAGTTGTGGAAGGCCTATACTTCATATTAAACATAAATATATAGCAGCAAAAACAACGTCTGCAGTATTGATGGCAAAATAGGCTACAGAATATTTCGTTCTGTATTGACAGGTGCAGTATTTGAAAATCATTATTATTATTATTATTATTATTTTTTTTTTTTAATTACATTTATAGCTGCATTTATGTCAAAACCTAGAGACTTAGAGACATCAAAATGTAATTTCTTAATATGTATTTGTGTCCAATACATTGTGTTACACATACATTACATTTGTGTTCTATTTCTAACATACACGCGTTTGTGTGCAAGCTCTAACCTGTTAACACGGGAGCTGAAATAAAAACGGACGCAGCCAGTGTGTAGCCGGCCTTATATGTTGATTCTGACCAATGCTCAGTGAACACGTCATGTGTGCTCATCCCGTTTACGTCTACCTGTCAGTCTCACAGCTCGCATCAGCTTCATGCTGCCAATGAGAGAGACATATAAACCCGGAATCGGATTATACAATATACTTACGAATATAATTATGATTAATAATGATTTAAAACAAAATGCCCAACGCACTGGCCTACACAGACCGCAGACCACTGGGAATCTCCCGGTAATCACGATGGCCAGTGCGGTCTAGACGCAGTGGTCGGCTGGTGAGGACGAAGGCTTGCTTGGCGCATTCTTCCATGGCTTCCTGGACTGAGCACTGAGCGGTGTCTCGTCTGTTTATTTCTCTGTGATCGCTGGACTTTGTCGTCAGCCCGGATGAGGTGTTCCAGGCCCGTCCCCCTGCTCTCCTTGCCCCTGTTGGCGCGGGGTTAAACAATTCTTGAAAAGATAGTCA
This sequence comes from Rutilus rutilus, assembly GCF_951802725.1. Classification (NCBI taxonomy): domain Eukaryota; kingdom Metazoa; phylum Chordata; class Actinopteri; order Cypriniformes; family Leuciscidae; genus Rutilus; species Rutilus rutilus. The sequence goes on along the minus strand of NC_140214.1, from coordinate 46,900,594 downwards.
ATTAATGGCATTTTTCAAAGACCACAATATATAAAAAATTTTTAATGTTATCTTTTTAGCTACTGACTCTGGTGATTGTGTTATTCTTGTGCTTCTTGATTTAACTGCTGCGTTTGACACTGTGGACCATGAAATCCTGATCACTCGTTTAGAGGGGTGGGTGGGCATCAAGGGCATAGAACAGTAACATACTAGAATAGTTCAGGTCATACTTGAAAGGTCGGACCCTCTGTGTCAGCTGTGGTGACTCTGAGTCCTCCTCTGCCCCTCTCTCTTGTGGGGTCCCTCAGGGTTCAGATTTAGGCTCTCTTCTCTTCTCTCTTTTTTTGCTCCTGCTTGGTTCAGTAATCAAAAAGCATGGCATGTCATTCCACTGTTACGCGGATGACTAGAATTATGTGCCTCTTAACAATAATGACACTGTTATACCTATTCTCAAATGTCTTGAAGATATAAAGGCCTGGAAGTTTCACTGCACAAAAGACAGAAGTGATGGTTTTTGGTGGCACCTATGGGACCCCTCCTGTTGATTTGGGTGCCTTGGCCTTGGCCCAGTACTCCAAGCCAACCATCACTAATCTAGGGGTTAAAATTGATTCTGACATTTAGCTCGACAGTCAGATCAGGGCAGTCGTTAAAACAAGGTTTTTATTATTAAGCATTTTGGTCCACTTCGGTTGTTTTAAAGTGGTTTATAAATAAAGTTTGATTGATTGATTAAAAAAAATATTGTCAGGGTTGAGGGATGAGGCAAGGGCTCAAATGCAGAGCAATGGGATTTTTATTAATAGTAAAAATAAAATTAAAAATAATTAAACAAAAACTAAAGTGTTTTTGGGGTCCTTGAGATGTTCTGACATGCCCTGACATTTGTGCTTTTTTCAGTTGCTTATAAATATATTAATGGCAAAGGTATAATTACACTCTATTTAGCACAAACAGCGCTACCATAATATGTGAACAACATGTATGTACATGTTTGTATTTTTGAGAGAATAATGTTTATGCATGGTTATTGAAAAAATTTAAAATGAAAGTTTCTGAAATAAGGCCACAAAACACATACTAAAAATGTGTCCACAAGACTTCTGAATAATGCATTTTGTCGCCTAGAGTTTTTTCTTCAAAATGATGTGAAAATCATCCTGCCTAATCATTCACATAAAACAATACATTGATTTAAATTTTGTAAGACACTTTTTGTTTGGAAAGGCAATATGCGTAGGGGTGTGAATGATTCACCATCATGAATATTGAGTGGTTCACTGTGTCACTGAGCCACAGGAAAGAATGCAAGGACAATTTATATATACAGTATATATATAACATTATATATATATATATATATATATATATATATATAACATATGAGCAGAAATTGGCAACATTATAAGCTTATTTGACGTGGCAGTATTTTACAGTAAAAACTTTATAATCTATCCGATTATTGTAGTCGATTTTTACTAGGGCTTGCATAGACTAGTCGAGTAGTCGATAGATCGACTACTTCAACCACTAGTCGACGCTGTCGGAAACAATCGACTACTTGAGCGTCCATTAACCATAAATGAATTAAAAATGGCGAACGTCACCAACAGACACCACACGTCAGATGTGTGGAAGTATTTCATCAAGGATGACAAAAATATTGTAATTGGCCAACTCTGCAAGAGGCCGTTCACATATTGCGTCTAAAAACGTGTGGAAAGCGTGGCCGCTATATTTTTTCCTACTATGGAAGTCAGTGAGACCAGAAACTGTCTGGTTACTGACATTCTTCTAAATATCTTCCTTTCTGTTCAGCAGAAGAAAGAAATTCATACAGGTTTGAAACAACCTGAGGGTGAGTATATGATGACAGAATTTTCATTTTAAAGTGGAGTATCCCTTTAATGTGCTGACTGACATCTCTCTCTTTTTATACATATTACATAAACTGAGAATATTTGTTTTTTATAAAAAAATACTTAATTTAAAAGAAGAGAATTCAAGCTTCATGTCTGTGTGTCTGTATGCCTGTTTGACTGAGTATTCGCTGAGTTATTTTTCGGACGCGTTTCAGAATGGATTTCACTGACAGAGAGAAGGCAGAACTTGCATCATGTTTATTTGGCAAAAAGCACAAAAAAATACACACTTAACAGGATGGTTTGATGTATGACACTTGTATGTAAGATCAAATTCAACAGAGTATTTTGATTCTCTTTTGCACTGATGAGAAAAAAAGCGAGCCTATCACACCGGCGCGATAGCCGACCTCAGGGGGTTAAAAACGATGATGCAAGTTTAGTCATGTGACGCATATTGTACCAATACATATTCATGTTTATACCAGTACTGTGCCTGTTATGTGCTATTCATTGTTGCTAAAAATATTCTGCATTGCACACTCTTCATATCACAGTCTTGCAAAGATGACAGAATTTGCGCACATTTGCTGTCCTGCGGCAATACCTGAGAGCAGTTTTATCGTTTTAGACCAAACTTATGATGACTGCGTGCGACCTGGACCGCGTCAGTGAATGCTTAGATATTTTACTAAATAAAATGATCCTGTCAGAAGAATTGCGCGATAACTTCAACGCTTATTTTTCCATCTGAATCATATCAGTGATCTTTTGTGGGGTTTTACGCATGCGCAGTAACGGTGAATTTAGCGTTTTCAGGCATTTTTCAAAAGTTTCTCATCCACACTGAAACGTCCGAAAACGCCTGATAACTCTAGTGTGGACGGAGAGCGTTTATAAACGAAAACGCCATTTTCAAAAGTATCCAGATTAATGTAGATGTAGCCTCAGTGCTTGTCATCTTCACTGCTTTGCCACTGTTGTCTCCTATTGCTCCAAGAAAGGGAAATATGTAAGGGATAATGTATAGTGAGCCGGTTGTTATAGTGAATAACAACCCCGACAGGCTGAACGGGATCCCGACGCGAAGCGGAGGGATCTTGAATCAGCCTGAAGGGGTTGTTATTCACTATAACAACCGGCTCACTATACATTATCCCGCTTATTACATGGCTACCTACAAAATAAATAAATAATTTGACACAAATTATTTATTTAAAAAGGAGTTTATTGATTTAAAAACGATTGTATTGCTTCCGCCAAAGAAAATAGTCCGTTCCGCGTCCATAGCAACGCGCTGTTTTTCATGGCAACGGTCTGTTATACTTCGCAGCGGTCTGTTATCAAGAAATAACAGACCGCATTCTACATTGGAATTCAGCCAAGCCATGTAATAAGTCCTGTTAATGAGCACTATGCACAAAGATGCACCAGAGCAGACCTAAAACCACAAATGAACTACAATGTACAAACTACAATGAGACAAAGGGAAGGGTGGATCATTTGAACAAGGTCACAGCCACCTTCAGCTGCAGATGACTGCCCGTTGGCACCTTGTCATTTTCTTCAACATCATTGATGTGAGCAGACAAAGTAGTGCAGACGAAAGGCTGGAACTGGTGGGCTGTAGGATAATAACAAATATGCTGTTCATATTCTGTCAAACTCATATATTTACATATGTAATGGGGTGACCCTTTTATATACCTTTTTATATGAGTGTGTGTTGAGGCGAGCGCATGTTTGAGTGAGCTCGGTGTGAACTGTGCGAGCGCATGTTTGTGTGAGCACGTTTTATGTGAACGAGTCTTTATATGAGTGTGTTGAGGTGAGTGAGCTCGGTGTGAACGTGTGTTTGTGGTGGTGTTTGTGTGTATGGAAGTGTGTGCGTGCGCTGATATGATTGGGTATTGAATTATTTATTTGTTATATTGATTGATTTAATTGTATTTTCTTTCATTTGATATTTCATTTTTTTTTGTGGCTTGTTAATTGTGTTCTTGAGTACTGTGGGTGGTTATTGCCACCGCTCTTATCTACTGTCAATTACTTTACAACCACCATGGTCTATTAGCTGCTGGGATTGGGAGGATTTATTTAATCCATTTATACTTTTGTTTGTTTATTGTGTGGATTGTGATTTTTGGTTATAAATTTGCATGAAGGTGTGAGTTGAGGTTGTTTGAATTTAATTTAATTGGATCTTTTTGTTTTCATTTTTTCTTTCTCTTTCCCAAATGTGAATTATCCCATGGGATATTGATATTGACAGTTCAAGATCCGATTTTACAGGTGGCCACTTGTTAGAAATAAAGTATTCCAACACGAAGTGCCTTTTTCTCTTTGTCCTTTATTGGGCGTAATGAATGAATAAAATAAAACAAAAGAAAAGAAAGACCAGCGCTGGGAAGCAAGGAAAATAGCTCAACTCCCCCAAACTGTCCTATGCATATATAATAAGGATATAGAGGGAGTATCAGGATATAGTGTCACGGTGTGCAGAGAGAGATAATCCAAAAGGCGAAAAGCAGGTAAATCAGTTCTTTAATAGAAATAAGTCAAAGCCGCTATGGCCGATCAACAAAGGAAATTCACAAATACAAAAGTTCTGGTAGTGACTGTGAATCGCTCAAACGGCAGGTCCGGATAACCGGTGCGTAGCGAGACCAGGGAAACTGGTGAGGCGTCGGACACTCTGCGACTCTCCACGGCAGGCAGCTGGGTAAAGCACAAATCAGGTAACACAGCAGATAATGACCGGACCAGACAGGACAAGACAGGACTGGACTGGACAAAACTGAATATATCTTTAGTAGAAGGAACACTATTGTCAGTACATACGTGACGGAAGGAAATAATCCGACAGAGCAGAGGAGAAAGAGGGGGCTAGAAATAGACAACAGGTGTGAGGATGGGAGAACGAGGAACAGCTGAAAGAGATGAGTGAGTGATAATGAGTGAATGAGCAAGAGCGGAGAAGTAACTACAGAGAGAGACCAGCAGATGGAGACAGAGAAAGAGAAGAGAACCAGGATCATGACAGTACCCCCCCCCCCCCCCTCAAAGTGCGCCCCCTGGCGCACCAAAGGAGGGGGACTGGCAGGAGCGGTAAAAGTCGTCAATGAGCGAGCGGCCCAGGACGTCCCGGGCAGGGATCCAGCTTCTCTCCTCCGGACCATACCCCTCCCAGTCAACGAGAAACTGGCGACCACGTCCACGGGGACGAACATCGAGTAGTCTGCGGACTCGGTAGACAGGGGAGCCCTCGACGCGGATGGGGGTAGAGACAGGGCGAGGAGGAGGGCGGACTACGGGTTTAAGACAGGAGACATGAAACACAGGATGGACACGACGAAGATTAGATGGTAACCTGAGCTTAACAGAGACAGGACTAAGGACCTTGATGACGCGGTACGGTCCGATAAATTTGTGGGCCAGTTTTCGTGATGAGAACTGGAGCGGGAGATTGAGAGTGGAAAGCCACACTTTTTGACCGCAGACATAACGAGGACTCTTAATATGATGCTTGTTAGCGGCTTGGCGAGTGATAGAACGAGACTTACGAAGGGCAGATCTTACTGCACTCCAAGTTCGTTTGCAACGTTGGATGAAGGTCCTGACTGATGGTACGTTAGACTCGGTATTAGAGGAAGGGATAAGGGGAGGCTGGTAACCCAGACAGCATTGGAACGGCGACAACCCGGTGGCAGACGAGGGGGCGGAATTATGAGCATATTCTGCCCATGGGAGTTGCTCGGACCACGAAGCGGGGTTGCGAAAGGCGAGGTTGCGTAAAATGCGTCCTATGGTCTGGTTAGCGCTCTGCCTGTCCGTTAGTTTGAGGGTGGAAACCGGAGGAAAGGCTGGCAGAGGCTCCGATGAGGCGACAAAACTCCTTCCAGAAGAGGGAGGAGAATTGTGGACCCCTATCAGACACAACATTTTCGGGAAGACCGTGAATCTTGAAAATATGATCGACAACAATCTGAGCAGTCTCTCTCGCGGAGGGGAGTTTTGGAAGCGGGACAAAACGAGCAGCCTTAGAGAAGCGATCAATATTACAGTATTTCCTCCAGAAGAAGGAAGCCCTGTAATAAAATCGAGTGCTATCTGTACCCATGGACGTGACAGGACAGGTAAGGGTCTAAGGAGACCTGCAGGAGGTCTGTTGCTGACCTTGGTCTGAGCGCAAACAGAACAGGATGCAATAAAGCGACGAATATCTTGTTCCCAAGTAGGCCACCAGAACCTTTGAGAGGCAATAATACCTCTGACACCCAGATGGGCAAAAAATTTAGAGGAGTGGCCCCACTGGAGGACAGCGCGACGAGCAGAAGGAGGAACAAATAGTAACCCCCTGGGGCAGAGACGAGGCGTGATAGGGCGAGACAGGGTTCACTCTATAGAGACAGAGACAGCGCTTAACGATTCGTTCAATTCCCCAGACAGCCGCACCCACCACTAATCCTTGAGGAAGAATCCTCTCATCCGTGGGTTCGAATTCAGGGGAGGCGAACTGGCGAGAGAGAGCGTCAGGTTTTTGATTCTTGGAGCCGGTACGGTAGGAAATAGTGAAATCGAAACGTGTAAAAAAGAGAGACCAACAAGCCTGACGAGCATTAAGTCTTTTAGCTGAACGAATATATTCAAGATTACGATGGTCGGTCCAGACAATAAACTGAACTGAAGACCCCTCCAGCCAGTGACGCCACTCGCCCAACGCAAGACGAATGGCAAGAAGCTTGCGGTTACCCATGTCGCAATTGTGCTCGGATGGAGACAGACGGTGTGAAAAGAACGCGCAAGGGTGGATCCCCCGCTGACGAGAGGATGGCTCCCACTCCCACCTCCGAGGCGTCAACCTCCACAATAAACTGTCTAGAAACGTCAGGAGAGATGAGAATGGGTGCGGAAGAGAACAGAGATTTAAGACGATCAAAAGCCGTTTGCGCGGCGTCATTCCAAACAAAACGGGTCTTGATAGAAGCAAGCGCGGTAAGGGGAGCAACCACTTGACTGAAGTTTAGAATATACCGTCGATAAAAATGGGCGAACCCTAAGAAACGCTGAAGCGAGACGCGAGAGTCAGGTGTAGGCCAGTCCGTGACCGCGCGGACCTTAGCGGGGTCCATACTGATACCCTGGGCGGAGATAACGGAACCGAGAAAAGAGACAGATTGGACGTGAAATGAACATTTCTCGGCTTTGACGAACAATTTGTTCTCCAGAAGACGTTGAAGGACCTGACGAACGTGTTGCACATGAACTTGGAGAGAGGGGGAAAAAATTAAGATATCGTCGAGATAAACAAAAACAAAAATGTTAAGCATGTCTCTGAGAACGTTGTTGACCAAGGCTTGAAAGACGGCGGGGGCGTTGACCAGACCGAAAGGTAAAACCCGATATTCGAAGTGACCGAGGGGAGTATTAAAGGCGGTCTTCCACTCGTCTCCTTCCTTAATGCGGACAAGGTGATAGGCATTGCGGAGGTCTAGTTTTGAGAAGAATTGGGCTCCCTGCAGGATCTCAAAAGCGGATGACATAAGTGGTAAAGGGTAACGGATCTTAACAGTTATGTCATTTAAGCCTAGGGATGGGTACCGAAACCCGGTATTAAACGGGCCCCGGTGCTGAATTTTGAAATACCGCTGGATCGATAAGCTCGGACGTTATCGGTTATGCTGTCGGTACTGGAGAAATTAAGAAAGTGCTATTGCTATGAAGAAATTATTATCTTGCAAATTTAATCTCGCCTGCCACTTATAATATTGAACTATTTGACTGTGAAGCATTTTTGCGAGAGAGAGAGAGAGAGAGAGAGAGAGAGAGAGAGATCTTTCACGTGGAGCGACGGCGTGCACAATACAACAGCCCTGCTTAATGAGTGACGATGAGGACAGAACTAAACATTCAAACGGTTAGGCTACTGTTACATTTCTGTGTTTCTGAGTTCTGTTTTTGTTTCAGTTTCTGTATTCCGTTTCCCCCTGTCTTCTGTTGATTTTGGTCTAGTCCTGTTTTCCCCGGTCTGTTTAATTAGTTCATTTGCGTCAGCTGTGTCTTGTTTCCCTGATCTGTTCTCCTGTGTATTTAAGCCCTGTGTGTTTCAGTCTTCAGTGTCGGTTCTCGTTAATGTTACGTTCAAGTAAGGTGTGTAGTGTGAAGTTCCTGACTGTATCTGAGAGTTCTTTGAAGTTCCTGTCTGTATCTGAGAGTTCTTTGAAGTAAATTGTTTGAATTCACCTTTGGCTAAGCCACGCCCTAGAATGTAGATTGACCAATCACAGCGCAGCGAAGAACGAGCTCCCACAGAGGTCCGACACTTTTTCACAGCGCTCCATTGACTTTAACGCAGGCGTCTCATATGTTTGGTCTCGGCAGGCTATTACCGTCGTAGTTTTATAAAAAATATGGTTAAACGTTGTGCCTGGGGCATTTGTAACACAGATATGCGTTTCCCAGGGAGGTTGGAGGGGGGTGTCCGTTTTTTTCCCTTCCCAAAACCGATTTCAAATCCTGACAAGTGTCGTCTTTGGATTAAACTGTGTGTGGACGTCCTCACAGTCAGCTAAACCCCTCAAGGATCAACAAGCACACTTTTGTGTGCTCTAAGGTAAATTTAGATTTTAACCTTACTGTAAAGTTTTACTAGTTAGACAGTTATATGCTGTTTGTTTAGCTAACTTTGTTATTTAAGATACAAACACCTAACGTTAACGTTAGATGTTTGTATCTTGAATAACACAGTTAGCTAACATCCAGCCGCTAGTCAAAACATACATTCCTGACTTACGTTACGTGATAACTAAACTATCGCTAAGCTTGCTTGCTAGCACCTTGATTCTTCATTAACGTAATTAGGGTAGAGAACCGAAATCATAACCTAAAACAGCATAAAACTGTCTAACTAGCATTATAACTTGTATAACTTGACGGGAAGGTTAAAAGCAAATTTACCTTAGAGCACACAAAAGTGTGCTTGTTGATCCTTGAGGGGTTTAGCTGACTGTGAGGACGTCCACACACAGTTTAATCCAAAGACGACACTTGTCAGGATTTGAAATCGGTTTTGGGAAGGGAAAAAAACAGACACCCCCCTCCAACCTCTCTGGGAAACGCGTATCTGTGTTACAAATGCCCCAGGCACAACGTTTAACCATATTTTTTATAAAACTACGACGGTAATAGCCTGCCGAGACCAAAAATATGAGACGCCTGCGTTAAAGTCAATGGAGCGCTGTGAAAAAGTGTCGGACCTCTGTCGGAGCTCGTTCTTGGCTGCGCTGTGATTGGTCAATCTACATTCTAGGGCGTGGCTTAGCCAAAGGCGAATTGAAGTGCTCTGTCGTCATCGCCTCCTTCTACCCGCACCACAGCGTAAAAGAAGAACCGACCAAAAGCAGTATGGAACTAGCAGCAGGCTTGGAGTATTTTCGGCCACGTTTAGTCCTGGTTCCCAGGATGGCCTCCACCCCATCGCCGGTGAGTTTCCAGCCAAGAAGGCAGTCACGCCTAATTCTGATTCCCAGGGTGGCTGCCTTCCCACCACCTGAGATTCTCCATGCCTGCCCGCCAGAGCCAGAGCCAGAGCCAGTCGTCTGCCCGCCAGAGCCAGAGCCAGTCGCCTGCCCGCCAGAGCCAGAGCCAGTCGCCTGCCCGCCAGAGCCAGAGCCAGCCCGCCAGAGCCAGAGCCAGTCGCCTGCCCGCCAGAGCCAGAGCCAGTCGCCTGCCCGCCAGAGCCAGAGCCAGTCGCCTGCCCACCAGAGCCAGAGCCAGTTGCCTGCCCGCTATTGTCCGTGAAGGTTGAGACAGAGCCTTCTCCGCTGGTCCCGTCCAGCACAGAGCCTTCTTCTCCGCTGGTCCCATCCAGCACAGAGCCTTCTTCTCCGCTGGTCCCATCCAGCACAGAGCCTTCCTCCCCGCTGGTCCCGTCCAGCACAGAGCCTTCTTCTCCGCTGGTCCTGTCCAACACAGAGCCTTCTTCTCCGCTGGTCCCGTCCAGCACAGAGCCTTCCTCCCCGCTGGTCCCATCCAGCACAGAGCCTTCTTCTCCGCTGGTCCCGTCCAGCACAGAGCCTTCTTCTCCGCTGGTCCCGTCCAGCACAGAGTCTTCCTCCCCGCTGGTCCCGTCCAGCACAGAGCCTTCTTCTCCGCTGGTCCCGTCCAGCACAGAGCCTTCTTCTCCGCTGGTCCCGTCCAGCACAGAGCCTTCCTCCCCGCTGGTCCCGTCCAGCACAGAGCTTTCTTCACCGCTGGTCCCGTCCAGCACAGAGACTTCTTCACCGCTGGTCCCGTCCAGCACAGAGCCTTCTTCACCGCTGGTCCCGTCCAGCACAGAGCCTCCTTCACCACTGGTCCCGTCCAGCACAGAGCCTTCTTCTCCGCTGGTCCCGTCCAGCACAGAGCCTTCTTCACCGCTGGTCCCGTCCAGCCGTCCAGCACAGAGACTTCTCCACCGCTGGTCCCGTCCAGCACAGAGACTTCTTCACCGCTGGTCCCGTCCAGCACAGAGCCATCTTCACCGCTGGTCCCGCCCAGCACAAAGCCCTCACCGCTGGATCTGCCCAGCACAAAGCCCTCATCGCTGCCCAGCTCAGAGCCCTCTTCGCCGCTGGTCCTACCCAGCTCAGAGCCCTCTTCGCCACTGGTCCTGCCCAGCTCTGAGTCCTCTTCGCCGCTGGTCCTGCCCAGCTCTGAGTCCTCTTCGCCGCTGTTCCTGTCCAGCTCTTAGCCCTCTTCGCCGCTGGTCCTGCCCGGCTCTGAGTCCTCTTCGCCGCTGTTCCTGCCCAGCTCTGAGCCCTCTTCATCGCTGACTCAGGACTCCATACTGGGGAGCCTCCCCAAGAAAATTTTGGGGGGGGGGGCCATACACCCCTGAACCAGCCTGTTCCGCCCTGGACGTCCGAGGGTCCGTCTCCGCCATGGCCACCCGAAAAAGATGCACCGCCATGGCCACCCGAAGGGGTTTCCCCGCCATGGCCGCCCGTAGGGGTTTCCCCGCCATGGCCACCCGAAGGGGTTTCCCCGCCATGGCCACCCGAAGGGGTTTCCCCGCCATGGCCAACCGAAGGGGTTTCCCCGCCATGGCCAACCGAAGGGTCTGCTCCGCCGTGGCCACGCCCACAGCCTGCTCTGCCATGGCCACGCCCTCAGCCTGCTCCGCCGTGTCCACGCCCACAGTCTGCTCCGCCCTGGAGGCTTCCTGCCTTGTTCCCTTGCCTTGTCTCCCCCGTCAGCCTCCAGGGCGCCCACCCTCCCACCCCTTTGGATGTTTATTAGGCGCGAGGACGCGCCTACCGGGAGGGGGGCGTAATGTTACATTTCTGTGTTTCTGAGTTCTGTTTTTGTTTCAGTTTCTGTATTCCATTTCCCCCTGTCTTCTGTTGATTTTGGTCTAGTCCTGTTTTCCCCGGTCTGTTTAATTAGTTAATTTGCGTCAGCTGTGTCTTGTTTCCCTGATCTGTTCTCCTGTGTATTTAAGCCCTGTGTGTTTCAGTCTTCAGTGTCGGTTCTCGTTAATGTTACGTTCAAGTAAGGTGTGTAGTGTGAAGTTCCTGTCTGTATCTGAGAGTTCTTTGAAGTTCCTGTCTGTATCTGAGAGTTCTTTGAAGTAAATTGTTTGAATTGAAGTGCTCTGTCGTCATCGCCTCCTTCTACCCGCACCACACCGTAACAGCTACACTTTAGATCTTTGATATTAAACTAATTTTATTTTAGATTTAGATTTTGGCTTCCAATGATTATAAAAAAGATATTTGAGGTATAACCATTAAAAACTAAAGCCGCATTCATTCTGTTTAGCGCAACTTCCTTCCTTTCACAGCAGTGCGCTGTCATTTCTCCCCAAATCCCAAACGTAACTTCAGAATCTGCACGATCGGTGATTGTTGTAAAATGTAGTCTATACTGCTGCTAAACTGCGGGACGCGTTTGATAAAAGGCTATTAAAAGTACCAAAATTGAGCAATAGATGCTGTTCCAAATGCGGCGCGCGCTCCGAAACACACTGCAACGAGACAAGCAACGTATATTTTGGGCTTCGTGTGCGCATCTAAATGATCAAATATACACAAAAATATGTCAAAATGGCCGTCTTCACAGATTCACTTAAACAGTTTATTCACTTAAATACAGTTTATGTCTTAAATGGGCGTAAATAGTTGGGAGAAAATATGAGGCTTAATAATGCTCAGATATGCGTTTGGTCTTAAAGAGGCATCAGTCTAATAAACCTGCTGACGATTGCTCCAGTAATGTGATTCAAACAACAAAAGGCAAAGAGAAAATCAGTCGCAGCTCTTGAATGAATAATTTTGGCTTTTATAAGCTTTAATCTATGATAAACTATGCAGTGTTATTTTACATCTGACTTGTCTTTTTAGCCCATATTACTCCTGAACAGTAATGTCAGTAGACATCTGTTTGTACTGTTTGTGTTTGTACTTTGTTTTTGGTGTCCTATGTCTTCTGTATATAAAGCACAAAAGCCTGCACCCTTCTGCATAACATACATGTTTTATTTGTTTTGTTAAAGCATTGCTTTTTCTTTTGCTATAGATATTTATTTTACATTTCAAAATATAAAGCAATATTAATTATGTTCTAAATAATTTTTTTCCTTTTTTTTAATATAACAAAAAGAACCGATAAGAATACAGTTAAAGTACCGGATCGATAAGGAGTATCGGTAAGAGTAGTAATACCGTTAAAACCTTAACGATACCCATCCCTATTTAAGCCTCTGTAATCAATGCAGGGACGCAAAGAGCCATCCTTTTTCTTCACAAAAAAAAAAAACCCGCACCGGCCGGAGAGGAGGAGGAGACAATAGTACCTGCATCTAATGACTCGGAAAGATATTTCTATAAAGCTTTACGCTCGGGAACGGAGAGAGAATAAAGTCTTCCCCGAGGGGGGGTAGTACCCGGGAGAAGCTCAATGCCACAATCGTAGGGGCGGTGCGGAGGAAGAGAAGTGGCCCGGGAACGACTGAAGACCGCTCGCAAATCGAAGTACTCCTCAGGAACCCCTGACAAATCACCTAGATCCTCCTGGAAAACAGAAACAGATGACACGGGAGAAACAGCAGACATCAAACACTTAACATGACAAGAAAGATTCCATGAGAGGATGGTGCCCTTGGGACAGTTAATCTGGGGATTATGCTCAACAAGCCATGGATGGCCCAAAACAACGGGAGTATTGGGGGAGTGAAAAATTAAAAAGGAAATAGTCTCACGGTGGTTACCGGAAACGGTGAGATTCAATGGAGCAGTAGCGCGGCAAACCCTGGCAAGAACCCCTCTATCCAAGGCAAAGACAGTGGTGGGATCCTGGAGATCGATGAGAGGAATTCCATGCAAAAGAGCCCAGGTCTCATCCAAAAAATGTCCTTCGGAACCAGAATTTATCAGGGCTTGACAAGAGGCGGAGGAGTTGGGCCAGCAGAGGTGAACAGGAAAAGTAGTCCGAGAAGGCAGCGGAGGGTCCAGAGAGGAAGCGCTCACCAGTAACCCTCTCACTACTGGTGAGCTTTGGCTTTTAACTGACGGGTGTTAACGAAGTGAGTGTCAGAGCCGCAGTATAAACATAGCCGATTAATGATGTGGCGTTGGCGTTCGGCAGCTGAGATACGCATCCCGCCCAGCTGCATAGGCTCCGGGTCAGCCACGGGAGCGGCTGAAGAGGCGGCCAGTGGTGGTGAAAGGGGTGTAGGCTGCGTGTTGCGAGCGCGTCGTCGCAGCTCGAAGCTTTTCTCTACTCGCAGAGCCAGGTCAACAAGTGGGTCGAGACGAGACAGGGCTTCACGAGCCAGAACCTCATCCTTTATTTCAGCATTGAGACCCTCGATGAAATGCGCCACGAGCGCGGGCTCATTCCACCCACAGGAGGTGGAGAGAGTGCGGAACTCCACAGAAAAATCCGCGACCTCAAGGATCGTCTTCCTTGGCGGAGGGTGGATAATAAACGAGAAGCTTTAGGACCATGGACAGAACGGTCAAAAACCCTTAACATCTCTTCTTTAAAAAGGGTATAGTGACCTAAACAGTCTGCATCAGCGTTCCAAACAGCCGTTCCCCACTCACGAGCCCGTCCCTTGAGAAGTGAGATGAGATATGCGATACGAGAGCGCTCCTTGGCAAAGGTGAGGGGCTGGAGCGAGAAAACAACCTCACATTGGGTCAGAAATGCCATACATTCGGTCTGCTCAGCCGCATAGCAGGGGGGGTTGTTCACATGTGGCTCTGGAGCGTCCGAAGAGCTGGGGGAAGAGTCCGTGTGGAGAAGATGGAACTGTCTGGAGAGATCGTTCATCTGGGAGCCCAGCGTATCGACGGCCAGACGAGCAGCGGAGAATTCCTCTTCGTGCTTACCCAGCATGGCCCCCTGGATCTCCACAGCGGTCTGGATAGGATGCTCATTCGCTGGATCCATGCTGGTCGGATTATTCTGTCACGGTGTGCAGAGAGAGAGAATCCAAAAGGCGAAAAGCAGGTAAATCAGTTATTTAATAGAAATAATTCAAAGCCGCTATGGCTGATCAACAAAGGAAATTCACAAATACAAAAGTTCTGGTAGTGACTGTGAGTCGCTCAAACGGCAGGTCCGGATAACCGGTGCGTAGCGAGACCAGGGAAACTGGTGAGGCGTCGGACACTCTGCGACTCTCCACGGCAGGCAGCTGGGTAAAGCACAAATCAGGTAACACAGCAGATAATGACCGGACCAGACAGGACAAGACAGGACTGGACTGGACAAAACTGAATATATCTTTAGTAGAAGGAACACTATTGTCAGTACATACGTGACGGAAGGAAATAATCCGACAGAGCAGAGGAGAAAGAGAGGGCTAGAAATAGAGAGACTAAAGACAGGAGATAGAGAACAGGTGTGAGGATGGGAGAACGAGGAACAGCTGAAAGAGATGAGTGAGTGATAATGAGTGAATGAGCAAGAGCGGAGAAGTAACTACAGAGAGAGACCAGCAGATGGAGACAGAGAAAGAGAAGAGAACCAGGATCATGAAATATAGAGGGAGTATCCCGTTATTCAACCAATAAGATCATAAATGACATCATCTCATATCAGATATACGTTGTATAACATACCTATAAATGGTAAATAGCCGGTAAGATTGCCTTCTTTGCCTTGCGGTCCAAAAGGCTTCTCAATGCACAGAATAGGAGACTTTCTCCCTCTGTACATTGTGGTCCTTCTTAATATGAAACAGATGTTTGCCTTACATTCATACAAAGGAATGTGCAAGCAAGGCCTTTTCACTCTGGACAGGCTGAAGATAAGGCAAGGCAAGGCAAGGCAAGGCAAGTTTATTCATATAGCACATTTCATACACAATGGCAATTCAAAGTGCTTACATAGAAGAAATTAAAATAATAAAAAGAAATAAGAATAATTAAAACAGTTTAGAAAAATAAACTACAGTACAGTACAAACAGTCGGACGAACAGCGGCACAGTGCTCATTCAGTAAATGCATAGCTAAACAGAAGTGTTTTGAGTCTGGATTTGAATGTGAGTACAGTAGGAGCACATCTGATCTCCTCTGGAAGCTGGTTCCAGCTGTGGCTGGCATAATAGCTAAAAGCGGACTCGCCATGTTTAGAGTGAACCCTTGGTATTTCTAGCTGATATGATCCTAATGATCTGAGTGATCTGTTGGGTTTATATTCAGTGAGCATATCTGCAATGTATTGAGGTCCTAGGCCATTGAATGATTTATATACCAGTAATAATACTTTAAAATCAATCCTAAATGTAACTGGGAGCCAGTGTGATATGTTCATATTTTCTGGTTCTGCTCAGAATCCTGGCGGCAGCGTTCTGTATGAGCTGCAACTGTCTTATGGTCTTTTTGGAAAGGCCAGTGAGGAGTCCATTACAATAATCCACCCTGCTGGTGATGAAAGCATGCACAAGTTTCTCTAAGTCTTGTCTGGAAACAAAGCATCTTATTCTTGCAATATTTTTCAGATAATAGTATGCTGATTTAGTTATTGCTTTGACATGACTACTGAAACTAAGGTCTGACTCTAGTGTCACACCGAGATTCCTCACTTGATGTTTAGTTGTTTGACCCCTAGAGTGAAGGTATGCATTCACCTTGAGAACTTCATCTTTGTTTCCAAACACAATGACTTCAGTTTTGTCTTTGTTTAACTGAAGAAAGTTTTGACACATCCAACTGTTGACTTCGTCAATGCATTGGCAAAGGGAGTCAATGGGGCTGTAGTCATTAGGTGATAGGGCTAAGTAGAGCTGTGTGTCGTCTGCATAGCTGTGGTAAGCAATTTGGTTCTTTCTCATTATTTGGCTCATTGGGAGCATATACAGGTTGAACAGGAGTGGCGCAAGAATTGAGCCTTTAACTTTTGAGGGACTCCGCATGTCATGGATGTCCACTCAGACTTATGGTCTCCTATACTCACATAATAACCTCTCCCATCTAAGTATGACCTGAACCATTTTAGGACTATCCCAGAAAGCCCCACCATGTTTTCCAGCCTGTCAAGAAGTATGTTATGATCGACAGTGTCAAATGCAGCACTGAGGTCGAGTAGTACCAGCACTGATAATTTGCCTGAATCAGTATTTAAGCGAATATCGTTTATTATCTGTATGAGCGCTGTCTCTGTGTTGTGGTGCGGTCGGAAACCAGATTGAAAATTGTCAAAGGATCCATTCAAGCTCAAGAAATTGTTCAGCTGATTGAAGACAACTTTTTCAATGATCTTGCCTATGAAAGGAAGATTTGAGATCGGTCTATAGTTGCTTAATATGGTCTTATCCAGATTGCTCTTTTTCAGGAGGGGCTTGACAACTGCAGTTTTTAGGGAGTTTGGAAAACTCCCAGAGAGAAGTGAGGCATTTACCACTTCTAGAAGATCTGCTTCTAAACTGTTTAACACACTTTTGAAAAAAGATGTGGGAAGTGTGTCAAGAGCGCAGGTTGATGTTTTAAGGTGCTGTACGGTTTCTTCCAAAATTTTGCCATCAATTTCTTTGAAATCAGACATAGTAACTACTTTCTCGGGTGGTCTGATCTGTCTGACCTCAGCGCAACTCAAGGATGTGCTGATCACCTTTCTGATATTATTGATTTTCTCAGAGAAGAAATAAGCAAACTCACTGCACTTGTTGTCTGAGAGCATTTCACTGGGAATCTGGCTTGGGGGGTTTGTCATTCTCTCTACAGTAGCAAAAAGAGTGCGTGTGTTGTTTAAATCGCTGTTTATAATATTTGAGAAGAAAGTCTGTCTAGCTTTGCCTAGTTCCATATTGAAAGCATGAAGGCTGTCTTTGTAGATGTTATAATGGACTACAAGTTTAGTCTTCCACCACATGCGCTCTGCTTTTCTGCATTGTCTTTTCATATTTTGCACTGCTGTTGAGTTTCTCCAAGGTGCTTTTTGTCTGCCACTCTTCTTCCTTACTTTCATAGGAGCAATATCATCAATTACACTTTTAACTTTTGAGTTGAAAGAATCAAGGAGAAAATCAACAGAGTCCGCAGATATGCTTGGTGTTAAGGATATAGCCTTCATAAATAGTACACTAGTGTTCTCATTTAAGCATCTCTTCTTGACAGACACAGATCTAGCTTCAGTGGCAGGAGAGATCAATATATCAAAGAAAATACAGAAATGATCAGACAGTGCTACATCCTTAATAACAATCAGTGAAATGTTTAGACCCTTACTGATAAGTAAATCTAGATTGTGTCAACGATTGTGTGTGGGTCCATGTACATGCTGAGTCAGATCAAAAGTTTTTAAAACAGTTTTGATTTCTTTTGCCATATTGTTCTTTTGCCATCTATGTGGATGTTAAAATCTCCAGCAATGGCAAAACAGTCAAACTCTGAGGTAATTGTTGATAACAGTTCTGTAAAGTCCTCAGCAAAGGCTGGAGAGTATTTTGGAGGCCTGTAAATAATGATAAGTAAAATGCGTGGAGCACCTTTTAACACAATACCCAGATATTCGAAAGAAGGGTAATTCCCAAATGATATTTGCTTACATTGATAGATATCTTTAAAAAGACCAGATAGACCCCCACCTCTCTTAACAGCTCTGCAGACACTCGTAAAAGTAAAGTTAGGAGGGGCTGCTTCATTGAGGATTGTTGCACTGCAGCTGTCTTCTAACCAGGTTTCATTTAGAAGCATAAAATCCATGTTGTTTGTGGTTATTAAGTCGTTGACTAGAAGTGATTTATTTTTAAGTGAACGAATGTTTAAAAGTGCTAACTTAACAGTCTTACTTTTTGTCCCCAATCTTAGTTTGACGTGTAATAGGCACCAGATTATTTGGGTTTGCTGTACGGCTATTGAAGGCCTTAGACTTTCTATCTTGTAATAGAACAGCAATAGAGAAAGATACAGGCACACTGGGTTCCCGCTTGTTCTGTAAACATTTGAGAAAGTTACTGTTATCATAGCGGGGACCCAACACACATCACTGAGAGCTGGTATCTCAGTATCTCAGATAGAAAACTATACTTCTAACAATGGCCCCTTTGATAAGATAATTATCATATAACATAATTATCATATCACATCATTCTCAGCATGTCCATTATTGTAGAATAATACGTTGAAACATCATTCAATCAAACATTTCCTTCAAAATCATTAAGACTTTACAGTTCTGTTCATCAAAGCATATTGAGAAGATACAAAAGTATTCATAGCACGATAAATCAAAATCCTAATAAATGGAATAATAATTCAATTCAATTCAATTCAATTAAAATGTATTTGTTTAGCGCTTTTCACAATACATATTGTTTCAAAGCAGCTTTACAGAAAGTGCATTTCAGAAATGTACATAGAGAAATACAGTTAGTTAATCATGTATTGATTTAGGGCATAAACATATCGCCAGCGTCGAGTCGTCTCTTCACAGGCGCCGAGTCGTCTCTGCACGGGTGTTGGAGAATCTGTAGTTTCCATGAGAGGCTGGATACAAACTGGAGCTGACGATCTGCATTTACCTCGGGACTAACGTCCCGAGATAACAACAGAAAAGCATATGGGAAATAATTAGCGTAGCTGCTGTTCGCAATATTAATGCATTCAATCTGATTCAACTATAGTATAAAAGGTAAGTATTATGTGAATGCTTGGCTAAAGAGATGCGTCTTTAATCTAATTTTAAACTGGGACAGCGAGTCTGAGCCTCGAACAGTATCAGAAAGGCCATTCCAGAGTTTAGGAGCTAAATGTGAAAACGCCCTCCCTCCTTTAGTGGACTTAGATATCCTAGGATTGACCAGAAGCCTCGAATTTAGTGATCTTAAAGAGCGCGATGGATTGTAGGGCAATAGAAGTTCTGTTAAATACACGGGAGCTAAACCATTTAGGGCTTTATAGGTCAGTAGTAATACTTTGTAATTGATACGGAACTTTATAGGTAACCAATGTAGAGACGACAGAATTGGTGTTATATGATCGTATTTTCTTTATCTAGTAAGCACTCTAGCGGCTGCATTTTGGACTAACTGTAGCTTGTTTATTGAGGATGCAGGACAACCTGCTAATAAAGCATTACAGTAATCTAGTCTCGAGATCATGAATGCATGAACTAACTTTTCTGCATCAGAAACAGATAGCATATTACGTAGCCTAGCAATGTTTCTAAGGTGGAAAAAGGCTGTTCTTGTAACATATGAAATATGATTTTCAAAAGACAAGTTGCGGTCTAATATAACACCCAGGTCTTTTACTGTAGAGGATAAAGTAACAGGACACCCTTCTAAATTAAAGTTGTATTGTAAGAGGTTTTGTGGGCAGTTTTTTGGACTAATAAGTAATACCTCCGTTTTATCTGAATTTAATAGCAGAAAATTACACGTCATCCAGTATTTTATATCTTTAACACACTCTGTTAATTTAGATAATTTATTGTTTTCATCTGGTCGTGATGAAATATATAATTGAGTGTCATCAGCATAACAGTGGAAATTAATTCCATGTTTTCTTATAATATTACCAAGTGGTAGCATATATATTGAGAATAGCAGAGGCCCTAACACAGATCCTTGCGGTACACCGTAGTTTACTGACGTTATCTTCGATTTTTCCCCATTTACGCAGACAGAATGGTAACGGTCTGATAAGTACGATCTAAACCAGTTTAATGCCTGTCCCTGAACACCAGTGTAGTTTTGTAGTCGGTCTAAGAGTATTTTGTGATCTATAGTGTCGAACGCAGCACTAAGATCGAGTAAAACTAGTATTGAGATAAAGCCTTGGTCAGAAGCTAGAAGTAAATCATTTGTAATTTTAACAAGTGCAGTTTCTGTGCTATGATGCGGTCTGAATCCTGACTGAAATTTTTCATAGATATAATTTTCTTGCAAGAAAGAGCACAGTTGAGCGGACACCACTTTTTCAAAAATTTTAGACATAAATGGAAGATTTGAAATAGGTCTGTAATTTGTTAGGTTATTATGATCTAATTGTGGTTTCTTAATGAGAGGTTTTATACCTGCCAACTTGAATATTCTTGGAACATGACCTAAGGATAAAGACGAGTTAATAATATTGAGAAGAGGCTCTTCCACTACAGGTAACACTTGCTTCAGTAGTTTAGTTGGTATTGGATCTAATAAACACGTTGTTGGTTTAGATGCAATGATAAGTTTATTTAGCTCTTCCTGTCCTATGGTTGCAAAGCGCTGTAATTGTTCTTGCGGGGCGATAATTGAGGCTGAATCATAAGACACCATTAAAGATTGTACATTTACAATTGTGTTTCTGATGCTTTCTATTTTCTCATTGAAGAAATTCATAAAATCATTACAACTACACTGTAACGGAATATTTTGCTCCGGTAACGTCTGTTTATTTGTTAGTCTAGCGACGGTGTTAAATAAAAAACTAGGATTATTTTGGTTATTTTCTATTAGTTTGCGGAGATGCTCAGCCCTGGCTGCTTTTAGGGCCTTTTTATAACGTGACGTACTGTGTTTCCACGCGATTCTAAAGACCTCTAAATTAGTTTGTTTCCATTTACGCTCTAAATTACGAGTTTCTCTCTTTAGAACATGCGTAGCACTGTTGTACCATGGTGCTTTAGTTTTCTCTCTAACCTTTTTTAATCTAATTGGTGCAACGTTGTCTAATGTACTAGAGAAAATGGTGCTCATAGTGCTAGTCATTTTCTCTAGTTCATCTGTTTGTTTGGGTTCACTGAGCAGCTGAGATAGATCAGGTAAGCTATTTGAGAAATTATCTATAGTTGTTGGAAGGATTGTTCTGCCTGGTCGATAACGTGGCGCAACATGACAAATTTCAGCGGTACGTAGTATGCAAGTGACCATGTAATGGTCAGTGACTTCATCACTTTGCGGTATAATATCTATATCGGTTGGATTGGTTCCATGTGATATAATTAAATCTAGCGTATGATTAAGACGATGAGTGGGACCAGTTACATTTTGCTTGACCCCAAATGAGTTTAATAAATCTGTAAAAGCAGCCCCTAACGCATCATTTGAATTATCTACGTGTATGTTAAAATCTCCAACAATTAATGCTTTATCGACATTGACCAAAAGATTTGAGAGAAAGTCTGCAAACTCTTTTAGGAAATCAGCGTAAGGCCCTGGCGGTCTATATACAGTAGCCAAGGCTAGAGATAATAGGGATTTCTTTCTTACATCTAAGAGAGTAACATTTAGCACAAGTACTTCAAACGAATTAAACCTGTGACCTGTTTCTGAGTAACAGTAAGAATATCTTTATAGATTATAGCAACACCACCGCCACGACCAATCAGACGGGGCTCATGCTTGTAACAGTATCCAGGAGGAGTAGACTCATTAAGACCGAAATAATCATTTGGTTTAAGAATATCTTTATAGATTATAGCAACACCACCGCCACGACCAATCAGACGGGGCTCATGCTTGTAACAGTATCCAGGAGGAGTAGACTCATTAAGACCGAAATAATCATTTGGTTTAAGCCAGGTTTCAGTAAGGCAAAGTACATCGAAACTATTATCTGTGACCATTTCATTTACAATAACCGCCTTAGGTGTAAGCGATCTGATGTTTAAAAGACCTAGCTTTATAAATTGTTTTTGTTCACTAATATTGAGATTTTCTGGTTTAATCACAATTAGATTTTTCCTAGATTCTGCAGTAGATTTATTATTTGATCTCACTAAGCGAGGAATAGACACAGTTTCAATATAATGTTCTACATTGGTACTTCTATCAATTAAATTTGGACAGCAAAGATTGTGATTTGGACTTTGACTTACTAGTCATATGGTGTGTAGCGTCTTGGAGATGTTGTCCGACAGAAGAGCCGCTCCGATTCTGCTGGGGTGAAGGCCATCAGCACGGAAGAGCCTAGGTCGCTCACAGAAAAGATTCCAATTATTTACAAAGAGCAGTCTCTGTTCATTACACCATGACATTAACCATTCATTTAGAGCAAATAATCTACTAAACCTTTCGTGTCCTAGTCGGTAAGTGGGAAGCGGTCCAGACACGATGATCGTTGTTTCAGGCGATGTGCTGCGTACCGTCTCGATCAGGCTCCTGTAGTCCTTCTTCAGAACCTCCGACTGCCGCAGCCTGATGTCGTTCGTTCCCGCGTGCAGCACGACAGCTCCGACGGGCTCGTCACCATTCAGAATCTCAGGAACCTGTGCAGCGACATCGAGAACACGAGCACCAGGAAAGCAGTGAGTGCGCACTTTACCTTTAGCTATGGTAGCATGGACATGCCGGACGATGGAACTGCCGATGATCACAGCGTCGCGTTCCGTCTCGCGTAGAGGGGAGAAGCGGTTCCGGGTGGAGATCTCGAAGGCCGGGAGGGGCGGAGAGGTCCTAGCTCTGGTCCTGGCCCGTGTCTTCCGCTGTGGAATCACCCAGGGTCCATGTTGTTGTGTCGGTGCCGGAGTGAATGAAACCAGGGATGATCGCATCCTGGGCAGAGAAACACACGGAGTAGACGAGGTTGGAGTCAAAAGGTTACTAACCACTGACTTGTGAGCATCTGCGCGTGATGATTCAAGCGCGAATCGTCGATCTCGTAGCTCGGCCTGTCTCTCTAGTAGGTCGCGGATCTGCTTCTCCACGGATTCCAGCTCTAACTGCACAGAATGCAGCTCGAAGGTGTCCTCACCTGCACTCAAAGGTAATGTTAGACACACATCCGTTATATTCGCCATTATAGCAGATGTTCTATAATGGCGAATTATAGCTTTCAGTGATACGGGTGTAAATAAATCGATCGATAGGCGCGACCACGCGTGCAATGCTAGCGGGCTAAGGCTAGTAGCGGAAGTTCGAAAGGTTGGATATATGTAGCGATATCAGAGCAGTCCGATTGTTTTTTAAGGAGAATAGTATTCCAGATATGTTCACACGCTATAAAAATGAAAAAAGTTTGTTTGTAAAAGAGTGTAAAGAAGAAAAACAAGGTTTCTGAATGAATTCGACGGAGCTCCAAACACAACAACACACTCAGTCGCGACGCATGCGCAGTTTTTTAATACAGCAAACAATAAAAGCAAGGATTAACAATATAACTCCTATTGGAATTAAAGCAGATACAAGCATGTGTTTCCAACTTGTGATCCAATCTCCAAAACCTCTTCTATCAGTCAAATCATGTGCCCGCATAGCCAGAACCAATCTCTCAAAGCTCTTGTTCCTCTTACAGATGGAACATATCTATTACAATTTTTACCCGAGTAAAGTCCACAATACTCATCACACAACTCTTGAATCTCGGGTGTGGCTGCTCCATAAGCATTCATAGTAAATATAGGGTTTGCAGATCTTTTTGAACATGCTTCCAAGTCAAAGTTTCCTTTTCCCGACACACAGCTAAAACAACAGGGCATGTTTCGTACTTCACAATGGAGATATATATTCGATTACATTTACTCTCAGGAATTGAACCCATTTTTGCGGCTCCTACTCTTCTTTCCTTACATAACAATGAGTCTGGAATGGGACCTAAAGTTGCCACTTTACCATGTACCTGTACTGCAATTTTCAGTGTCCTGCTATCAGGACAAGTCCAATTCACCGTTGAATTTTGAGGTGCAATCGCTCCGATATTGCTAAGAAATAAGGGACTGAACAGTTCTTCTTCTGTCGTTGGTGATTGAACACTTACATGAGGTCCAGAGGCACTTTGTGGCATTTTCGTGCAAACATAACTGTCACCCTTTTTTCCTGTGGACTTAGCAGTGAAGTTGGCTAACCTCCACCACATATTGGAGGCAAAAGCATGTGGTTCCTCTTCGTGGTTCAGCCAAGTTTCATTACCACTGCTAATAAGGGATTGTGTATAAATGAGCATGTTTGTCAGCACAATCAGGTGTAATAGCAACTTTCCAGACATGGCTTGATGGATTCAATGATAATTATTGCTAATCTCAATCAGCAATCTCGTTCTTCGTCTACTTCTCTGCCTCGTTCTCCTTTCGATCAGTGCTGGATGTCCATTTCCGCATAGGCTTATGCGTTCCCCTGGGATGGAGCTGCCTTCACTCTGCTAGCATGGATCCACTGCAGCTGAAGGTCAGTCAGAACACCGGTCCTCGTCACAGCGATCATCGTGGCTGGCCCCAGATAATTTGGTTCCCCAAGTCTTGTGGGCTTCAGACACTTTATCAGCACCTGTTGTCCTGCAGACAAAAGGATGAGTTAGAA
Source organism: Rutilus rutilus (assembly GCF_951802725.1). Classification (NCBI taxonomy): domain Eukaryota; kingdom Metazoa; phylum Chordata; class Actinopteri; order Cypriniformes; family Leuciscidae; genus Rutilus; species Rutilus rutilus. The sequence goes on along the minus strand of NC_140214.1, from coordinate 46,876,041 downwards.
GAGGGAAGAGGGCGAGACAGAAAACATCACCAATTATTATCACCACTATTTAAAACATTCAAAGTTTTAACAAGGGAATCCACATAATCCGCGATGATCACCTCCGTGTCACCTGTGGAAAGATTGCCAGCGCGACCTCTGACCCAAGGGGTCGGGAAAGGTCTACCCATGAGAATTTCAAATGGAGACATTTTTGTGGTGGCTGATGGAGACATTCTCATTTCTGTCAGTACGGCAGGCAACAAATCAACCCAATTTCTGCCCGTATCTAGACATGACTTATTAAGATGTTCTTTTATTGTCTTGTTAGTGCGTTCCATGTTCCCTGAGGACTTTGGGGCATAGGGAATGTGAAAGCGGCAATTAATATTAAGTTCTTTGGCTAATAATTGTGTGACTTTAGAAGCAAACGGAGTTCCATTGTCGCTTGATATAACGGTTGGAATTTCTTTTGCAAGAACCTTTACTACCGTCTTTGCATTTTCTTTGCCACACAGAAAAGCTTCTGGCCACTTAGAAAATCGATCAATAATCACGAGCAGATATTTGTTATTTCCACATGGAGGCATGTGTGTAAAATCGATCTGTAAATATTGGAAAGGAAGTTCAGGATGCAGTAAAGCATCATGGGTGATTGCCTTGTGCCTGTTTGTTCGTGCACACACCAGGCAAGCATCCAATATCAACAAAGTATTCCTTCGAACATTTGCTATGCAATATGATTGATTCAAATTTTGTATCCCTTTCTCTTTTGATACATGAGATACACCATGATAATGCCTGCACAACATTACAACAGTGGATGAAGGTAGCGCGATTCTACCCTGTTTATCTCTCAGAATACCAGCTTGATCTGGTTTTCCTTCATTGGCTGCCCAATGATTCAAATCATCTTGAGTAGGATTAGCTTGTAGTATTTTAATGTCCAAATCATTAATCAATGACGAATTCATCATCGGCACTTCAGTGCCTTGTTCATTTACATGTGGACTACGTATCGCTTCTTTTGCTGGCCTTTTCACTACTTCGTCTGCAAATCTGTTTCCTTTGGCTTCATCAGATTCACCTGTTTTATGACCAGCTACTTTAATAACAGCAAGCTTCAATGGTTGCTGTGCTGCACCAATTAGCTCGGCCACAATGTTATGATGTGAAATTGGTTTTACGTCGGAGGTTTTGAAATTTCTTTCCTCCCACAATTTAGCAAAATCATGGACTATGTCATACGCATATTTGGAGTCAGTGTATATATTGATGCACTGACCTTTTGCCAATTAACAAGATCTTGAAATTCGAAATTCGAAATTAGAAATTAGTTCTGCAACTTGTGCTGATTTATACGGCAGCGAATACGCTTCAATTACATTATCAGGCAATTCAACAATAGCGTAACCACACAAATATGTATTGTCGTTTGGCTTAAAGCAGGATCCATCGATATACCAATGCTTCCCCTCCTCCAGGACAGATGTAGACACATCTGGCCTGCAGGCAGTCGAAGTCTGGATCTTGGTCATGAATGATTTATTCATGCGTTTACACATCTATAACAGGTGTTGAACACTGTAGTGTGTACTGCAGTGTAAGTGCTGACTGGTGAGGGTATAGACAGCTGTCTTCTTTGAAACACATGGAGTCTAACCACTGTGCACCTGATGTAAAACATACAAAAAAAGTAACATCATTTATTAAACATTTATGAAACGCATAGTCATGTTTTGTAAATGGTTAGTTAATCATTAACTAATCAATTGTAAATGACTTTTAACTGAATCTACAAAACATACATAAAATAATGAACATATAACTTATTAATCATTTATGAATGCATAGTCATTTTTCATAAATGATTAGTAAATGACTTGTAACACAATTTACAAAACATACATAAAATGTTTAGCCTGACGTCGTCATACTCAGATTATAGTCAGAATGTGAGTCTGATACTGCTCCATTGAGCTGTGATTATGGGGCGTGTTTCAACCGAACCAGGAAGGAAAATGCCTCTGCTCTCAATTGGATAGACCTACAACCAATCAGAGCAATGGAGTAAGTGACGTATGTTCTTCATTCATGTTTCCGAACGACAAATGCCTTGATCGCAGTTCTCTGTTCCTCTTTTAAAATTAATGCGCTGTTGATATCTTCTATAACAGATGCGATGGCGGAATCTACACATGATGTTTTATAAACAAAATTCGGGAGGAGCACGTTTAAATAATCAATCCAATCAACTTGTCATCAAACAATTACCGTCTACACTATCTGCATGAGAGGAAGCATATATTATTTTAACTCTGTCAACTCACCTAACATTCCTTGACAGTTTTCAGCATCCCTCCACTCACTCTCGGCTTGTTCTTCCACAGCCCGGAATACGGGGGGAGTAGCCTACTTTAGGTTCGGGCCGAATATCGAGCCCGAGCCCTCTCCTCAGACAGTACGCCAAATATGCATTTATTCTAAATTACTTATTTGTAAGTATGAACTCGTAAAATCTCAATTCTCCAGCGGCAGTCATCTTTGTTGTAAACGAATTCAACCCAAGCGCTCTTTATGACGTGGGTGATTACGTAACCTCAGATCATCTGTCCATCATCGATTAAAGCCTGCCCTGGCAATTTGATTGGCTCGGCCTTCTGGGAGCCGAGCATAATTACTCCTCAACGGATTGAGTCCAGACCGAACTTCCCGACCAAAAAATGTTGTGGGCGGGGTTCGGCTGGCACCCAGGCTATAAAATGTTAGTATATCACTTGCTAATCATTTATGAATGTTTTGTAAATGATTAGTTCATCATTAACTAACCACTTATTAATGACTTAAAACTGAACGTTATTATAAAGTGTTACCGCGGTTCTCTTCTTTGCTTTTGTATCTGGATGATATAATTGTATTTTCCTCTTCTGTACAGGAGCATTTGTCACGGCTGGAGGAGGTCTTTAAGCGACTGTAGCAGGAAGGTCTTAAGATTAAATTGAGAAAATGCAGTTTTTTTCAGAAGCATTATTTGGGGCACCTAGTGTCTGAGCAGGGGGTTTCCACTGACCCCGACAAAGTGGCAGCAGTAAAAGAATGGAGTCGTCCAGTACACTTGGCAGAGCTTCATTCATTTTTAGGTTTTGCCAGCTATTATCGCCGGTATATTGATGGATTTGCTAAGCTGGCCAGGCCTCTTCATAAATTGGTAACAAGACTGAGTGGTTCTGTAAGAAAAGGGTAAGACCCCAAGGTTGCCGTTAGCTTCTGTGTGGGATGCAGAGTATGAGAACAGTTTCCAAACATTAAAGACAAAGCTGGTTACTGCACCTGTGCTCGCTTATGCAGATTTCCGTAAGCCGTTTGGTCTGGAGATAGACGCAAGTCATCAAGGTTTTGGGGGCAGGTTTATCCCAGGAGCAGGGTGGTAAGCTTCATCCCATTGCCTATGCCAGTAGGGGTCTGCAGAGGGCAGAGTGGAATATGGAGAACTATAGCTCCATGAAACTGGAGTGTCTGGCCCTAAAATGGGCTGTATGTGATAAGTTTAGAGAGTATTTGTTGGGGAATGACTTTATTTATTCTGACAATAATCCTCTCTGTCACCTGCAGACCTCAAAGTTGGGTGCTCTGGAACAGCGATGATTATCACAGTTGGTTTCTTTCAATTTTGTAATGAAGTACCGCCGGGGAAGGGTGAATCGAAATGCTGATGAACTGTCTCGGCAGGCCATGAACAATGTGTTTCCAGGAACAGAACTTCCCCATGTGTTACAGCAGCAGGTGAGGGGAAGATCTCCGGAGCTTGTAGTGGTGAGTGCCAGTGAAGTTGCTGCATTGCCTGAATGTTCACAGGTAGATCTTTCTCATTTGTAGAAGGCAGACCCAGTCACTGGCCCTATTTCCAAGGCCTGGGAGGGAGGTAGTGTTTTGCGTTCTTCAGAGTTGACTGGTAGAGATCGAGCTGTAAAGGAGCTGGCTAGGCAGTGGGACCGATTGTGTGAGAAGGATGGGTGCCTCTATCGCTTGGCGTACACACCTGATGGTCATCAAGAGATATATCAGTTATTGTTACCTCAAAAACTTCAAAGGGAGGTGTTTTGTAGATTGCATGACAGTCATGGGCATCAAGGAAAGGAGAGAACGGTAGAATTAGTGAAGCGTTGTTGTTATTGGCGAGGGATGGTGAGAGATGTGGAACAGTGGTGTCGGGAGTGTCAACAGTGCATTCTCACTAAAGCGGTTCAACCAAAGGTGAGGTCTTTTATGGGAACACTACAAGCATCCCGGCCTCATGAAATTTTGGCTGTTGATTTTACTGTGTTGGAGCCTGCAAGTGATGGGAGGGAGAATGTGTTGGTGCTCACTGATGTTTTTTCTAAGTTCACTCAGGCCATCCCTACTCGGGATCAGCAAGCGAGTACTGTAGCAGAGGTGTTGGTCCAGCATTGGTTCCATTTGTTTGGGGTCCCATGTCGTCTGCATTCAGACCAAGGGCGAAATTTTGAAAGTAACCTTATTAGCCAGTTATGTAAGGTTTATGGTGTGCAGAAGAATCGCACTAGCCCGTACCATCCAAAGAGTAATGGGTAGTGCGAGCGTTTTAATCGTACTCTCCATGATTTATTGCAGACTTTGGCCCCAGAGAAAAAGAGGCGGTGGCCTCAACATCTGCCACAGCTTGTTTATGCTTACAACACCACAGTGCATTACTCCACGGTTATGAGTCCGTATTTTTTTAATGTTTGGATGTGAACCCAAATTACCAGTTGATTTCTTGTTGAATAATCAGTTGGAAGAGACTGCAGAGACACCTGATCAGTGGATTGTGGAAAATCAAGGTAGGCTTCAGGCAGCATATGGGGAGGTACAGGAGAGACTGAGAGAAAAGATTGCCTGTCGTAACAGATGTAATGAAGGTAGAGTAAATGATACGGGTTTTGGAGAAGGCGAGTTGGTCTATCTCAAAAGCCATCATCGTGGACGACATAATATTCAGGATGTGTATGATTCATGTCTGTATAAGGTGGTGTGTGAACCAGGAAAGCAGGGCGTTGTGTATTTGGTTGCTCCTGTGTTTCAGGCAGGGCCTGTGAAACAGGTCCATCGGATGGAAATGCGTAAGGCGTTTATTGACTCTGTCTTAGGTGATGTAGACTCGACGTTGTCCGAAGCAGTTGGCTCGAATAGTAAGTCTACCACCAATTCAGATTCGGTGATTCGGCATCATGTGTATTATTGCAAGATGATTGTGATGTGTCACCACCTAGGACAGCTGAGTGTAGTACCCTGGAGAGTTCCCCTGTATCAGAGGCTCAACACTTAGAGCCGAGGCATTCTAGGAGGAGTACAGCGGGTCAGCATCAAACCCTTATAGATTGCCTCGGGCTGCCATTGCACCAATAGTTGGGGAGGAGTTGTAGTCCCAGTGACAGATTTGATATGCTGTTTATTATGGTGATGAGAACACCTCTTTGTGTGTGCATCGGCGGGTCGCCAATTAATTCCTGGGGGGAAGAATGTAGCCGGTGAGGTGGCAATTAGTAGAGGGCGTGGCCAGGTAGGTAGAGTGTTTTTAAGCAGGCACCTGTAGGGAGGCCTAGAGAGGAGGTCCAATCTTTTGTGTGGAATTGTGCTGTTTGGTAACCTTTCCTTGTGTGTTGGTGCACAGACGTGGTCTGGGTGAGCAGGTAGGCCAAGCAAATATTGATTGTTTTGTTTTATATTTACAAAGCCTTTTTCACTGAATTAGATGTTTTTAATGCAGACACAAACATTGTGCGTTCTGGTGAAATGTCCATGTTGGTTTGTGCATGAACGGTCTGGTGAGCAGGTCAGCTAAATAAATAGTGATCGCTTTGTTTCATATTTGGGTGGTTGACATATTTGGCTAAAAAAAAGTTTTTAAAAAAAATCTCAAATGTAAGTCATGGAACTCATTGGGTTATATTCTACCAACTCTTATATTTCCAAATATATATGTGGTCTTGTAGATTTTGTCCTAAAATTTACATTTATTCACTAGTTTACTGTCTTAGTGACTAAAAATGTCATATGGTGTGACATGAATGTTATTGTGTATTAAATTAAAAAGGGGTATAATGCGATAATGTAAGTCAATTTATCCTGATTCTTTATCATTACTATATAAAAGTATAGCATTTCTTATGCGCAAATATGTTACATTTTGCATTATTTTACTTAATCAACACTCATAGACAGACGTTTACTTGTAATCTTTCAATATACTTCAAATTCATTTGGGAATACCTTGTTATAAAAGTACCAAAATGCTTGTAACCTTTGCTGGCACTATTCCCCATCTGTCACATTGATGATTTTATGATTAATAACCAAAAAGCCTTAATTTCTTTCAAAATTCTGAATGTCACACCGAATGACATGGTGTCACATTATGATTTCACACCACACAACAATCTGTATGCAAAAATCTGTATTAGCTGCATTTAACAAACAACCCAACTTAGTTTGACAAGTGAATCATTGTTTCAGTTACAGCAAAAATCACAAAATTGTTTAAAACAGTGAGTTCTACTCAAAGTAGCAAATAATCATGTTTATAACACATTCTTTAATCCACTTACTGTATTCATTTGATGTTGCACTTTTTATTTTAATCTGCTGAATATTAACTACATGAATTCTAATAATCTTTAGTAAATCATTGAACTTTTTTTTTTTTTATTTAATGCATAAATGCATTTCAAAATGAGGATGAGTAAAACAATGGCCGAACAGCAAGCTGATGTATCATTTCCTTGTTCTTTCTGTATTCACATTATCTCGCCATCTACTGAAATCTACCTCAAACTGAAAAAATAAATAAATAAATAAAGGGAAACATTTGAGTGACAAAATGCTGTAGTTTAACATGGATTCAGCTTGAAAATGGGATAGTAGGGATTCACCCAATTGAGTTGGTGTATAGATATTAAATGTGTACATAATATAGTATCAAAATGTGTTAAAAGGACGAAATATTCAATAAACTTAACTATTAGTTATAAAATATGTATCTAAGAACATTATTTATGTATTTAAATGCAGTTCATATCATATAGTGTGACAAAATAATCATATGGTGTGACAAAATATGTCAAGAAAACCCTGTCACACCTTATGATTTTGTGTCACACCATATGAGGTTTCATGTACTTAGCATGACATTAAGCAATGTGCTTTTATGCTAACATGCTAAAACCATGCTAACTACAATATGACAATATAGTTTTGAAGATAATTTTGACTAAAAAGTAATTTCATTTGGACATTTTTGTGTGAAATGTGTCACACCAAAAGACAGCGCAAAAGGGAACAGAAGCAGGAGTGCCGGATATACTTGATTTTTTTTAAAACATGAAGAGAGAAAACTCACATTGTAACTTTCAATGTCCTTCTGAGGTGTTGTTCTTCCTCCTGAAAGAGGGAGGACCGCCACACCCCAAAGGTCTCCAAACAATTGCCCGTTTAAAAAAAGGAAAATGGCGTCACGCCTTATGATATCCATTTTCAGGACAAAATGTTTTAGTTAAGGGCTGCTTCAAAATATTATGCCTGAACTTTTAGTCAAGCAGACTCACAAGTAGACATCTGGGATATCATTATATGATTGAATAAACAGAAAATGAATTCATTTTCTTGTTTTTATTAAAAATCTAAATTTGTGAAATATGCTTGGGACAGTCACGCCATATGAGCTTATTCTGGTTTGGCTGAAAATTGTGAAAAAATGGAAGATTAAACCCATGAATGCTCTGCATGTCCATATAAAGCAGCACTGTCTGAACAATATCACCACAGTTTTTGATATGTTTTTCTATAATTTACTTAACATTGACACATTGGACCAAAAAAAGACCATGTCATGTCAACCACCCATTTATGAAGACTTTTTTTACTTAATTAGGGAATTGTTTTTAATGCAGATGCTAAACAGTGTGGATTTGTAGACCGTTGGTCACGCACGTGTCTATCTTGGAAGTTAGTCCAGGATTGGTGCCTATGTTGCAGGTAATTTTAGTTTTTTTATACAGTGTTTGTAAGTGTCTTGATTTTATTTTCTAATAAGATTAAAGAAATACATGTTGTGGTTATTTTTGCATATTGCTAATTTATATTGCTAATTATATTTAAAATACAGTATGAGAATTAACTGCACAATTACTAGACATGTTTTCCTTGGATATTATAGGCCAAATTGCAAGCACAATATGTGGAAAAATAAAAAAGAATTGAGATGCTTCCAACTGTTGCTCTTGCATTCTTGTGGCTCAGTGACTCACCTGAATGAATGGCTAATTAAGTATGCGGGCCCCACTGTCTCTTAAGGTGTGAACCACTAAATATGCATGATCGTTGACGCCCACTCCGCATATTGGCTTTCCAAACAGAAAGTGCTTTGCAAAATTAAAATCAATGTATTGTGTTATGTGAATGATAAGGCAGGGTGATTTTCACTTCATTTTGAAGAAAAACACTAGGCGATGACATCTTTTAGACAAAAGTCTTATTGGCACATATTTAGAATGTGTTTTATGGCCTTATTTCAGAAACTTTAGTTTTTAGTTTTTTCAATAACCATGCATAAACATTATTCTCTCAAAAATGCAGACATGTACATTCTTGTTGCTCGCATTTCATGGTAGCCCTGTTTGTGCTAAATAGTGTGTAATTTTTGTTTTGCCATTAATATGTTTATAAGCAACTGAAAAAAGCAAAAATGTCAGGGCATGTCAGAACATCTCAAGGACCCCAAAAACACCTTAGACCCCAGAGGGTTAAAACACATGAACTATTTATTTGCATGAGACTTAAGTTTGCAGTGGAATTGATTTCTTTGTGTTGGTTTGAGTATGTTATACTTTTATTTAATATGATTTTGTAGCGACTATGGCTCGATGGGTAAAAATGGACTTTTAATTTATATACTAATTAAAAGTGAAGACACTTTCTAATTCCCACAGACTTGGCAAAGTCTGTGTCTGAAACCTTTTGTTTTTATGACTCCCTTCCCCCTCTCCACAGTGAGCTTCAAAGACATTATTGGCATTCCGATCTCAACAGAAAACCCGCTCTGAATCACGCACACACACACCAAACCACTCTGAAACTCCTAAAACACAAGTTACACACACGCATGAACCATTATCAAAATGTTTGTATGTAGTTTTCTTGTCTATGGGATGTGATGGGATAAATTGAGATATTTATGCCCTTCTGCAGATGTAATGGACACGTGTGTTGATACATTTGAGATGTATCTGTTTCATTAACTGATATTAATATCGGGTTTGGTATCCTACAGACCGCAATGAGGTTCTTTGTACAGAAATATAAACTATATTCCGCACAAATGTTTATTTCTTAGACATAATGTGGTATTAAAGTTTGAATGCATTTTTCTGTGTAAAGATCAGAAGAGGCGTTCCTTCACAAACAATGAAACGCTCCCGCCTCAGAACCGAAAGATTTCATTGGGTACCGTCATCAAACAGGGCGTTACCCCGCGCTGCTTTAAAAACCACAACACAAGCAGACCTCTCTCTCTCTCGGCTCTCATACTCCGCTCATCCTCGTGACTCCGAACTCTGAACTCTCACCCCTCCCTGCACCAAGAGCAGCGGAGCGGGGGAAGGCACCACCGGGCCTTCATCCAACTAACCGCGGATGTAGAAATCCAGTCTCGTCTTGTAACCAAGTTGTCTCGCCCTTTCCGCACCGGAAAGAGACTTCCGTACCTCTCGGTAATGTTACATTCAGTAAGCTTTTAAGAACTTCAACTTCAACTTAAGAGCACAAAAACCAACCGCTAAGAAAAGCGGCAGAAGGAGAAACAACCATGCAAACGTGTGCAGCGTGACTCATATTACATCCCAAGTCTCCCGGAAGTTCCATGTAAGACAGAGAGCATCCTGTTTCGGCAAATCAACCAATCAATTGTCAGTGTGGGCGGGCTTTTATCTCTTCTCCCGAACCAAATTAATCAGTTAAGTCTATCTAGAAACAGGAGCGCCATGGCAGAGGGAGAGTGTGAAGGATTACAAATTTAAGAATCTATTTCAGATATGCTTCCTTACATAACATCATGGTGAATAATATTGTATTTAGCTTTTAAGGTTAAGAGGATGATATCACACAAATGATTCTGCTCAGCAAAGTTGCAATTTCTGTTTTGTCCTTATTGTCTTTAATAGCTCTTGGAGTCCCAGTTTCACTCAGACTGATGGGATTAGCATCTATGCAATTTGAATGATAGTGTTATGCTGATTGGGCCTGTTTCTCTTGAGCAAGCCAGATAACCTGCCTAACTGGTTTTCACTTGATATAATCAAATCATCCCTACATTTGCATGCTTTGTTTGAATTTTTCTCCACCTCCAGAAGTCCCTCCTCCTAAAATGCCTATAAGATACCATGTAAAGTTACTTTAGATTAGACTGTTGGATGACTGCAGCAACGCTCAGCGAAGTCCTCAATAAAGAAAAACTTCTGCTTGAACGATATCGCAACATCTCCTGGTCTTGCTTCGATGAAGGAATAAAGTTTCCAACAAGTGCCACAAAAAAAAAAGTATAAGACACATTTTACGGCAGACTACACGAAAGTGTACCCCTGTCTTATAAGTGTCAAACATAATGACAGTCTTGCACGCTGCACTATTTGTAACAGTGACTTCAGCAATGCCCTGTCACAAGTTTGTCCTGTCTTGTTTTGCACTTGGGTGTTGTTATGTTGAGCCATGTGCTCGTGTTCATTGTTAGCCCCACCCTTCTTGTTATCTTGTTATTGGTTTAATTAATTCCACCTGTTGTCATCGTTACCTTCTTTTGTTTGCCTCCCTATTTAGTCTCCTTGTGTCTGTTGTACTGTGCTGTTACGTTGTCTAATGTTCTTGTGTTTTGTTTCCAGTGTTTAAGTTTGTTAATATACTCTAGTGTTTTCCCCCGCGTGGGAGTTTTGTTTTGTTCTTGTATTTTTGCCTTTTCCTTTATTAAATTCCTATTTTTCTGCAATTGAGTCCTCAGTTTTGTTTTTTGAACCGATCGTGACAGAACGTAGCAGCCATTTTTTGAGGACTCAGCAGAATGGATTCTCGCAGACCCTTACCCACACCATGGGACAGAGAATCTTTTAGAGGGACCCGGTTGGTCATATTTAGAGGAATTCGTGGAGGACGCAGGGGAGGAGATACGACAGGTGGGCACCGACAGCATTCTCCAGTTTGGTCATTTCCTGACCAAGGACCGGCAAGGTTCAGCCCCGAGCATTTTTCTTCACATGTTCCCATGATTCCAACGCCAGTGATTCCAGTACCAGTGGTCCAGAGTTCGGGGACTCCGAGACGCAGAAGGAGAAGAAAGACTGTCACGTCTGCCCAGCCGGAGACTGTTCATGTCACGTCTGCCCAGCCAGAGACGGTTCACGTCACGTCTGCCCAGCCAGAGACGGTTCACGTCACGTCTGCCCAGCCAGAGACGGTTCACGTCACGTCTGCCCAGTCAGAGACGGTTCACGTCACGCCTGCCCAGTCAGAGACTGTTCATGTCACGCCTGCCCAGCCAGAGATCGTTCATGTCACGCCTGCCCAGCCAGAGATCGTTCATGTCACGTCTGCCCAGTCAGAGACGGTTCACGTCACGTCTGCCCAGTCAGAGACTGTTCACGTCACGTCTGCCCAGTCAGAGACTGTTCATGTCACGTCTGCCCAGTCGGGGACTGTTCACGTCACGTCTGCCCAGCCGGAGACTGTTCTTGTCGCGTCTGCCCAGCCAAGGACTGTTCATGTTATGCCTGCCGAGTCTGTGTCCCCTGACATGACGTCTGCTGAAACATTGTTGAATTATTTTTCAATGCTGTTTAATATCCTGGAGGTTCCCGGGAAGGTTCATGTCGCGTCTGCCCAGTCAGAAACTGTTCATGTCACGCCTGTCCAGCCAGAGACTGTTCATGTCGCATCTGCCTAGTCAGAGACTGTTCATGTCACGTCTGCCCAGCCAGAGACTGTTCACGTCACGCCTGCTCAGTCAGAGACGGTTCACGTCACGTCTGCCTAGTCAGAGACTGTTCACGTCCCGTCTGCCCAGCCAGCGACTGTTCATGTCCCGTCTGTCCAGTCTGAGACTGTTCAGATTACATCTGCCCAGCCAGAGATGGTTCTAGCCACGTCTGCCCAGTTGGAGACAGATCGGGAAATTCCCATTCTCATGGCCGGGGGGGCACTGATCGTCTATTTAGAGCGTTTAGCTCGGATCCTGGAGACGCCTTTCAAACCTTTAGTGTTTGTTCCTGAACCGGAGCCAGTTCTTATGCCTGAGCCGGTGGTGTCTGTTCCTATCCACTATCCCCAGCACACTTACCTCACTAGAAACACGCACATCATAACTGGTAAAAAACGGAGATTAAAATGCACTGGTATGAGTGTAGTGTGCCGGGGACCGCGGATCTGGAACGAGCTGGATGAAAATTTGAAAAACTCAAGCTCTATTTTTTTCTTTTAAACAAAACCTCAAGAAACAATTACTAAGCTTGTATACATCTTCCTGATGTACATACTATTTCTCACTCTGCATGTATGTCAATGTTAAATTTTCAACCTCAAGGTAAACTGTTAAACAAAATTGTATCTGTTAAATGGGATCTCCTACTTTTTGTTGTATGAATGAGATGTATGAAATGTATTATATGTAGGCCACACATTTTTCATCTTTCTTTTTTCCTGGTTTGTCATGGCCCCCTAGTATAAGCTTTAGATAGCTTCTTTGGTGACCAGTTCACATGCATGATCATTTTTTTGTTCTTTGTTTTATCTCAAGTGCATGAATATATGTATTGTGTATGTGAATAAACTTTCTTCTTTCTTCAAGCTAGAGGCCTATGCAATTATTCATTAATTATGTTTAAATATGTAGATTACTTTTACTATGTATATAAGATGCTTATACTATTTATGTAAACTGCTTTTATTTATTTTCCATTGCAACTTTAAACAGGTCTAAGGAGTTAGTTGTTTTCATGTAGCCTTGGCAACTAGCCGGCCTGAATAATATGCACATGAAATGAAACTTGTTGAACTCACCTCAACATGTCTTTTGCAATAATTTAACCCGCCATGGGCATGTCACGATCGGTTCAAAAAACAAAACTGAGGACTCAATTGCAGAAAAATAGGAATTTAATAAAGGAAAAGGCAAAAATACAAGAACAAAACAAAACTCCCACGCGGGGGAAAACACTAGAATATATTAACAAACTTAAACACTGGAAACAAAACACAAGAACATTAGACAACGTAACAGCACAGTACAACAGACACAAGGAGACTAAATAGGGAGGCAAACAAAAGAAGGTAACGATGACAACAGGTGGAATTAATTAAACCAATAACAAGAAGGGCGGGGCTAACAATGAACACGAGCACATGGCTCAACATAACAACACCCAAGTGCAAAACAAGACAGGACACACTTGTGACATAACCCCCTCTTTAAGGAGCGGCTACCAGACGCTCCACTAGGACAGGAGGGACAGACCAGGGCGGGACGGGAGGGACAGACCAGGGCGGGACGGGAGGGACAGACCAGGGCAGGGCGGGGCGGGACGGGAGGGACAGACCAGGGCGGGGCAGGGCGGGGCGGGGCGGGGCGGGACGGGAGGGACAGACCAGGGCGGGGCGGGACGGGAGGGACAGACCAGGGCGGGGCGGGACGGGACGGGAGGGACAGACCAGGGCGGGGCGGGACGGGAGGGACAGACCAGGGCGGGACGGGAGGGACAGACCAGGGCGGGACGGGAGGGACAGACCAGGGCGGGACGGGAGGGACAGACCAGGGCGGGACGGGAGGGACAGACCAGGGCGGGACGGGAGGGACAGACCAGGGCGGGACGGGAGGGACAGACCAGGGCGGGACGGGAGGGACAGACCAGGGCGGGACGGGAGGGACAGACCAGGGCGGGACGGGAGGGACAGACCAGGGCGGGACGGGAGGGACAGACCAGGGCGGGACGGGAGGGACAGACCAGGGCGGGACGGGGCGGGGCGGGGCGGGGCGGGGCGTGACGGGGCGGGGCGGGGCGGGGCGGGGCGGGGCGTGACGGGAGGGACAGACCATGGCGGGACGGGGGGGACAGACCAGGGCGGGACGGGGGGGACAGACCAGGGCGGGACGGGGGGGACAGACCAGGGCGGGACGGGGGGGACAGACCAGGGCGGGACGGGGGGGACAGACCAGGGCGGGACGGGGGGGACAGACCAGGGCGGGACGGGGGGGACAGACCAGGGCGGGGCAGATTGTCCAACGGATGGCCAAGACGGAGCAGACTGCCCATCAGGCGGCCAGGGTGGAGACTCTCCCTCGGGCGGCCAGGGCGGAGACTTTCCCTCGGGCGGCCAGGGCGGAGACCCTCCCTCGGGCGGCCAGGGCGGAGCAGATCGTCCATCGGGCGGCCAGGGTGGAGACTTTCCCTCGGGCGACCTCTGGAACAGACACTGGCTCGGGCTCTGGAACAGACACTGGCTCGGGCTCTGGAACAGACACGTGCTCGGGCTCTGGAACAGACACCGGCTCGGGCTCTGGAACAGACACCGGCTCGGGCTCTGGAACAGACACCGGCTCGGGCTCTGGAACAGACACCGGCTCAGGCTCTGGAACCGACACCGGCTCGGGCCCCGGAACAGACACTGGCTCGGGCTCTGGAACAGACACTGGCTCGGGCTCTGGAACAGACACTGGCTCGGGCTCTGGAACAGACACGGACTCTGGAACAAACACTGGCTCGGGCTCTGGAACAGACACTGGTTCGGGCTCTGGAACAGACACGGACTCTGGAACAGACACTGGCTCGGGCTCTGGAACAGACACTGGCTCGGGCTCTGGAACAGACACTGGCTCGGGCTCTGGAACAGACACTGGCTCCGGCTCTGGAACAGACACTGGCTCGGGCTCTGGAACAGACACTGGCTCGGGCTCTGGAACAGACACTGGCTCCGGCTCTGGAACAGACACTGGCTCGGGCTCTGGAACAGACACTGGCTCGGGCTCTGGAACAGACACTGGCTCGGGCTCTGGAACAGACACTGGCTCGGGCTCTGGAACAGACACTGGCTCGGGCTCTGGAACAGACACGTGCTCGGGCTCTGGAACAGACACCGGCTCGGGCTCTGGAACCGACACCGGCTCGGGCCCTGGAACCGACACCGGCTCGGGCCCCGGAACAGACACTGGCTCGGGCTCTGGAACAGACACTGGCTCGGGCTCTGGAACAGACACAGACTCTGGAACAAACACTGGCTCGGGCTCTGGAACAGACACTGGCTTGGGCTCTGGAACAGACACGGACTCTGGAACAAACACTGGCTCGGGCTCTGGAACAGACACTGGCTCGGGCTCTGGAACAGACACTGGCTCGGGCTCTGGAACAGACACTGGCTCGGGCTCTGGAACAGACACTGGCTCCGGCTCTGGAACAGACACTGGCTCGGGCTCTGGAACAGTCACTGGCTCCGGCTCTGGAACAGACACTGGCTCCGGCTCTGGAACAGACACTGGCTCCGGCTCTGGAACAGACACTGGCTCCGGCTCTGGAACAGACACTGGCTCCGGCTCTGGAACAGACACCACCGGCTCAGGAACAGACACCACCGGCTCAGGCATAAGAACTGGCTCCGGTTCAGGAACAAACACTAAAGGTTTGAAAGGCGTCTCCAGGATCCGAGCTAAACGCTCTAAATAGCCGATCAGTGGAACATAAGCTAGCTCACATAAGCTATTATTCAAACCAAAGACCACCTGATACATAGTACATGCATTGTGAAATATGTTATATTCAATAAGTCTTAAAAGACCATACCTAGAGAAAATAGAACAAGTTGGAGCATTGAAATCAGACCATGATATGGCACGAATGATTTTGTTTTGTAGAATTTCTAATTTTTTTAGGTGAGTGGGATAAGTATTGCACCATATAATATTGCAGTAATTTAAATGAGGTTCAAAGAGGGTTTTGTAAAGAGTAAGTAGTGTTGCGTGGGGAAGCAGGTGTCTAAGCTTAAAGAACAGACCAACATATTTTGATGGCTTTTTAACAAGGTATTCAATATGGTGTTTAAAATTTAGGTGATCATCTATAAAGACACCCAAGAATTTAGTCGTCTTCACTCTCTTTAGTTCCTCTCCCTTTATTTTGATCTGGAAATTTGGATCCTCGAAATTAGGTTGTTTTTTATTTGGACAGAATATTATGTAGTTGGTTTTACTGGTGTTTATGGATAGTTTATTTACTTTGAACCAGTTATCCACATTCTGAAGCTCTTTGTTGAGTAGTTGTTGAAGTTCAAATTCATTTTTGTGTGATAGGAACAAGTTAGTGTCATCTGCAAAGATTACTTTATGGAGGGTCTTTGAGGAATTTTCCAGGTCATTAATGTAAATAATAAAGAGGAGAGGACCTAATATGGATCCTTGTGGAACACCAAATTTAATGTATTTGTTTTCTGATGTCTGTTCGTGAATAGTTACATATTGTTGCCTCAGGTGTAAGTAGCTCTTGAACCAATTCAATGGTTGGCGTCTAATTCCATAATGGTGCAATTTGTACAGTATTATAGTGAAATCGATGGTGTCGAAGGCCTTTGAAAGGTCTAAGAATACACCGATACCATATTCCCCCTTTTCAATGGCATCATTGATCTTTTTAGTAAGATCAAGGATCGCCATACAGGTGGTGTGTTTTTTTTCTGAAACCATACTGGGATGGGTTGAGTATGTTCAGTGTATTAAGATAATTAATAAGTCTATTATAAACCACTCTTTCCAATATTTTGGAAAGAGTTGGTAAGATGGATATGGGACGATAATTTGTTATGTCATTTTTATCACCAGATTTGAAAATCTGAATTATTTTTGCAATTTTTGTCATTTTGGGAACAGTTCCTGTGAGCAGTGAGAGATTAATACAGTGTGTAAGTGGTTCAATTATTTCTTTGGCAATACTTTTTAATATTTTACTGCTAATTTCATCTTCTCCAGCAGAATTTGAGCTCTTCAGAGCCATTATGATATTATACAGTTCAGTGGCGTCTGTAGGCTTTAGGAAGAAGGAGTTTGGATAGTTGCCTGACATATATTGTTTGTAAGAGACACTGTGTGGTTGAGTGATGTTTTTTGAAAGATTAGCCCCTATTGATACAAAGTAATTATTCAATTCATTTGCAAGATCAATATTATTTATTGTGTCTGGGAGCACGGTATCTTTATGGCCCCTATTTAAAACATTATTCAGCACTTTCCATGATTTCTTGGAGTCTCCCTGCGAAGTTTTTATAAGTTCAGAATAATGACTATATTTGCTTTTCCTGATTATATATACCAGTTTATTCTTATAAACATTGTATTTAGTTTTATTCTCTATATTTGGTTTTTTAACATATATTTGGTAAAGTTTATTTTTTTGCTTGGAGTTAGAGATTGCCCTTGTTAGCCAGGGTTTGTGTTCTGCCCTACTGCGTGTGACAGTTTTTATAGGAATGGAGCAGCGAATGGAATCTGTTATTTCATTTACCAGGGAATCATATGCAGTGTCAGGATCGCAGCAGCAATAAACAGTGTTCCATGCTTTAGCTTGCAGACTTGCCTTAAGTTGATGCATTGTTCTGTCGTTTACTACAATTTTTACTGGTTGACATGAAGGTAAACATTTGTAATCAAGATTAAAGTACAATATTATTGGGTAATGATCAGTTATATCAGAAAGTAAAACTCCTGATTCAAGCTTAACATTCCGTATATTTGTGACAATATTGTCTATAACAGTTGTAGAAGTATTTGTGACTCTAGTAAATATATTTATAGTTGGAAAGAAAGAGGAGGAGTGTAGTTTGTTAATGAAGTCGTTTTTGACTGCATCGTCCTTGGAGACATCAATATTGAAGTCTCCAAGGAGGACGCAGTCTTTGTTTAATTTATTTATGTGTAATAAAATTTCAAGTTTGTTATTAAAAATGTTTAAATAAGAATCTGGGGGGCGGTAAATTACGCCCACAATAATGCTTTTACCTTTGTCATTTTTTATCTCAATAAAAAGAGAGTCTGTGTGATTGTCATTAACAGCAAAATCGCAAACAACGGCATGCATGTTCGAACATACATAGAGGCATACCCCACCACCAGATCTGCCAAATCTATTGTCACAGGTAGGGATGGGCCAAGCCAGACTGCGCCCACCCCTGAACCAGGACCACCTCGAGGAGCGTGTCAGAGGGAGGAGTCGGAGACAGAAATAAATTCAACAAGTTTTATTTAGAAGTAAAAGCAATTTGAAAATCCTAAACTAAAATCTTCCTTCTTGCCCTCAGGGATCGAAGGTGGACGGTGCAACAGCCGGGGTCTCTCCCGCTCTCTTCCTCAGTGCGGGCCCTGTAGTGGATGGAACAGTGAACAGGTAAGTGGTCAGGTAAGTCTTTCACAGGTGGGGATGCAGTGAACAGGCGAGCGGTCCGGTAAGTCTCTTCTGGTAAGTAAATACTTCCAACCTTCCTTTCGCAGGTGCAAGATTTGAGGCAGATGGATATCAGTCAAGTACGTATGCAGCAGGTACACGGTCTTATGGTGGGGCGGCTGGGGAGTCTTCCTTGGGTAAGTGAGTGATTCTCACCTTCCTTCACAGGTATGAGATCTGGAGCAGATGGACGTCGGTCAGGTACGTATACGGCAGATTCACAGTCTGATGATGGGGTGGCGAAGGAATCTCCCTGGGGTAAGCGAATAATTCCAACCTCCCTCTCTTCACAGGCACAGAAACTGGAACGGATGGATACTCCAGGCAGAGTGTACCAACCTCACGTTCGTGACAGAAGGACAGCCACTTCTCTCAGCACAGGTGGCTATAAGGATACAGTAGACTCGAAGTCGACAGGCTGCACAGGGCTTCTACTGAGGCAGACAGAAGGAATACTTCAAAGCAAGCATACAGTTCACATGAGTTGGAAGGGGACGAACACTTCTCACGATACAGATGAGTTGCAGGAATACAGCAGACTCAAGTCGACAGGCTGAACAGGACTTCTTCTGACATAGATGAGATGGATATTCCAGACAGAGCGGGCCAGCCTTACGTTCACGGCAGAGGGACAGTCACTTCTCCCAACACAGGTGGGTTCCAAGGATACTGCAGACTCAAAGTCAACCGGCTGCACAGGACTGCTACTGAGACAGACAGAAGGGATACTTCGAACAAAGCATACAGTTCACATGCGTTGGCAAGGGCAAACACTTCTCACAATACAGATGAACTGCAGGAATACAGCAGACTCAAAGTCGACGGGCTGAACGGGGTTTCTTCTGACATGGACAGAATGGATATTCCAGACAGAGCGTGCCAGCCTTACGTTCGTGGCGGAGAGGACAATCACTTCTCCCAGCACAGGTGGGCTACAGGGATACAGCAGACTTGACGTCGACAAGCTGTACGGGGCTCCTACTGAACAGGCAGAATGGATGCTTCAAACAAGTATACAGTTCATATACGTGGCAGGAAACGAACACTTCTCACAATACAGCTGAGTCGCAGGAATACAGCAA
This sequence comes from Rutilus rutilus, assembly GCF_951802725.1. Classification (NCBI taxonomy): domain Eukaryota; kingdom Metazoa; phylum Chordata; class Actinopteri; order Cypriniformes; family Leuciscidae; genus Rutilus; species Rutilus rutilus. The sequence goes on along the minus strand of NC_140214.1, from coordinate 46,856,468 downwards.
ACTCGAAGTCGACTGGCTGAACAGGGCTTCTTCGGGCAAAACAGAATGGATATTTCAGACAGAGCGTGCCAGCCTTACGTTCGTGGCGGAGGGACAGTCCCTTCTTCCAGCACAGGTGGACTACAAGGATGCAACAGACTCAAAGTCGATAGGCTGCACGGGGTTTCTACTGAAACAGACAGAAGGATGCTTCACACAAGGTATACAGTTCATATGCATAGAAGGGAGCGAACACTTCTCACAATACGGCTGCGTTGCAGGAATACAGCAGACTCAAAGTCAGCGGGCTGAACAGGGCTTCGACTGAGACAGACAGGATGGATATTTCAGACAGAGCATACCAGCCTCATGTTTGTGACGAAGAACAGTCACTTCTCCCAACACAGATGGGCTACCAAGATACAGCAGACTCGAAGTCGACAGGCTGCACGGGACTTCTACTGAGACAGACCGCGAACATTTCAACAGGGCATCTCCTCTCCTATTAGCGCAAACAGGGGTTAATTCAAATTCCAGATGATAATTCTTCAACATCCAAACAGTTAGAACAGATCAATGACACAGAACTCACAATTGACAGTAGACCAGCGTAGCACAGGGAGAGTGCACGGCAAAGGGAATGCATCTTCCACACACACACACACACACACACACACACCAATTCCACTTCTAGCATATAATGTGGGGGAAACGTCAATCTTAGGCACTGCAAACTCACTTCACAAAGTGCAATTTAAAGCCAGCACTCACCCTTGGGTCTCTGTGCGAGGGGGGCCGTGATCATCAATACTGCTGGGGATACTTTAGGATATTTTTCTTCACATACACAAGCAGAGTTCACATAACCACTTTTAATGGAGAGAGAGAGATAAAAGGCCGGTAATGAATCCATACAATCCACTCAGTGAGTTTTATGATCGTAATCCAAACACTCCCAGCCACATCCAATTCAGTGTCAAACACATGCAATTACGAGACTCAGTTCTCAGTTACTTAGCTCTTCTCCAATGCAAATGGGGTATTTCACTCTCCCTCTGTTGTCTTCAAGTCTCTCATCAGCTCACACTCTCCTCTTCGTTCGCCCGTCCTCAAATAACTGCAACCGTCCAATAAGACAACTTCTCATGAGGGAGAAAGAACCAACATCAACCACCTCTCTCTCCTGCTTTTTATCCTCTCAAATGCTGGTGGGGCTTCTTCCAAACTCTCTGGGTAAATTCCCCACACCTGTTGCCAATCTGTTCAGGTTGTCATGGCGACAGACGTACACACAGGCCTGTGGACGGAGTTTCACCCATAAGTGTCCCACCGGAAACACTTCTCAGCAAAATTAGGTTCCATATACTTTTTGTCACATCGTGACACTATCCTTATGATATAATTTATAGTCTTCGAGGTTTAAGGCATCTATGTACGATTTGTCATTTAGCCACGTCTCACTACAACCAATTATGTTAAAGCAGCATTTAGTGTTTAAGAGAAGGGAGACAAGCTCATCATGATGTTTATTCAAACTTCTTATGTTTAAGTGCAGAAATGCGCCGCCATTGTGCAGTATTCTAACCTGTGACGTCACGGGGTTGGTTGGCTTTAAAGGCTCTGGGCTGAGTTCAGTATAAAACGCAGTGAAAGACATAAAACTTAACATTAAACTACGCATAAAAATCGTTCATCTGCTATCATATTATCATGTCAAACCTCTCATACATGTTTGCATCACACTGGCTCGTTAACAAGATGCATGTGCTGGTCGAACCAGCGAAAAACTAACGTTAGGTACAGTCATTGTTGGCTAACAGCTGTAAGTATGAACTAGCTAAATAACGCTAACTTAGTGTTTAGCTAGTGAAGTTTATTAGTACCAGACAAAAAGACGACGTCTAATGTTATGTTAACAAACTGCACATGCACACTGATGTTTGTGAAATAATTATTTATTCAATATAATGTTTTACATTTTACAGACATGTTACAAACTATTTACAGGCTATTTGCTAACGTTATAGCTTGTGTGTGTGTGTGTGTGTGTGTGTGGACTACTATTCAATCGTTGGCTCACTGAAATGACTAAATAAAAAAGCCGTCTTCCTGCTGGCCAGTATTTGGCATATTTCATTCTGTAACATACAGATCTGTATTATGCTATTGTTTTTTATAGTGTTAAACATTTCTTACAGATAATCACGATGATTATTGCATTTGTCTTACCGAATGTGGTATCTTCCTGTTAGCAATTACAGTTTTTCTATAAGCTTTTTTTTATTAATGCCGACAGTAAAATGTTGCCAGATATTGCTACGAAAAACAAGCAACAATTTTTTTTTTATAATAATCCGAAATAAGTTCAAAGCTTGTGTTTTGGAAATAAGATTAATATATCACGAACCATAACATGCAACTTTCCACTTTAATAACTTACTAAAGTGTGATTTTAAATCAGAAAAACAAGTCCAGAAGACTACAACTGCCACCTTTCCATTGGGTAGATCTGGCAACACGGGATCGCACCCGCGCCCTCACAACACGCTCTCAAGCCCCATTCACTGCGCTAGATTCTCGCAGCAAAATGAATTGCAAACACTCATATGAGGTGGTTTAAACGGCTTATTAATCATTCAGAGAGCTTGAAATTTTATTTTTGAATGTAAAAATATGACCGAGGTCCGGACCGAGGTGACCTCATAGCTGGCTACGGCCATGTCCATCACCGGCTGTTCGACATAGCGACGTACCACTGCTCGGTTCCCACGCCGTATCGACTCAAACGCATAAGCAATGGCACACACGGGCTAAACAGGTCTTTCAAGTTCGCCTTCCTCCATTTCAAATCAATTGCGTATTCAGTCCGGTCCAGTAACGCTTCACTCTCTTCACTCACCAGCGGAACCAACCAACCCCGTTACGTAGGCTGTGACGTCAGTCCAAAATGGCGACTCGCTAGCTAGAAATTACGAAAATAATTTTGTCATATCTGTGGTTTTAACAACTTTTTAAAATAAATTTTTTTGGCAAGGTGATTTTTCTAATATATGTAGCTACTACCAGTGCCAAAACATTGACGTTTCATTTCCCCTTTAAGATAGATAATTAATTGGCTAGATGAAATAAATCAACGTCTACATTTCAATCAATATCCAAACAAAACAAGTAACAATCAAAATCTCTTTCCAGCCACATTCCGACACATTCCACAGGCCTAAGAGTATTTTCATGAGTCCACTCGCATTATCCTTTGCAGGAGGAAGAAGCAATGCTGTTATTCCATGATGTTAAAATAGAGTGGTCCTCCTATTTCAAAGTTCACGCATAGAAAATTATATAACCCAAACAGGGGGTCCTACCTGTCCAGCAAAGACACAATTCGGCTGGATCCATAAAAAAGAAATGTAGGTCTAATCCAAGAAGTGTAAAAGTCAGCCCCATCGGCGCAGAGAGAAAAATAAAAATAAACTAGTCCTTGAGTGTGGTCAAATATTCACGTGCATCAGCTGGGCTTCTAAATGAGCGGCGATCTTCTCCGTGTGACAGGCACAGAATTGCAGGAAATTACATGTTGAATCTGATGTTCTTTTTGATCAGCGCCTCACACACCTCATTGAAACCCAGTCGTTGTTCACGGACAGCTGGGGATAAATCTTGATAGATGCACAGCTTCTTATTCTCTAACATCAGTGACCCCTTGGCTTTCACAGCACGCATAATCCTGTCTTTGTCGCTGGGATAGTGTAATTTTATGATCATCGTTCGCGTTCTGTCATCCTGCTTGGGTCCAACGCGGTGAGCCCGATCAATCTTCACCCTGCTCTTGCCAGTCTGGAGGCCCAATAGTTTCGGGAGCATAGATTCAAGGAATATTTTCGGGTCAGTCCCTTCAATTCCTTCTTTCAGATTCAGGATTTTGAGATTGTCCTGACGACTTCGACTTTCCAGATCGATCATTTTGTCGTTTGCTGTTTTCAGCTGTGTTTCCATTACAGCCACTTTAGTTTGAAGTATCTTAACGGAATCTTCCACAGTTGATATCCGCTCTTCTGCCGATTGAAGTCTCTGCTCATTTTGTGCCACTACAATTGTGAGTTTATCAGTGATTTTTTTTAGCTTATCGTCCATTAGTGTAGAAATAACTTCAGTTAATTCAGCAATCAAGGCAGCGTTGTCAGCCCTTGGCGTCCCCATGCCTACTTGTTCCTGAAGCGACGCAGAAACTTTTCCTTTCAACTTTTTCTTCTCTCCTCTAGTGATATTAGGAGCGTCCATACGCTGTACTGTTACTTTAGACTATATTTCAACTTGCCCATGTAAATGCCAACTAAATACCATTTAAAGCGCAGTTTTGTTTGCAGACGAGCAGGTGCTTCAGGAGTGTTCACTTAATCCGCCATCTTGGAACCGCCCCAAGGAGCTTATAGAAATAATATATTATGCTTTTATATCTTTTAGGGACCCCAACATGTTAGGGAGGCTAAGCGCAGGGAAGGCTGCTCCAATATATCTCAGTTCTTCCATTCAGATAGGCAAAGTCTCACTGAGAAGGTGACTACAGCTGAGATGTATTTCACATATTTTATTGTGGAACATAACCTGCCATTCCATGTGTGTAGGTACACAGGAAAGTTATTTAGGAAAATGTTTCCTGACTCTGAGATTGCAAAAAAATTATGCCTGCTCTTCCACTAAGATGGCAGCTATGATGAACCTGGCACTGGAACCTGAGTGTTCAGAGGATTTGTACAAGTTAATCCGGACAGAAAAAAGGCCATACAGTATTATGGTTGATGAAAGCAATGACATCATGTGTGAGATGGAGTGTGCTATTTTAGTCAGGTACTACAGTGAAGCACAGGATAAGGTGACAGTTGCATTTGTAGACATGCCAGTGTGCAATGATGCCAAAGCTGCCAATATATTCAACTGCATTGCATCATCCATGCATGACAAAGGCCTTGAATGGTCTAATTGTGTAGGATTCAGCAGTGACAACTGCAATGTAATGATTGGTAAAAACAACTCTGTCTTAACAAGAGTGAAAGCACAGGCACCTTATATATACAGTGTTGGCTGTCCAAGTCACTTGGTTTATATGTGCCAAATCTGCTGCTAAAGAGCTCTCAATGTCACCTGAGGAATTGCTAATTGATATCTACTTGTAACGGGGTTCGTTGCTACGGGAAGAAGGAGGCGGGAACCGGCGGACATTCAAACATATTTAATAAATAAATACACAAATACACAAATGAAAGTAAAAGCCAGCAGCCCCTCACGGACGACTGCTGGCAACACAAACCAAAAACAAAACATCAACTAAAACACAGGCCTGTCCTCTCTCGCTCTTCACTGTCGTCGCTCCTCCTTTATGCTTCCGCTCCTCCGTGAGAGATGCGAGACCGGTGCGTCGCGCACGTGTCGCTCATTATCAATCGCGCCACCGGCCTCGCGCCGTCCTCCCACGGCCCTCGACCTCGTCGTGCTCGCCACACTACTACTACTTTGAGAAAAGTTCAAAAAGAAGAGAAGACCTTAAGGAGTTTCAGGACTTTTGAAATGTAGCCCAGCAGAGAGTACAAAGCACTGTCCAACACGTTGGCTTCCTTTGGGAAAAGGTTTGGACCATCTGCTCAACCAATGGCCAGCCTTTAGTTCTTATGTTGTATCACATAGTGAGAATCAGAAGTCCTGTGACATTCAGAAGAGGCTGACAGACCCCACTATGAAACTTTACACTTGTTTTCTCCACAATGTCACACAGTGCTTTGATAAATTTAATTAGATTTTTCAAAACAAGACACCAGTTCTTTTCAAGTTAAATGACAGTGTAGAAGAACTCCTGCATGGCATAGCAAGCAGATTTATTGTGCCAAAGGTATTGAGAGAACTGAAATTGCAGGAGATAGATGTGAGCAACCCTGTAAAGAATTGTTAAGCTCTTAGGGCTAATTAATACCCAGTGGCAACCACCAAAGATTGTCCGATCAGAACAAATAAGTGATGTCCGTTTAGGAGGAGTCAGATGCACACACCACTCATAGACCACTCATTTCAAACTTGAACAGTATTTAATTAAGTGTGGTTCTAGAAAGAGAAACAAGAATAGAAGTATAAATATACACACTGATAAAACATCAATATGCAAGTGAATACAATCTGTATTTCGTATGACATTAACACTGGAAATATGTCTATACAGCGATCTTATAATAAGATTAATTTACAGACACATGTGCTACTGCATATGTGTTAATCACGTCTTTAAAGACACATTTACGCTCATTCACTGTGTAAATAACACAGTATAATGAAAGATTAATGTAGCATACGACGTTTTTAGCGTGTCACACTAGCTTAGGGTTCGATATGGGCCAACGATCAGAAGCCAGGAACGTCTACTGGAGAGAGGGTGAGATGCTACTGGTGAGTGAATAGACAAGACAATTAAATTTGATTAATAAAAGAATTTATATTGATGGGTTTCCTTTTCTTTTTCCTTGTAGTTTGTTTCAAATAATCACATTAATGGACAATCACTTTACAGCATTCAAGGAAAATTCTGTTGTCTCAAATAGTATCGAAAATGTTAACAGTTCAACAGATTCAAATCGATGTTGACCAAAATAAAATAAATTCTCAAAAACAAAACAATAATGTGTGTTTCTTCCAAACAAATTCACAATAAAATACTCTTCAATGAGCTTTACATTCAAAACCCAATAATTCAAAAAAAGAGTTTGTAATTGGATGTTCACTCTGACTAAATTCCAGAAAATAGATGTAAATGACACTTTTTCTTTCAAAACTCAACAGTAAATTCACCCATGAAGTATGAAAACACAAGAACAAATCAAACGATTCAATTGAACAATACTTTGCGGATTAAATGACTCAGTTGATCAAAGTTCGTGAATCAAATGATTCAGCTTCAAGATCTGAACACTCGTTCAAACAGTTCCAGTTCAAAAACAAAGTCTCTCCGTTTCAGATGCAAAAAATCTAATCCGTTCAAATTATCGGGATCTTTTGTGTCCAAAAGAACAGGAAACAATGGAATTCTCCTACCAGTCGATGAATTCAGATCACAGTTCAAAGGTCCGTGGGCAGCTCGCCATTTGTGCACATGTAATCGCGATCACACAGATGATTCTCACCAGATGATTACATTCGGCACAAAACAGGTAATTCTCTCAGAAGGTCCCGTTCGTAGAAAGAAACATATAGAAGAAAAAAACCCAGCCTTGCAAAACACAAGGCAAACACAATTAACTTCTGATTCAAACGTTTCCATCACAAGTTCATACACTCACACATCTCAAACACAACATTTCAACTGTTATTAAACACGTTGAGTTTCATAAATCACTCTTTGTCTTGTCTCATTTATCAATATTACACGTGATAGCTTTAGCACACGTGCTAGCTAGTTTGACCCATGCGGTATGCGCACGGCCTACTCAAAATTGCTTTGTAACATCTCATTTTGAAACTATATTAGATCAGTATATGAAAATTCACTCACCAGAGCAAAATAGAATAATATTTTGTCAAAGATGATTAATCACAGGGCTTCAGCACTGAGATCCGCTCCAACTACACTTCTTCCAATTTCCACGTCTCTCTTCTCTCTTTCCGTCCGACGACAACACTTCAAGATGATGTCACGATTCTTTACGTTTCGTTTCCAAGTGCACTCTATCACATTTCTCCTTAGAGTAATGTTTAACGCTGTGAGTTTCTAGACAAACGCTCCGTGCTGCGGTCTCGTGCAATCTCGTCTCTCTCTGTCTGTTCTGAGAGGTGCAGCAGCGCCGGCGCTGCAGGTGGGCGGGGCTTATTAATGTGCTGCTACCATTGGCTCTTACAGAAGTCTGTCACTGAAGTGAGAAGTAATTTGATAAATCTTTCATCCTTCTGGAACTTTCTCCCTTTTTCTCATCTCTCAGTTTCCTTCAGCTCTTTCTATATTTTGAAGTATTTTAATTTCTTTGACAGTAGCCTGGATTACCCGGGTTACATTCTCCCCGCCTTGAAGCTATGCAGGTCCCACTGCATCTTCCAGGCTGTGTAGTCACAGCAGAGGGATGTTCACCTTGCATTTCCAGAGAGGCATTCTTAAAAGTATCAAACTCCTCCAATGAAACGGTAAATGCTGTGCTAAGCCCTTGCAATAGTGATTGCACAACCAGAGAAAGGGGATTACCCAATTTAGGATACTGCAGCCTCTTTGGTGGCTCACGATGTCTTTGCGAACGTCTGGGGACATCTTCTAGACTCTCACCAGTCTCCACTGAGCTGCTTTGGGGACTTGGTGAATCAACTTTTCCTCCACGTGTCAGAGCATCGCTCCTTTCATCCTCTGCACTTAAAGTCCCAGGTGGGGATCCATCTGACTCCTGATCCAGCACAGGTATGTCACTCAGCACATCCGTCTCTATAGGATCCATCAACTGTGTATCCTCTCTTTCAGGTTCATCCAGCGGACTTCCTTCCCCAGCGTCAGGTTGGTCAGGTAAGTTCCTTTGTGATGTCACTGGAGTAAGTTGCTCAATGTTTGTACTAACTGCATTTCTCATTTCAGGGGAAACTTCTGCCATCACTCTACCACTTGAAGGCTTCTGAGGTTTAGAATTGGAAAGGATTCTAGTTTCAACACTCGGTAAGTGTCCACGTGAGTAATAATCCATAGGGTCACTTTCTGATTCAGAACTCTCAGTCATACATTCGGGTTTTTGTGTACCAGGGTTTGCTCGAGTTCTAGGCATGTGAGGTGTTTTTGGTCTTAGTGGTTCCTCAGGTGCAGCTTCTTGCAAAAACCCACAGGGCAGTAACAAGTCTCGGTGCAATGTGCGAAGCGGTCCATCCTTGCCCTCTGGTTGAACGGTATAGACTGGTATGTCGGCAGCTTTCTTGATCACAACGTAAGCTTCTTTCTCCCACTTATCTGCTAATTTATGCTTTCCTCTCAGCTTTACGTTCCTTACCAGGACCCGATCTCCAACTTCAAGGGATGAGGCAACCACTCGATCATCGAACCTCTTCTTATTCCGTCTTGCTACTTTTGAAGCGTTCTCACTTGCTACTCTGTAGCTCTCCTCCAGACGATCCTTCAAATTCCTCACATAACTTGAGTGAGATAGGGATGACTTCTCAGCAGGTAAACCGAAGGCCAGATCAATTGGTAGCCGGGGCTGCCTTCCGAACATTAACTCATAAGGCGAGAATCCCGTTGAGTCGTTGCGTGTGCAATTGTACGCGTGGACTAATGGTTTCACGAAATCCTTCCAGCAGGTCTTTTCTTTATCATCCAGGGTCCCTAACATCTGGAGCAGAGTCCTGTTAAAGCGCTCCACGGGGTTGCCCCGGGGGTGATAAGGTGTCGTCCTCACTTTGCGAATTCCTGCTATGCCACATAGTTCCTTGATCAACTTAGACTCGAAGTCGGGCCCCTGATCACTGAGGAGTTTCTCGGGAAACCCGTAATGAACGAGGAAATTATCCCACAGGCACTTGGCTACGGTTTGAGCCCTCTGATTTCTGGTGGGTATTGCTACAGCATACCTGGTGAAATGATCTGTGATTACTAGAATATCTTTAATATTGCTTCGATCGGGCTCCAGCGACAGGTAGTCCATGCAGAGTAATTCGAGGGGTCTGCTAGTCGATATGTTCACCAGTGGTGCAGCTCGCTCAGGGGGGGTCTTTCGCTTCACACAGCGCTCGCAGGTCCTTATCTTCTCCTCCACGGCCATCGCCATCCTTGGCCAGTAAAATCGGGCTCTAGCCAGGTCCAAGGTCCTTTCAATTCCAAGATGACCCATGTCGATGTGTAGACTTCTTAACGCTTTTCCTCTGAGCTCAAACGGTAACGCCAACTGATACAACACACTTCCTCGATCTTGCTTCCTTCTAAATAACACTCCATTCTTGAACTCAAATCTGTTCCACTCTCTAAGCCATAGAGCTATTCCTGCAGGCTCCACCTTCCCTTCAGGTTTTCTCCCAGCCTCAAGGAACTTAATGACTTCTTTGAGCTCTGGATCAGCTCTTTGATATTCTCTCAACTCTTCCTCAGACATTTGGGGAAGAGTTGGAAGACCATGGGCATCCTCCTTTTGGAACTCCTGGGGTACTGCACTAGCACTGAGGCACAGTGACTCGAACAGAGTGGGTTTTAAGCATGATAAGTCGGAATTGTCACATCTCTGGTATACTTGGTGTCGTTCGCAGAGGGCTTTCACTGCTGCTGGCAGGATTGTCTGTTGTTCAGTTTCTTCTAAATGACGAAGAGTGAATTGCTTAATTCTCTCACACTCCTTCTGAGAGATGAAGTCATCAACCGGCCTGTCATGAGGACGTCTTGAGAGTGCATCTGCATCTAGATTTCGCTTGCCTGCACGATATTGGATCTTGAAGTTGAACGTCGACAGGCTGGACAGCCACCTATAGCTAGTCGCATCAAGCTTCGCAGATGTTAAGATATAGGTGAGCGGGTTGCTGTCCGTTATCACAGTGAACTCTCCTCCATACAAATAGTCACTGAATTTGGCTGTGACCGACCACTTGAGCGCGAGGAACTCCAACTTGTGCGCGGGGTACTTCGTCTCACTTTTGGTCAGTCCCCTGCTCGCGAAGGCGATAGCTCTCATTCGGCCCTCTTGCTCTTGATAAAGGGCAGCACCAAGTCCAGTGGTGCTTGCGTCTGTGGTCAACACGTAGGGAAGGCTGGGATCCGCAAATCCGAGTACTGGGGCTGAAGTAAGCTTTTTAATGATGCTGTCGAACGCTTGCTGGCATTCCTGAGTCCATCGCTCCCCAAACTGCTCTTTAGGATCCCGGTATTCTATGTTTTTCTTTAGGCTCCGTCTCTGGTTTTTCTGCAGAGGGGGATATCCAATAGTAAGATCATTAAGAGGTCTTGTGATCTTTGAGAAATCTTGGACGAATCTCCTGTAGTATCCTGCGAATCCAATGAAAGATTTGAGCTCTTTGAGGTTTCTCGGCCTTGGCCAGGTCTTGAGGGCTTCGATCTTGGTCGGATCCGTCTCAACACCATTCTGAGACACTATATGGCCTAGGTATCGGACCGATGTCTGGAAGAACTTGCATTTCTTAGGAGAAAGCTTCAGTCCGTATTCTCTTAGACGTTTCAGAACTTGCAGGAGTCGAGCTTCATGTTCTTCTAAGGTTTTGGAGAAGATTATAAGATCATCAATGAAGACCAAGGCTTCTCTTCTGTTAAGATCACCCATGCACCGCTCCATTAATCTCTGAAATGTACTCGGCGCATTTGTGACCCCTTGTGGCATTCTGTTGAATTCATAGAACCCTAAAGGACAAACGAATGCTGTTTTCTGTTTATCAGCCTCCTCCATCTCGATCTGGTAGAAGCCTGATTTTAAATCGAGGACTGAAAACCATTTAGAGCCAGATAGAACTGAGAAAGCTTCTTCCAAATTCGGCAGGGCATATGCGTCTTTTATGGTCTGTGAATTCAACTTTCTGAAGTCAATGCAGAGACGTACATCATTGTTCTTCTTCTTTACCACTACTATTGGAGAGGCAAAGGGGGATTCCGAGTTTCTAATGATGCCTGCATCAAGGAGTTCTTTGAGGTGCCTTCTCACTGCATCGACATCTTGGGGATGGATAGGTCTAGCACGCTGCTTGAACGGCGTATTGTCACGAAGATTGATGTGATGTTTTACTTTATCTGTGTGGCCGTAATCCAAGTCATGCAGTGCAAATAAGTCTGGCATGTGGTTCACTAGATCAGTTATCCTTTCCTTCCATTCACTTGATAAGGGGGAGTCACCGAAGTCAGGAATGATCTTAACTTGTGCAGGACTCACTCCTTTGTACACGGGAGCACTGACAGGGTTTCTTCCTTCAATTACACTTTGGACAGCATGCAGTTCAGCCAACACTGCTCTCGGAGGGATCGTTAAATCAACTTGTGTCTCATTTCTCAGCACTATCGGTATCTGGATACTGCGCTTCGGAGGTAGAGAATGCAAACAACTAGCCACTTGCAGTCCACCAGGCAAAGAAGATGACGCTGATGGCTCTACCATCACCAAGGTCTCTGACAGCGGACCAATAATGTTGGCGCATCCATTGAGGACTACTGTACTTCCAGCTGTTATCACGTCAGGCATGCCTCCTTTCACTTTTACTTGACCCAAAACACTCGAACGTGCTTGTTGCAGTCTTGCTTCTAGAACTCTTATCACAGCTCGATAACCGTGGAAATAGGATTTAATTCTAGGCTTGGCTGCTTTTGCATGATCAGCATACAAGACGTCCAGGGTGTTGGTGCCAATGAGGATTTGGGGCACGTGTGTCAGGTCTGGGACCACTAAGGCCAACGTCGGAACTTCGGCTTCTGTTCCCAGGAATTCCCGAGGAAACTTCAGAGTTAATTCCACATATCCCAGGTAGGGAACAGCCTGGCCATTTGCCCCTTCCACTTCCAATAGACGATTCAGTGGCTGCATTGAGTGTTGCGACAAGTGTCTATTATAGAAGGACAGAGGGATTGTCGTGACCTGGGATCCTGTGTCTAACAGGCAGTTTACTTCCTTTCCTTCGACTTTGACTCGCGCAGTGCATTTCATTCCGACCAGTCCAGCTGGTAACTTCAAGGAGTTCTTGATGTCTGCATGCTTGGTAAACACTAGTTGATGCTCAGGGCTTCGTTTCTTCTGCTCAGTCCCCGTCCGCCCTACGACAGAGACTGCTTTTAATTTAAAGGCACCGCTGTTGTTCCATTTTGAAGATCCCACTCAGCTTGTCTCTCTCTCAACCTTCGCCTCTTCTCCTCAACTCTAGATGGATTTGGTCCATTTTCACAGTTGATGGCTAGGTGACCATCATCTCCACAACGAAAGCAATACCACGGCCGGGGGCGGTTAGATCTTATTTCAGCGCACTGTAGCCGCTCATTCTCTTTTCTGCTGACTTCGTTAAACGTGGATCTGCTCGGACTGCTTCTCAAATGAGGGGATCTTTCAGGGTGGTTTCTTTGTGTACTAGGAGTGGCAACTTGAACTTTTAGCTCTGCTATCTGTTTTCTCAGCTCTTCAAGTTCATTTGTTTCAGCTCGCTCCTTCACTTCCTGATCAGCCGTTGTTCTGATGGCTGTGATTTGGCTTCGGAGAGCCGCAATCTCCTTCTTCAAGGCACCTACCTCGAACATTTCAGGGCATTGATTCTTACTTTTCTGCTTAGAGGCTTTCTGCTTTGCATTGCTAGGAGTTGAAGTCTCCGAAGCATCCTCTTCAAATGTGCTGCAAGGATAAACAGACTGCTGGTGTGTCACCGTCTTCAGTTTAAGGGGAACTGATGGATGCTTGCTCATACCCAGATGATTTCTCATTCTCTCCTCCTTTGACGTTTGCTTCTCTTCAGTAGTGCGGATGAGAATTGCTAATTCGGTAAAAGGAGGTGGGTCTGCTTTCCTCTTTTCAAGTTGTAGATCGACTATCAGAGCATTGTCCCAGCAGCCACGGCAAAACTGCTTTAGCAGACAACGGTCTCGTTCACTCTCGACAATTCCTCCCCGCCTGATGGTAGCGCAGAGAATTACGTGCAATCTGTGGAGGTAGGCAGATGATCTTTCGCCAGGATTCTGCAGGGTGCTTATGAACTTAGCTAATAGTTCGTCTCCGTCCTCCACTGAACCGTAGACAGACTCTAGCAGACTAAGGCACTCTGACGGTGGAGCGTTCGGGTTCACATGTTTAATGATGTCTGAAGCAGGCGGTAACAGGCTGTCAAAAATTTTCCGCACTTTGTGCGACTCAGGAAGAGATGGATCATTCAAGAGGTAGTCAACACTAGCACGCCAGGTGTCGAAATCAGGCTCATTACTTGGACGGGGGCTCCTCCCAGAGAAGGCTTTAAGACGGAATGAAGCATTGTGAGGGGAAAATGAATCGCTTGACCTTACAATGTGTTCCATCACCACTCTTTGGATACCTGGGGGTTGCACAGCAGACATGGGAAGTTTAACAGATATCGTCTCAGCAGAGCTGATATCAGCATCATTTGAACAGCGAGGTGACATTGCACCTAAAGTTGCTTTGACTGGGTTTTCGGGCTCTATTCTCAGGACAGGGGGTGAATTACATCTTTCCAGCCGTTGGGGAGTGCTGGCTGCACGTGTCAAGAGATTTATCTCCAAGGGCCGATGTTCTAGACCAGGCGCTGCCCCAAGTGACACATCATCTAAAGCTTTCATTCCACCCAACTTCATTGACTCTTGGAGTACATCTCGTGGTGGTTCTCTCTCAGCACTAGCTGCTGCTTGTAATTCATCGGGGCATTCAGTAATGGCACTACTAGTGGTGAGGGTGTGAACACTAGCCAGGGTGCGCACACGGAACACAACGTCTGGGTCAGTGGGGCTCACTAAAGCTAGAGGCAGCTGGGGTTCAAGGTTGCACATAGCTGAATCGTGCGTGAACTCTACTACTGCATTATGATGAAAGTCAGAGTCTGGATCGTCAATCATTAATTTGCGTCGTACAGAGCCAAACCTCAAAAGGTATGTTTCTAGAACTTGATCCGACTCAGTCAGCGTGATGCCGCTAACAATGACTGCATTTTGCACGTTGACGTCTTCTCGTTCCACAACATCCATTTCTGCTCAATTCAATGTATAAGTTTATCTCAATAATTATTCACCTCAGTAGCTGCTGCGACCTCTCTCCTGGCTAGCTCGCCAAGATTGTGTAGCATACGACGTTTTTAGCGTGTCACACTAGCTTAGGGTTCGATATGGGCCAACGATCAGAAGCCAGGAACGTCTACTGGAGAGAGGGTGAGATGCTACTGGTGAGTGAATAGACAAGACAATTAAATTTGATTAATAAAAGAATTTATATTGATGGGTTTCCTTTTCTTTTTCCTTGTAGTTTGTTTCAAATAATCACATTAATGGACAATCACTTTACAGCATTCAAGGAAAATTCTGTTGTCTCAAATAGTATCGAAAATGTTAACAGTTCAACAGATTCAAATCGATGTTGACCAAAATAAAATAAATTCTCAAAAACAAAACAATAATGTGTGTTTCTTCCAAACAAATTCACAATAAAATACTCTTCGATGAGCTTTACATTCAAAACCCAATAATTCAAAAAAAGAGTTTGTAATTGGATGTTCACTCTGACTAAATTCCAGAAAATAGATGTAAATGACACTTTTTCTTTCAAAACTCAACAGTAAATTCACCCATGAAGTATGAAAACACAAGAACAAATCAAACGATTCAATTGAACAATACTTTGCGGATTAAACGACTCAGTTGATCAAAGTTCGTGAATCAAATGATTCAGCTTCAAGATCTGAACACTCGTTCAAACAGTTCCAGTTCAAAAACAAAGTCTCTCCGTTTCAGATGCAAAAAATCTAATCCGTTCAAATTATCGGGATCTTTTGTGTCCAAAAGAACAGGAAACAATGGAATTCTCCTACCAGTCGATGAATTCAGATCACAGTTCAAAGGTCCGTGGGCAGCTCGCCATTTGTGCACATGTAATCACGATCACACAGATGATTCTCACCAGATGATTACATTCGGCACAAAACAGGTAATTCTCTCAGAAGGTCCCGTTCGTAGAAAGAAACATATAGAAGAAAAAAACCCAGCCTTGCAAAACACAAGGCAAACACAATTAACTTCTGATTCAAACGTTTCCATCACAAGTTCATACACTCACACATCTCAAACACAACATTTCAACTGTTATTAAACACGTTGAGTTTCATAAATCACTCTTTGTCTTGTCTCATTTATCAATATTACACGTGATAGCTTTAGCACACGTGCTAGCTAGTTTGACCCATGCGGTATGCGCACGGCCTACTCAAAATTGCTTTGTAACATCTCATTTTGAAACTATATTAGATCAGTATATGAAAATTCACTCACCAGAGCAAAATAGAATAATATTTTGTCAAAGATGATTAATCACAGGGCTTCAGCACTGAGATCCGCTCCAACTACACTTCTTCCAATTTCCACGTCTCTCTTCTCTCTTTCCGTCCGACGACAACACTTCAAGATGATGTCACGATTCTTTACGTTTCGTTTCCAAGTGCACTCTATCACATTTCTCCTTAGAGTAATGTTTAACGCTGTGAGTTTCTAGACAAACGCTCCGTGCTGCGGTCTCGTGCAATCTCGTCTCTCTCTGTCTGTTCTGAGAGGTGCAGCAGCGCCGGCGCTGCAGGTGGGCGGGGCTTATTAATGTGCTGCTACCATTGGCTCTTACAGAAGTCTGTCACTGAAGTGAGAAGTAATTTGATAAATCTTTCATCCTTCTGGAACTTTCTCCCTTTTTCTCATCTCTCAGTTTCCTTCAGCTCTTTCTATATTTTGAAGTATTTTAATTTCTTTGACAGTAGCCTGGATTACCCGGGTTACATTAACTTACTCTTTTTGATGCTAGAGAACAACTCCATTTAGAAATCCTGGATTATGTCTCAACTAACCTGGAAGCACTGGTGCCTTTAGGATACCTCCCTGAAATGACTTTTTGCAGCTTGGGATGTCTGTGTCTATGGAGATGGATCAAAATATGTATGGATTGGAACATTACATGAAAGCCTTTTTTTCTGTTCCTCACTAAGCCTGCATTGTTAAATGTCGCTGTAGATTTAGCAGCATAGTACTGTAAAAACCTACAGTACATTGCTGCATTTTTATATAACAGTAAACTACCGTAATTTGCATTGCATTCTGGGTAATTTTGTTTGAGCAGGAACATTTTACAGTGTATTTTAGTGTTCCTGTAACCTGGCTGTAATAGGCCAGGCAATAATACAGGGTTGCTGTAAACAGAGAGCGTGCGCGCCGCCTAACTGACGTCAGAGCACAGCTGCAGGCGGCTGGACACTCACTGGGTATATGGACGTCTCACTCTGCAGATATCTGGAAGATTGGTCAGTTAAGTTTTACTTTTATAATTAGGTTTTAGGATTTTACGCTATAGTGTACATAGCTTTTAGTGTGAAACAACAGTGTAAGTTTAGACAGCGAACGTTTTAAAAACACTGTTATAGTTGGATCTGCTCTCTACCCCGCTGCTTTACGTTACCGACATTTTCAAATCTTAACGCAGTGAATTAAAGTTACCTTACGATTTATTTCAACCAAACCAGACTTTAAAATAGATATTTTACCAAATTCTGTTTTGTGCATTTATTTAAACCTGTGAGAACGCTGATGGCGTGCACATGTGTATTATGTGTTCAGTCTATAGGTGTGTGCGTTTGAATATGTGTGTGCAGGCGTGTAGTCCTTCCTACAAACCAACCCTCATCAAACTACTTGTCTGGCCTTAAAATTTATAATACAGAATTTTTATCGCTTCCACGTATCCATGCAAACCGGAATTATCCCGACAACGCTTTATCTGTACAGAGGTAAAGGGAGGGGAGGGAGGCATTCACAGGGAAGAGACTAGTGGACACTTCAGGACTGCGTTGTCGTCGCGTCCAGGCGCAATACGGCCTGGATCCGGCAGACTGCGGTAAACCTCGGGCTAAACAGAGAGACTAATATTAGCGTAGAAAGCATTCTTCTTATGATGTAACGAGTACATCAGGATTTATGGGAAGTGTTCCCCGTTCCGGCTGACCTAATCTATGCAGCCTAACATTAAATTCTAGAAGTCTGTAATGTATTATATGAATGCTAGGTCAAAGAGATGTGTCTTTAATCTAGCTTTGAACTGACAGAGTGTGTCTGCTTCCCGGACAATGTTAGGAAGACTGTTCCAACGTTTTGGTGCTAAATAGGAAAAGGATCTACCGCCAGCAGTCGATTTTGATATTCTAGGTATTAATTTAATTTAGGCCGTTCATTTTGTGAATTGGTAGGTTTCGTCAGGGCGGGAAGAAATATACAGCTGAGTATCATCAGCATAACAGTGAAATCTAATGCCATGCTTCCTAATGATATCTCCTAATGGTACCATGTACAGAGTGAACAGCAGCGGTCCTAGTACTGAGCCTTGTGGTACACCATACTGAACTTGTGATCGATAAGACATCTATTCATTTACTGCTACAAACTGATAATGGTCAGATAAGTATGATTTAAACCATGCTAGTGCAATTCCACTAATGGCAACATCATTTTTGAGTCTATTTAAAAGAATGTTGTGGTCAATATTGTCAATGCAGCACTAAGATCGAGTAACACTAATAGCGAGATACAACCACGATCGGATGACTCTAATGAGAGCAGTCTCAGTACTATGGTACGGTCTAAATCCGGACTGGAAATCCTCACAGATATAATTTCTTTCTAAAAAGGAACACAGTTGTGAGGACACCGCCTTTTCTAATATCTTTGACAGAAAAGGTAGATTCGAGATCGGCCTGTAATTGACTAATTCTGTAGGATCAAGTTGCGTTTTTTTAACAAGCGGTTTAATCATAGCCAGCTTAAAAGTTTTTGGTACGTATCCTAATGACAAAGATGAATTAATGACATTAAGAAGAGGATCTGTGACCTCTGGGAGCATCTCTTTCACTAGCTTAGTCGGTAAAGGGTCTAACATACATGTTGTAGATTTAGATGATTTAATGAGTTTAGAAAATTCTTCCTCTTCTATAGCAATGAATGAATCAAAATTTTCCTCAAGGAGACTACAATGCACTGCCTGGTGCGATACTGCTTAGACATTTGCACTATCAGACATGTGATTGTTTATGATAGTCTGTTAAGGTATCACACAATAACAGAATAGAAGTAGCATTCAGTACGTGATGAAGTGCGGTGTACGTGCAGAGAAAAGTGCTCCTTGTTTGACCTGTGTTTTCCATGTATTTTCTACATAAATAAATGTGTTGCCCTAGGAAGTGACATCGCATCCTTCTTAAAAGTGCAACATTACCATAGGATTTATTTCAACCAAACCAGACTTGGTGATTGCTGGAACGGTGGTAAGACAAATCGAGATGGGTTTTGTGAGTTTTATTTTGTTCATTTTTAATTAAATGTGTTTTACGATGGTCTGCGAGATAAAATTACTGCACATGTTAGGTTTGAAGGATCTTACGATGAAAAATGTCGAAGTTAACTGTTATCTCTGTAGGGATCATTTCCATAACATCCAATCTGAGTCTTTCAGTGGTAAAAATAAACACTTATAATAGACGTAACGTTACATAGATTGTGCTCAAACTGCTAAAATGATTTGCAGTCCATTTCCCAGATGACGTATGCAGCGGTCGCGGTCAATACTGGACCAATTTTAATAACGTTAAGTCGTTTAGACACAAAACACGTAAAAACAAGGCTTAAAAATACTGAACTTTCCTTTGCAACGCAAATGGATGATTTGGGCTTAGATAGATTGGCTATTGGTACCAGTATAGCCTTTTACTTCATTTATGTTTGGGGAGACCCAGTTCTGTAGCATTGTGATTTGTAATGACAAATAAAGATTATTATAATAACTAAAAATATGAATAAAGGTGTAAATTATATTTAAAAAAAAACAACTTTATCAGAGTTAATAATGATCTATTAGGCAACAAAAATAAGTAAAATGCATGCCAAAGAAGTTTTTTTTTTTTTTTTTTTTTTTATTTATTAAACTAGATGTAGGCCTAATGTTGGAGTGTATGGAATATATGTTCTCAACAAGCACATACCAGTTAACTGAAAAAATTGTATTTTGATTTCTTACAGCTCTACAGTGTGGGCCAATTAATATTTGCAGCCTTGGAATGAGTTTTCTGTAAGTATTAGTCATGTTAGTACAATGTTAACAAAGTTTTAAAATCTAAAAGTAAAAAAAAAAAAAAAAGGTTCTTGTTGTAACCCTGTGAATATTTGTACACTCTTATTTTAATTTGTTGTATTTTATTTTATTTTTTAAAATTATTTTTATAATACATGGGAATTTGGATATTGTCATGTCAAGGTAGTCTGAGGTGTTTCAAATGTTAACCAATGAGTTGTTCCATTTGAGTTTTTGGTGTGTTCACTATCAGCCAATGAGAAGGCGGAAGCGGGAAGGCTGGAAGGACAGAGAAGGAGAGCGCGCTGTTTTCAGTGTTGCCAGATGTTTTGAATTTGATTGTGCGGGTAAAAAAGGGTTTGGGCGGGTGGACAAAATTTGGGCTGGTTTGGGGTCAGTTCGGCGGTTTTCAAACATCTACATTTTAAAGTCTAATTGGTTTAAAAACTAAACTAAAGTGTGCATGTAGTCCATAAAATCAGTCATCATGACATTACTGTACACACACGCACACCATGCAGAGTCAGCTGGCGTTAGTGTTGACATCACCGACGAGCACGCACTTTTAGCCAATCAGCGATCCGCAGGCAGATGCGATTGAGCGCGATTAGTTGTAGCTGTATATTCAAGTGATCGCTAATGCCAAAGTGATATAGCCTACTAAACAGTAAGTTGTATCTACACAGTAAAGAGTGAGATAGTGAGCAGCTCTAAAAACGTACACCTGGTGGGAGATATCGATGGTGAATATAACTCGGAGGAGAGCACAGTTGAATGACTTGAAATGAAATTAAATATGGTACGTGAAATATGTCCATGGTCATGTGCACATTAGCCTAACCTTACCAGACATCGGCAACTTTTACACCGTCCAGACTGCACAATACTCGACCCTGACAGCTGCTGAAAAAGGTTTGAATCAACGATGAATGAGTTTGACTGCTAAATTCTGCGTTATGTTCTGCAATGTTTTCTTCCAAGGGTTAAAGTCATCGGTTCATTTCTTGATTGCCGTTTTGACAGTGTCCATCTGGACATTAGTCATATTGGCTAATTCTCCTTAATTAGCTGTTTTGATCTGTTTTCCTGGAATTTTATTTTATTTTTTATTTTATTTTATCATTGTTATTTTGTTTTAAGGAGACACAAATTGTGCTTATCAACCTTGAATGACATGGTAATGAAATTATATCATATTATTTTGGCAGTGAAATTTTGGGCGGTTTTTTCTTGTAGTGGGCGGGTTTTGGTGAGCTTTTGGGCTGGAAATCACCGTCCCAATCTGGCAACACTGGCTGTTTTGACCGAAGAGAGTTAACTTAAATACATTCTGTTAAAGGATATCAAGCGACAGTGTTTGTTTCCTAGATCACCTTCAGAGATTAATGTGTTGTGACAACGGGAACGTTTTCTTTGTGTTTAACGAGTAAATGTGTTAAGTCTGCTCTGATCATCCTAGCAGCCGTCATTTTATGTTTTGCTGGAAAGGACTATAGTGTTTTCTTTATTATTTCTTGGGATTCGGGCGAGCATCGGGGCATTTTCTAGTGTGTGACGCATCACTTATTTCAGCGTTGGACTGCTTTCCTGTTCCTCCTGAGGAGACGAGGACACAATTGCTTCACGTAACAACTTCTCTGTGCAGCTGGAGAGATTCGCTGTAACAGAGTGGAGTAACTGAGTGAGTAACCAGTTTGTTTATGCACGTTGAGAACTGCGTCATCTATTTGCGACTTACATTAAGTGCACCACCGAATTTGGGCCCCAACGAAATCCAAGCGCTTGGTTTATGAACATTTAAACATGTAAAGTGTGTATATGTGTTTCCAGTTACAGTTTTGATTTCATAAAAGTATACAACTGTAACTAATAACTGGTATTATCCATCTGAGATTGTTTTCCCCCTTTTTGCTCTGTTCATTCTGTAATTTACTGACATTATAACAAAAGTAGTTTCATTTTATTTCTTCTAAAAGAGGAGGATTTTTTTATTTTCATTTTGACGTTTAAGGTGTTTTTTGTTTGTTTTGAGGTCAAATAAATACGTTTTTTTATATTTGTTACTATTGTTGTATTTGTTTCATAGCTCAATTTGATTACAGTATTGTTGTAGGAAGAAAACAGCCCTTAACAAATAGTGAAGTAGCATTTTATTTAATCAAGGACAATGTGTATACATATTTGTGTATAGTTTAAGCTACAGTTTTGGAGGCACCGTGACAAATTATAGTTCCTGTAGAAATATCAGAGAAAATCCAGCCAACTCACCATCAATTGCTGGAGCCCAGGTCTTGCTGTTTTTATGCGCCTTTAACAGTAGTGTTACATTGTTATTTATACATAATTTACTTTTACAATTTCTCTCCTACACTGTCTGCTCATCTTTATTGGTGCTGTGGCTAACAGGTTTTGTCAAACGTGTTTGTCTTTTTCAGTCCAATCTTCGCCAGGTTCCAGTACCCCCTCAAAGTCATCCCAGTCAAGTTTTAAAGCATGTCCAACTACAGCTGCAAGTCATGCAGTTTCTTGTTATTTTAGTTGTTGTTGGTCACTTGTAATTATTTTACCTAACTCAATCCTCAAGTTCACCTCATCTTGCATGTTTTTTTTTTTTTTTTTTTTTTTTTTGCAGATATAGATCAGCAAAGTGTTCTAACCACACCAGTCATGATGACTCACATGCACTCATATCACACTCTCACACGCACACACACTTATAGATTTTCTGAATTTATTCAAGCTTATGTGAATATCTGTTTTAAGTATTGTGTGTGTCTAGGATGGTCATGTTTGTGCATGAATGTGTACAATTTATGTCCGTAAGTGACTTTGTGCTTGCGATGTGTGATAGTTATCAGTGCATAGCACTTGTAAAAACACACTTAATGACCTTTTTAAACCAAAAATTGTAAAAAGAAAAGGTTGAGCCTTATTTGTTGGCAGATGCCACTTGGTTTGATATACTGTGTTGAATGCAATGAAATGTACACATTTTAAAGTGTCATTTAAGTGCTGTTTTCAAGTACTACTTTGAGCCACTCAAATGCAGTGACAAATTATAATGTCTTTATAAACGATGTCTTCAAAATCAAACAAGGCAAATCAGTTAGAGCCAAGGTCGACAATCATGCCGGCGTGATCTGCTTGTTTTTTTTTATATCTCTATCATTTAACACACTTTCAGATGCTCATTCATGTTTATTTCGCGCTGTAACTGGTGTTATTAAGGCGGAAGAGAAGATCATGTGCTTCTCTAGAGCTGAGCGAGAGCTGAGCGATCTCACGCCACAGCACCAAAACACTATTTATGTTTTTGAATTTCGTAAGAAAATGGATGTAACTTGAAATCTTGAGACTTTGTTTCATATTAATAGTATGTGTTGTGTACCGTACTGTGAAAAAGTCTAATGTTCACAATATCTGAACATGAATTAGCTTTTCACCAATATTAACCTTTATGCCTTATTATATATTTTACGACGTTGAGTGCATTAAGGGACAAAAATGTCCACTCTAAACACTGCCATAAAACTATTATATATTATTATTTTTTACCACTTTCACCGAGTTAAATATTTTAACCAGCATCAGTCCTCATCATAACTACCAAATATTTATTTAATTTCAGGATTTTAACCCTTTAAATTCCAGTTTTGGTGACAATACCATCAATTTGTATAAGAGGAAAAAACACAAAAATTAAATTATTTTCCATACACTAAATGCAAAGAGAAAACTTTAGCTTTGGATTATCACAGTCTTGAATATGTCAAAGATTAGCAGCAACATTATTTTTGGTGCATTTTTATTTTTTGTGCTATGTCAGATTTATAAAAAAAAAAAAAAAAAAAAACTCACATAGCACGTTAAGGACAAATTTGATCCTATTTAAACCCATTAAAATATCCATTTTTGAACACGCTGCCATAATATCATAAAATCGTAATTTCTATTAAAATACCCTGTCATTACCAAGCCTTGGGGTAAAATATTTACTTTTTACTGTTTTCCACCAGTTGGTACCATTTTTCATATAATTGACATACTGCAAACATCTGCAGTATTGCAAACATTTTCCTGATTTGTACTAGGCGACTATAACCTGTGCCTGTCTCCCTACACATCAAAATTTGCTCTAGAAAGAAAGCAAAACTACAAGATCACCATGAACATGAATTTTTATTTTTCTAAATTCTATAAACATATCAAACATATCAAAAACTTTAAAACAAAATGGGGTCATTGTTCAGCCAAATCAAACCGAAATAAAACAATGCAGTGAGAAGCGCTTTCTCTTGCTAAATGCACACATACACATACACGCCTACACACACATCCTACGCCACCGACACACACACACACAGAGAGAGAGAGAGTATAGACAGAAAGGGTAAAATATGACCTTCAGGATATTATGATTATTATATAAATAATATAATATAATATAATATAATATAATATAATATAACTGCCACCTTACCGTGGTGGAGGGGTTTGAGTACCCGTATGACCCTAGGAACTATGTTGTCTGTTGTCTTGTAGGGTCTCCCAAGGCAAACACGTCCTAAGTGACGGGTCAGACTAAGAGCGGTTCAAAAACCCTTTGTGATGCCAATAAATTCGAGGACCGTAACGTCGCCTGGCATGGCGCAGCCGGGGCCCTACCCTGGAGCCAGGCCCGGGGTTGGGGCTCAAATGCGAGCGCCTGGTGGTCGGGCCTCCTCCCATGGGGTCCGGCCGGGCTCAGCCCAAAGGAGCGACGTGGGGCCGCCCTCCCTTGGACCCACCACCTGCAGGAGGGACTGTAAAGGGCCGGTGCTTAGTGGATCGGGCGGCAGTCGAAGGCGGGGACCTCGACAACCTGATCCCTGGACTCAGAAACTAGCTCTAGGGACATGGAATATCACCTCTCTGGCGGGGAAGGAGCCTGAGATTGTGCGTGAGGTTCAGAGATTCCGACTAGAAATAGTCAGGATCACCTCCACACACGGCTTGGGATCTGGAACCACTTTCCTTGAGAGAGGATGGACTCTTTACCACTCTGGAGTTGTCCATGGTGAGAGGCGGTGGGCTGGTGTGGGTTTGCTTATAGACCCAGAGAGAGGGGGAGAGGGTCGCTTCCCTGCGCCTTCCGGTCGGGGATAGGTCTCTCACTGTCGTGTGCGCCTATGGGCCAAACGGCAGTGCAGAGTACCCGACCTTCTTGGAGTCTCTGGGAGGGGTGCTGGAAAGTGCTCCGACTGGGGACTCCGTCGTTCTACTGGGGGACTTCAACGCCCACGTGGGCAGCGACGGTGACACCTGGAGGGGCGTGATTGGGAGGAACGGCCCCCCTGATCTGAACCCGAGTGGTGTTCTGTTATTTGACTTCTGTGCTAGTTACAGCTTGTCCATAACGAACACCATGTTCAAGCATAAGGGTGTCCATCAGTGCACGTGGCACCAGGACACCCTAGGCCGGAGGTCGATGATCGACTTTGTGGTCGTTTCATCTGACCTCCGGCCGCACGTCTTGGACACTCGGGTGAAGAGATGGGCGGAGCTGTCAACTGATCACCACCTGGTGTTGAGTTGGAGCCGGGGGAGGAAGGGGAGGCGGGGGAGGAAGCTGGACAGACTCGGCAGACCCAAACATACTGTGAGGGTCTGTTGGGAATGTTTGGCCGAATCCCCTGTCAGAGAGATCTTCAACTGTGTCTATCAGACCCTATTGATATAGCTGATGGCTTCAATAATTTCTTTACCAAAATTGGTTCTGATTTAGCACACAATATCCAGAAAACTGATAATGATCCATGTAGCCAAATAAATGGGCGGTACTCTCCCCTCCCTAATCTTGATCACCCAACTACGCAGGAGGTCCGAGATATTTTTTCTTTAAAGAACTCAGCCCCTGGCCACGATGGCATTAAGAGTATCCTCCTTAAGGAGACCATTGATCATATTATTCAACCTCTTACTTATGTAATCTCTTTATCATTTCAATCTGGAATTATTCCCCAAGCTCTTAAAATTGCAAAAGTTATTCCCATTTTTAAATCAGGTGATACAAAGGTGTTTAGCAATTATCGTCCCATATCCATTCTGCCCTGTATCTCTAAAATATTTGAGAAACTCGTTTATGAACGATTAAATAAACATTTAATTATTAATAACATTATATATAAACACCAATATGGGTTTCAGAAAAAAATATTCAAGGTCAAGGTCAAATTTATTTATAAAGCACATTTCCAAGCAGTCATTACTGCCACAAAGTGCTGTACAGAAATTCATACCAAACATAAAAACATACTAATTAATCAAAGAGAGAAATTACATAGGCAAAATGTCCCAATAATAATAATAATAATAGTTAAAAACACATGTAGACATTTTTACAATCAAACATCACAACGTCACAGCTCATATTGTATTAAAAGATTTTTCAAAAAGATGAGTCTTTAAAAGCGATTTAAATGACTCAATAGAGCTAGCTTCCTTAATATTGAGGGGAAGAGCATTCCATAGCTTAGGTCCTGCAACAGAAAATGCTCTGTCTCCTCTGGTTCTCAGTCTAGATTTAGGACAGTCTAGAAGTCGCTGGTCATTTGACCTAAGTGCTCTGACTGGGGTGTGCATAGTCAGCAAATCCGCTAAATAAGACGGTGCTAATCCATTTAAAGATTTAAAAACAAATAATAAAATCTTAAAATGGATTCTGAAAGCAACAGACAACCAGTGGAGGGACGACAGTACCGGAGTAATATGATCAAACCGTTTTTTCCCTGTCAACAGGCGAGCGGCTGCGTTTTGTGCTAATTGTAAACGGTGAATAGACGACTGATCTAAGCCATAGTATAGTTCCAGTAGTCCAAGCGATTTGTAATGAGGGCATGTACAACTTTTTCTAATAGACTTTGCGGCAGGTACAGCTTCACTTTCCCCAACAGTCTAAGCTGAAAAAAGCTTGTTTTAACTACTGAACTAATTTGTTTCTCTAATTTAAAAGAACTATCAATAATGACTCCAAGATTTTTTACAGATGGGCTGTAATTAGGGAGTAATGGGCCTATAGCCCTGTTTAGACCTGAGATATCCGGCTTCCCAAAAATTATAATTTCAGTTTTTTTGTCATTTAAATGTAAGAAATTTAGTGACATCCAATCTTTTATTTCACCCAGACAGTTACTCAGTGCTTCAATAGAATTGGTTTTAGAATTTAGAGGTAGATATATCTGGACGTCATCAGCAAAGCAGTGAAACAAAATTTTGTGTTTCCGGAAAATTGATCCCAAGGGCAGCATATACAATGAAAACAGGACTGGGCCCAAGATAGAACCTTGGGGCACCCGGCTATTAATTGGAGTTTTCTTAGAGTAAAAAGGCCCGAAATTTACAGAAAAAGATCTGTCAGTCAGATAAGACTCAAACCAGTTCAGAGCTGTGCCTTTGATACCTGCACAGGACTCAAGTCTTGACAGTAAAATCTTATGATCGACCGTATCGTATGCAGCAGTCAAATCTAAAAGCACTAACACAGCAGAGCTACCAGAATCAGAAATTAAAAGGAGATCATTAAATACTTTTAAAAGTGCGGTTTCCGTACTGTGACCTGATTTAAAACCTGATTGAAATTTTTCAAATATATTATTTGATTTAAGGTGCAGTAGAAGTTGCTTATAAACCACTTTTTCTAATTTTTTTGATAAAAAAGGCAGCTTGGAAACTGGCCTGTAATTAGACAAGACAGAGGGGTCTAAATTGTGTTTCTTTAGGAGGGGTTGTACAATGGCCTTTTTAAAGGTTACCGGCACAGAACCTGTTAAAAGAGACATATTTATCATATTTAAAATATAAAATCCAACAGTGTCAAATACATCTATAAAAAGCTTTTCAGGAAGGCAGTCCAATGAACAGACAGAGAGTCTTAAGCATTGGACCGTCTTTAACAAATCTGAAAGCGATATTGGGATAAAATTTTCAAATATGCCTAAGCATAACGGTGTAACACTGGGATCTGGTGCAGTACAACATGTTAATGCCCTAATACTGGACACCTTATCAGTAAAAAATTCACAGAATCGGTCACACAAAATGGTGCTAGGAATAATGCCGATGTGTTCAGGAGGGTTAATTATCCTATTTAGTACATTAAAAAGGACTTATGACAGTGGTTTTGCACAAGGTTCGACATGTACTGGGTCTTTGCCGCTTTAACAGCAGATTGGTATTTGGACAAGCAATTTCTTAAAATCTCCAGAGAAATATAGAGCTTGTCTTTCCTCCATTTCCTCTCAGCACATCTACATTCCCTTCTGAGAGCACGAGTAATGTCATTTTGCCATGGCTCTCTATTTAAATGAGCCTTCTTGCTCTTTAGCGGTGCTACTGAGTCAAGAATTTCAGTACACGTAGAGTCAAATGAAGCCACCAACTCCTCAATGTCCTTGAATGAAGAAATGTCTCGGGACACTACTGGAGAGGTGTCAAATGCTGCAGCAAATAATGAAGGCGTAGATTAATTAATTATGCGCCGCTGACTCATAGGGAAGCACGACTTGCTTTGAGAGCACGGCAAAGAGACAGTAAATAAAACTGGCATATGGTTAGAAATACCTGCATCTGAAATGTCCTTTATGGACACATTTAAATTGTGTGACAGTACCAGATCCAGAGAATGGCCCTTGTTGTGAGTCGGGCCATTCACCGATTGAGTGAGGTTAAAAGAATCCAAAATGTTTAAAAAATCCTTGACCAAAGGCTTAGAAACACAACAAACATGAATATTAAAATCACCAACAATTAAGAAATTATTGTAGGTTAGAGCAATGGTTAGAGCAATGCCAGCCACAAACGCCGAAAAGTCATTAATAAATGAGTGCACATGCCACTGATCCATGTAATTTAAGTTTAAGTTCAAAAAGTTGGAGCTCAAAGCTCTTATATTGATTACATGGAGTTTTTTTACAGTTCAGGCTGGATTTAAAAATTGTCGCTAGGCCTCCACCTTTACCCGTTGTTCTAGGACAGCTAAAGAAAGAGCATGTCGGAGGAAGAAGCTCTGAGAAGGGGAATGAACCCACGTCTCCATACAGTCAAGCTCCCGGGATCGAAAAAAGTGATTTAGCATAAAAGTCTTGTTAGACAATGATCTAACATTAATCAGTGCCAAATTAAGAACAGTGTCCTGTGTGTGTGGTAGTTTGGCTCGAGCCAATGAACGGAGATTCATGAGATCCACGCCGCGCTTGGTCGTTTGTGAACGCCGGGGAACAAATTCCTCCACTGGCACACGCAGCTGATCCACAGTGATGACCGCTTCAGGTTGTATCGGGAGAAGCCACCTCCTCTTGAGGTCTAAAGAAGGACAGACAGTTGGTAAGAAGAAGTCGTGTTGAAATCCCGGTCCATTTTTCTGCGTGGACCGCAGATATGCTCTCGCTCTTACAACCACACCACCTCGCTTTCTCCGCCTTCTGTGGCATTTCCTCTGCGAAGCTGCACTGGAGGTAAGCTGCAAATACGCCGGCAGAGCTGGGAGTGTAGAAGGGAGTGCATCCGAGGACTGATTCCCATAACTAACTTTCGTTATCCAGACAGCATGTTGATCACGAATAGAAAAAAGAGTTTGGCGATCGTATACAAACAAAGCTGTGACATTTTGATAACTTATTCTCCCCTACATAATCCTGACTTTCACTAAAGGTCATTTTAACAGTTACAACAGTTTTACATTGTTTTATATATTTTGGTATCAACCCACTGGCTGACTGTGTATTGCACATGTTCTTGAGGCCTGATGTTGAAGGGTTAATGAAGTCTGTTCACTGCTGTTGTAGAACTGACACACATCAGAGTTCGACACACAGCCGGGACGAACACTCTCGAGACAGTAGTGCAGCGTTTGCCTGCTGTGTTTCAATGCAAAAGCCTGCGTCTCATTCACAGACCGCCTGCAGTTCAGTTTAAACATCTGCACTCAATAAATGAAGTCAATGTCATTCTTTTCACTCACACACCCTTCCTTTCTGTGACATTTAGGTTTATTAGAGATAACTCTTGACTCATAAAACTCAAAACTCAATTGCTCTGTTTGCGCTCCATTAAACACATACGGTAAACAGAGTTTTATTAAAGATGTATTGATGTGCCGTTGATGCTTCTGCTGGCGTTCTGTATCAGCAGGACTTTATCATACGATGGAGAGGAGGGTTGTATAAAGCACAGTTTATTCTCATTAATTCCCCCGATAGACTGACAGATCAACAACATCAAGTAGTTTAATGTCATAGTCTTGCTTGTGTTCCTAATGCATGTACATTATACTCTTTTACCAAATAACTACTATTCACTGTTGGAGCGTTTACGCCCCATCCGCATATTGGCTTTCCAAACTAAAAGTGTTTCACAAAACTAAAATCAATGTATCGTTTTTTTGTGAATGATTAGGCAGGATGATTTTCATATCATTTTGAAGAAAAAACACTAGGCGACGACATCCATTAGTCAGAAGTCTTATTGCCACATATTTAGTATGTGTTTTGTGGCCTTATTTCAGAAAATTTAATTTTTTGTTTTTTCGATAACCATGCATAAACATTATTCTCTCAAAAATGAAAACATGTACATACATGTGGCTCACATATTATGGAAGTCCTGTTTGTGCTATATAGAGTGAATTTACACCTTTGCCATTAATATGTTTATAAGCAACTGAAAAAAGCACAAATGTCAGGGCAAGTCAGAAACATCTCAAGGACCCCAAAAACACACCAGACCCCAGAGGGTTAACCAGAGCTTGCATGGAAATCAGAAGAGAGTTATTTGTAATATTGTTGTGTCTTTATAGAAGTGTTTCATATCGAGTCAGAGACTGTCCTGTATTCTCTCTTTTCTATCATTAAAGGAGAACTCCAGTCAATTTTAACATTGAGCTCATTTTTTTGTAAATTTGGAGTGCTGTCAGTACAGAGAACAACGACAAAAATCGGTGTTGCCTACACCGTATTAATCTTTTTAAAATTTGCACCCTGTTGACTTAAATGGGGCAAGTTTTAAACCTGCTTTTAGCCTCTTAACATCCTTGATGTGTCATTACAAGTGCCCAGCCAATGTGAATAAAAAAAAGATATGAATAAAAATTGTAATTTTACTTCCTGTTTTCGGTCGAAGTCCACAGTAGTCATTTGTCGAGTTCACGCGCGTGATCATAGGTAACTAACTAACTGCATGAACTCGACAATCGACTACTGTGGACTTCTAGCGAAAACAGGATGTAAATACAGGTATGTGCGCTGGCTGAATTAACATAATTTTTATTCATATCTTTCTCATCTACTGCAGTCAGATTCACCGTGTTCACTCTGAAGGAATCACTCACATTGGCTGGGCACTTGTAATGACACATCAAGGATGTTAAGAGGCTAAAAGCAGGTTTAAAACTTGCCCCATTGAAGTCAACAGGGTGCAAATTTTAAAAAGAGGATAACACGGTGTAGGCAACACCGATTTTTGTCGTTGTTCTCTGTACTGACAGCACTCCAAATTTACCAAAAAATTAGCTCAATGTCAAAATTGACTGGAGTTCTCCTTTAATTTTGTAATAATGTAAAACGCGTTGCGGCAGCATGCAGACATAGGCGAGACAGCTCGCGCGCCCATTGGCTGCCCTGCGGCAACTGCAGCAGCCTATCGAGAGATGCCCTCGTGACGTCAGATCCAATGAGGGCGCTTCGCGCCCACTGTGTCACGTTCCGCCGAAACAGGCGTGGCTTGGGCCTATAAATATAGCTCAACAGGCTGTGAAATCTGATTTTTATCTCTTCAAGCGAAGCTCACGCATCGCTGGATCCCGAGAGGAAGAAGCCGCACCGTCTGGAAAAAGCCTTCTGCGGGACGAGCCTTTGCATCTGAAGCCGCTGGCCGACAACTCGCCGCCTTCAGTCGCCGTTCCTGCTACGCTATCCGGCGTTTATATCCTTTTTCTCTGCTAAGTGTGTGCTCGCCGCTGCGACTCACACTCTCATCCTAAAAGAGCCGAGCGTCTTTGTAAAGATGTCTCGTACCTTCTGTGGCTTGTGTCGAGCTCCACTCAGCGACGGGTACCGCCATGTCATCTGCGTTTCCTGCCTGGGTGAGGATCATGCAGCTCTCGCGCTCGCTGACAGCGGCTGGCCTCACTGCGAGCTAATGCCCATGGTGACTCTGAGGACTCGCCTGGCATCCTTCGCCGAGACTGCACCTCCGCCCGCTGTGGTGTCGCGCCGTAAAAAGCGCCGTGCTCAGCGGGTCCCGGAACCTCCTCTACCCCGCGAAAGCTCGCCGGTTCGCCCTCCAGCTTCGCCGCCTGCTTCGCCCGAGTCTCTCGCTGACGGACAGCGGCCGCCGTCTGCCGCCGCTTCCGTCATAAAGGACGATGATGAAGCCGCGTCTGTGGAGGATGACAGCTGCTCTATCCTGGCGTCTGTGGATCTCGCCCCCTCTGCTCGCGAGCCTTCTGGGAAAAGGGCCAGCATTGAAGCAGAGCTGATGCGTCTGCTCACGCAGGCCGCAGCGAGCCTCGGCCTTGAGTGGTCGACGTCCGAGGAGCCTGCGCACAACCGGCTGGATGGATGTTTCCTGAATAAGGACTGCGTTTCGCTGTCTTCGAGACCCGCATCTTTCTTCCTGAGCTTCACGAAGAAGTAGCGAAATCTTGGAACGCCCTTCTCAGCCAGTATGCATACCTCTATCTCAGCAGCATTCTCCGTAGCAGACGGTGCTAAAAACAGAGGATACCATTCTCTTCCTCACGTGGAAGAAGCTGTAGCGGCCCATCTTTGCCCGCCCTCTTCTGGACGGCGTGCCAAGATAGCGCTACCATCTAAAGCTTGCCGCACGACTTCAGCCCAAGGTTATAATCGTTAACGAAAACTAACGAAAAAATGAAAACTAGATGGGAAAAAACATTGTCGTTAACTGAAATAAAAATAAAAACGAGGCATTATAAAAAAACGATAACTAACTAAAACTGAAATGTGTGTTTGGCAAAACTAACTAAAATAAAATAAAATTATAGAGTAAATGTCCTTAGTTTTCGTCTTTGTCAAGGTCTTTCATTTTTTAACGCTATTTAAAACACGCAGCGTATTCGTTCAGCTGCATTTCCTTTCCCTGCTCTCCTTCTGTCTCTCTGTCACTCATGCGTCTCTCACATGGCGCGCACGCACACACACACACACATGTGTAGATTTTTGGTACAGCGTGTGGATTTTGTAAGAGGTAAAGGAATTTCAATGGGGTGTGAATTTTTTTCTAAAATTGTATTATGTTTTTATTATTACACAATACTTTTTCTGACTTTTTTTAATCTTGCCCCTGACAAATAACCCAAATTACAAAAAAGACTAAAACTAACACTAAAACTAATAAAAACTAAACTAAAACTAAGCATTTTCAAAAAATAAAAACTAAACTAGCAAACCCACTTTAAAAACTAATTAAAACTAAACTTAATTTGAAAACAAAAAGTCAAAACGAATTAAAAATTAAAACTAATGAAAAATGCAAAACTATAATAACCCTGCTTCAGCCATGCACAGTCGCGCTTACTTCGCCGCTGACAGGCTACATCTGCGTTGCACTCAATGGGCGGAGAATGGCCTCTCTCACCGTAGCGAAGAGACACTTATGGTTGACGGTCTCTGAGATGTCTGAGTCAGAGCGCACCGTATTCCTTGACGCCCCCATCTCTTCTCGCTGATAGATTCGCTGAGGTGCAGAAAACGTCACAGGCCATGAAACACTTCCTGTCTAAGTGCTCCAGCAATGCAGCAGGCCGCTCAAACAGCTGTTTGCTCGAAGCTCTCAGCCGCAGCCGCAGCCCGCCGCTTCTCAGCGTCGACAGGCCTGGGACCCGAGACTGCGCTCTCGCTCTAGTGACCGCCGCCCACCCCCTCACCCCTCCCAATCCCCCCCCTCATCCCCCCCCTCATCCCCCCCCATCCCCCCCTCATCCCCCCCTCATCCCCCCGCTGTTCCGCAACCACATTCACTCACAGACATGACAAGCCCCACGGGGCTCTCTCAGCAAGCCGCCGTAGGAGAGTCGAGCGCGGGCAGGCTGCCCGCTGTGATCAGCGTGCCCCCCGCCTTGAACGCTGAAAGCACGGTGTCTATGTTACAGCATACCAAAGCTCTCCGGTCACCACCATGTCAAGGCCAGAGCCCAGATCTCATTCAACCCCTAGCTATTCATGCAAGTGCATGGGCAAAGCTTCCCGGGGTATCAGAATGGGTGCTGAACACTATAGAAGTGCCTTTTCGCTAAAGTTCGCTTGACGTCCCCGCCATTACGCGGCGCGAATGGAAACTACGGTAGAAAAGGATGTAGCACATCCACTTCGAGCCAAAATAGCGAAACTGTTGAGCAAAGGGGCCATAGAGGCTCTTGCCCTGTGGCTTCCTATCGGCTTCTGTTATAGAGGACTTTCCAGAAGATCTTACTGCTCAAAAACCCCATACTCGTAGCCAGAGTCGCAACCGTACTGACCAAGTTGACATCTTTGTGGATGAGGATACAGAGGATGCTGAACTTACCATCCTTGGGAGTTTTCCTCAGTCCCCAATGAAGTTCAGTGTGGAAGGAGTGAGTGGAGGTGAACATGACCCAACGACCTGTGACATTGTGGGGTCCGCCTTACCGACAGCCCCAAGTGACACTGAATCTGTTCCACCTTTTCCACAAAGCTCTGAAAGAAGACCTTCAATTGCAACCCACTTACCTGACATTGAAGAGTCTTGGCCAACCATTGGTGAAGATCTGTCTATGTTCAGCTGTGAGGTAGAAACTTCTGTGGAAGAGGCTGAGTTGGAAGAGCTTGGAAATTCTCTACTTGAGCCTATAGATGAACATGTTACGAGAGAGATGGAGCTACCTGTGGGAGGAGAATTGGAAATTCCTGTGGAAGAGATAACTGTCAATGTGTCTGAAGCTGAAGTGCTTCTGGAGCCCGAGGCTGAAGTTCGTGAGCCGGTCCAATCTGA
Source organism: Rutilus rutilus (assembly GCF_951802725.1). Taxonomy (NCBI): domain Eukaryota; kingdom Metazoa; phylum Chordata; class Actinopteri; order Cypriniformes; family Leuciscidae; genus Rutilus; species Rutilus rutilus. Next base: position 46,821,714 of record NC_140214.1, on the reverse strand, counting down.
GTCATCTGTGGGTTTAGCTGCTCATAGTTCTGCTACTGCCCCCAGTGATCTAGTGGGATCTGATGTAGTACCCAGACGTTCAGGTCGGCAGCGTCAACCCCTTCAACGACTTCAATATGCAGTATTGGGCAACCCATTAATTTCAGTCGTTCAAACACTTTTTCATAGCTTGTCTAATGTTTATACAGAGGCCCTTAGTCACGCCGCTGCAGCAGACTCTGTCCCTAAACTGTAATAGCTTGCTTCTGCAGTTTCTATGCAACGGGGGCGTGCATGATTTAAAGGGGGAGGGCTACATAACTTCAGAAGATTCTAGGTTCGACTCCTGGCTGGCTCGCCAAAGTTATGTAGCCTATATAACTTGCTACAATTATAGATAAAATAGTAGATCAGTAACAGAAGATTCTAGTTTGGCTCAGGGAGGAAAAGGTGAAGTTCAATGACACACAGAGTCAAGGTTGCATTGCAATTGTGAGTTGTATTACATATAGGACAAGTATTTACAATATTTACACGTGCACATAAGTAGTATTCAGTTCAAAGTTATTAATGAGCATACAACAATCTCAGAATTCTCTCAATCATAAGAAGATGCTTGAAGCAGCAATGATTCACAAAACACAGCCCTCGAGACAGGCAGAGTCCAAGGAGTCCAGGATGGCACAGTTCATAAGATCAGTCCAATGTGTGGATGTGACAAATGTCCAAGGTGTGTGTAAATGTCTCAGAGTGTGTGTTCGCAAGTGCCAATTAGCAGCTGAGTTTGTGTGTGTGCGCAGCTGCAGTGCCTCCTACCACACTGGTAGATGCATGCACTCCGAAGCATCAGGTTTGGGCCTAGTGGCTCGCCATCAATACACAGAACCTGGCCAGTTCCTGTATCAAGTCACTCAACAGCAGTCATTTGAAAAGGTAGAGGCAATCTAAAAGGTTGGCATACATAATAGTTAAACCAGCAGTTTAATTAATAGAATGTTTGAACGGCTAAACGCCTACCTGCAGCAGCTCAACACACCGGCTCGCGCAAACACATACCAAACAACAGCGCGCGGCCGTATTTAAAGGAAAGTGACGCAACACTCTGTCAAGTCCCGCAATGCTTCACGAAGTCTCGCGACAACGCGAACATAAGGAGATTAAGGAAAAACGTCTGGGTTACACACAGCTTAAGGTTTTAGAGAAATATGGATCACAGGCATCTGATGATAAGCAAAGTGAAGAAAATGCATCTAGAACTGAACACGTAGATTCCAGTGTGTGTGTTAGACATAGTCCACCTCTTCATGACCGTCAACATCATCGGGACATTGCAGCAAATATAAGAAGCAGCCGTGATTCTGCAACTCATGGTGCCACCGAGCCTGAAACACTTTTATCTGTAATGCAAAAGCAAAATGATACTACAGAATGTCTTTTAAAGCAGCAACGACTGTCAACATTACCTCCACAGAATATCCCCATATTTAAAGGTAATCCCTTGGACTATAGCCTCTTTATTGAGTGCGTTTGAACATGGTGTGGAAAGTAAGACTGACAATAGTAGAGATCGACTGTACTTTCTGGAGCAGTACACCAGTGGACAGCCCAGGGAACTGGTGCAAAGTTGTTTCCACATGCAGCGTGAAAGAGGATTCCAGAAGGCAAAGCTGCTTCTGAAGGAGCACTTTGGTGATGAGTACAAAATCTCCATGGCATACGTAGATAAGGCTTTAAATTGGCCCATCATTAAATCAGAAGATGGTCCTGCTCTCAGTTCTTATGCTTTATTTTTGACAAGCTGCAGTAATGCTATGACATAATTGGATTATATGGATGAAATGGATAATGTATCTAACATGCGAACAATCATCTCTAAACTCCCTTATAAATTAAAAGAGAAGTGGAAGAACACAGCCTGTGATCTACAGAAAACAGACAAGCGAAGAATTAAATTTAAAGACATTGTGGAGTTCGTCAACAGGCAAGCTAAAAGAGCACAGCATCCTGTGTTTGGAGACTTGCGAAATAAAACTCAAGCAACAAGGAAGCCACTACCTGAAGCTAGATCAGTGAGGAAAAGTGGAATAAGTGGTAAAAAGAATTTTACCTCCATGGTAACAGCAGTATCTGTCAAGCAAAGTTCTGACTCAAGTCCAGCCAAGAAGAGTCTGACGGATGGTAAGCAGGCATGCAACAATCCTTGTATAAGGCAGAGAAAATCATATTTTGGAACACTGCAGAAAGATACAAAAGTTACTTCACAAGGACAAGTTGGACTTTCTAAGAAGCAAAGGCCTGTGTTTTAGTTGCCTGAAGTCGGGGGAACATGAGTAAATCCTGTGAAGAAAAATTAAGCTGCCGTCTATGTTCATTGGTACATCCTACAGTGCTGCATATAAGGACTAAAAATAAAGTTCTAGTTCCACCTATGGAGGAGGAGCAACAGAAGGAAGAGAATCCAACTGTTATCAGTGACTTTGTAGGTATAGAAAGTAAACCTGCAGGCCACGAGGCCGGGGACACAAACAGTACTCTGGCGATTGTTCCAGTACAAGTGAAAGCAGTAAAAGGCAGTAAAGTGGTGAATTCTTATGCTTTTCTAGACCCTGGAAGTAATGCATCCTTCTGCACTGACAAGCTTATGACAGAGCTCAACCTCTGTGGGCGAACAGTTAATTCTTACCACAATGGGGGAGCAAAGGGTTGTGCGCAGCAATGTTGTAACTGACATGGAAGTGAGTTGTTTGAATAATAATGACTTCATTCAATTAACTGAAGTTTTCTCTCAAAGAGTGATTCCAGTGAGCAAAGATCACATCCCACAGCAGGAAGAAGTAGACCATTGGCCACATCTAAAGGGTGTTCAAGTTCCATGCATCAATGCAGAAATAGGTCTGCTGATCGGTACTAATGTGCCAAAGGCATGGGAGCCACAGGAGGTAATTCATAGTGTAAATGAGGGGCCATATGCTGTGAGGACTGCTCTTGGATGGACGGTAAATGGACCATTGAGAGAAGGTCACTGTAACCGAACCAAAGATGGGGTAATACAAGTATATTCTAATCGAATATCTGTTTCCATATTAGAAGATTTATGGAGCCAGCAGTTCAAATATGACTTCCCTGAGCAGGAAGAAAAAATGGAAATGTCAAAATCAGACCTACTGTTCATGGAAAGGGTCTCTCAATCAACCACAATGATAGATGGGCACTACTGCATTGGATTGCTGTTAAAGGATAAAGACGTGGAAATGCCTAACAAGCGCAGCCTTGCTGAGCAGCGTACATTAATCTGTTAACCGTTGCCAGTGCGCGGGCGCACTGAAGAGTTTTTTTTTATATATAGTTCAAAGTTACTATCAGATTTAATGTTATACCTTGACAAACTATACATCATTAAAAAGATATAAGACTCAAGTTTCAGTATTTGACCACTATTGTATTCTGAGAAACTTATAGCGACAGTTATTTCTTAATTTGTGTCAGGAGTTATGAAATGAAAAAATGAGTCGATACCTTTGATATGAATTATGCGCGTCAGCCGCTTTCATTCATAAAAAAAGTCCCGTGCTGTCGTCATGACAGCGATACACAAAACAACGTCCTTCTGGGCTTTTAGCTAAAAAAATGTGCATATTTGGAGAAATATTGATAGATTCTCATAGATTTACATCATATTTCTATAGACAGGAATAATATTTATTGAATTTATACCCAAATGCGTCGATGTAATCATTATGAGCGTTTAGATACTCTGATACTGTGTTTTCAATTCATACCAATAGCCTGAGGGCGCTATTATGCACAATAATAGTCCATATATGGAACATGAAGAAGAGTCATAATCATGTGACATTCCAGGACGTCACTGATACACACAAAGCTAACAAGAGATCGTTGTAACATGCAGATAAAGATGTTTTGAAGACAATAAACATGTTTGCAATGATATTTGAGTTACCTGTGTTTTTCAAGCCATGCCAGGTATTTCCATAATAATAGATTACATTTATAATGTAATGCTAATCTATATAGACTGTCATTGTGCAGAATACCATACAATAGTATATTTTCTGTCTGATTTTTTTATCTGAAGTCAAATTAGTTCACAGAAGATCATTTAAAATACTCACTTGCGTTATAAAAGTAAGTTTGGAGCACAAACATGGTTTTAATCTCATAAATTGTTGTGTATTGATGGTGTGCTAAGCTAACATGCTAGCTAGCCCTAGGTGCACCTGCCACCTAGAAGTTATACTTTTTTATGATTTTTGAATGCTTTCTGAAATGTTTCTTTATTCAAGAAATGCATTTGATACAGTTTAAAATGTGAGGTGAACTTTGAGAAAAGAAATTAGGGACTGAAACCCTATGAATAGCCTGTGAATAGCCAGTCATTAGTAACTATAATGCAGAAATGCCTATTTAGAGCCATAACCAGGCTGGAGAGGTGTGAATGTGTGCAGGGGGAGACTGAGACTGAATGGGGCTCGTTTGCACCACAAAATAATAGAGACAAAAGACTGGATAGATGCTTAGAAGATGACAAAACATCAGTTGCATTTTAGAGTCAAATCAAAATAAAGTAATTTGACATGGTCTTGAAAAACATTTAACTAAATACAGAGTTTTGGACATATCATCTTCAGATTTTAAACATAAAATGTTTAGACATGTGGCTTTAGCTGTACTGCATTTCTAGATTGCTACAGTGCCAACTTCAATTTTATTTTCATGAGGATGTTTCATAAAAATTAATTTCTAATAACTTTACAAAATTTTGAAGCTATTTATAACAATTTTTTTCATTATGACAATAATTAATTCTACATTTACAATAAACTGCCAGGTGTCAGCTTTCAAATGAGATCATACTTGTGCTTTTAGTACAAAGGGTTCATGAACTGTATCTGTTTCAGTTTGGGTATGTCATTTCTGGGGATTTTTCAAAAGTGGGGTTGCAGCTTAACAGGTTAAACCTGAAAGAAAAGTTATTGTTTCATCATGACTATGTAAAATTTATGAACAATGTAATCACCAAGGGCTATGCAGTGAAGGTAACAAACCTCTGCCGTAGTGATGGAAAGGTATGGTACTTTACTCACCATGGAGTGTACCATCCCACCAAGCATAAAATTCGCATTGTATTTGACTGTGGAACTTCGTTCCAGGGAACAACCCAAAATGATCAACTTCTTCAAGGACCAGATCTGACCAGTACTCTAATTGGAGTTATCATGAGATTTCGTCAAGAGCCTGTGACAATCATGGCAGACGTGGAAGCGATGTTTCACCAGGTAAAAGTTCCCCCTGAAGATGCAGACTTGCTCAGATTCTTGTGGTGGCCTGATGGTGACCTTAGCCAAGCTTTAGAGGAGTACAGAATGGAAGTACATCTCTTTGGTGCCACATCATCACCAAGCTGTGCTAACTATGCCCTGAGACGATGTGCTGACGACAATGGGCACCAATTTGATGCGATCGTAGTAAGTACGATAAAAAACAACTTTTATGTTGATGATTGCCTGAAATCTGTCAGTTCTGTAGATCAAGCTATTTCGCTGTGCCATGATCTAACAGCCATATGTCAAGGAGGGGGCTTCAAATTAACCAAATGGATTAGCAACAATACTGGCACAAATTCCTGAAGAAGAAAGGGCAAAAGAAATGAAAGACCTCGATTTGGATCAAGATTCACTTCCCATTGAAAGAGCCTTAGGAGTGCAATGGTGTATCCAGTCCGACTGCTTTAAATTCAGAGTTGTCATCCAAAACAGACCCCTAACGAGAAGAGGAATTTTGTCTATGATCAGCTCGGTGTACGATCCATTGGGGATCATATCACCAGTGATTCTGCATGTGAAGAAAATCTTACAGGAACTCTAAAGCAATGGTCTAAATTAGGGGTACACGATATATCGGCCGCCGATATAATATCGGCCGATATGGTCATTTTTTTTACACATCGGTATCGGTCCGATGTCAAAATAGGGCCGATGTGAACAGGCCGATATTTGACGTGTGAAGTTGAAGATGAAGTTACTGATGCTGACTCGTGATCTTAGCAGTAGTGAACGCCCTGAGAGAAATACACATTTCATACAGATGACATAAGCAGAGAACAGTCTGTTTTCTTTTGTTTTGAATTGTTCTGTTTAAAAATAGATGTTTCAAGCTTTCTATATAGGCTATGTCTCAGGTCTGTGAGGCAGGTAGGTTTCGGTTCATTTGAGACGCGCTTCAATTCACGCGCCGTCGCCTCAATGTCCTGATTAAATATTTTCTAATATTTACTTCTTGTTTATTTTTGATGAAACATTGATTAAAATTAAGATACAATTAATACAAAACGAAATTAAATTTAAAGACAGGCTTTGTGCTTTCTGTTTGAGGTCTCTGTGAAAGTTTTAAAGAGGTCTTTTAGTGCGCTTTCAGACGTGTGTGTTGAGCATCCGAGTGCGCAATTCACCTTCACTCGCGTGCAGGAAAAACAAACGAAAAACTGTTCAGTGCTGTTTATCCTCTTGGCAGGATTTTTTATTTAGCAAGCTTCACTTGAACATAATATCAGTTCAGTTTTCTCAACTTAGAAGCATGTGACGTAAAACGTAACGTCATCACGTACATAACCGTATACCTCCAAATAAAACAATACAGGTAGTCAATACCGTAATACAATGTATAAGGGTGCAATACGTTTAACACCCCCACTCACTCTTAGCCCATTGTATTTTTAGAACAACTAATAAGACATCAAAATAAAATTTTCTCCTTTACATAAATTTAGTGTATATACAAAACATTGTATATGTATTATGTTCCAAACATGTCCCGACAAAAACGCTTTAACTTCTGCTTGGTGGCTGGCTTTGTCATTATGTCAGCAACCATTGTCTCTGTAGGACAATATTCCAAGATAACCTTGCCATCATTTACAATTTCTCTTATGAAATGGTATTTGATATCAATGTGCTTGCACCTTTGCCTACAAATTGGGTTTCTGGCTAGTGCAATGGTACCTTGGTTGTCTTCGTACACCTTTGTTTGTGCATATTTGTATGTGTCCATACCCTTAAGCAACTGCTCTAGGTAGATACATTCCTGCATGGCTGATGCTAAAGACATGTATTCCGCTTCACAAGTAGATAATGCTACTGTCGGTTGTTTTCTGGTTTTCCATGAGATCAAAGAACTTTCTTCACTCAGATTAACACAGTACCCTGAAGTACTACGTCTATCTTTCGTATCAGATGCCCAGTCAGCGTCACTATACACTCTCAGACCTAGCCTCTCTGTCTCATTTCTCCTGAAGCATAATTGTTGTTCTGCTGTACCTTTAAGGTACCTGAACACGTGTTTTACTGTGTTCCAGTGCTGTTCTGTTGGTTCAGCAAAATACTGAGATAGTTTACTGACGACAAAACTCAAATCTGGTCTTGTGCAAGTGGACAAGTATATTAAACTTCCTACTGCCTCCCTGAACTTCTTTGGCTCTTTCATTTTTTCTGCATTTTCTGTAAAATCAAGCTTTGGTTCACATGGAGTTTCCCTAGATTTACAGTTCTGCATGTCGAAACGATCTAGTATTCTTCTCACATATCTTTCCTGTGACATTTTGACTAGACCCTCTGCTTGTTCAAAATCTATGCCCAGGAAATGTTTCAACCTTCCCATGTCTTTCATTTTGAACCTTTGTGTAAGCATTTCTTTTACACTTTCCAGAACACTTTCACTGTTAGCAGCTAGGATTAAATCATCAACCCATACTATCAGGATTACTTTCTCATCTGGCTTTTCTTTAGTGTACACGCAATTGTCAGCTGGGTTCTGTGTAAAACCGTTCTCTGTCAAACATACATGTAACACAGCATTCCAGTTTCTGCCAGATTGCTTAAGGCCATAGAGAGATTTCTTTAGCATGCATACTAATTTCCCATCTTTTTCAGATTTTTGCTCATAACCCTCCGGTTGTTCCATATAGATTTCATGATCTATAGGCGCATGCAAGTAAGCGGTCTCAACGTCCATTTGGTGCAAGATCAGGTTCTCTTGTGCTGCTTTCTGCAAAACTACTCTCACACTTGTCATGTCAGCTGTGGGTGAGAATGTCTCATCATAGTCAGTCCCTTGTTTCTGACTGTATCCTTTCGCCACAAATCTTGCCTTGTATTTTTCAGATCCGTCAATGTCTCTTTTAAGTGCGTAAACCCATCTTCCTCCGACTGGTTGTTTTCCTGGTGGTAATTTAGTGAGGGTGAAGGTCTTGTTCTCCTCCAATGATCGCATTTCTTTGTCCATAGCGTCCTTCCATTGCTTGGATTTCGTTGATGTTATGGCATCCTGATAGGTTTGAGGTATATCACATACTGCTCTGTAGCAAAAATCTATGCATGTTTGCAGTTTGTCTTCAGCATCCTCAGTTTCAAAATCCTGTAGATAAGCTGGCTTCTTCCTAGTTCTTGGGGGGTTCTTTCTGGTCTCGGATTCTGTAGCTCTACCAGACTGATTGGGAGCAGCCTGTTCAGGCAAAGTCTCTGGAACATCCCTTTGAACACCATTATCTGGTTCATCCTCCACATTATCGGCAGCACTGACTTCACTGCTGAAGATATTTGGATCCATGTTTTCATATCTTGTGTGTGTCTCAGATGTTTGTTTTTCTCTTTCACTGGTTGTCTGTGTTGTGAACTTCACCAATCTGTGTTTTTGGACTTTTCCGGTGTTAGGATAGTACACTAGATAGGCTGGGCTGTTCTTGTCGTAGCCTATAAAAACACCTTGTTCGCATCTTGAGTCCAGTTTGCTTTTCTCTTGTTTGTAAGCAAAACAGATTGATCCGAATTTCTGCATTTTTGAAACATCTGGCTTTTTGCCTGTGAATAACTCGTATGGTGTTTTCTTTGTACGTCTACTGTAACACCTATTTCTCACGTAGGCTGATGTTTGCATTGCGTAGTTCCACAACTCGTCTGGTAGCTCACTCTCAATCAGCAAGCATCTGCTCATATCAAAAAGTGTTCTCCATCCTCTTTCCGCTGTGCCATTCTGATGTGGCGAATAAGGTGCAGATGTTTCATGTCTAATCTTATTCCTTGTCAACAGCGTTTGGAAATCTCGACTCATGAATTCAGTGCCGTTATCTGAACGAATGCACTTGATTTCTCCAAAAGGTGCAATGTCAGCTAAAAACTTTTCAGTAGCTTGTATTGTGTCACCTTTATTTTTCAAGAAGTACACAAACATAGTACCTGAATAGTCATCGGTGAACGACTGTGCATATCTGTGTCCTTCTTTGCTCTGTGTTGGCATGGGACCGGCCAGATCCGTGTGAATCAGTTCAAGAGGTTTCTTTGCCTTTCTGTCTGGCTCCCGGTTTCTTGTCTGCGTGAATTTTCCTTTTGTACACACTTCACATAACTGTTCCTGTCTCATTTTGTATCCTCTTATCTCCATGCCTCTTACTACACCTTGTAGCTTCTGTACATCTTCATGGTTACAATGGCCCTCATTTATCATTCTTGCGTAGAAACGGGCGTATATATTGGCGTAAGATTATGCTTACACTCCTCTCATCGCCTGATTTATGAAGCTGTGCGTACCTCTGAAATCCAGGTGTACGCAATACCTGCCCTTGATAAATGCCGCGGCTGAAAACGAGCGTCATTAGAATAACACGCCCCTATATATTCAAGTCTCCGCTTCCCCCACGCCCTCATTTTACGCCATGGACACACGGAAGACGGCAAAGAAGAGAAACTTCTTTGAGAAAGAAAAAGCGAAACCATGAAAGTGGAAAGAAACAAAATTGATTTCTAGATTTTTATTATTAATGACGCTTATTGTTATTTAGAAGAAGAATGTCGTTATTATTATTATTTGTATTATTATTATTATTTAAAAGAAGAATGTCATCTTTATTATTTTGTCAGTCTGAATTATTTTTTGGTCATTGAAAGCCTTTCATTACTGAACCCAGTCCGTGCACACCTGCCGGGCCTAACCCTGGCCTAACCATCGTTTCAAAGAATATACAACGGCGATCGCGTCGAGTATAAACGCCTCGTCCATTTGGGGAGGTGCGCGCGCAGTCTGCGGAGACTCGCGCTGCGGAGCCAGGCGAAAGTATAAACAAGGCTTGAAACGTCAGGTAAAGCGCACAGGCTCGCAACTGAAGGAATACATATATGCCTACAATTCAAATGCTTTGGTAAAGTCACACAAATTAAACATTGAAGTCCATGTTGCACAAAAATAAACACTGAAGTTTATAATTACTATGTTGTTGTTTTTTTACAGTGGGTCATAATATATCATATCTTTTAGTTTGTCAGTGCGTTTTATGGTGTTAGGAATTGTTTTTCTGCGCATTTCCGCACTCAAAACGTGCGTACACCACCTCCTGAACTGGCGTAGGATTTCAGCGTGCCGTACGCCAACGTCCATATTGATAAATCTCAAAGTCACCGTGGTTTTGGGTGTACGCCAGGTGTACGCTGGAAATTTGGTGTACGCACTTTTGATAAATGAGGGCCAATGTCCCAAAATTTCATGCCAGGTTTGTAAATCATGACACACTTTGCACTGGTCAACGCCCTCTTCTAGTGTTGGCAAATAGTACAAGTTTCCACTTTCATGGATATCAAACCTGCTTCCGTTTTTGGTAATCAAGTGGCTGTCTCCTCTTTTGAAAATGACTGTTGCTCTTCCATTTGTTGCTCTAGCTACCGAGAAAATGTCATGTGGGTATGAAGGCATGTATAGTGCGTCCCGAAGCTGTGCAGTGTGCTGTTTTCCAGCGTCATCTATTAGATAAATCACTGCCGTCCCTCTTTGTTGCGCCATTCCACTGCACTTCGTTCCGTCGGCTAATTCCACTGAATGGTTCTCTGGTTGAAATGAGCTATCAAAACTTCTGAATTTTGTGATGTCGCTCACAATATGAGATGTCGCTCCAGCGTCTACCATGATGCCTTTCATCTTCACTTTGTTCTGTGGTTTTTCTGAGTGTTCAGCTTTGAAGAGATGATCTTGGTCATTATCGTGTTCGTCTGTAACCTTTCTGACGCCATCTTGGTCGCCCTTTTTCTTGCACAGGAACTCTGCGTGTGTACTATTTTTACAATGATTGCACCACACTCTCTTGTAACATTTTCTCGCTTTGTGTCCCTTTATTCCACATTTGTAACATGTCACATTTGTGTCTTCCTCTTTTCTTTCTTTAGTGTGGTACCTGACAGGACCTTTTCCTTGTCTCGTCTGTGTCTTCATCACATTATCTGTGGATTCAGTTCCTTTCATTTTTTCCGCCTCTTCATAAATCCGCAGTCTTCTCTTAAAATCTGTGAACGTAACGTCGTCCTCATTCTGTGTTATGTGGATGGCTAGCGGCTTGAAAAAATCTGGTAATCCACGGAGAATCATTGCTATGGTTAATCCATCACTCATGGCTTCACCTGCATCTCTCAGTGCTGTGATGATGTTTTCTGCTCTTATCAAGTAGTCAGTAACACTCTCGTTGTCTGACATGCGTAGCTGAGTTAAGGATGTGTACATATTTATTATCCGTGGCTTGCTTTTCCCTGAATAATGCTCTTTCAGTATTTTAAGGGCTTTCCTGCCATCGTCAGCAGCTTCATGTCTTATCAGTGATAGGCTTTTATCATCTATCAGTCTTACAAGTTCAGCATAACAATCAGCATTCTTCCGTCTGTCTTCGGCTAGCTGTTCTGCGTTAGCATCAGTGGGCTCGTGCAAAATAGTCTCTTTTAACTTTAGAGTGTGTAGACAGCTTAAGAATCTCGTTTCCCAAAGATCATATTTATCTTCGGATCCATCAAACAAAGATTGTGTTGCTAGGACTCCTACCGCTCTGTTTACCACTCTGTTTGCCATTTTCGCCGACTTTTCTTCTTATGTCACTTCAGTTTTAGCTTCATCTCTAGCTTCATAGAACGCGTAATACGTCGCGTCTGTCTTACTCACGCTCGTTTGTTTCCGTGCCTGGGCCCATAACCTGTTGAGCATCCGAGTGCGCAATTCACCTTCACTTGCGTGCAGGAAAAACAAACGAAAAACTGTTCAGTGCTGTTTATCCTCTTGGCAGGATTTTTTTATTTAGCAAGCTTCACTTGAACATAATATCAGTTCAGTTTTCTCAACTTAGAAGCATGTGACGTAAAACGTAACGTCATCACGTACATAACCGTATACCTCCAAATAAAACAATACAGGTAGTCAATACCGTAATACAATGTATAAGGGTGCAATACGTTTAACAGTGTGTAACAGAGAACTTTCCCGTCAGTAACATTGTTAACGCAGTCCAGTGCGACTTATGTTTTTTCCCTCTTCATGACACATTTTTGATTGATCGTTTTTTGACTCGTAGATATTTGAATATATTGCTTGATATTTGATACCCGTTCGAATTTGATTTTTCTCAAAAGTGACAGCACGTGTGATTTGTGGATTACTGATAAGCGCGAGTGGAGAAACAGGCGTTTATTTATTCATTCTCAGTGTTGAGAAACGTAGCCTTCATGTGTTACGTTATTGTGTTAATAATAACTAAAGTAGCCTACCTAATTATGTTACATTTTTATTTTGTATGAAAACTAGCGCGTTCGTTACTTATGGATTAAAGGGGCATTTCACCCATTTGAACATTGTTTTAATTTAAAGTGGGTCATATATGTAGTCGAAATGTAAAATAAATTTTGAATTTGGTGCCTTTGTGACCGAGAAAAGACAAAAAATAACTTCAGGACGCATTTGTATGAAAGACAACAACTCCCACAATGCACCACATTGCACAGCTCCGCAAGCCACTCCCACTAATCCAGAAAGCGCATATCTGCCTATAAGAGAAAACACTCTTCCGTCTACAAGGCTAGCTACCACCAGAGCTTGAAATTCATTTCACACAAAATGTCTAGTTAGTTGGTGAACTCATTAGTGCATTACTCCTCGTTTGTATTTCTTTCGAAAAGGTGAATTATTGCATGGTACCTGCCTGGATGTTCAGTCAGAACATATGCGGTGCGAAACTAGGATAGTTCACAACACAAACGTCCGTGTCCTCGTCTTATTCAGAGATTTCGTCCAGGAGAAATTGTCATCGTTGAAATTCTTTGCCGCAGACGGACTCTATCTCTGTGTTCGTAGCGGTTCGTAGCTGCATAGTGAGATCACCGGCGCCACCAGTCCGCCCTAACTCGAGCCAGTCCGGGCTCCTCGTCCGCGGCAGGCAGGTCTTCTGCCTCGGCTGCTCTTCGCTATAATGCGGCTTGTAAAGGTAGCCACAAACACCTGATTCAAGCATCAGACTTCCGAAATCCTCTTCCTCTATATCATATTGAGCACTCTCCTCCGCTATTGTCATAAATGTACATCTGTCTCCACAGCGCCTGTTAGCTTAGCTTCAAACAAGATGGAGGATATTGCTTTCAGTTTCAGAGAGTAAAGTCCCACCCACTGATCTGTAATAGGTCTGTAGCGTGAGCGGGTCCCACCCCCTGGGAAAGATGAGGAACGAGTGTTGTAGTCTCAACAGAAATCCCCCTCTCTTACACTTCCTCCTACAATGACGCAAAATGACGATTTTTGCGTCATTGTAGGAGGAAGTGTAAGAGGTAAATAACGGATTTCTCCCATCTCAGGGGAAAATGAGAGAGTGTTGCACGACCATTCAATAGTATGACTGGGTTTCTAACAATGCAAAGCTTAATGAAAAATGGGTGAAGTGACCCTTTAAAAAGTAGGCGTTGTATCAGTGCTGCGCGAGCTCTCCCTTACAAACACGGACGCGCGCACACAGAGAGAGAATATAATTGTAAAATGAAAAATTGACGGGCTAAGTTTAAATTTTGTTCTTGCTTGTTTTTTTTTCTATCAAAATGTCAAAGCATTTTGTATTATCCATCCGTGTTTTTAAAATTCGTAAAATGACGGACGTTTTACTGTTAACACAGCCCATATGTCGGATTCGTCTTATAGCCTACTTGTTATTATTTTTAGAATAAGTGATTCGTTATGCTATTATTGGACTCCTGTATATTCATTGTCAACTGTTTTCTATAAATATGTTTGTATTGGCTAACATTTATTCAGCTAATGCGTGTTCTGTTTAAAATGTGCAATGTTCAAAGGCAAAGACAGCAGGTCAGAAATAGAAGCCCTTTACCCTGTGGTATTTAGTATCATATTTGGATATTGGAATAATAAATTAAGAAGCCTATCTTAATTGTACACAATATTCCTGTTTTTTTTTTCCTGTTTTCTAAGGGTTTCTTAATTTTAGACAAGTTGACCAGCACACATTAGGCTATATGCAATGCAATATAATGCATGTGTGTCGTATGTGTGACATATTTTGCATACAGGTAAAGGTGCCCAATATCAGTCATTTCTAAATTAAAAAAAAAAAGTGTTTTGGAAAATAGCTCTTTATTTGATAATCATTAAAATTTGTTTTCTATACAGAGATATCGACATCGGTAAATATCGGTATCGGCCATAACAGCAATATTAATATCGGTTATCGGTATCGGCCACAATTTTCACATTGGTGCATCCCTAGTCTAAATGGCTTGCAGATCTGCCTCAGCTCAATGAGTTTGAAATTGACAGATGCTTTAAACCTGCACAATTTGGAGAAACTAGTTCTGCTCAGGTACACCGTTTTTCTGATGCAAGTGAGGTCGGGTATGGTACAGTCACTTACATAGTGCAGCAAAATTCCAATAATGAAACTCATTGTGCTTTTGCCTTAGGAAAGGCTAGAGTTGTACCACTCAAACCAACAACAATCCCACGCTTGGAATTGACAGCAGCAACTTTAGCTGTGCGTATGGACCAAATGTTAAAAAGGGAGCTGCAGTTACCACTAAAAGAATCAGTGATTTGGACTGATAGCACAGCAGTGCTTATGTACCTCGCCAATGAGAAAAGCAGATTAGATTAGATTAGATGATTAGATTCAACTTTATTGTCATTACACAAGTACAGGTACAAGGCAACGAAATGCAGTTTAGGTCTAACCAGAAGTGCAATAGCAGCAAGTGCAGGATATACAGTGGTTCATAAGTGCAGAACATGGATATGTACTGAATAAATATAGAGTTGAATACTATTATAAACAAAAATTTACAGATAGATTGTCCTATGAATATAATATACAGATAACTATTACTGTGAACAGAATTTACAGCTAGATATGTACTGAATATAATAATATACAGATGGCTATTACTATAAACAGAATGTTTACAGATAGATATGTACTGAATATAATATACAGATGGCTGTTACTATAAACATAATTTTACAGATAGATATGTACTATGAATATATATACAGATGGCTGTTACTATAAACAGAATGTGAGCATAATATACAGATGGATATTACTATAAACAAAATTTTACAAATAGATATATGTATAAGTTAGGCTAATGAGCAGTATAACAATGGATTTAAAGTAGTGCAAATAAAGTTTGGACAGAAGCTATCCGAGTGAGTGCAGTGGAAAGTAATTGCATATTACAGTTAAGGTACGATATTGCAATGTATATATAACAGTCGGTACTGTAATAAACAGTCGGCAGTGCAAATGAGCATATTCCAGTCAAGGTAGTAGTGCAAGATGCATATGTAAACAGTTGTTACTGTAATAACAGTCAGCAGTGCAAATGAACATTATAGTATTGCAAATAACAAAATGGAGGCAGGTGTGAGGAGGGAGAGGAGAGTCAATCAGTATATAAGGGGAGTGGGATCAATGAGGGTTAGAGTTTAATAAAGAGACAGCTCTGGGGAAAAAACTGTTCTTTAGTCTGCTGGTCCTGGTCCGGAGGCACCTGAAACGCCTGCCGGAAGGCAGGAGAGAAAACAGTCTGTGGGCTGGGTGAGAGGAGTCCTTAAGGATGCTGCGAGCTCGATGCAGACAGCGTTTCCTCTGGATGTGCTCGATGGCAGGTAGTGGAGTCCCAGTGATGCGCTGGGCGGTTTTCACCACCCGCTGCAGTGCCTTGCGCTCTGCAACAGAACAGCTCCCATACCACACTGTAGCACAGTTGGTCAGGATGCTTTCTATTGCACAGCGATAGAAGTTCACCAGGATAGTGGAGGAAAGCTGATTCTTCCTCAGTGTCCTCAGGAAGAAGAGGCGCTGGTGAGCCTTCTTGACCAGGCTGGAGGTGTTGGTTGTCCAGGTCATGTCCGCCGAGATGTGGGTCCCCAGGAACTTGAAACTGGAGACACGCTCAACAGCCATTCCATTGATGTGGATGGTGTCGTGTGTGCCTCTTGACACTTTCCTGAAGTCCACGATGAGCTCCTTCGTTTTGGTGGTGTTGAGGAGCTGGTTATTTTCGGTGCACCATGTGGCCAGGTGCTTGATCTCCTCCCTATAGGCAGTCTCATCGTTGTTGCTGATGAGACCAATCACCGTAGTGTCGTCCGCAAACTTGACGATGGAATTAGATCCGTACACAGGCTTGCAGTCGGAGGTGAAGAGGGAGTAGAGGAACGGGCTTAGCACACAGCCCTGTGGTACACCAGTGTTGAGTGTGATGGATGTGGAGCAGTTGGAGCCTGATCGAACATTCTGGGGTCTGTTGGTCAAGAAGTCCAAAATCCAGTTGCACATGGAGGTGTTGAAGCCCAGGTCTCCAAGTTTGGCTATTAACTTAGTTGGGATGACAGTGTTGAATGCTGAGCTGAAGTCAACAAACAGCATGCGTGCATAAGTGTTCTTATTGTCCAGATGTGTGAGCACAGAGTGCAGTGCCATGGAGACTGCATCCTCTGTGCTCCTATTGCTACGGTAGGCAAACTGGTGTGAGTCCAATGTGGATGGTAGAGAGTCTTTTAGGTGTGCCAGGACCAGCCGCTCAAAGCACTTCATTACGATGGGTGTGAGTGCTACAGGGCGGTAGTCATTAAGGCACTTCGGGCTGGAGTGTTTTGGCACTGGCACAATGGAAGTGCATTTAAAGCATGTTGGTACAGTTGCTTGGGCAAGAGACAGGTTGAAAATGTCTGTAAAAACCCCAGCGAGCTGCTCCGCACATGCCCTGAGTACGCGTCCAGGGATGTTGTCTGGTCCAGCAGCCTTGTGCGCGCTGATCCTGCTCAGTGCATTGCAGACATCTGTGGAGGAGAGTGTGATCGGTGGGTGGTCAGCTGAGGATTTGAGCTTGGTGGCAGTTTCTCTGTTGTCTCTTTCAAAGCGAGCATAAAAGTCATTTAGCTCGTTCAGGAAGTTGACATCAGTGGCTGCGGGGGTGGAGTGAGAGGGTTTGTAGTCACTGATGGCCTGAATGCCCTGCCACATGCGCCGAGGGTCAGCGTTGGAAAAGTGTCCCTCTATCTTAAGCTTGTAGCAGTGCTTGGCCTCTTTGATGCCCCTTTTCAGATTTGCTCTGGATGTGCTATAGGCTTGTGCATCTCCTGATCTGAAGGCAGTATTGCGTGTCTTCAATAGGAGTCGCACTTCCCTGTTCATCCATGGCTTCTGATTTGGGTATGTGGTGATCTGCTTCTGGGTTGTAACACTGTCAATGGTGGTATTAATATAATCCAGTACAGAGGAGGTGTAGCAGTCAATGTCCGTGTGAGAGCCACTGGTGGCTTGAGAAGCAAACATAGTCCAGTCTGTGTGTAGAAACCTTTCCTGGAGTGAGAAATCTGCCCCCGCAGGCCACACCTTGATGGTCTTCACTGATGGCTTCACGCGATTGATCAGAGGTGCATATTTGGGGGTGAGGAACAAAGAAAGGTGATCTGACTGTCCCAAGTGGGGGAGGGGTGTCGCGACGTAAGCTTCAGCCATGTTTGTGTAAACATGGTCTAAGGTTTTGTTTCCTCTGGTGTGACAGGAAACATGCTGGTGAAATTTCGGTAGCACTGACTTTAAGTTTGAATGATTAAAATCACCCGCAACAATAAACGCAGCTTCCGGGTGAACGGTCTGTTGTTTACTGATGGCTGCGTGAAGTTCTTTCATAGCAAACTTGGCATCAGCATCCGGGGGAATATAGGCTGCAGTTATAATAGTGGAAGTGAACTCCCGCGGTAGATAAAACGGTCTACATTTAACCATGAGAAACTCAAGGTTAGCTGAACAATGTCTCCCAACAATAGCAGAGTTTGTGCACCAAGCTTTGTTAATGTAAATGCACAATCCACCACCTCTGGTCTTACCGGAGCCATGTAATGTTCTATCCGCCCGGAATGTATGGCGTCCCGCTAGCTCAATAGCGTTGTCCGGTATTCCGCTGTTTAACCATGTTTCCGTGAAAATTAGAACATTACAGTTCAAAAGTCTCTTGCTGTATGTGATGTTGAGTCGAATCTCCTCCATTTTGTTCAACAGCGACCGTACATTGGCAAGGAAAATGCTGGGTAAAGAGAGCCGGTGTGGTGTTAGCTTTAGCTTAGCTCTTAGTCCTCCGCGCTTCCCCCACCTTTGTTTACGATCTCGCCGGCGCCTGCGAGCACTTCCGCCCGGCCGGGCAGAGTGCATAGCCTCGGGTGATCTGGCGATCTCAGGAAGGAGTCGAAGGTTGTCCATAAAACTGTCGGAAATTCGGAGATTCCAGACGTTTGTGGCCAATAGGATAGCAGCAATACTGCACACTTCCAAAGTGTCCCAATAGAGATACGTCAGCTCTCTGTCAAATTCTGCAGATTGCGCCTCCAGAGGCCAAAGCATTGATGCCTTTATGAAGAACAAAGCCTGGGTTCTGGGCCCTGACTTCATCACCAAACCAGCTGACCAATGGCCAGAGAACTCTTATCATTTAGAGGAGCTTAATGCAGCAGACCCCGAGATTAAGAAAGGAAGTGTCATTGTTAATCTGATAACATTAGAGGAAAAAGAGAAAAGCGACACAATAGAGAGGCTAATGGAATACTTCTCTTCTTGGAAATCTCTAAAAAGAGCCGTAGCATGGCTACTCAGAGTAAAAAGCATGCTGCTAAACCGTTCCAAAAGGAAAGGAAAACAGAGTCTTACACAGACAGAACTTGAATGGGACAAAGAGAAACATGCACTTGCGGGGAAGAATCTCACAGTTGATTAGCTTCAGCAAGCCGAGCTAGCAATCATTCAGTACTGCCAGCAAAGTAAATTTCATAAAGAGATCTTTGCACTGCAAAGGAAAGAATCTGTAAGTAGAAGAAGTCACATAATCAAGTTAAGTCCAGTACTTCAAGATGGAATTCTCTGTGTTGGTGGAAGACTCAGTCGTGCATCCATGCCAGTGGAAGCCAAACATCCAGCCATCTTACCAAAGGACCACAGAATATCAGAGCTGATTCTGCAAGAAATCTACAAGGAAACAGGTCATAGTGGACACAATTATATTCTATCTAGATTGCGCCAAATGTTCTGGATCCCCAATGCCAATTCCTTGATAAGAAGAATCCTATCCAGATGTACAACTTGCCGTAGGCAACATGGTGTTACAGGTCAACAAATGATGGCTGACTTACCCAGAAATAAAGTTCTTCCAAATTAACCACCATTCACCAGATGTGGAGTTGACTGCTTCGGGCCATTTGAGGTCAAGCGTGGAAGGACTATAGTTAAATGCTATGGTATCATCTTTACTTGCCTTGCCTGCAGAGCTGTTCACATAGAGGTAGCAACATCCTTAGATACAGTCTCCTTTATCAACGCACTTCGATGCTTCATAGCAATAGGTCAAGTTATAGAAATGCGTTCTGACAATGGAACTAATTTCACTGGTGCTGATCGAGAACTCAAATGGTCAATTCAAGAATGGAACAATTCCAAAATATAAAACTCCCTGCTTCAACGTGCCATCACCTGGATGTTCAATCCACCAACTGGATCTCACAACGGAGGTGTATGGGAGCGTATAATCCATTCCATTAAGAAGGTTCTCAATGCCACTTTGAAGGTTCAAAACCTAGATGAGGAGGGTCTTCAGACATTTCTCTGTGAAGTGGAAGCTATCTTTAACTGTCGACCCATAACTACCCTCTCTAATGATCCTAATGATCTAGAAGCTCTCACACCTAACCATTTGCTGTTGCTGAAGGTAAAACCTGCTTTGCCCCTCTGACTTTTCCTAGAGGAAGACCTATATGCACGAAAAAGATGGAAACAGGTGCAATACATTGCTGACCTCTTTTGGAAGAGATGGATTAAAGAATATTTACCAGATCTTCAAAGACGTCAAAAATGGATGAAGGTATCACGGAATTATAAGCCTGGAGATATTGTATTGATTGTAGACGAATCAGCACCTAGAAATTCATGGGTAATGGGAAGAGTTACCAAAACAGTACAAGATGAACGTGGACTTGTACGCAGAGTTCATGTTAAGACTAAAACAAGCGAGCTTGATAGACCCATCACAAAGATCTGTCTCTTATTGGAAGCTGATTGAGACAGTGAGACAATGGACAATGGTATGGACTGGAACTGTTGATGATAACTCCTGACACTACTGATCATTATTAGAAAAAGAATTGCTCTGCTACAGTATATAGTTAAGCCCTATTGATTGTAATTGTTTCTAATGATAGAATACAATTAGAGGCCGGGAGTGTATAGGCCATAATGTTATTTCATTCATATGTTTTTGTTTCATATGTAATGTTTCTAAACTATGTATTTGATATAACATGATGTCTCTTTAAGAGAATAGGATGTGAATGTTTAGAGAATGTATTATTTAAGCCACTAGGGGCATTACTTCCGGTGTGATCAGCTGTGGAAGCACATGGTTTTTTTACGGTGTCTTTGTTTTCTTCTGCTCTGTTTGGAAATGAGAATAAATCAGTTTTTTGTTAAGGAACATGATGCGTGTAGAGACTTTACTAACACAGATAATCACCAAATTATGGATTGTATATTTACTGACAGATTGATGTGGAGATTCACAAACATCCGTGTCTTTTTTATTTATTCTGTGTCTGGAATGAAACTGCAAATAAAGTGATTTTGTTTTCAGTAGTAAAAGTTGTTATAATATTTGGTCTTTACTGATGTTTTTATTTTGCTCTTACTGCATAATCATAATTTGATAAAATCTTAGTATTATATCCGTGTATTTCTGGCTGTTCACATTCTCCTTTCTATAACACTTGTGTCTTTTTTAAATGGTTTTATATTGTGGAGTTTGGTTTGGTTTGCAGATTGCTGATGCGGTTTAATGTGCATTAACTGTAAATGATTTTTAATGCATCTTTGTTTGGTGTTTCTGGGGTTAATTCAGGCTATAAAAGAACGCTGAGCAGCTCATAAACACCATCATCTCCTGATGAGCAGCGTCTTCAGTCTTCAGTCTGATTCCCGGTAAGATCATGTCGTCTCATGTGGGAATTATTGTGTCATTGTGTTTCAGCCTTTATTCAAACGTCACCACATGTTGTTCAGCTTGTTGACTCTCTAGTGTGCTTGATTATGTGTAGAAGAAATTAAAGAAATTAAGATGGAATTGTTTAAAGCAGGTTTGAAAGTTGCAGGAAATTATTTGAATTTTGAAAGATATTGTAAGAACTGATTTTCCTGCTAAGACAAAAACGCACCCTGCAATAAAACCATAAAATGCATCCTGGACATCAGATAGCAAAGACAGAGCACAGAACCTTGCCCTGTCCAAACTGTCCTTCTTCCTTATCTCTGCATCCCCCTCTCTCTCACCCTCTTCCTCCTCAAGTCACTGAAAGTTCATTAACAATGTTTATATATCACATATGGTGTATCTTGTGAATATGTTGTTTTTTTCCTTTTCATGTTTGGTTTCATTTTAAGTGTCTCAGTGTGATTGGTAAAATGGTCTTAATTTCATTGCAGTCATTGATTTAATGAGAAAGATTGAGAACTTAGGAGAATCCTGTTTCTCCTCTCTGGCTGATATCTCTTTACGATATCTCCTGAAACCAGGTGCTACCCCCCTGGGGTACATGGATTGGCCCAAACAACTCTAAACAACATTTGTATAACCCCTTTTGTTCTGGTCTGGTACTTTAGGCGAGGTGACAGAGCAGTCTTTGGAAGAGCAGTCTCTTTACCAGGCATCCCCCATACAGTAATGTATGTCAGTATTTTCCTGTTGGAAAGCCCTGACACATTACTGTGTGTCTCTGTAAGGAAAACATTACTTACTTTTAGAGTCATCTTTGAGTAAATGATGTCATGTATTTTCTGAATTGGCTTTTAGTCATTTACTTCTGTAATTGGCATGATACATTTTTACCTGACAAATATTACATCTTGATTTATTCAGAAGTTTTCTGAAATCATTATTTTAGTAGATTATGAGGAGGCTGGTGCTACCGCAGCTCTGTGTCCAGGATAGGTCAAACTAAAGGCGCATATGAACGGAGCAGGAGGCACGTCATCTGAATACCTTTTGATTTCTGTCTATCACTGACTTGGCAAGTTGTACAGAAGTGGCTAAATAAACTACACTTTTTTGTGTGTGTGAGCAGTATGCAACCGACTTAAGAGGTATTAGCAAACCCTGCACCCTCTGACCAAGATCAGACTGGCGAGGCTGTTTGTGAGATCCACGAAAACCCATGCGTGTGACTCTGTGCGGCATCGGGTCCCTTAGTGAATTAATAATTGAAAGTATGGGATAATAAGAATAATCAAAGATCTAAATTAATTCATAATCAATATTTATGATTATTTTCTAATCAGAAATACGATCTAAATTTGATTATCATTTGAAATTGGTGTCAGATTAAGCGTAGAGCTAAAGTAATACTAAAACTAAATTCCAATTAATTAAGTGAACTTCACTGGAGCGCTGAAAAGACATACACGCATTATTCCTTCGCCAGGCCGTTGGATTCTGTCGTTGGGCCAATGGATGGTCCTTACAATATTATGAACCTACAAATACACTTCCAGATACATATTCACGCACACACTTAAACGGAAAGGACGGAAGAATGCCCATATAGGGGAAACGATGTCGACACCAGAAGTCTCCTTGACTGAGGCAATAGAAGGTTGATGTCACATGATTTAGTTCCTCTGGAAAATGAAGTTGCAAGAAACTGCATAGGAACAATGTAACCAAGTTCTGTATAAATATGACTGCTTTTTTGGCTGTTAGTTATTGCATTATTTATTTTGATGTTGTGTGCATCCCTGGGGAGAAATCAGCTCTCTTCCAGTTCAGTTTATTAACTGAAATTCTTTTTGCTTAAATTGCTCTGCTGTATTATCTTATCTTGAATAGCTAAGATGAGGACAAGTTATTTTTAACATCTATTGCTTGAACTGCTTACAAGGTAAATAGCCTTTGTAATTTTCCAATCATTCAGAACTGCCCTGTTGAGATTGGATAAGCTGAAGTATTATAACCTGTAACCTCTTGATGATTTGCAACAAATAGTAATCATTGTGTTACCAGTATTTTTATATTTTGTTTAAATACATTTTCATAAAGACAAACACTGTTCAGTTTTACTTCAGCTTACAAAGACAGTTCTATAAGTAATAGAAAGAGCATTATAGTATATCTTGCAAGACCAAGGACTACGAAGGATCCAGGAAAGATTCTGCTGGAGGGTAAGCATGAATTTTATCAATGTGGCTAGTTGTCAATGATTGTTATTGTTGCACGAAGGTGTAGGGACATGCCTAGATTTACTGGTATAGGCTAAACAAGCTAGTGAGGATTTAATCATATTCTGACCTGACAGCAAAAGACTACCTAGCTACTTCGATACTAGGGGTTCTTCAGGAGATGAGATAAATACCAGGGCTGGGTTTCCTGATAACGTTGTCTCTTAGCGCGCTACGAAGACTCGTAAGGTATAACTTAACTAAAGGTATACCATTACTACGTGTTCCCTGAACTATACCTTAGAAAGCTGCTTAAGATATACCTTCTTGCGTGCGACGTTACCTGGTGCTGTCCGTGGCCATGGTGCTGAATTGGCTGATATCGATGGCTCGAGAATCAATTATTCTCTTGTCCAGGTGCTGTTTCACTGCTTTATGCTAGAAAGTGGTGTTCTTTATAAAAGAAGCACTTCAGAAATAGTTGAAATTACATTTATTAAGACTATTGGATATTATAAAAATAATCCAAACTATAATAGCCTAGCCTACATATTTTTAAATTGTAACATATATTGCTGCCACAATAACCATTTCAAAAATTTTACGTGCTTTCATCTCTTTCCCATTTTTGTTTGCTGAGGTGGAGCTGCAATGAAATATTGTTCTTGTAAATACTTTCCAGCATTTCAGTAATAAAAGTGTACATCTTACGTACGGTGCTTGGCAATGATCAAAAAGGATTTAAACAGTGAATTTTGAATCTCTTCTTGTAAACTCAGAGATGTGGATTCAGACGGCAATTAAATTACCACACGACCTGTTTGTCAAAAAACAGTAGGTACTAATTTGGACAGGGATTTTTACGCGGGTTGGGTGAGAAAAAACACTGATATGGATTCGGACGGCACTAAAATAACTTAATTACCCCTGAAATTGTTTAAAATACCAGACGAGCCCATGAGAAACAATATTAGTGTCCGCATAAAACTTAACTGACAGTGGCCTATGCTTTCACTGGCCTTTAAAAGTGCTCTTTTATTAAATTAATAATATAGCCTCATATATAATAATAATATAATTCAAATTCTAACAACAATCAGTGTGATTGAAAATTTTATTCTTTGCATGAAAACACTTGAATTAGCCTAAATGAACACTGTCTGTGTGTATTAAACCTTCAGAATTATTTTCATATATACCTGCAACAGTGATAAGGTAAAGCTAAGAGTGGTCCAGACCAACCTTCCGAACGTATGACTTACAGAAGGTATACTTAACTTAGAACGTTTCGGGAAACGTATTAACGGTAAGGTACAGCTTAAGGTGTAACTTAAGAACGACGTAGCGTTAAGAAGGTTTCGGGAAACCCAGCCCAGATCTCACCAAAAAGTTTTCTTTAACCCCCTGAGGTCGGCTATCGCGCGGCACGATAGGCTTGTTTTTTTCCTTATCAGTGAAAAAAATCAAATAAATAAAATATTACTTTTTATCTTATATGCTTGTGTTATACATCAATCGATCCTGTTAAGTGTGTATTATTTGTGTATACTCACAATAAAAACAAAGTGTTGTGCTTTTCGCCAAATAAAGAAAAATAAACATGATGCGAGTTCTGCCTTCTCTCTGTCAGTGAAGTCCATTCTGAAACGCGTCCGAAAATGAACCATAACTCGGCGAATACTCAGTCAAACAGACATACAGACACACAGGCATGAAGCTTGAATTCTCTTCTTTTAAATGAAGTAATTTATATAAAAACAAATATTCTCAGCTTGTGAAATCTGTATTAAAAGAGAGCGACTATTCAAACGCAAATGTCTGAGGCAATCCTGCAAACTGTGAACGCCCACATCAGCTCGAGAAAACACATCAGATCATTGTACTTGTTTACACCGTCTCACAGCGCTGTGAGGAATAATACTATAATGGAAAATTTACCTCAGAAGTACGAGGAGCAACAGATCTGAGGCTATGGAATAATGTAGTAAGTTTTTTTTCATTCTCAAGTGCGGCGCGTATCTGTGCATGAATGAATGAATAAATGAAAAAATTTGAATCGTTTCTGTCTGTGAATGTTTCGTTTTTAGCAAACTGTATTGCTATAGGCTACTTCAACTTCTTCAACTTCAACTTTATTTTGTCCCCAAGGGGCAATTAGTTTGCTGCAGTAGCAAAAGTAGTACACAAACAATACATCACAACAAAACATCAACATCATTAAAAATTTAAATACAAATCTGTCAAATAGATATTAATACCACTACCATATAAATGTAAATTTAAAGTTTAGTGCAAAAGTTACCTCTTTTTCCAGAATTTATCAAAGAGATAGCAGAGGGTACAAAGGAGAATTTGTATCTATTTGTTTTGGCATATGGCTGACTAAGGCGTGAGAACTACAAGACATAATGGATTCCGCCTTTTTCAGTACATGTCTATTGTACAGTTCATTTAGTTGTACCTGTTGAGTCCCAATAATTTTGCTGCTAACTTTGTTTACCCTTACTAATGTATTCTTTTGTTTTAAACTAAGAGAAGCATACCAGCAAATGCATGAAAAAGTAAAAACAGACTCAATAAAAGATTTATAAAACAATGACATCAGGGATCTGTCTACTTGAAACTTATCTAATTTTCTCAGACAGAAGAGACGTTGCTGACATTTCTTATTCAGCATGTCCGTATTCAGGTCAAAGGTCAACTTGTTATCAATAATGATTCCCAAGTACTTGTACGACTCAACGATTTCAACCTATTTACCATCTATAATTGTCTTTTCAAGAGTTGGATGGTGACGTCTAAAATCAATGCACATTTCCTTTGTCTTAGTAATATTTAGGTCTAAAAAAGCTTCTTTACACCAGGTTAAAAAATAAGGTAGTACCGGGCCATAAGTAGTTTCATTGTTGTCCATTAGACTTACTATGACTGTATCATCTGCAAACTTTAAAATATGGTTATTAATTAGTTCACTCCGACAATCATTTGTGTACATAATGTACAGAAGAGGAGAGAGAACACAGCCTTGAGGGGAGCCGGTTGATATCACTGAAATTTCAGACAGATGCCCATTTACTCTCACTCTCTGTGTCCTATTTGTAAGAAAGTCCAAAATCCAGCCCACCAAGTTGTCATTTAGCCCAAAATTTTTATGAGCTTCTGCACCAATAAGTGGGGCTGGATAGTGTTAAAAGCAGATGAAAAATCTGCAAAAAGCAGTCTAACATGATTTTTATTTCCCTCCAAGTGCTTGTATATGAGGTTAAGCAGAGTTATAGTCGCATCCTGTACCCCCCTATTGGTTCTATAAGCAAACTGCAAGGGGTCGAGTAGGTGTTCAATTTTTTCCAGCAGTTCTTTCTTTATAATTTTTTCAAAAGACTTCATAACTAATGAAGTTAGAGCCACCGGTCTATAGTCATTTAGAATTTTCGGATGTAAGCTTTTTGCAATTGGAATAATTATTGATTGCTTCCATAAGTTAGGAACTCTATGTTGACACAAAGATAAATTAAAAATATAATAAAAAATAAAACCTAGTTGATCTGCACAGAGAGTCAACATGCGGCTACTAATATTGTCGGGGCCAGCGCTTTTGCTAGCCTTACTGTATTTAAAAGTATTCACAACGTTCCTTTCAGAAAAAAATTGAGTAGGAAGGGCTGAGTTGATTAGACTATCCTTTAAATCACCCCTTTCTTTACTAAAATCGTGGACATCAAACCTAGAATAAAACTTGTTAAACTCCTGTGCCAGGGTAGAGTCAGCCGTAAAACCTTCTAAAAAAATATTTTTCCTTGATTTGTCTTTTAGTCCAACAATATTCTTGACACTGTCCCAAGCTGAGCCCAAATTATTTTTACTTAGTTGTCTTTCTAATTTATCCTTATAGCCTAATTTACACCGTTTTATTTCACTTTTGATCTCTTTTTGTATAAGGTTAAGTTCAATAATACTGCCCTGTTTGAAGGCATATTTTTTCTTATTTAACAGTGTTTTAAGATGTTTGCTCACCCAAGGTTTACTATTTGGGTAGATTTTTACCTCTCTCTCTGGAATAACAATATCTTCACAATATGAGATCCAGGAACTGACAACATCTGTGAGCTCATCCAGGTCCCTAGATGATGTTATGAACTCTTCCCACTCTGTACAGTCCAAACAACCTTGAAGTTCTAGTACAGCCTCCTCAGACCAGAGTTTCACCTTTTTGGTGAGAACTTTTCCCCTCTGTAGGCATGTACGATACGCAGGAATAAGATGTACACAATTATGGTCTGCTGTACCTAGTGGAGGGAGCGGTATCGATTTATAGGCCCCTTTAATCGAACCATAACATTGGTCAAGTGTCTTTCCGTATCTGGTAGGGCACGTTATATATTTATAAAAACCTTTTAAGATTTTGTTTAGTGAACAATGATTAAAATCTCCCAAGATTATATTAGGGGCATCAGGAGACAGACACTGTAACCTCTGTACAGTCTGCAGAATCAGTTCTAAGGCAGAACTCTCATTTGCCTTTGGATGAATATACACCACCGTAACAAAAATCTGTGGGAATTCCCGTGGTAAATAGGGTGGGCGCAGAGATACAGAGAGCAATTCTATGTCCTTGGTGCATATGGACGCTCTCACTATAATGTTTTTGCACCAGCGTTCATTGACGTACAAACACACACCCCCACCTCGCGACTTGCCGGTGATTGCAGCCTCTCGGTCCGTACGCAGCGGCACGCCAAACCCGTCTATTGCCATCTCACTGTCCAGGTCCTTCTCCCCGAACCATGTCTCCGTCAGCGCCAGGATGCAAGCTTCCTTAAACTCGTGCTGATAACGGACATGGGCCTGGAGTTCATCGATCTTGTTGCGGAGGGAACGGGCATTGGCCAGAATGATGGAGGGCATGGCGATGCGAGCCAGGGGTTGCCGTCTCGCTCGAACCCGAATTCCTCCCCTCCGGCCCCGCTTCCTCGCTGTGCGTAGAGATGCGCCAGCGTGATCCCTCTTCCCCGCACCTCGATCAAACTCCTTCAGATTAGGGAACACCAAGTCAGGAGGTGGCTCGATGTTTGTAGGGTTGTTAAATACAAGCAGAAAGTCTCTGGTATACTGGATCTTACTTATTGGAGATTCGCCGTCCCAACCTTTGACCAGGTAGGACACCGACAGTAACAACACGAGTGCCAACCACTCCATGCCAATCGTAAGTAGCATGATTTCGGTGATTAGTGGAAACCAGTCCACCAAATGTGACAAAAAGTGCCAGTCTGCTTAAACATAAACTGTAGATCTAAGGCTACTGAAGCAAACAGAAAAACAAACAATCAACAAATATCGCGCTACTACTGCTACTGCTGCCGGTCGCTGCGTGCGCATGCGCCCATCAGAATGCTGGCTGTAGTAAAAATCGAGTGAAATATGTTGAAATAAAATGTATTTGTATAAGCAACGTATTAAACTGCAAATTAACATTTATATTTCTTATAATAAAAACGAAAGTTACTATGTTACAGACATATGAAAGACAACATTTCATTGATTAGTTTTGGATAGATTATACATTTTCACTGTAAAATATCAAATAAATATCAAATCCACCTCAAATAAGCTTTTGTTTGCCAATTTTTGCTCATATGTTAAATATAGTATGTTTTGTCAAAAATAATCAAATAATATGTTATAGTGTTTATTCCAATGTAGCCTAGGCTATATTCAAGTAATGAATCCTTAACTTTCAAATATGTATGATAAAATGTATACTTTAGTTTTTACAAAGAAAGATTACACTTGAATTGTTGTTGTAATTGTAACCTATTTAATAAAAAAATAAATACAAGTTAGATGTAAACATACTAATAAAAGGTAAATATAAGCCTTTTCTTTAAAATAATTTTTTATTGTGTTTTATTAGTGACAAATTTGGGGAGAGGATAAATAATCCAAAACTGAAAATACAGTATGAGAATTAACTGCGCAATTACTAGACATGTTTTCCTTTTGATATTATAGGCCAATTTGCAAGCACAATTTGTGGAAAAAAAAATAAAAATTAGATGATTCCAACTGTTGCTCTTGCATTCTTTCTTGTGACACACCTGAATGAATGGCTCATTAAGTATGCGGGCCCCATTGTCTCCAGGTGCGAACCACTAAATATGCATGATCGTTGACGCCCACTCCGCATATTGCCTTTCTAGAAAGAAAGAGTTTTGCAAAATTTAAATCAATGCATTGTGTTATGTGAATGATTAGGCAGGATAATTTTCACATCATTTTGAAGAAAAACCTCTAGGCGATGACATCCATTAGTCAAAAGTCTTATTCACACATATTTAGAATGTGTTTTATGGCCTTATTTCAGAAACTTTAGTTTTTAGTTTTTTCAATAACCATGCATAAACATTATTCTCTCAAAAATACAAACATGTACATGCATGGTGCTCACATATGATGGTAGCCCTGTTTGTGCTATATAGAGTGAATTTACACCTTTGCCATTAATATGTTTATAAGCAACTGAAAAAAGCAAAAATGTCAGGGCATGTCAGAACATCTCAAGGGCCCCAAAAACACCTCAGACCCCAGAGGGTTAAAGGTATACTCCACTTTTTTTGGAAATAGGCTCATTTTACAACTCCCCCAGAGTTAAACAGTTGAGTCTTACTGTTTTCGAATCTATTCAGCCGATCTCCGGGTCTGGCAGTACCACTTTTAGCATAGCTTAGCATAGATAATTGAATCGGACAAAACCATTAGCATGTATCTCAAAAAAATGACCAAAGAGTTTCAATATTTTTCCTATTTAAAACTTGACTCATCTGTAGTTACATCGTGTACTAAGACCGACAGAAAATGTAAAGTTGCGATTTTCCAGGCTGATATGTTTAGGGACTATATTCTCATTCCTGTGTAATAATCAAGAAACTTTGCTGCCGTACCATGAGTGCAGCAGGCGTAATGATATGACGCAGCGCCTGAAAATAGGTCTAATAGGTTAGACGAACTTAGTCCCGGTCACGTTGGAAGTTACCGAGCTGGGGACTATTTTCAGGTGCTGTGTCATATCATTACGCCTACTGCACTCATGGTACGGCAGCAAAGTTTCTTGATTATTACGCAGGAATAAGAGTGGATGGATTTGAAAACAGTAAAACTCAACGGTTTAACTCTGGGGGAGTTGTAAAATGAGCCTATTTCCAAAAAAAGTGGAGTATGCCTTTAAGGTCCTGTCGGAACCACTTCCCTTACGAGAACATTCTCTCGTACTGCGTTGCAAACGCTGTGGGAAAACTCCTTTTCTCGAGAATATTGAAGCCTTTATTTTAAAACGCATTGCAGCTAGAGCTGATTGGCTGTGCTGCGGCAACTGCACGAACCTATGGCGAGTGAACAGGAGCACACGATCCAATGGGAATGCTTGGCACCCTGCCAGACTCGAGCGCGCCAAAATAGACGCGGCAGGAGAGTATAAATTTCGAGAAAACTCGCCATATGACAGATCTATTCTCCTTCAGCTCTGAAACTCACCTCGTCGCCGACTTCTCTGGATTCAGAAGCCTCTCTCGCCGTCAAACAGCCCTTCAGCGGAACAGCTTCAGCGCCTTGGCAGACCGCGCCCAGCTGAACATTTCCCTGTGGCATCCGGCAAATATCCTTTATAAACGCTTCCATTTCTAAAAGAGCAGAGCGCGTTGTTGCAAATGCGCTCCCCCGTGTCTTACAGGCACACCCAGTGCGCTGTTTGTCTCGGCCTTTTAGTCCCGCTAAGGCTGGACCAACGCCGAGGCAGCGCTCACTATAGGCGGCTGCCTTTCCTGCGACAGTATCCTGTTGCAGTGCTCCTATCCAGACTCGCTCTCGCTACGTCAGAGAGCGAGCCCGCCCACCTTCCGTCTTTGGCGCCTCTTCTCAGGTGGCTGGAAGTGTTGATGTTGCAGTCAATGGGCCTGTTATTCATAACACGCACGCCTGCAAACAGACGCCGGTTTTACGGTGATGCAAATAAAGCACAAAAGGGCACTCTATTCTGTAGGTTACATGCCCACTAAAAAGTGCGCACCCCTACACACAGGCACTGTTCCCACAGTTCCAATCTTCCCCTGACTCAGGCTGGAAGTTTAATAAATGTAGCGCGTGTGCCTACTGTGATGTATGCACCCCTACACACGAACACTGTTTCCACAGTCTTAGTTTTTTCCCCAGCTCACACGGGAAGTTTAATAACATAGCGCGTGTGCCTACTGTGATGTATGCACCCCTACACACAACCACTGTTTCCACAGTCTTAAACTTTCCCCTAGCTCACGCTGGAAGTTTAATAAACGTAGCGTGTGTGCCTACTGTGATGATCCCTACACTCAAACACTGTTTCAACGGTCTCACATGGATGTGGCTCTCTCCCCCCTGAGACAGCAGGGAATGCGCATTCTGAATTGCCTCAATGACTGGCACATACTGACTCAGTCAGAGGCAGAGTCTCTTACTCACAAAGACTGGCTCTTCGGCCACCTAGGCCACCTTGGGCTCAGAATGGACCTTGCCAAGAGTATGCTGTCCCCCAGCCAACGGATCACGTTCCTGGGAACAGTTCTCGACTCCGTACATATGAGAGCATGCCCCTAACCAGACTGGGCTCTCTCAATCCAGCGTCTCGCTGCCTCGTTCAAAGTGGGCTCTCTTGCGCCCCTCAGAACGTTTCAAAGGGCGCTGGGCCTCATGGCCTCTGCATCGTCAGTACTCCAACCAGGCCTACTGCGTATGCGCCCCCCTTCAGCTGTGGCTGAAGCCACAGGTTCCAGTTCATGCGTGGCGTTTGGGCCACCTACAGATCAGGGTAAACCAGTGCTGTATCAAAGCCCTGGCCTCCTGGAAGGACGCCAGCTGGTACCAGCAGGCCGTGAGCATGAGTCCCGGGGAATGCGCATTCTGAACTACCTTGACGACTGGCTCATACTGAATCAGTCAGAGGCGGAGTCCCATACTCACAAAGCCTGGCTCCTCGGCCATCTAGACCGCCTTGGGCTCAGGGTAAAAACTTTTACAAAAGTATGCTGTCCCCCAGCCAACGAATCATGTTCCTGGGAACAGTTCTTTACTCAGCTCATATGAGAGCATGGCCCACACCAGACCGAGCTCTATCAATTCAGCGGCTCGCCGCGTCATTCAAAGAGGGCTCCAGTGTACCCCTCCGAACGTTTCAGAGGATCTTGGGCCTTATGGCTTCGGCATCATCAGTTCTCCAACCAGGCCTACTGCGTATGCGACCACTTCAGTTGTGGCACCTCAAGTACCAGCCCATGCATGGCGCTTGGGCCTCGTGAACATCGGTGGACCAGCGCTGTATCAAAGCCCTGGACCCCTGGAAAAACACCAGCTAGTACTAGCAGGATGTGAGCATGGGTCTGGTTTTCAGAGAGGAGGGTCATTTCAACAGACGCTTCCAACTCCGTTTGGGGAGCCCTGTACGAGGGCAGGCCTGCTTCCGGCCTCTGGTCGAGCTCGGAGAAACACCTACACATCAACTGCCTTGAGATGAGAACGGTTTTTCTAGCCCTAAAAACCTTCCTCCCATATCTGGCGGGACACCACGTCTTGGTCTGCATGGACAACATGTCAGTGGTCTCCTACATAAATCGCCAAGGCGGCCTCAGGTCCCGCAACCTCTTCGCCATAGCCACACAGCTACTGCTATGGGCTCAAACCAACCTGTGCTCACTCAGGGCAGCTCATGTGCCGGGCACGATGAACGTAGGAGCAGACATGCTTTCTCGGGGCAATGTTCCCGCAGAAGAATGGTCACTCCACCCCCAGACGGTTCTCCTGTTATGGGAGGTCTTCAGAAGGCAGAGGTAGACCACCCTCTGGTGAACCCAGATTTGGTTCCCAGAGCTGATGCAGCTGTCTGTGATAGCTCCATGGCCAATCCCGCTGAGGAGCGACCTCCTTACGCAGGCAAACAGGACTATCTGGCACCCCCGTCCCGACTTGTGGGCCCTCCATGCATGGCCACTCAACGGGTACCCCAGGACCTCCCAGAAGGTGTCCTGAATACCATTATGGAGGCTAGAGCTCCGTCTACTAGGTCATCTACCACCTCAAATGGTCAGTGTTCTCCAGCTGGTGTTTAGCTCGAATCCTCGACCCACACACTTGCGATGTACCAACGGTACTTTCTTTTCTCCAAGAGCTGCTGGACATGGGATGCTCTCCCTCCACACTCAAAGTGTATGTGCCAGCAATCGTAGCCTTCCATGTGCAGGTGGCCGGCTCTTCTTTAGGTAAAAGTGACCTCATAGTTCATTTCCTTAAAGGAGCCAGAAGGCTTAACCCGCCTCGACCACCTTCAGTGCCGGCTTGGGACCTTTCTCTGGTTCTAAGGGCTCTTAAGGGACCTCTCTTCGAGTCACTTCAGTCGGCTGATCTAAGACCCCTCTCTCTTAAAACCGCTCTGCTGTTGGCACTGGCGTAAGTAAAAGAGTGGGGGACTTACAAGCGCTTTCCACGAGCACTTCCTGTCTTGAGTTTGGACCTAACGACTCTAAAGTCTTCCTTAAGCCAAGACACGGATATGTACTAAAGGTGCTCTCAACACCGTTCAGAGCCCAGGTTATCCCTCTATCAGCTCTCCCAGTATCGGGAAAAGATATTGATGCTCACACACTCTGCCCCGCTCTTTGTCTGTTTCGGGGGCTGCATCAAAGGGCTGCCGGTCACGAAACTCACACTATCCAGATGGATAGTGGATGCTATTGCTCTGGCATAAACCTCACTGGGCCTCCCGTGTCCCATAGGTGTAAGAGCTCACTCCACAAGAGGCATGGCTTCCTCTTGGGCATGGTCCAGTGGAGTCCCTATCAAAGTCATTTGTGCGGCGGCCGGCTGGTCCGCTCCGTCCACATTTGCAAGGTTTTATAACCTAGAGGTCCCTGCTCTGCAGGCACAAGTTCTCTCCATCTAGGCCCTGGCTCTATGGACCCAGGCCAGTGTATAACACAGTCAGATACACTGTTGTGACTTCACAATTCTATGTGGGAATAAAATTCTAGGTCCCTGGCTCTTCAGACCCAGCCCTATTGTATACAGAGTAAACACAACAACGTATCTGACTTGCAACACACACACAGCTACAGCTGTGCTCACTCAAGGTGATTTTATTAATTAAACAAACAATTACAAATGTACACACCCCCATTACACGTGACATTTCATTCAGTTCAATCAACTCAGACATAAATATCAATCAATAAAGAGACAAAAAAAAAAAAAAAAAAAAAAAACATAATACACATATCGGACTGAGGCAAGATGGCGGCAGGAGGTCGCAGCTTGGCAGGTGCTGATGCTCTTCCTTTACTAAAGACATCTGGAAAACCGCCTGATCTAATATTTGCTCCCAAAACCTGGATATCTTGGCCATCAAAGCCAATCAAAGCCAAGGCGTTAAATGTGCTTATTGTATCGCTCTACCTGATTACGATCATCACTATGCAAATGTATGGGAGTTGGACTGCTGCCAGTGAACGATCAATCTCACTAGCAAGTGGCACACCTAGACCTGCTACACCCCTTGACTCGTGGAGCCAGTATGTCATCTTCACTAAAGTTCTTGATGATGGGCGTGCAAATGCTCCAAATAAGCAATACAAGCTGAGAGCACGGAGAATGGCTAAAACAACAGTCTGCCGGGGCCGTACAACTCTTCTCTGCATCATCCTACTTTTATGCGGGGATATTGAAGTGAACCCAGGGCCGATGGATCTACAACAACCACTGCAGGTGGCGGAGACCGCTCTGATCCACACCCCGCATGCTTTCAACACAGCGCAGATGCTACCGGGTACCATTGCTAACAGTGCGCGTCCACGCACATCCACGTTGACCAATACATTACAACAAGGTAACCTCCCGGCACTACACGCGCTTAAGCCAGCAAATGAAAGTGGTAAAATAAACGCTATGCAGACTATAGTTGTTTCAAAACAAAGCCAGATGAAACTATATCAGACAGTAAACCATGCGTCGGTCCTATGGAACCCATTGAAAAAGCCGAAAGGAATATTCGGAGGACATATTAACATACGTAGCGTAATGTCTAAAACGGAACAGTTGGAACATCTACTGTTGGGATCAAATCTACATTACCTGTGTCTTTCTGAGACTTGGATTACAGCTACAACTCCTGTATCGGCATTTATGATTCCTGGATATAAAGTTTACAAACGGGACAGAGGAAAGGGAAAAGGGGACGGGGTCTTGATTTACGTAAAAGACAGTATTGACAGTCACCAAATAGACATTCCAGATCTAACTATAGAGTGTGTTGGGGTTACAATTAAACTATCGCCCCAAATGTCATTTATTGTACTTTGTGTATATAGACCACCAAATGCAACAAGCGATTTTTATACTGGTTTAACAAAAATTCTTAAAACATATGACCGAAAGGAAATATTGCTCAGGGGCGACCTCAACCTAAATTGGCTTGATAAAGGCAAGAGGAAACACCTAAAAGATATTGCAAACTCAATACAAATGACACAACTGGTCAAAAAGCCTACTAGAATAACAAAAACGTCTCAAACTTTGATAGATTTAATATTTACAAATAAACCAGACAGGGTAGTTAAAACATACAATCTAATAACTGGACTGTCTGATCATAATCTTGTTTTAATAGCCAGGAAACTAAATAAATCAAGATACATAAACAAAGAACAATTAAATAAACAATGCAAAATTGCTCATATTCCTAAAAGAAATCAAGAGCTCCTTAAAAAGGATTTAAATGAAATTGAAAGGGCCTCCAAACTTGATAGAGAAAGCTGTGTACATACATGCAACAATATTACAACTGCTATAAAGAATAAAATTGATAAATATACACAGCTCAAACATAGAAAATCAAATAAAAAGAGGCTCCCGTGGTTTAATGAATCCCTTTGGGACACAATGAAACAGAAAGAGGCTCCCGTGGTTTAATGAATCCCTTTGGGACACAATGAAACAGAGAGAGCTCTCAAGGTTTCTCTTAAAACTAAATTAACCACTGATTATTACATGTATAAATCTCTGAGAAATAAAGTTACCATGCTGCTTCGAAAAGCAAAAGCCAATTTGTTTTTGAACTTAATTAAAGATGCAAAAGGTAATTGTAAAAATCTGTGGAGGAGCATGGATAAATTATTGGGAAGGGAAAAAATATATCAGGAGCATTTACAGCTCAAAATTAATGGAATAGTTCAAAATGAGGGTTCTATTCTGGCTAAACATTACAATGATTATTTCTTGGATTCTGTGTTAGACCTGGCGGAGACTTTCTCTGAAGTGAACTGCTGCCGAGATGATCATGGGGATGGCAATGCGTCTTATTGTTGGTTGCAGAGTATAGATGAAGATAAAATTTTTAAAATAATAGCAAATTTGAAAAATAGTAAAGCAAAGGATATATTTGGACTTGATACGTCCTTTTTAAAAGAACATAAAATTATTTTAACTCCTGTATTAACAATAGCTGTGAATCAATCTATAAATGAAAACAATTTTCCTTTGGCATTGAAAAAAGCAGTAGTCAAGCCGATTTTCAAGTCAGGAGACAAGCTCTGTGTGTCAAACTATCGACCTATTAGTATCTTACCAGCCATCTCTAAGATCTTTGAGAAGGTGGTGGCAGAGCAGCTAGTAGAGCATCTCGACCACACCGATGCACTACATCCCTGCCAGTTTGGGTTTAGGAAAAGATACTCCACAGAGTCTGCGTGCTGCTACTTACTAGAAGACATCAAATCCAGTCTTGATGGTGGAGGTGTGGTAGGGGCGGTCTTTCTGGACTTGAGAAAGG
Organism: Rutilus rutilus; assembly: GCF_951802725.1. Taxonomy (NCBI): domain Eukaryota; kingdom Metazoa; phylum Chordata; class Actinopteri; order Cypriniformes; family Leuciscidae; genus Rutilus; species Rutilus rutilus. The sequence goes on along the minus strand of NC_140214.1, from coordinate 46,784,338 downwards.
CCTTCGATACAGTTAACCACCAGCTTCTCATCAGCAAACTATCTGATTTTTCTCTTGACACAAACACAATAGCATGGATTCAATCTTACCTTAATGACAGACAACAATGTGTTGCGGTCAACAATACAAAATCATCCTTAAGACCTTGCAGCATGGGAGTGCCACAAGGTTCCATTCTGGGCCCCCTGCTGTTTACATTATACATAAATGACCTGCCAACTGTGTGTAAGAGTAAAATTATTATGTATGCTGATGATACGGTGCTATATGCACATGGCAAAACTGCGGAAGAAGTCGCTCAAAAACTGACCAAAGAGATGAAGAAAGTTTCTTTGTGGCTGAAAAAATCATGCCTCACCTTAAATCTAGACAAGACTGTTTCAATGTTTTTTACAAATCGTTCTAAAATACAAAATTGCCCTAAGATTTGAATTGATGGACAAATCATTTCAAATCCGGAGCAGGTAAAATATTTAGGTGTCATATTGGAACCAAATTTAGGCTTTAAAAAGCACATAAAAAAGTTATCAAATACAATCAAATTTAATATGGCACAGTTCAGATACATTCGCAATTCCCTTACAATCGAGGCCTCAGGAGCCTATTTAAATGCAATGATTGTTCCACATTTTCTTTATTGTATGACAAGTTGGTCACAGACTTGTAAATCTGCCCTCAGGCCACTTGAGTCATTATATAAAAGTTCTCTAAAGATTCACGATAAGAAAGGCAGACGATTCCATCACTGTCATATCCTTGTTAAACATAAATTTCTTAGCTTTGAAAATCTGATAGTCCACACAAATGTGTGTTTGATGTATAAGATTCTTCATGACACCGCTGCTCCTCCACTAAAAGAGTTTATATCTTTGGGCTCTGAGACAACAGCTCGAGCCACTAGATCTACAGTGCGAGGCGAATGTAGGATACCTAAACGTAGGACAGCATTTGGAAACTATGCTTTTTCTTGTGTGGCCGCTCGTCAGTGGAATATGTTGCCCACAGAGTTGATAAGAAGCACCAACTTTTATACGTTCTCACGCCTGGCAAAGGAATGGCTCTTGTCAAATCAAATTTGCACCCACATGTGACCAGATGTATGTATGTATGTGTCTGTGTGTGCGTAAGTGTGTGAAATGAAATGTTTTTCTATTGGTCAATGTAAATCTCAGTATACATGTATGTATGATATATTTTATTATAACATCAGCCTGCCCAGGGACTGCGGGTGGAAATTAGCTCTTGAGATAAAACCTGGTACTATGCATCTCTCCCCTTGAGGTTAATGTTTATTGTACGCTGTCCCTGTTTCTCTAAATAAATAAATACAAAAAAAAAAAAAAGAATCAAACTTCATCAACTTACACTTGTTGCAGGCTTTGTCAACACATCTGCTACCATCTCATTAGTGGGACAATACACTAATGTAATGCCACCATTATTTACAGAAGACCTAATAAAATGGTACTTGATGTCTACATGTTTGCATCTTTGTCTGCTCACGGAATTTTTTGCTAAGGCGATTGTACCTTGGTTATCTTCATATACTTTAGGTTGCGAGTACTGACATGTATCAAGATTTTGCAACAGTTGTTTAAGATAGAGACACTCCTGTATGGTTGTGGCTAGGGCTATATACTCTGCCTCACAGGTAGACAGTGCGACAGTTGGCTGTTTCCTTGTTTTCCATGAAATCAAAGCACCACATTCAGTTAGACTTACACAATAGCCTGTTGTACTACGTCTGTCATTACTAGCCGCCCAGTCTGCATCACTGTATGCTCTTATTCCCAGTGTCTCATTACATTTTCTGTAACACAGTTCTTTGTCAAGTGTACCTTTAAGATACCTCAGTACATGTTTAACTGTGGACCATTGCTCAACAGTTGGCTCTGAAATATTGTGACAGTTTGCTTACAACAAAACTTATATTAGCTCTAGTACAGATGGACAAATAGATGAGGCTTCCCACTGCCTCTCTATATTTTTTCACATCAATCATCTTTTCGGCATCATTAGTATAGTCAAGTTTTTGTTCACAAGGAGTCGATCTAGGTTTGCAATCCTGCATGTTAAACCTTTGCAATATTTTTGTCACATATTTTGCTTGTGACATTCTCACACAGTTGTCACTCTGGTTAAAATCAACACCTAAAAAATGCCTTAATTTGCCCAAGTCTTTCATTTGGAATCTTTCAGTAAGCATGTCCTTCACACATCTAAGAACATTTTCATCACTTGCCACAATCAACAAATCATCAACCCATATTACAATGATCACTTTTTCATTGGCTGTTTCCCATGTATACACACAATAGTCAGCTTGATTCTGCACAAAGTGGTTTTTGGTCAAGTACTCATGTAGTACCTTGTACCAGTTTCTGCCCGATGGTTTTAATCCATACAATGACCTTTCCAATTTACAGACCAATTTTTCATTTGTGCCAGATTTTACTTCATAACCCTCTGGCTGTTCCATGTAAATTTCATGATCTCTATTGGTGCGTTCAGGTAGGCAGTTTTTACATCCATGTGGTGCAAAATCAGATTTTCTTGTACTGCTTTTTGTATTATCACTCGGATACTTGTCAAGTTAGCCGTAGGGGAAAAAGTCTCTTCATAATCGACACCTCTCTTCTGGCTGTATCCCTTGGCTACATAACGTGCTTTGCACTTTTCAGATCCATCTATGTTATTCTTAATCGCATAAACCCATCTACCCCCCACTGCTTTCTTACCTTCAGGCAAACTACTTAGGGTAAATGTGTGGTTTTCTCTAAGTGACTGCATCTCCTCATCCATTGCAGTGACCCACTCTTTTGATCTGTCCGAGGTTACAGCTTCTGTGAAAGTTACAGGTATATTACATGTCACTCTATAACAGTAATCTATGTTGATCTGCACCTGATCAGTTTCCTCATCAGATGCCTGTTGAGAAACATAGTCATGGAGATAGTCTGGCCTCTTCCTCACTCTAGAAGGGTATCTTGGAGGCTCAGCATAGCTTCAACTGATTGGGTCTGAGGACTACTACTCAGTTCCTCCTCTTTGACTGAAACCTGGTCACTTGCTAGACTTAAATTTACATCCTGCCTAGTTCTATTGGCTTTCTGCTTAAGAACATCATCATCATCATCATCATCATCATCATCATCAATGCTAGTCTGAGTCTGCTGCTCAACACAGGTCTTTGAAAGAAACTTAACTAACCTGTGCTTTTGTACTTTCCTGCTGTCAGGGAAATAGACAATGTATGCTGGACTGCTTTTATCATAACCAATATAAACACCCTTTTCACTTCTTGGATCCAGCTTTCTTTTATCTTGTTTATAAGCAAAACACTCTGAACCAAACTTTTGCATCCTGGCAAGATCGGGCCGTCTCCCTGTTAGCATCTGAACTGGTGTATGTTTGGTGCGTCTGTTAAAGCACCTGTTCCTGATTATGGCTGCGGTCTGCACTGCATAAGGCCATAAATCTTTAGGTAACTTACTCTCTATCAGCATGCACCGTGCCATGTCAAAAAGTGTACGCCAATTTCGCTCTGCCGTACCATTTTGGTGGGGAGAATATGGCGCAGAAGTCTCGTGTCTAATACCATTCTTAACCAACAGAGTTTTGTATTGCTTTGCAGTAAACTCAGTGCCATTGTCTGATCGAAGATGCTGAATTTTACCATATGGGGCCATATCGGCAAGAAACCTCTCCGTTGCTTGTAGTGTGTCACTTTTACTTTTAAGACTATATACAAACACGGCACTGGTAAAATCATCAGTGAATGACAAAACATATTTATACCCCTCTCTGGACTCTGGGTGAATTAGACCGGCCAAATCTGTGTGCACTAGCTCTAAAGGCCTTTTAGCTCTTACATCAGGCTTTCTGTTTCTGGTTTGTGTAAACTTGCCTCGGGTGCACACTTCACAAGTTATAGGTTTGTTTGTTGAACCTTCAATTTTCATACCATCAACAACACCTTCTAATTTCTGCACATAATCAAAATTACAGTGTCCCAGTATCTCATGCCATGTTTTTAAATCATAACATCCATTCACTTGGTCATCACATCCATCAGGTACTGTATGCAAATAATATAATCTATCATGTAAACGAATGGGAAATTTTGTACCGTCTTTGTGCACCAGAATGTCCTCATCTTTCCCGAACGTCACGCTTGCTCCACTGGAAGCCGCTGCTTGCACCGAAAATATGTCCTGTGGGTATGAGGGAATGTACAGCGCCCGTCTCAGCATTGTTTTTAGGTGGCATCCGCGAATGTCCACCAAGCATACCTCAGCATCACCTCTGCACTCTGCTACTCCCTTACACCTTGTGCCGTCAGCTAGCTCCATGTAATGAGTCCCTGCCTGGAACTCATCATCAAACCTCTTGAACTTGGAGATGTCGGTGACGATATTCGAGGTTGCCCCGCAGTCGACCATCAGGCCCCTCACGTCGACACCCTGGTTGCGTGGCTGGGATCCTGCCGCTCCATCAGTCACGCTGAAAACGTACTCGTCGGTCGCTTCCTCGGTTACCCTCCATGTTGCGTCCTGGCGCCGTCTCCTCCTGCAGGTTACGTCGCGATGAGTATTACTCTTGCAGTGGCTGCACCACAGTTTGCACCGGCAAGCGCGGGCAATGTGTCCCTTCAGACCGCATCTGTAGCACACCACATCCGCTGCATCCCGTTCAGTTGAGTCAGCACTGGTGGTTCTCGCAGGCCACTGTTTTGACCGCACAGCCATTACATTGTCCTCTGCAGCTGGAGCACGCATCTTTTCGATGTCCTCATAGCTCCGAAGTTTTGTTTTAAATTCAGCAAACGTTATCCTGTCATCCGATTGTGTTAAATGGATGGCAAACTGTTTAAAAGTCTCAGGAAGCCACTTTAGAACCATAGCCACCAGCAATCCGTCACTCAAAGTCTCTCCAGCATTTCGTAAAGCCGTGATAGCAGTTTCAGCACGAATAACATATTCAGTCACACTCTCGCTGCTTGATTTTTGAAGCGAGGTTAGCTCAGTATACAGGCTTATTACTCGTGGCTTTCCTTTTCCTGCGTAGTAGTCTCTCAAAATCTTTAGCGCTGCGCGCCCATCATCGGCTGCTTCTCGCATTACTGTACAAGCGACAACACCTACCTGCTTCCACTAGGGGACAGACGGCAGAGAAGACCCTAGAGTGTTCTGCTGCGGGCTGTCGCCTGGCGAGAGAAGGGGAGGAGACGAGGAGCGAGGCCGAAGGGCAGCTGCTGGTCTCCGTATCTTCCCGCCCAGCGGCAGACAGGAGTGATGTGACCGGAGTGGCGCTACTGCTATCTGTGGCTGTCAGCTAACCACTGCTATCTGAGAGCTGGGGAGAGGGGAACGAGAGCGGCGCAGCTCGGGGGGAGACTGGTCTTATTTTACTGCCAGTCTCGACCGTGAGGGGAAACAAGGAACGAAGCCCGGGGGCATCGAGTCCTGGTTTCCGCCTCACCCAGCGAGAGATGAGAGTGACGAGGCCGAAGCCCTCACTGCCATCTGAGCGCTAGGGCCCATGAGCGACTTAGAGGAAGTGGACTGCTCAAACTTTGGGTACCGCTGACTGGATGACCAGCGGCTGAACAGAAACAAAATTCTCCACGCGGCCCTCCCCCGGGGGAAGGAGTGGTGATGACACGCACTCCCGAAGAGCAGAACGTCACATACTCTGGGTCGCTTCTCTCAGGGTCATTTCCCTTCCTTTTGCTGGGGGGAAACGGACTCTGAGCGGGCTGGTTTTGAGGCGCTTCTGTCCCACCAGTGTGGACATCGTCTGACCGAGGGCCAGCGTTGTGACTAATCATGGTCAGTCACTAAGTGCAGCTCCACCCCGAGTCAGAACTACCCATGTGCAGTGAAAGTGCAGGGGTAGTGAGAGAGGAAAAACTTCTGCAGATTTAGGCATGTTTGGCTTGCCATATTGGCACCAAAAAGCTTCCATACTGCCAAAAAAATTTTCACACACATCCAGGCACTTTAGAATAGCCCAGGAAAGTGTGGCTGTCAAGTCTGAATCTTCAGCATGAGAACACACCACTATAGTAGGAACTCAGCATAATTTTCAGAGTATAACAGCCCTCTCTCCGATGTAGCAATCGACATCTGTCCTCCCCTGGAGCCCCGAATGAAATGCTCAGTCCCTCATGAGAATGACCAGACCCCCATCCGGAAGCCTCGATGGCACACGGCACGCTGAGCGTCTCAAGTCTTTACGAGAAAGAGGAGATGAACAACGTGCCGACGTGGTCATGCACTCATGAGAGAACATGAACCACCCACGAACACAGTCTCAACACACTGATTAGGCATGTGAAACAGTGATCGTGGCCGTCAACCAGGCATGCAAGACAGTGAACGTGGCCATTCCTCGATGACACACGGCATGCTGGGTGCTCAAGCCTGCAGGCAAGGCGAACAACGTGCCGACATGGTCATGCTCTTATAAGAAAGCATAAACCACCCACGAACACAGTCTCAGCATGTTTGCGATGCGCTAGAGGAGTGAGTGGTTCGTGCTCACTGTAACCATCAGATCACCAATGTTATTTGCCAAAGTAGCCCTCCTCTGGTGCACCAGAAGAGAAACTAGATTGGGAAATAAACAAAGGGACTCACCTCATAGAGGCACGCGAGTCTTGATCATGACCGCGCATCTTGAGCTCCGAATGACGCGCGCTGGGTTGCCGTGACAACCCACACTGTCAATCGGCAGCTCGACGGCACACGGCACGCTGAACGGCTCAAGCCCTTATGAAAAGGGAGAGACGAACAACGTGCCGACGTGGTCATGCACTCATGAGAGAACATGAACCACCCACGAACGCAGCTTCAACAAACTGATTAGGCATGTGAAACAGCGATCGCGGCCGTCAATGAGGACAGGAAACGATTGCATCCAGAAACACACGAGTGAAACGTCATCCTGAAAAGGACGCGATCTTCACTCGTGTTGCTCTTTCAGGAAGAAAGTACTCTCTTTATTGTGCTGAAGCACACAGGGATCCAACGCGGCAACACAGCGGGGAAACTGCAAGCCTGCTGTGCGCACTCAACCGTTTACCAGCTGTGAAAACAGCTTTTGAATTAACAGCGTGTAGACGCAGCCGGCAGACAGGAATCGCGTGGTCACTGAAACGCCGTCTCACCAACACAGAGAGATCCCCTCCCGAAACAGCAGACTCATAGAGCGTAAGAAAGATACAATCTTAAGAGAGGACACAACCGGTCGGCTCCGAAGCAAAAAGCATTTGTGTATGCGCTTGCTTCCACCTTTATATCCCCGCACTCGTAGGCGGGCTGCGGAATGCAAATGTTGCATGCCAATGTTCATTGGCTCGTTTTAATTCACTCGAAGGCAGTTGCACTGCATGAAAAGAGGTGTATCCGGACCAGTATACTCCTGTATACACTGCTGAAATTCGGAAGAATCCGGGAGTATACTGGCCGGATAGCTCAAATTCCATGGGTCTGTATATATCCGTATACATCCGAAATGATACCAAATCGGATGTATGTTGTGGACGTATACTTCTGTGCTACAGCCATTTGTTGCCATGGCAAGTAATCCCTCAAAGGTTTTTTCAAGAGAACATTTTCACACCTTTGTGCACCTTTTGGCCTTCCCCCCTATTGGTCCTTTTCTTTTAAAACCACTCCCATTACCCAGACCACTATTGGAGGACAGGACAGATTGAAAACCCAGGAAAGTGATTTGATTGGTTACTTTTAGAACATAGCCCACCCTAGGCCTTATCGCACAGTGATTTGATTGGTTATAGGCCAGCTATGCAGATATTGCTCAGTATACACTAAACCCCCCTTACCCCAATTGTAATACATTCAAATATAATTTTAAAAACACACAAAGAACAATGAGAAAGTCTGACATTTTTATTAAGGTAAATAAAACATTACAAAGAGCATTATAAACAAGCATTAAAAAGGAATGGGGGAACAAAAAATATTTGAGGGGATGAAAATGTAAAGGAACAAAAACAAACATAACATGAACATTCCAAAGAACATTATAAAAATACATTAAAATGAATGGGGAAAAAGAAATGTGAACAAAGGTGAAAAGGAAAAAAAAAAAAAAAACGTGGAGATAAGCAACATGCACATAAAAAAGGAACAAATATACAAAGTATACAATAAAAAACGAGATCAATAAATAAATATAGAAATTAAAGTGTATATAAAATATATGTAAATATAAATTTTTTCAAACTGCCATGATGCACTGGTGGTGTGACGTAGCGTGGGTCAGCCTCTAGTCTGGTTTGTAGTACCTGGCAGTGAGCAGATAACTCTGTGGTTCTGTTTGGTGGAGACCTCAGCATCCACACTGGCCTTCCATCAACAATAGCATCTTCATCAGACATCAGTTCTATTGTTGCAGTCTTCCACAGTTCCCTTTCTGTGTTGGTTTGTACAACACTGGACCTGGTCTCCAGCAACTGCAAAACATAACAGTAATTTAACTACTAAAACACAGAGAGGAGGACAGTTACATTCTGAAAAAAAAACAAAAAAAACTGCTTAACCAGTTTCTTAACTTACCCATCTCTTTCGTTGAATAAATAAATGTAATGCCAATAAAACTAAGTAAAACAGAGGACATTAAAATGATTACAACATCTTTAAGATTACCTTTTGCACATTCAGGGTCAACGTCTGTAAAAGTTGTCCTTAATTCTTCGAAGAGGTAATTGGTCACAGCCAGGGTTTGTGATGAATTTATTCTGGGGGAAAAAGTTGCAGGCATCATTAATGAAATTCAGTTTTGGTATTTCAAATCCATATAGTATTAGATTAAACTAACATTTACAGTATACAATACGCAGTCTTACCCGGTTTGTGGATCGTATTTGTGTGGGTTGTTCTCTGAATTATGGAGGCGCTTTACGGATTCCTGTAAAGTTTGAAATTAAAAAGCGTTTAAATGGATTCACAATCTGCAAGAACCACAAAACTGAATTTTCAGTTTGAATAAGTTGGCCATCACAGTGAACATAAGAGACAAAACATATCAGTTCATAAATCTCTAAGATGTCACCCAGCGCCTCTGATATCTTTCCGGTTCGTGCCGCCTTCTGCCTATACAAGGCCACCAGTGCAGGTGTGTGTTGGTCAAGGACAGCATAGAACTGGTTCCGTATGTTGACGTTTGTGATGCGTTGGAACTCAGCACAAAGCTACAAAAACAAACAAAGATAATTATATAAAAAGACTAATACTCGATTTGCAACAGAAAACACATTTGTGATGCAACATGTTCCGTTAAAATACATTGTTGAGCAACATGGTCACATGCAAAGTGATAGTTCTTACACACAGTGAATAGTGGCATTTGCTGTTCCATTTGAATGTGATACATATTAAAAATTTTGCATAGAAATATGTGTGAAGAAAAGAGAAGTGAGTCTGTTTTACCTGTGATTCAATCCGAAGAGCCGGCCATTTCCCCAAGAAGTCCTTCACCTGCACAGATAAAACAATCAATATGAAACCAGTCAAATTATGCAATCAACCTCTTTACAAATTAATGATACAAAATTTCAACTGAATGTAGGCTAACTTACCGATAAAGTTGCTCTCTGGTGACAATGTAGGTCTGCACATGCACACAAAAACAGACAGCAAGAGATTTAATTTTTAAGAGATGTTTGATTGATGCTAATGAATTAGGCTCCAAATAAAAGAAATGGTGAAAAATAGTTACAGCCTAAATTAACATTTGAGTCACCTTGATTTTGGGGATGCTCACTGCACTCCTTCCACTATAATGAAAAGACGTTTGTAAAGATTTAATAAAAACCTGCATAGTTCATTTGGTAACTATTATGTCCATAACCTTAACTTTGTTTGAGTAAAAGTTAACGTAACTGCTAAAGTTAGCCACTAGCTCATTTGGGTGCATGTAGTAGATAACATCACATTGAACTTGCCAGAGCAAGGCGCTTAACACAAACAACAGCAACACACTCAAAAACAGAAGGACTATCGCTTGCTGAAAAGAGTTATTGACTAACGTTAACATTATTGCCCTGCCACGACATTATCAGTAGCTAACGTTACACAGGATATTCTGTAACTAGCAGGTGTACTGACGGCAATCGCGCCCGCGGCACCGCGCTTGCAACTTAAAAATAGCCTCGTCTAACAGTCAAATATCACGTGTAATATGATATTCTTACAATATTACAACAAGCAAAGTAGTTTTGAAGTGTTTTGGTTTACTTACAAGTTGTTTCATTCTTGATACCACGTCGCTCGAGAGGGTAACGTTAGCCATCTTGGATAGATTTTTCAGGTAACGTCAGCTGCACGTCATGATGTCATATCACGTGATCGACAGTACACTTTAAAATAGTGAGTAAACCAGCGGTGTTCACTCAGAAATGCTGAGGCACACAAACATAAAAATACATATTTGTTCATAGACATTAAAAGTTTAAAGGTGGATTAACTCAGCAAGAGATTTTAACTGTAGTGACCTCGGTCTTCAATTCAGTGGAGTAGAAAAGCTCAGGTTCCATCTACCTTTTTAATAAATATCAAGTCACCTTTATTTATACAGCACTTTTTACAATACAGATTGTTTCAAAGTAGCTTTACAGAGATAACGTCTCGGTTACGGATGTAACCCTCGTTCCCTGAGTGGGAACGGAGACGTTACGTCGGATGACGACGATTGGGGTTTCGCTTAGAAAGCCTATCACCTTCGAGTATATAAAACGAGCCAATGGCAATGAAATGCCATGGGTCGTCGGAATTTGCATAGCGTATCTCCGCCAACCGCAGGGGGTATAAAGGAAGTATGCTGGCATAATGCAGATATGTCTTCGCTGAGGAGCCGAGACTGAACTCAGGCGTTTTTCAGCGGTACAGCGGAAGTGGCAGGAAGACGTAACGTCTCCGTTCCCACTCAGGGAACGAGGGTTACATCTGTAACCGAGACGTTCCCTTTCGTGGTCACTCCGAGTTACGTCGGATGACGACGATTGGGGTTCCAGTCTAATCACGCCACCTCGGCTGTCTTCCAGTGCCCTGCGTAAGTCTGAGCTCCCTGTTGTGAGACTAGCACGAACGAAGGAGTCCTACTTAACACAGGGATACCAAGGTACACTGGGAAGCATATCTCCAGAGAGAAATATGCAATTATGCCCAGCCATTGATGGGGGGGACTTAGAATACACATTTGACCCAGAGGGATGCATATGGAATATCACTGGGGTGTCCAGCCGCAGGTGGAATTTTAAACCCCAGGGGTGGCAAGGTGGCTTGCCAAGGGAAAGACACACGCTCACAAGGAGACTTACAGTGGAATACACATGTGGGGGTCGCCCAGAGGGGGAACCATGCACATGGAGGCACCTAGTCAAGCGCAAAAGCTGCGTTATGGCAGAATGGCATAAGTCAGGCGTTGACGTCACCAGTGCTGGAGGAAACTCAGAGCTTATCAGACTCACCTGAGAAGAAAATCGCACGTATCCCGTCCGTGGAGAGGAATGGCGAGCAAGCGAAGACACCTGAGCAGAATCTAGCACCGGCTGGTTGAAGCAAGTACATGAGAAGAAACTGGCTCTACGCGGAGATTATAGAATCTCGCGAATGTGTTGGGTGTCGCCCAGCCTGCAGCTCTACAAATGTCTGTTAGCGAGGCGCCATGCGCTAGAGCCCAAGAGGAAGCCACACTACGAGTGGAGTGGGCTTTCACACCAAGGGGGCATTGACGGCCTTGCTGCTGGTATGCCAAAGCAATGGTATCCACTAACCAGTGTGATAACCTTCGCTTTGAGAGAGCCTTTCCCTTCAGCTTCCCACCATAACAGACAAAGAGCTGGTCTGAGGTCCTGAAACACCGCGTTCTGTCTACGTAAGCACGAAGGGCGCGTACTGGACAGAGCAGTGCCAAGGCTGGGTCTGCCTCCTCCAAGGGCAGCGCTTGCAGGTTCACTACCTGGTCTCGAAAGGGTGTGGTAGGAACCTTGGGCACGTATCCAAGCCGGGGTCTCAGGATCACGTGAGAGTTAGCCGGCCCGAATTCCAGGCACGCTTCGTCAACCGAAAATGCCTGCAGGTCCCCTACCCTCTTGATGGAGGCCAATGCAACCAGGAGCGCTGTCTTCATTGACAGGAACTTAAGCTCCACTGATTGTAAAGGCTCAAATGGAGCACTCTGCAGGGCAGTTAGAACCACTGAGAGGTCCCAAGAGGGTACGAGGGGAGGACGAGGAGGATTTAGTCTCCTCGCTCCCCTCAGGAACCTGACGATCAGGTCGTGCTTCCCCAAAGACTTACCATCAACTGCTTTGTGATGTGCGGCAATGGCGGCAACATACACTTTCAGGGTGGAGGGAGACAGCCTTCGCTCCAACCCTTCTTGCAGGAAGGAAAGCACGACACTGATCGGGCATTTCGTGGGTTCTTGATGTTTAGAAGAACACCAGTTGACAAAGAGGTTCCACTTCAACGCATAGGCATGTCTCGTGGACGATGCTCTAGCGGAAGTGATGATAGCCACCACCGCAGGTGGTAGGGTACTCAAACCTGCCTCGTCCCGTCCAGGAGCCACACGTGGAGGCTCCAAAGATCGGGACGAGGGTGCCAAAGGGTGCCCCGTCCCTGAGAAAGGAGGTCCTTCCTCAGAGGAATTGGCCAGGGAGGTGCTGTCGCGAGGAGTACTAGTTCGGAGAACCAGGTCCGGTTGTGCCAATACGGGGCAACCAAAATGACCTGCTCCTCATCCTCCCTGATCTTGCGCCCTGGTCTGCGCTAGAAGGCGAGAGGCCGAACTCGAGACAGCTCGTCGGCCGCCTGGTTCAGGTGTCCCGGGATATAAATGGCTCGAAGCGACCTCAGATGCTTCTGACTCCATATGAGGAGGTGGCGAGCGAGTTGCGACATACGGCGGGAGCGTAGACCACCCTGATGGTTGATGTACGCTACTGTTGCGGTATTGTCTGATCGGACTAGTACGTGCTGACCCCTGAGCAACGCATGGAAGCGGTGCAGGGCGAGACGTACCGCCAGCAACTCGAGGCAATTGACATGCCAAAGGTGCTGGGGTCCTGTCCAGGAGCCCGCGGCAGCATGACCATTGCACATGGCGCCCCAGCCCGTGGTGGAGGCATCTGTTGATACAACAACATGCCGGGAAACTCGTTCTAAGGGCACTCCGGCCCGTAGAAAATTGAGGTTCGTCCACGGGGTGAAGGTCTGACGGCAGGCTGGAGTCACTGGGACTCGGAGCGTGTCATGTTGCCATGCCCACCTCGGGACTCGATCGCGAAGCCAAAGCTGAAGCGGTCTCATATGAAGCAATCCCAGTGGCGTTACTGCGGCTGCGGATGCCATATGCCCCAGGAGCCTCTGAAAAAGTTTCAGTGGAACCGCACTCTTGCCCTTGAACTGACGAAGACAAGTCAGCAGTGACTGCGCGCGCTCGCTCGTAAGCTGCGCGCACATGGCGACCGAGTCGATCTCCATACCGAGAAAAGAGATCTTCTGCACGGGGCAGAGTTTGCTCTTCTCCCAGTTGACCCGAAGGCCCAGACGAGCTAGGTGCCGGAGCACTAGGTTCCTGTGTTCGCAAACCTGGTCTCGAGAGTGAGCTCGGATCAGCCAGTCGTCGAGATAGTTCAGGATGCGAACCCCGTGTTCCCGGAGGGGAACAAGGGCTGCCTCGACGACCTTCATAAAGACGCGAGGAGACAGGGCTAGCCCGAAAGGGAGAACCGCGTACTGGTATGCCTGCCCCTCGAAAGCAAACCGTAGAAACGGTCTGTGTCGAGGTAAAATGGAGACATGGAAGTAGGCGTCCTTCAGGTCGATTGCTGCAAACCAATCCTGCGGCCGCACACACTGGAGGATGTGTTTGGCCGTTAGCATCTTGAACGGCAGCCTGTGAAGGGAGCGGTTCAAGACGCGCAGGTCGAGGATTGGCCGTAACCCACCGGACTTCTTGGGTACAATGAAGTAAGGGCTGTAGAAGCCGGACTTCATCTCGGCTGGAGGGACAATCTCGATCGCACCCTTCGCCAGTAGGGTGGCGACCTCCGCTCTCATGACAGGGGCATTGCCACCGACCATAGTGAAGCGGACTCCCCTGAAGCGGGGAAGAGATCTCGCGAACTGAATCGCGTAGCCGAGCCTGATGGTTCTCGCGACCCAGCAGGACAGTCTGGGAAGCTCTAGCCAGGCCTCCAGAAAGTGCACCAGCGGGGTCATACGAACCACAGACGTACTGTCGGTGGTGCAGCGAGGCGGAATGACCGGCACCGGCGAGGGTGGCATAGCGGCCCTGTGCGGGGGCACGGTCATTAACCGCGTCCTGCCAGAGGAGGCCAGGGGAGGGCGCGCGTCCCATGGGGGCGTGCTCTGGCAGGGGTCTGGCGACAGAGGGGGATGAGAGGAGCGTGGCCCGTGGGTGGCGCGTGCTGTCATCCCGCACCTCTGGGACAGAGGAGGGTGGCAGTGGCGGGACCCGAGGGTGGCGCGCACTGCAGCCCTCGGACTCTGTCGGCTCAGGATTGGGGAATTCAATTCTGTCTTCAACCACATCAGAGTACTGCTTGTCGTTGGACAAGTAGCGGGGAGTGGAGAACAAAAGATTCTCCCCCGGCCCTCCACCGGGGGAAGGAGTGGCCCTGCTACCAGCTCCTGGGACAGAATTGAAGCCAACCCTGAGCAGCCCGTCTCAGGGGCGCCGCTTGGCCTGGCGTTTAGCGGGCGGCGGGGCTGGAGAGGGCTGTGGCGCCTTCCTGCGGCTTCCTCCACGACGCGGCCCAGATGAAGGCTGCTGCTGGGGCCGTGCGGGAGGAGCGGGAGCCGCGGGAGGGCGCCCTCGGCGATGGGCAGGCTGAGGATTCTGTGCCGACGGCTGAGCAGCGAAGCGTCGGGGCAGAATGTGCTCGCCTCAGTCTGCTTCTGGTGGCCGAAGCCACCCCGCCGAAGAGCCCAGCCTGGGACATGGGGGAGCTGAGAAAGTGAATTCCCAGATCCCCTCACATCAACCTGGCTAAGCCCATAACTGGACCACTCTTGTGGACACCACCTGATCCAGGAACACGCAGGTACCGATGTCGCCCGAGAGCGAAGTCAGTAGTGTGCGTGGCGGAATGACCAGGCCAGGCATGGGAGGCATAGCGTCCCAGCAAGGGGGCGTGGTCGAGTTTCCGCATTCTGTCAGTGTTGGCTAGGGAAGGACCAGCGTTCCACTGCGGCCGTGTTCTGACAGAACTCCAGAGTCAGCACTGCCTCGAAGGCGAAGGCGACACACAGGACTGCATGCCTGTGTCATAATAGTGACAGAGAACATACAGACCAGGATCGCCTCACGATCAAGGGCAGCGAAGGCGGAGGACGCCCGCGGGCCGCAAAAGTCACGTGGACTCCCGCAGGCCGGAAGCGTCCTGATGCACATCCGGGAAGCCTACAGCGCTCGGGGGGAGGATGCCACTCCAACCGATGCTTTCAGCTGCCCGGGAAAGCATGGCCATCAGCTCTGGATCTGACTCGACTAACGCTGACACTCCCGAGGGAGGCAGCGCAGTCGAATCCTCATTTCCAGAGGAATCAAGCCCGCCTTATGATGCTGTGAGTGACATGACACCATCTGCTGGAGTCCCGAATGAAAACACTGGGTCCCTGAGAGGAACCAGGCACACACGGAAGCTCCACAGTTTGCGATGTGGAGGGGGGCGTGGCCCGAGGAAAGCTCGTCGGAATTATGCCACACCATAACCCTCAGATCACCCTGGCCACCAGCCAAAGTATCCTTCACATTTAGGAAGAGATAGATTGGGGTGTGGCAGAGGGGACTCTCACACAAAGATGATTGAGTCTCGATCTATAAACATCGCGATGGTCATGTTCCCGTAATGAAAACATAACTCATCCACGAGCGCTGCCGAGCGCGATTAAGCCCAACACGCAAAACAGCGCTCGCGACCGTTAAACAGATGAGTCACGTGCCCACATCCAGTAATACACGGGCGAACCGTCTTGAAAAAGACGTGCCGCGTGCAGCTCTTTTAGAGAGAGGAAAAGCTCAGCAGTGTGCTGAAGCGCCCAGGGAGAAACACACTCACTGTCGGCAGATCACTGCACAGATCAGCAGCAAGCAATGCGATCTCGCTGGAATACGCCATCACACAAACACACTGAAGAGCCGCTCGTCTCGTAGAGTGAAGATGATACAGAATGGCTTGTAGGAGTGAAGAAAACTCTTGGCTCCGAAGCGAAAACATATCTGCATTATGCCAGCGTACTTCCTTTATACCCCCTGCGGTGGGCGGAGATACGCTATGCAAATTCCGCTGACCCATGGCATTTCATTGCCATTGGCTCGTTTTATATACTCGAAGGAAACCCCAATCGTCGTCATCCGACGTAACTCGGAGTGACCACGAAAGGGAACAGGAAAGTAATGCAAGACAGTTTGTTTCCAGAAGAAAATAGCTTCACAGTCCAGCTTAAGTCAGTTCAGTGGTGATTCATTTTGTTGTATAAATAAATAAATAAATAAATTTAAATGTGTATATAATATATAGCCACTTTGGAGAAAACCGTGATATCATCGTCCAGCTCAGTTCAGATCTCATATAATAGTGTCAACGCAGGCAGATCAATAATATTGTTGAATATTAAATAAAATATCCCCAACTAAGCAAGCTAAAAGCCAATTGTGAAAAAGGTGACAAATGTTGTTGTCTGCAATTTGTAAAACTTCACAATACAATTTGAGATATTCTGAAATGTTTGGTTCATTTTTCTTTATTTGCTCCATTAAATTTATTGCTGGGAAAAAATTAATCGCGATTAATCGCATCCAAAATAAAAGTTTGTGTTTGCATAATATATGTGCGTGTACTGTGTATAATTATTTTGTATATATAAATACACACATATCCATGTATATATTTAAGATTTTTATTTATTTATATATAAATTATTTATATTTATATATAATATAAATTATGTATAAATGTATATACAGTATATACATGCAAATATTTCTTAAATAAATACATGCATATGTGTGTATTTGTACATACAAAATAAATAATTATACACAGTACACACACATATATTATGCAAACACAATCTTTTATTTTGGATGCGATTTATTTTTTCCCAGCACTAATTAAATTCCTTTGTTTATTTCATTAAATATTCAGATGTTTTTGTGAACGTATATGTTCAGACTGGATGTTTATTTTGTCCTGTTTTTATAAAAAAATATTTGATTAAGAGACTTTTTTTCATGCAGTGGTTTTAAGGCCCTGACACAGCCGACGTGAGTCAACCTATAGAGTTGGCTTTAGTCATTGCTAGTTCTTTGACGTCGGTTTTGTATTTCAGGGCCTTAAGAATTTATTTATTTTTCTGTACAAAAAGCTTGTTTACTGTAGCCTAACCTAGTAGTCCAGAGATAATTCAACCCTGAAGTCCTCCCTGGCCACCCCTCCCTCTGAGAACAGCCAGCACTGTGTTAGTGTCAGTCATTAACATATGAAAGGTCTTCACACCTAACAGTCGTCAGTCCTCTCACACCCAGCAGTGTTTCAGCTGTATATGTCCGTGAAATTTCACGGATTCCTTTTTTTTTTTTTTTTTTACCTTTATTTTTACAGGCAAGTCATTAAGAACAAGTTCTTATTTACAATGGCGGCCTGACAAGTGGAATAACCACTTAGGGAAAGGGGAAGTAGAGTTAAAAAGTACAAAACATTATAGATACTTGCAGGTAAGCAATTACATAAATACAATTGAAAACTCAACACAGTAGACAACAGACCACATTGACCAGCTATATGTATATAGAAATGATGAATGGAGCTACATAGAAATATTTGCTGAGAAAAAAAAAAAAAAAAAAAACTTCTTCTTTCTTTCTCCTCCCTTCCCCTTCCTTCTTTTCTTCTTTCCTTTTCTTCTCTCCTTTTTCTCTTCCTTTTCCTCCTTTTATTTTTATTTTTGACTATGAAGAGAAACAGCTACATGTGTCCGTGAACAGGTGTGAAATAACAGATTTAAATGATGAAGTTGAAATTTGCTTATCAATTTTGAGAGTATTTTGGAGCGAATTCCAGTCTCGAGCGGCAGCAGATTGAAATGATATTAGACCGATGGCTGTTTTGGTTTTGGGAATTATTAATTGAAGATAAAGTGAAGCCCGGGTATCATAAGTGACGGGCTTTGGCTGCAGCAGGTGACCTAAGTAAGGCGGTGAGTGGCCAAGAATGGTCTTGTAAATGAAAGTGAACCAGTGAATTTTACGGCGATTGTGAAGGGAGGACCAGTTGACAGATGTGTAAAGAGCGCAGTGGTGTGTGTTGGACGGAGCATTTGTGGCAAACCTGATAGCGGAATGATAAAGAGTGTCAAGTTTTGACAAGGTGGAATTGCAAGCAACCCTGTAAATGGTATCTCCGTAGTCTAAAATGGGTAAGATGGTCATTTGAATAAGAGTAAGTTTGGCAGAAATGGGTAATGAAGAGCGGTTTCTGTAAAGAAAACCAAGCTTGGCTTTAACCTTAGATTGCAGCTTAGATATGTGGGTAGAATAAGTAAGAGATGTGTCCAACCAGATGCCCAAGTATTTATATGTAGTGACTTGTTCTAAAGTAGCCCCATTACAGGTGGTGATGTTAAGTGCTGGTGGAGGCATAGTACCCTTTCGGTGAAACCACATGATTTTTGTTTTGGAGGTATTGAGACTGAGGTTGAGTTGTGTAAAGGATTGTTGAAGTTGGTAAAAGCTTTCTTGCAGGGTAGCTTGAACAGCATCAGGGGAGGGACCTGTGGCATAAAGAACTGTATCATCAGCGTATAAGTGAATGAAAGAATTGCCAGCTGCCGATGGAATGGTATTAATATAAATTTAAAAAAGAGTTGGAGCAAGGATAGAACCTTGGGGCACACCCCTGATGATCGGGAGAGAATGGAATACAAGGTTTTCTAATCTTACACTTTGAACCCGGTGTGAGAGAAAATTTGTGAATCAAACCAGTGAGTGATCAGTGACACCAATGCTGCTGAGTCTGTCAATGAGTATGTTGTGGACCACAGAATCAAAAGCTTTTGCAAGGTCAACAGCGCAGCGCAGTGTTGTTTGGTATCTAACGCAGATGTAATACCATTGAGTACTTTAGTGGTAGCTGTAACACAACCATACCCTGATCGGAAGCCAGACTGTGCCCCGGATATGATATCGTAAGTGTTCAGATAATTGATAAGTTGTTTGTTGACAAGTTTCTCCACAATTTTAGACACACAAGGCAGGATTGAAATTGGCCTGTAATTGTTTAGATCAGCCTGATTACCGCCCTTATATAGTGGAAGCACCACCGCTTCTTTCCAAGCCGGTGGAATCTCGGATGTATGGATGGAGAGATTAATGAGTGCTGTTAATGGAGCCGCAATGACAGGGGCAGCAATTTTAATAAAAAAGGCGGCAAGATCATCTGACCCAACTGCTTTATTGTGGTCCAGAGCGGTCAATTCTTTCAGGACTTCCTCCATTAAAACAGGGCGGATGGAAAAACTGTGTAGAGGTGCAGAAAGGCTGCAGGGATTAGAGGCTACAGGAGCTGTAGCAGTAGAGATGAGAGCTTTGGGAACAAAGCCTGAATTTATGAAGTGGTGATTGAATGCGTTAGCCATGGTGTTTTTATTAGTGACAACTATATCATCCACTTTTAGTGACAAAGGAATGGTCCGGGGTTTGTTTTCAAGTTTTTTCACCGTGTTCCAAAACGCTTTTGGATTTGCTCCACAAAGTGTGAACTGTTCTTTAAAGAAGCCAGCTTTAGCCTCCCTCACCGCTTGTGTGGCCTTGTTCCTGATTTGTCTAAATAAAAGAGTGTCTTCAGCAGATTGTGTCTTGCGGGCTTTGCGCCAGGCTGAATTTTTTTGTTGAAGCAGAACAGCTAGGTCACGGTTAACCCATGGGCTGTTGCTGTTTTTTATGCGTATCTTTTTGTATGGCGCATGTTTGTTGATCACTGCAGTAAAGCCTGTTTTATGCTTCTGCGTCGAACTGCCGCCGTAGCTACGTCGTAGGCTGTGTGTAGCGCGCGTACCCTACGGCGTACCCTGACGTGCACCTCTCCAAAAATGTAACAACGCGTCAATTCTACGCGGACACAAGCGCTGTGATTGGTCTGCCAGAACCCCTCCCTCGGGGTTTCACACGCTCCCTAGGTACGCGTCAACGCGGACAACGACACAGAAGTATAAATTAAAACCAACACGTTGCCTACGGCGTATAGGCTCCGGCGTAGGTCCGACGCAGAAGTATAATGAGGCCTTAAGAAGGTCTTTAAACAACAACCATGCGTCACTCACAGTGGGAATCAGGCTGACTCTATACCAACTCACATGGGCCAAATCACACAAGAAAGCTTGAGCGTCAAAAAATTTTAGGATACGCTTAGTAGTGATTATGACAGGATGTTTGACAAAAAGTTGTTTTCTAACACAGGCAATGAAACAGTGGTCGCTGAGATCATTGCAAAAGACACCCGGTTGGTACAAGAGTGGGGCGTTAGTGAGCACAACATCTATCAATGTGGCCTTATCACAATTTTTTGTGTTGTATCTAGTAGGCAGGTTTATGATTTGGTGAAGGTTTAGGCAGTCGAACTGTTGTACAACTTTCTCAGGGGGCTTAAGCATGTCCCAGTTTAGATCGCCCAGTAGGATCAACTCAGACCTGGTGAAAGGTACAAGAGCATTGCCTAAGGCCTCTAGAGTACATGCTGGTGCAGATGGAGGGCGATAGCAGCCAGCCACAGATAAAGAAAAGCTGTTTGATAATTTAATGTTAAGGACAAGAAGATCATTCTGTTTGGGTATAGACTTTGCCAGGGCTATACTACATTGAAGATATTCTTTGGTGAAAATTGCCACCCCCCCACCCTTAGATGACCTATCCTGCCGAAACAGGTTGTAACCAGTTAAATACAGGTCAGGGTATAGAGTTGCGCAACCATGTTTCGGTGATCACTAAGACATCAGGTCTAGAACTCTCAACCCATACTTTAAGCTGGTCCAGTTTAGGTAATATGCTTCTTGTGTTTACATGCAGGAAGCCAAGATTTTTGCGCTTACAAAAGTCTTCAAAACTTAGGTCATTTAAGGCCACATGACCCATAGGAGAAGCAACACCAGAAAGAACATCAGAAGAAAAAGACGGGCCAGGGTGGACATGAACATTACCAGAGATCATAAGCAGTAATATAATCAAGGCCCGATAGAGCACAGCTGAGGCACTATAGTAGTGGTGTTTTAACAATACAGTTGAGTGCAGTTTGTTAGGTAAAGCAATAATTCTAATAAGCGTTCTCATCATAAAACATGACAGTAGAGCCGGGGCAACAGAGAATTTGTCAGGCATTAGCCCAAAAGTCCGTAAAATCATTAAGGAGGCAGAGTCTCTATCATGTGAATAGACATGGTGTGCTTTACTACCTAACTGAGCTAGGACTTGTTGTTTGACTACACATGACATAACGCGAGGCACTGAGAAATATGAGAAAAGTACTGAGAGAATGCAAAATAGTTTGAGTGTATCCATGGTTCAACACCAAAACAGAAAGTCACAAAGTCCGTGAGAGGAGCTTTTTCCAGAGTGGCTTTTTTCAGAGTGGATCCAGGTGGAACCACACAGCTAGCCAGCTAGGTATCCATATTAACACTGTGGTGGAAGTAATGCTGCAGATAAAATAATTTAATTAAAACCAGCCGTATCTAAAACATCAGGCTATATCTTAAAAACCAGCAGTTTAGAACAAAGAAGCACTTTCCTTCATTATAGGAGAACAAGCCCGTCAAACTCAGCGACACATCTGCACTCGAGCTCCAGTAGATAAGTAAGCTCCAGGTTCCAACCAGTCAGCATGAAGCAGATCCTCCAAAGACAGCACGGTTTCAGGGAAATTTCCGTACCAGCTTATATGAAAGCTTAGAAAATGATCAATTTGTAATTTTTCCATAAGCAAACAAATTTCATCCACAGACAGAGAGACAAGCTGCCATCTTGGATTTGAAGGAAACAGGAAGTGAAGTGAAGTTGACTACGAGCATTGCTGGGATGAAGACATTTCACACGCCATGTGAACATTCCTGTACATGTCCGCATTTGTGAGGTTTCCGGGTTTATCTGGAAATATACTGTTCCATGTTACTCTGATCCGCTTTTTCCCACATACATCCGGCAAACATCAAATTACACAGGAGTTTACCATGCCCGTATTTTGCCGGATTTGAGTCTTTTCATGCAGTGTTGGTCTCCCCAGCGTGATCCCAATTCGTCAGGGTAACTCCCCCGTCGGAGTTCCCTGATGACGAAAGGGAACTTTAATATACTATCTTGTGTACATTGCAAAATAAATACCTAGAGTACATTAAAAAAGTACAGCAGCAGATATAATCTCTTGAACAAAATACATAATAAAGATCACTGAAATGCTATGGCAGAGCTATATATATACACTTTTGAAGAACATTTCTGTTATACCTGTATTACTGAAAAGTACACTATGAATATTACATCACTAAATAAATAATCCATCTGAGTTTGATCATAATTCTGAATATGATCTGGATGAAGCCTGACATAAACATGATTTTCTCAGCTTTTTGCTCAAATGTTTTTATTATTATTAACCCTCTGGGGTCTGAGGTGTTTTTGGGGCCCTAGAGATGTTTTGACATGACCTGACATTTGTGCTTATTTCAGCTACTTACAACATACTATTGGCCAGCATGTAATTTTGTTGTATTAAGCACAAACTCTGCTACAATAATATGTAAGCAAAATGGATGTACATGTTTGCATTTTATAGAAAAAAAATATTATGCGTGGTTAGTATGTTTTGGGAAAAACATTGTCACTGCAATAAGGCCATTTAACACATACTGAATAGTTGTCCACAAGACTTTGGAATTACTATTCTTGTAGGCTAGAATTTTTTCTACAAAATGAGGTGAAAATCATTCTGACCACTCTTTCACAAACAACAATATAACGTGTGTTTTTTTGTGTCAGCACTGCTGTATGCGTGGGCCATGAATATTAATGTGATTCACACCAGGGGTGTGACTAAAGACACTCCCCCCATGGCTAATGGGCCATCAAGGTGCTGTGAGGCAGCCTGAACAAAGAATGATGTACTAAGAATGATTCACTGATGAATAAAAAGTTAAAAAGAACAACATTTATTCAAAATAGAAATCTTTTCTAACAATGGAAAGACTTAAAGTTATTACTATCACTTAATACATCCTTTCCAAAAAAGAAAGAAAAAAACCCCAAACTTTTGTTTTTTTATAAAAAAAATGTATATTCAAAGAATCCTGAAAAAGCTATCACAGCTTATAAAAAATATATTATGCAGCACAACGGTTTCCAACACTGATTTAAAAATCATTGCCGTTTTCTGTGACACACCATAGAGCTGTTATAAGTTGCTCCATAAACTCTTTATGGGACAAGTTACCATGTAGCTCTTTGTGCACAATGAAAGAGTTGGTGGAAGCAATGTCTAAGAAGTGTAGAAAAATCTTACTGTACCACTTCATGGTTATGTGCTGTGTTGTGTAGTACTGTAACAGCTGATCAGACAGGTCAACACCCCTCATGTGTTTGTTGTATGCAGTCACAGGTGCAGGACATGGAAATGTCTTTGTCCTCCATGTATCTTGTGTTTTCACCCTCATCTGCGCAGTGTCTCCTGTATAAGCAGAATGGATGTTTTTTGTCATTTCACACAAGAATAGATAGGCTACTTTTATATTATGATGATGTAAACACAATCGTCACTGCGAGTATCTGTTGATGGGTATCCCCACGCATTTAGTGACACGCAATGAACGGATTGTTCGCGAACGACACACATCACTACATTTCAAACATTTACACCTGTATTCACAAACATCCGTGCATAAGGCAGTATTGAAGCGTGTCATAGGCTAACCAAAACCGAACATTTATATAAAAATATAATGTAGACAGTATCACATATTTTACCAAAGGCTGAAATATATTTGCACTAAATCACATTATATAACCTAAGCAGATATTCGCAAACAAGCTACATTACGCATAAGGAAGTATTTTAGCATTATAATCAGAGGCGGACAGAGTACACAGCTACATTACTTGAGTAAAAGTACAGATACCTCTTGCTAAATTTTACTCAAGTACAAGTAAAAGTACTACAATCAGATGTCTACTTATGTAAAAGTACTAAAGTACTTGATTTTAAAAGTACTTGAGTATCAAGAGTACAAGAGTAAATTTTTTAAATATTGCATTACTACTGCCACAGTGCTTACATTGGTAAACACAACAAACACTTGAAGCGAAAACTATCATTAACTTGTTCAGAAAATTGAAATAGTCTGGCGAGGTGGGGCCACGGCTTGGCACATTCCCGGGATGCTATATTTTTTTTTCCCAGGATGGTAGGGGAAGACTCATGAATATTCATTAGGGAAGTCATCCCTGACTGGTCTGATGACCTACCCCTAACCCCACCCCTAAACCTACCCGTCACTGGTCTTATGACCTCCATAACCCCGCCCCTAAACCTACTAGACTTAACCTAGTCACTGGGGTTAAGACCAATCAGGGATGACTTCCCTAATGAATATTCATGAGTCTTCCCCTACCATCCTGGGAAAAAAAATATCGCTCCCGGGATGGACCTGCTGGGTCTTCATCCATTGTTTCGTCCATGGTTTCGTCTCTTATCTAAATCTGACCACGGAGTTGACTTGAACATGACTTGATTATTGAGGTGATTGCTGATAGGCTGTCCCAATCATTGGCGCCTGCACAATCCAATCACATTTGAGAGGGTTTCCAAGGTGATTCTTTTTTCCTTTTTTTTTATTTTATTTTTTTATATGTAGTAACAGGTACTCACAGTTATGGATAGAAATGTAGTGGAGTAAAGAGTACAATATTTGCCTCTCAAATGTACTTAA
Organism: Rutilus rutilus; assembly: GCF_951802725.1. Lineage (NCBI taxonomy): Eukaryota > Metazoa > Chordata > Actinopteri > Cypriniformes > Leuciscidae > Rutilus > Rutilus rutilus. Next base: position 46,759,310 of record NC_140214.1, on the reverse strand, counting down.
GTCATGAGTAAAGTCATGAGTACTCCCCAAAAATGATACTCGAGTAAAGTACAGATCCCTCAAAATTGTACTTAAGCACTGTACTCAAGTAAATGTACTCAGTTACTGTCAGGCTCTGATTATAATCAGTGTCATAAGCTAATCAAAACTGAGTGAAATATATATGAAGTATAAATTTAGCACTGAAAGGTTGCCTACCAAACTAGTTCACATTTCAACATGTGTCTGTCTATTTATAGATGCATATAGGCTACATGTACGATATTAGGCTTAGTTCATGTTTTTACTCCAAACTCATTTCATAACATACATTTTAATCTGGCACGACCAGTTTAACATGTTTTACCTGTAAAATCTTCTCATCTTCAAATTGCGTTCTTCTGAGGTAAATCCGAGGTAAACAGCACAGCACAACACAGTCTTCCAAACTCGATGAAAAGCAGAGAGGAGTAAGTTCCCGAAGTCTCTAATTCTTTGTTTTGAGGTGATGAGGGCATTTACAGGTCTGGGTTCTGCCGCGTGGATCATTTGCATGTCAATCGCTCGTGCACGCGTGGGTGTGGTCACATTATAGTTAATTAGGACGCGTTTGAGAAACTGTACATGCCAATGCTTTCTTACGGATTACTTAAACAGAGAATATTTGTTTTTTATATAATTTACATATTTTAAAAATAGAGACTCCAAGCCTTGTATTGACATGCGTTTTAAGTCTGTGTGACAAACATTCGCTGAGTTACAGGTCATTTTCTGTCGCGTTTCAGAATGAGTTTCACATTGAGAGAGACGGCAGAACGCGCATCATGTTTATTTTTCTTTATTTGGCAAAAAGCACAACACTTTGTTTTTATTATGGATATACAAATAAAAAACAAACTTAACAGGATCGATTGATGTATAACACAAGCATATAAGCTAAAAATTAATATTAGTATTTAGATTTTTTTTTGCACTGATAAGGAAAAAAACGAGTCTATCGCGCCGGCGCGATAGCCGACCTCAGGAGGTTAAACTTTCCCACATTCAAGTGTTGTTAAAAAAGGAATGCATGTTATTTTTTTAAAGCAGAGTGTCGAAAGAGTTAAAAACACAGAGTGAACTTTACAAATGAAAGCATCAGATATAAAGCGTTTTCAGATTACTTAAGTCGTCGTAGTTGAGCCGAACCGTTTGTGAAAGTTGGACTGGTTTTTCACTCAAACCACCATTGTTAGTTAATTGTGTCTTTAAGGTAATTACAGTTGCACACATTGGATCAAATAGTTTGTCTGTAATCTCAGGCATTTCCTACATTAGATCCACAAGCTTTAAGATGTGTGTTTTACAGTGTGTGCAGGGAATGAAGAGCTCTTTAAACACGGCAGTGGAAACTTGTGAAACATCTGTCAGTCTGTGTGTTGCTCCACAAACTTCTGCTTTGACCTGCAGACGAAACACACAATCCTGTCAGTAACGTAAGTTCTTCAAGATTTATTCCTAGTTTAATAAACCATTGTACACAATGGTTACATAATATTCAGAACAACAGCATTCTTGCTTCTGTGATATTGTTCAAATGGAGGATTTCCAAACTTTAATCTTACATTTCACGTATTTCATGCTTTCTAACATTACACACATCTCCTCTAAAGAACATGTCAAGCAAACTGAGGAAACTTTATTTCAACAATCACACAGAAAACAAGTTATGTCATATATTTTCCCCTAATGTTTTTAATAAAGTAGTAAATAGTAAATGAATGCATGTTTTTAAACTAATGACTGGTTTGTTATTTAGTGTTGCCTGTCAAGATTTCATGAAACAATGGCAGAACAAAACACCAGCAGCAACAGATCAAGTGAAGATTTTCATATCAACGGATCAAGTGGAGTACATTATGGCGATGAATGGAGTCGTCAGATATGGGAATTTTACTTGATACTTGAGTCTGCAGACCCATTAATAATCAAGATCATTTCAGCCATTGAGATTCCAATCATAATCTTAACTCTGTTTGCGTTGTGTGCTCTTATCAAATCTCATCGCTCCACTCCAGTGTTTGTTATTCATTTGATTCTTTCAGATCTCATTCAGATCATTTGTAGATTAATAGATACAATCAAAAGGTCAGGGGGTGTGTATAATGCATATGATTATAGTTTGAATGTGGGTCTGTATTTTATGGCATGTGTTGCTTTTGAACGATATCTTCTGGTTTCTCATCCTATCTGGTACAGATCTCATCATTCACTAAAAGTCTGCTGTGTCGTTTCTGTGATCATCTGGTTTATTCCTCTGATCTTTGCAAACTTTACAAACGTTAACTCTCTTTTGTCCCGATCAATCGCCTGTTTAATCCCCTACCCGATAATCATTCTGTGTTTTGTTGGCACTTGTCGCGGTCTTTCACGTGCAATATCACTTACTTCTCTAAAGCGCAAAAAAATTTTGGGCAGTTTGTTCCTGGTGCTTCTGACTTACACTTTTCTCATTCTCCCGAACGTAATCCTAACTTTTATATACATATTTACTTACGACAATGCACAGCAAGGGTTTAGTTACAGCTATACACTGTTTTATATAATTTGGTATTTTTCTGAATATCTCCTGTATCTGAACCCACTGGCTGACTGTGTATTGTACATGTTCTTGAGGCCTGATGTTGGAAGGTTAATTAAGTCTGTTCACTGCTGTTGTAGAACTGACACACATCAGAGTTCGACACACAGCCGGGACGAACACTCTCGAGACAGTAGTGCAGCGTTTGCCTGCTGTGTTTCAATGCAAAAGCCTGCATCTCATTCACAGACCGCCTGCAGTTCAGTTTAAACATCTGCACTCAATAAATGAAGTCAATGTCATTCTTTTCACTGCACACACCCTTCCTTTCTGTGACATTTAGGTTTATTAGAGATAACTCTTGACTCATAAAACTCAAAACTCAATTGCTCTTTTTGCGCTCCATTAAACACATACGGTAAACAGAGTTTTATTAAAGATGTATTGATGTGCCGTTGATGCTTCTGCTGGCGTTCTGTATCAGCAGGACTTTATCATACGATGGAGAGGAGGGTTGTATAAAGCACGGTTTATTCTCATTAATTCCCCCGATAGACTGACAGATCAACAACATCAAGTAGTTTAATGTCATAGTCTTGCTTGTGTTCCTAATGCATGTACATTATACTCTTTTACCAAATAACTACTATTCACGCTATTATTCACAGCACTTGAATATTGTTAGTTTAACTTCTATTGTTCTCCTCATTTGTAAATCGCTTTGGATTAAAGCGTGTGCTAAATGATTCAGTGTAAATGTATTAAAAATATGATTCACTCAAAAATTGACAATGTACATATGCCCTCATGTCGACCTAAAGCTGGATAACTTTCTTTCTTCTGTGGAACATAAAAGACAATATTTAGAGATTTCTTTGTCTATACATTAGAAGTCAGTGGACAGTTTCGGGTGAACTATCCCTAAAAAGTTGGAAGTCACCTTCAGAAACCTGTCAACTTTATTGCCATGACAACGAGCTGAATATTACAGTAGTGAAGAAAACACCTGTTCCTGCGTTTGTGTTCCTGTTTAAATTTCAAGGAGCAAGTGTATCTGCCATTGCAAATTTTACATTATATTTAAAAAAAAAAAAGAGTTATTTAAATCAATAAAAAAAAATTATGTCACACAAAAGACTGGCTTATAAAGTATATATATATATATATATATATATATATATATATATTTATATATATATATATATATATATATATATAGTGCAATGCAATAATGAGTACACCCACTTTGAAAAGTAACATTTCACACAATATGACAAGGAACACAAAGATATATTTCCAAAATGCTCCCAGACTAAGTTAAACACAGGTTCTGTTGTGCCTTTGAACTCAAAACAAAGGCTAATAATATAACTTAAATTATTTTTATTTCAATTTTAGTGAAAGTGGGGTGGAACAAAAGTGAGTACACCCCAGTACATTTAGTGCTTTGTATGGCCTCCATTATTTGCAATGACAGCCCCAAGTCTCCTTGTCATGGAGTGCACAAGTTTACAGCATTTGGCTACATCAATCTTTTTCCATTCTTCAAGGATGACATCTTTCAGAGCCTGGATGTTGGATGGAGAATGATGCTCAACCTGCCTCTTCAGTATTCCCCAAAGATGCTCTATAGGGTTCAGATCAGGTGACATACTTGACCATGGAATCACTCTCACCCTGTTCCTCTTCAGAAAGTCAGCAGTGGCTTTAGATGTGTGTTTTGGGTCATTGTCATGTTGAAAAATGGCACAATGACCAACGGCCCGAAGTGATGGAAGCATCTTAGCTTTCAGTATAGAGCAGTACATTTGAGAATTCATGATGCCATCAATGAAATGCAGTTCTCCAACACCCGCAGCACTCATGCAACCCCACATAAGAACACTACCCCCTCCATGTTTCACTGTGGGCACCATGCATTTTTCCTTATACTCCTCACCCTTGCGACGCCAGACTGTTTTGAAGCCATCAGTTCCAAAAAGATTGATTTTGGGCTCATCACTCCAGAGTATAGAGTCCCAGTAGCCTTCATCCTTTTCAGCATGTGCCCTGGCGAACTCTAGACAAGCTTTTTTGTGACTGGGCTTTAGGAGAGGCTTCCTTCGGGGATGACACCCATGCATGCCATTCCGCTGCACTGTACGACATATTGTGTCACGTGACACATTCACTCCAATTTCAGTCTCTACTTCCTTAGATACCTGTTGTGCACTTGCATGCCGATTTTCCTCAACTTTTCTCATTACAAGCCGCTCCTGCCTGGGTGTTAATTTTCTTGGCCAGCCTGTACGTCTCTGTACTTTGGCTGCAGTTCCATCTGTCTTGAATTTTTGGATCACTTTTGCAACCGTGTTCTTACTGATAAGTAAGGCTTTACTGATCTTCTTGTAGCCCTCACCTCTCTTGTGTAAAGCAATAATCCGCTTTCTCAGATCCAGAGACATTTCCTTGCCATGAGGTGCCATTGCTGACATCAGGAAATGGGAAAGGGTGGTTTGCTTTAGGTAACAGCCTTTTGTAGGCAACTGCCTAATTAATTGTTTTTAATTCAAAACAATTGGTTAATTGTTTGTTCAGGTCCACATTGGTAGCCTAAAACGTTGCTTTACTCAGAGCCCTTCAGTGGGGTGTACTCATTTCTGCACCACCCCACTTTCATTAAAACTGAAATAAAAATAATTTAAGTTATATCATTAGCCTTTGTTTTGAGTTCAAAGGCTCAGGGAACATAGGTTACAGTCGTAACCTGAGGCGTTCCCTTTCGAAAGGGAACTCTACACTACATCAGAATGACACTAAGGGGAACGATATACCAACGCCACCATGCTAAGGGGAGGGCATGCCCAATGGCAGTGACAACTGTCAGAACTCGCAAATTCAAATGAAACGCTAGAGCCACTCACCCTCAGGTCAGACTGGGCTGTCAGTGACAGCACTCCCTACGGTCATAGCCCAAGCTATATGATACCACAGAAAAACCTCCATAAACATAGTTTAGTTAACCTGTTAACCGTTGCCAGAGCGCGGGCGCACTGAAGCGGTTTTTTTTATATATAGTTCAAAGTTACTATCAGATTTAATGTTATACCTTGACAAACTATACATCATTAAAAAGATATAAGACTCAAGTTTCAGAATTTGACCACTATTGTATTCTGAGAAACTTATAGCGACAGTTATTTCTTAATTTGTGTCAGGAGTTATGAAATGAAAAAATGAGTCGATACCTTTGATATGAATTATGCGCGTCAGCCGCTTTCATTCATAAAAAAACTCCTGTGCTGTCGTCATGACAGCGATACACAAAACAACGTCCTTCTAGGCTTTAGCTCAAAAATGTGCAGATTTGGAGAAATATTGATATATTCTCATAGGTTTACATCAGATTTCTATAGACAGGAATAATATTTATTGAATTTATACCCAAATGCGTCGATGTAATCATTATGAGCGTTTGCATACTCTGTTAATGTGTTTTCAATTCATACCAATAGCCTGAGGGCGCCCTCGCCGCCCTGTGCACATTAGAACATGAAGAAGTGCCATAATCATGTGACAATCCAGGAAGCCTCGAACACACACACAGCTAACAAGAGATTGCGCTGTAACTATGGCTGTAACATGCAGATACAGACATTTTGAAGACAATAAACATGTTTGCTATGATATTTGAGTTACCTGTGTTTTTCAATCCATGCCAGGTATTTCCATAATAATAGATTATATTTATAATGTAATGCTAATCTATAGAGAATCGTTGTGCAGAACACTATCCAATAGTATATTTTCTGTCTGATTTTTTATCTGAAGCCAAATTAGATCACAGAAAATTATTTAAAATACTCGATTTGCTTTATAAAGTAAGTTTATAAGCACAAACATGGTTTTAATCTCATAAATTGTCGTGTATTGATGGTGTGCTAAGCTAACATGCTAGCTAGCCCTAGGTGCACCTGCCACCTAGAAGTTATATTTTTATTATTTTTTGAATGCTTACTGAAATGTTTCTTTATTCAAGAAATGCATTTGATACAGTTTAAAATGTAAGGGTGAACTTTGAGAAAAGAAATTAGTGACTGAAACCATATGAATAGCCTGTGAATAGCCAGTCGTTAGTAACTATAATGCAGACAAAAGAAGTGCATATTTACAGCCATAACCAGGCTGGAGAGGTGTGAATGTGTGCATGGGGAGACTGAGACTGAATGGGGATCGTTTGCACCACAAAACAATAAAGACAATATACTGGATAGATGGTTAGAAGATGACAATAAACATCAGTAGCATTTTAGCGTCAAATCAAAATAAAGTCACATGACATGGTCTTGAAAAACATTTCACTAAATACAGAGTTTTGGACTTATTATCTTAAGATTTTAAACATAAAATGTTTAGACATGTGGCATTAGCTGTAGTGCATTTCTAGATTGCTCCAGTGCCAACTTCAATTTTATTTTCATGAGGATATTTCATAAAAAATAATTTCTAATAACTTTACAAAACTTTGAAGCTATTTATAACAATTTTTGTCATTATGACAAAAATTAATTCTACATTTACAATAAACTGCCAGGTGTCAGCTTTCAAATGAGATCATACTTGTGCTTTTAGTACAAAGGGTTCATGAACTGTATCTGTTTCAGTTTGGGTATGTCATTTCTTGGGATTTTTCAAAAGTGGGGTTGCAGCTTAACAGGTTAAAGGTCTACCTGGGCCTGCTCAAGGGCCTAGAACCACAACTTCAACTTCTTAGAAGGGGTCCCTTCTAGGGAATGTGGCTAGGGAACCTGAGGGAACCCCAGCCAGTCACTATTCAGGGGAACATGGCACCTGAAATGCCACCAGGCAGGCCTGACCTGGTGTCACTATATAAGACACTACAATCTGACCACTTCCTGTCTGTCCGAAGACAGAGCCTCTGGACACTTGCCTTTCGGAAGGCATCCAACCCGAGGGACTGCGAAGCAGGCAGTGAACCACTCGGACCGGATCTCAGAGACGGGATATCCTGGAGAGTATGACTCAGCATAGTGCTTTACAACCCTTGCCAGCGAGGGGAGTTTCTCTACTCGATCCACGGATCAACCCAGTGTTTGTGTTTCAAAACACTAAGGAGGCCTGTGAGGGCCTAAGGACTGACCTAACTGGGAGGCCTCATGAGAGGCCTACGACCGACTGACCAGACTCAGGAGACCACATACTCATACTGACCCTCAGTGAGGGGAGGATTAGATCTACCTGGTAGGCAACCAGGCTGTAGCAGGATAAAGAGATTCCAGGAGGGAACCCGTAGCAGAGAGTAAAAACTTGAGTCGAGCCAGGGCGCAAGCTCACCTTCGGTAGCTGCCTGATAAGGTCTGCTAAACTGAAAGTAAGCGGCCACTAGCTTACAAAACCCAGCACCACAGTGAAACTACTCAGGGAGACCTGGAGAGGCCTACTACCTGACAACCACAGTATGTGGAAGCTCACCTTCAGAGAGGCCTGGTGAAGCCTACTACCTGAAAAACCATGCTCAGTGGAACACACAGTAAGTGGGAGCTAATCCTCCAAGGAGGCCTGGTAAGGCCTACTACATGACAACCACAGTATGTGGGAGCTCAACTTCAGGGAGGCCAAGTGAGGCCTACTACCTGATAACCACAGTGCATGGGAGCTCACTACAGAGAGGCCTGGAGAGGCCTACTACATGACAACCACAGTATGCGGGGGCTCAACTTCAGGGAGGCCTAGTGAGGCCTACTACCTGATAACCACAGTGCATGGGAGTTCACTACAGAGAGGCCTGGAGAGGCCTGCTACATGACAACCACAAAACGTGGGAGCTCAGCTTAAGGGAGGCCTAGTGAAGCCTACTACCTGATAACCACAGTACATGGGAGTTCGCTTACAGAGAGGCCTAGAGAGGCCTACTACCCGTTACCAGAAAAACCACATTAAGTGGAAACTCAAGGTATGTTGGAACTCAACTCCAGGGAGGCCTGGTGAGGTCTACTACCAGAGAACCATGACATGAAGGAGCTTACTTTCAGGGAGGCCTGGAGAGGCCTACTACCTGAAAACCACAGCTGACAGTGGGCCAGACTGGCAGTCCAGTTGACTGTCTATGGGGCTTTGCCTTCAAGGAGGCCTTATGAGGCCTACTACCAGATAGTTCAACCTCAGGGCCACTTAGTACCACAGTATGAGGGATTTAGCCCTCAGGGAGGCCTAGTAAAGCCTACTACCTGACCCCCACAAAAAATGTGGGAGCCCATCTTCAGGGAGGCCTGAAGAGGCCTACTTCCTGAAACAGTCTAATCAGCTGGATGTGACTGCTGCTGGGGACTCGCCTAACAGGGAGGCCCGGTCGAGCCTACTAGCTGATAGCGAGTCTTTCTGCTACTTTAAGGCGAGACACGGCAGGCAAAAACATAGTTTTTTTTTTACTGGTCAATTTTGAGATTTTTGGATATTTGTCTTCAATAACATGTCTTCTTTCAGACTTGTGTTGAAAAAAAGTCCGAAATACACATTTAGGTCTTTATTTTATTACACTTTGCCTATTTGCGTCTGTAGATTTCTCATAAATTCAACAAAAGTTTGCGTTCTTAATCAACATGCTGCTCCGCGATCTCTGCCGGCACCCTTTCATCACAAGCACCGTTAGGAAGCTCTCTCTCTTGTGTACAATCCTGTCGGATCCAAATATGGTCATTTCCTTTTTATCAGCAACCAATCGCGAAAGTAAAAGGGCTGAATGCGCAATCTCATTGGCTGATGAAAAATCTTTAAAGCCCGTTTTCTCAAAATGACTTTTCTCTCATACTCTAAGTTCGAAATCTCCACTTCAGTAGCACCTATATACACCAAACCTTCCAGTCTTGTACCTAGTTATATTATGAAGACATTTACAGAGGGATTTGTAAATATATTATTCCTAGCCTGATTTATATAACATTTTATTCCAAAAAACATGGCGAAAATCATTTTTCTAAGGCTATTGACAGTATTTTCTGATTTACAGGATAACAAAAGTAGATATCCATAAATCCCTCTGTAATTTTTTCCCATCTAATATGTGAACACAATGAAAAAATAATTTTTAACCTGGCTTTATCCAATACTCAGATTTCGTTTTTTAAAATATATGCAAATTAGTGCATATTTGATTAGATATTGCCTAATTTGCATATTTAAGCATCAAATTACAGAAAACTTGTAATACATTTTTTTCTCATCTTAATGTAGGTAATCAACTGGAAAAGTTTCATGGTGATATCTGCTAGTTAAATTTTTTACCCTATTCACCTGTAGTGTCTCGCCTTAATGAACACTGCTGGAACCATACTATTAAAAACTTTTCCTATAGTTTTGTCCTAGTGTATGCTCCACAATGTTGTGACCCACCTCCGAGGAGGCCTGTTAAGACCTACTACTCGGTGAGCCAACCACCGAAGGTGAGCTGTCCTAGGAGCCCTATATTAGGGGCTACCCGGTCAAGGAGGCCTGCTGGGGCCTACTACCTAACTGTGCAGCCTTCATGGCAGAAAAACTGTTACTACAGCGCTTACAGCATCCTGGTACCTATTCACATTGCCAAAGGCAGTGTACTCAGCACAAAGCAATACCCTCATAGCAGGGGAGTACAACATACACCACTCTGCCTAGTGGAGGCCCCATTTTGAGGGCCTACCTACTAAATGCATGGGCGTCAGCTCATGGCAATGCCCTGGCTTCAAGGGAGCGGAGTTCGAATACCGGAATGAAATGTAGTTAGAACTCCCTGCTCAACCGGAGCCATCATGGTGTGAGGTAGATAATACAGAGCTGAGAATGGATTACTCAAAACTACCCTGCGTTAGCGGGGGAGTAACACCAAATGCCCCTGAAATGTTAGACAGGGAGCAGGCCTGCAAGTGGCTCCAAAGGGTGACAGGATTGTCCTGTGCCCAGCCTGGGGAAGCGGGGCTTGCTTGCAAGCCAACCAACCTTCACCATCTTTCGAGCGGTTCAGCTCAACGGGCTAAGTGGAGCCAGCTCTAGAGGCCTAATCCAAGTAGCTCTGTTCGGCAGGGTCTGGCAAACTATCACATCGCAGAGCGAAAGACAGCCTAACCCTGCCTAAAGGATCATACCTCAACTACCCTGAATGCAGTGAAAGGGGCGGGCCTTGGCCAACAACTCCCAATTAAGGGAGGAGGCTGAAATCTAGGGGAGGAAGCCTAACACATAATGAATGCGGCAGCTATACTTAGCAGAACGCCTCCAACATCCCAAACCTAGCCTAGGCCAGCTACAGAGGCGGCCCGGGTTAGGGCCGACCTATAAGCATAGATCTACCTGAGGGCTCGGAGGAGCCACAGCCTACTTGATTGAGAGGCTGTGAAACACTCAACCTACTGACACCTTACAGAGCTCAGGGAAGTGAAGTACTCAGGATACCACTGTCACAAACCAATAGGTAAGACATAAGATCTATCTGAAGCGCCAGCGTCAGTCTAAACCTAAAGCCCAACTACTCTACCCCAGGGTGGCTAACAGCCCTGAGGCTAAACAGAAATGAGCGGTGGCCCACCACGCATAAAAAATGTTATGACAGGAAGGCCATCACATACTCAGAACGGAAGTCAATTTTCCTTGAGCTTCTCGTTAATTCGTTCCAACCACCAACTGGGGAGGCTTCAGGGCCCTGAAGTCTCCATACTTTACCTTTTTTATTCCTCTAAGAATGACCCCTAGGTCTATACAGGGAACAAGGCTTCTGTAGAGAGATACAAATCAGTGTTAGTTATATACACAAATTCTCAAAAACCAAAAAGTTCACCTGCGGCGTGCGGAGTGAAGACTTCACCAGAAAGGTCTCAACGAACCTGGGGTCCACCACTTTTACATGCCTAAAAGAGGCGCTCACATCAACCAGTTGCTACAGTGGGCCATCATAACATAGTTCTAATCATAGGCCCAACCCCAGGGCTGGTGTAACGTAAACGCCTGGGGAGTCAAGAAGAGGGAGAGGGCCGGTAGAAAAAGCCCTCCAGGGAGATCAAACCCTTACTTCCGCTGAGCGTTGCTACGCTTGCGCTGAATGACCTCCCTTAAGTCCCTCTTCCTGCGGGAGGCTCGCCTTCTCTGCATCCTACTCCTCCCTGGAGGGGGCGCACGAGAGGCAACACTAGACCTCTGGTCCTGTCTATGGTCCTCAGACCAAGACGGACCAGGTCCTCCCGCCTGCCTGGGCCGGGGCCCGGATCTCAGCGGTATACAGGTTTTAAATGCGGCTGAGCGCGCGTTCGCCTACCTAAACTTTCCAACCACCGCCTCAACGGAGGTGCCAAAAAGTTTAGTAGGCGAAACTGGTGAATCAAGGAGAAGGACTTTTTCCTTCTCCCCGATATCAGCCAAGTTGAGCCACAGATGCCTCTCCGTGGCCACCATCGCTGCCATCGACCAGCCGATCGCGGCAGCAGTCTGTTTAGTGGCCCGGAGAGACAAATCTGTGGTCCGGCGCAACTCAGCGACCGCCTCAGGGGACAGCCCCGTCCCCTGGTCGAGATCCCGCAGCAGATCAGCTTGGTAGGCTTGGAGCACTGCCATGGTGTGAAGGGCAGCACCAGCCTGACCTGCTGCCATGTACGCTCTGCCATTCAAGCCAGCCGTGACTTTAAGAGGCTTGGATGGCAGAGTCGGAGCTTTTAGTGTCGACGCCCGCCCAGATACGAGATAGTTCGCAAACGTCTCGTCAATGGGCGGCATCGACACATAACCATACTCCCCGATCCCCTCAACATCAGCGAAATTACCCCGCTGATGTCGATGAATACGGGCCGAGTATGGTTTCTCCCATGCCCTCTCGATCTCAGAATGGAGATCCGGAAGGAATGGAAGGCTCCGTTGAGCTGGTGGTCTATGTTCAGGGAGAAATCGATCGTCCAACTGGCCGCGAGCGATCTCTCCCTGAGCGTGCCGCCATGGCAACTGAAGTTTGTCAGTGGCGCGCTCCATAACTTCCACCAACTCAGCGTACATGGAGCAGGATGGCTGACGAGGTTGAGGATCTGATTCATCCTCCTCAGCCATCTCTTACCCAGCCTGAAGAGCACTCGCTGCAGTATCAGTAGGAGAATCGTCTCCGTCATCCACCTGCAGCTCACTCTCGTCAGCCGATGACGCGTCTGAGAGGTGAACAACCCTCTCGAGACTGTCAGCGAGCTCCATCTGGGAGCCCCATGAAGCGCGTCGCCGCTCTGCCTCGGCACGAGCGGGACCCGATCCGCGAGGACCAGATGCTGAACTCTCTCCCCTCGAGAAGAGAGCCAGACGAGAGCGGAGCGTTCTCATTGGAAAACACTCACAGTTTGCACAGGATGCTCCCTCGAGAGCATCCCGTGCGTGCTCTTCACCCAGACAGAACACACACATCTCGTGAGTGTCACCCGGCGACAAATATCTTGGGCACGGGTCAACACATTTCACATATGTTTTAGGACTTGCCTTAGATGTGCATTTCATCTTTGCTGTAGCAGACATTTTAATTAACAGACAAAAACTGTCTCTGAAGACGAAAAAGATGTTGTCATGTTTGCAAAGCGCCCTTTTATACTTGCAGGTCGCACGTTAATCATTCACGTTAATGATTCACGGGCTGTCGCCGGTCAGCATGATTGCTGTGAGTTTATATTTGATTTCAGACACCTGTCACGCCTGAGGCGTTCCCCTACGTCAGAATGGCGCTAAGTGTAGAGTTCCCTTTCGAAAGTTCAGAATTTAAGACATTTTAAGACTTTTTAAGACCCCGCGGGAACCCTGAAGAATACTTCCTCCGCAAAGTCTCAAAATACGTCTTGCAACCTGTTAAATAAATCATAAATAAATGTAATGCCAATAAAACTAAGTAAAACAGAGGACATTAAAATGATTACAACATCTTTAAGATTACCTTTTGCACATTCAGGGTCAACGTCTGTAAAAGTTGTCCTTAATTCTTCGAAGAGGTAATTGGTCACAGCCAGGGTTTGTGATGAATTTATTCTGGGGGAAAAAGTTGCAGGCATCATTAATGAAATTCAGTTTTGGTATTTCAAATCCATATAGTATTAGATTAAACTAACATTTACAGTATACAATACGCAGTCTTACCCGGTTTGTGGATCGTATTTGTGTGGGTTGTTCTCTGAATTATGGAGGCACCTTACAGATTCCTGTAAAGTTTGAAATTAAAAAAGTGTTTAAATGGATTCACAATCTGCATGAACCACAAAACTGAATTTTCAGTTTGAATAAGTTGGCCATCACAGTAAACATAAGAGACAAAACATATCAGTTCATAAGTCTTTAAGATGTCAAGCAGCGCCTCTGATATCTTTCCGGTTCGTGCCGCCTTCTGCCTATACAAGGCCACCAGTGCAGGTGTGTGTTGGTCAAGCACAGCGTAGAACTGGTTCCGTATGTTGAGGTTTGTGATGCGTTGGAACTCAGCACAAAGCTACAAAAACAAACAAAAATAATTATATAAAAAGACTAAAACTCGATTTGCAACAGAAAACACATTTGTGATGCAACATGTTCAGTTAAATTACATTGTTGAGCAACATGGTCACATGCAAAGTGATAGTTCTTACACACAGTGAATAGTGGCATTTGCAGTTCCATTTGAATATGATACATATTAAAAATTTGGCAGTGAAATATGTGTGAAGAGTGGCAAAAAAGAGAAGTGAGTCTGTTTTACCTGTGATTCAATCCGAAGAGCCGGCCATTTCCCCAAGAAGTCCTTCACCTGCACAGATAAAACAATCAATATGAAACCAGTCAAATTATGCAATCAACCTCTTTACAAATTAATGATACAAAATTTAAACTGAATGTAGGCTAACTTACCGATAAAGTTGCTCTCTGGTGACAATGTAGGTCTGCACATGCACACAAAAACAGACAGCAAGATATTGAATTTTTAAGAGACGTTTGATTGATGCTAATGAATTAGGCTCCAAATAAAAGAAATGGTGAAAAATAGTTACAGCCAAAATTAACATTTGAGTCACCTTGATTTTGGGGATGCTCACTGCACTCCTTCCACTTAAACCTATAATGAAAAGACTTTTGTAAAGATTTAATAAAAACTTGCATAGTTCATTCGGTAACTATTATGTCCATAACCTTAACTTTGTTTGAGTAAAAGTTAACATAACTGCTAACGTTAGCCACTAGCTCATTTGGGTGCATGTAGTAGATAACATCACTTTGAACTTGCCAGAGCAAGGCGCTTAACACAAACAATAGCAGCAACACACTCAAAAACAGAAGGACTATCACTTGCTGAAAAGAGTTATTGACTAACGTTAACATTATTGCCCTGCCATGACATTAACAGTAGCTAACGTTACACAGGATATTATCTGTAACTAGCAGGCGGACTGACGGCAATCGCGCCCGCGGCACCGCGCTTGCAACTTAAAAATAGCCTCATCTAACAGTCAAATATCACGTGTAATATGATATTCTTACAATATTACAACAAGCAAAGTAGTTTTGAAGTGTTTTGGTTTACTTACAAGTTGTTTCATTCTTGATACCACGTCGCTCGAGAGGGTAGCCATCTTGGATAGATTTTTCAGGTAACGTCAGCTGCATGTCATGACGTCATATCACGTGATCGACAGTACACTTTAAAATAGTAGTGATGGGAAGTCCGGTTCTTTTCCGCGAACCGGTTCTTTCGGACAGTTCGTTTCAATGAACCGGTTCAAAAAACCGGTTCACCAGTTCGTTTACGTCATCACGTAATGACGTCAATTCTATCATCCCGGCGGATAAAAATACATTCAAATAAAGGCATTTGTAATCATAACTTCAGTTAAATAATAGTACTCATCGTCATAATCATCTTGGATAGGTTTCTTATATTTACGTTTTGAAAATGAACCCTGTAGTAGGCCTAAGGCGATGCGTAAAACGCGGCTGTTTTACATGTCTTGAAGTGAATAAACTGGTCTTCATCATTTTTTTTTTTTTTGTAATTAAATAAACTTACATTTCGCCGAATTCGGCCCCTCATTCAAGTCCTTGGTTCACCCGTGCTCATGTATCAGCACAGCACATAGACAATATAAACACAGCATCAGTTGGCCAAAAGAAAGTTTGGTTCAGAGACGCATGCGCAGTCTCTCCAGCTGGTCGGTTCTGTATCGAACGCGTCCGAAAGAAACAGTTCTCGGTTCTGTACTGGTGATCCGAGAACTGCTGCAACAACCAGTTCTTGACTCGAGAACCGTAGCATATGCCTGTGTGCGAGCTGAGAACTACTGAAACCTTACTAGGTTATAGCCTTCAGTCGACAAAACTAAAAACTTGATGCATGTCTTCAGTATGTTTACGTTATGTTTTGATTAACACATTATAAACATTTACTTTGCACCCTTTAAAACCTTGGCAAGAGTTTACGTCAAAAATGTATATCAACTTACTTAGAAATTAAATGATCTGTTCCAGAAAATAATGTTTTAGTAGGCTATAATAATAAATGTTTAGTTTTACAATCCATTCATTGTGTTTCCAATCTTTAAAATAATACAGTGAAAAGGCAGTAGCCGATGTGATAAACATGTTTCTAACGTGTTTTATTTTGTTACACTTATTGATGTTTAATCAAATACTTAAGAAACATGCATTTCGTCCCTCTGTAAGAATTGCACGCATGCTCAGCTCATCAGCTCATCGGTTCTCCGTATCAAACGCGTCCGAAAGAAACAGTTCTCGGTTCTGTACTGGTGGTCCGAGAACCGCTGTACCTGTACGTTCGGTAGTGCGCGCATGCTCATATCAACTGCTCGTGATCATCACTTCTCTCAGCACATGTCTCAGTTCAGTGAACTGTTGGATTTACTGGAGTAACATATATGCCTACTCCGGGATATTGGTTTATTTTGAGTCGAAGGGACTGTCAGGACTCAGGCATGTCCGAAAGTGAGTAACCTCGTAGTGTTTTTGCGCTGCGCGTCTGTGTTGCACGTCATCACGCATCACACACGTGACCGGCGTCGGCCAATAGTGAGCCTACGTGGTGACGTGTAACACAGACGCGCTGCGCAAAAACACACGCAAACCAACTAGAGGTCCAGAGAGAAGGAAATGAATAGTGGAATAAAGTCGTTATTTTTGTTTGTTTTTGCACACAAAAAGTATTCTTGTCGCTTGATATACTTAAGATTGAGCCACTGGAGTCACTTGGACTATATTAACGATCTCTTTAATAACTTTTCTGGGCCAGCAAGTTTCGGACACCTAGCAGCCTATGGAGAAGTGACCCAGCACTCAGATTTCATCAAAAATATCTTAATTTGTGTTCCGAAGATGAACGAAGGTCTTACGCGGTTGGAACAACATGAGGGTGAGTAATTACTGAGAGAATTTTCATTTTTGGGTGAACTAACCCTTTAAACCCAGGCAATTGGTTGATGAAACATTGATTAAAATTAAGATACAATTAATACCAAACGAAATTCATTTTAAAGAAAGGCTTTATGCTTTCTTTTGTTATTGTTTTTTGTTCAAAGGACTTAGTTTATGGACAAAACGCCTATGGTTTTGGCTGTAGGTCCGGGTTCATATTGGACGGCTTCTGGGTCCGGGCCCGGACCGCGGTCCGCCTGTTAGTGACCTTTGTTTTAGAAGATACTTGTGTGGCGGCAGGTTGGTCCTCTTCGCACATATTTATCAGGTTTTATTACTTGGATTTAGATGCGGACCCTGGTTCCCGGGTTCTTTCCATATGAACTGGTCACTTAGGTCCTAGTTGAGTTTGGTCTGGCTCAAAAAAAAAAAAGGTTAAAGGAGAGTTCCTTGTTGGGCCAGATCTGGCAGTGCTTAGCTTGGCGTGTGTGGTATATCGTTCCCATTGCGTCATCGCTACACAGCGTCGCATGAACCTATGAAAGAGAATGTCTTGGGTTACTTGCGTAACCCATGTTCTCTGAATAGGGAACAAGACACTGCGTTCACTGCCAAGCTCCTCTTGCTGCCGATGGAGCTTCTTCTTCATCGGTGGAAAATCTGAGGAGCAGATGGCACGTTCACTGTATAAGAGTGAGTGACGTAGCACCGCTGAGGAGGCACCCGCACGGTAGCTGACTTCTGGGTACAAATGTGTCCCCAAAATATGGTTAAGTAGGTAAGTAGGCACACATAGATCAGTCAGTCAGGAACAGAGGGGAAAAAGAGGTATTTTGATTTTCTGTTTGAAGTCAATTAAAGAGTAAAGGAGGAGAAGCCAGTGGCACAGGAAAAGAATAATGAGAGCATGTTTGTGTGTGAGGGGGAAGTGAAAATGAGACATGAGAAATTAAAAGAATATTACATTATCCACATCAATTTAAATCAAAGAATATCCACATCAATTTAAAATTCCCAAAGACTCCTCAAAAACAGAGTATGTTTGTATGTGTGTATTTGCTTGTCTATACAGATGTCACCGTGGGACGGAAGTGTAACCAAAAAAAAAATGTGATGCGGTTCTTTCGGGGAAGCACTTCCGGTGCGACACCAGGCCGGTTCCGCTTCTGTGTCATGGCCGACCGGGATTTTCTCGGAGGAAACTAGCGGCAGCTGTAGCGGGTGAGAAGTATTCGAGACAGCGATTGGGACATGTATCCCCAAAGGGGATTATAAAGTGGAATTTGCAGACTGAAGGGGAAGGAAAAGAGAGCGGGAGGAAAGCAGAGAGAGAGCAAGTGAGTGTTTCTATCAGAGCTTGGCTGACGAGGAGAGTACCCTTGTGATTGTGACTATCACTCTCTTGGAAGCAGTTAAGTACATGTTTTACATCTATTACAGAAGTATATCATCTGTGTTCATCAGAAGCATATCAGTGTACCAGTTTGTGCTTACCTGTCCATTTGATTCCCTGTTTTGGGGACACGTTTCCTTTTTATGGTTCACACAGCCAGACAAAAGCCCCCCCCTTCTCGATAAAAGCTGTGGGTTTGAGGAACCCAGTTAGATGGAGTGGAGGCTTAATTTCACTGTGAGGTATTGTGGAATTGCAGTGTCTGAAAATTGCAGTGTCTGAAAATTGAAGTGCACACGTGTGGAATTCTGAAGTGTTTGATGCATGTACGAGTGTTGGGAGGGTTGAACTTTACCGCCACTCATAATCTTTGCTGGGGATCGTCTGGCCCTGTGGGGTGTTAGGAAATATTCTAATCTACTGTGTGTACAGCTCTGTGCAGGTGTTCCATCCACCATTGTTGTTCTGGAGAACAGAGAAATCCAGCCACTCATGCTGCTCTGAGTTTCCTTGCTCGAAGACCACTGTATTCTGAGTCCCCACCGCTGTTCTGGAGAACGGAGAAACCCAGTCACTCACGCTGCTCTGAGTTTACTTACCCGAAGACTGCTGTATTCTGAGTCCCCACCGCTGTTCCATAGAATGGAGAAACCCAGTCACTCACGCCACTCTGCGTTTCCTTACCCGAAGACCGCTGTATTCTGAGTCCCCACCGCTGTTCTGGAGAACGGAGACATCCAGCCACTCATGCTGGTCTGAGCTTCCTGGCTCGAAGACCGCTGTATTCTGAGTCCCCACCGCTGTTCCGGAGAACAGAGAAATCCAGCCACTCATGCTGCTCTGAGTTTACTTACCCGAAGACCGCTGTATTCTGAGTCCCCACCGCTGTTCTGGAGAACGGAGAAACCCAGTCACTCACGCTGCTCTGAGTTTACTTACCCGAAGACTGCTGTATTCTGAGTCCCCACCGCTGTTCCATAGAATGGAGAAACCCAGTCACTCACGCCGCTCTGCGTTTCCTTACCCGAAGACCGCTGTATTCTGAGTCCCCACCGCTGTTCTGGAGAACGGAGAGATCCAGCCACTCATGCTGGTCTGAGCTTCCTGGCTCGAAGACCGCTGTATTCTGAGTCCCCACCGCTGTTCTGGAGAACGGAGAGATCCAGCCACTCATGCTGGTCTGAGCTTCCTGGCTCGAAGACCGCTGTATTCTGAGTCCCCACCGCTGTTCCGGAGAACAGAGAAATCCAGCCACCTACGCTGCTCTGAGTTTACTTACCCGAAGACCGCTGTATTCTGAGTCCCCACCGCTGTTCCGGAGAACAGAGAAATCCAGCCACCTACGCTGCTCTGAGTTTACTTACCCGAAGACCGCTGTATTCTGAGTCCCCACCGCTGTTCTGGAGAACAGAGAAATCTAGCCACCTACGCTGCTCTGAGTTTCCTTGCTCGAAGACCGCTGTATTCTGAGTCCCCACCGCTGTTCCGGAGAATAGAGAAATCCAGCCACTAGCGCCGCTCTGAGTTTCCTTACCCAAATACCGCTGTATTCTGAGTCTCCACCGCTATTCTGGAGAACGGAGAAACCGAGTCACTTACGTTGCTCTGAGTTTACTTACCCGAAGGCTGCTGTTCTGGGGAACGGAGAAACCCAGTCACTCATGTTGCTCTGAGTTTACTTACTCGAAGGCCGCTGTATTCTGATCCCCCACTGCTGTCCTGGAGAACAGAGAGATTCAGCCACGCACGCTGCTACTGTTTTAAAATGTTTTAATGTTCAATAAAAGGAAACTGTTTTTCTTACCTCGTTGTCCTGTTTCGTGGTGTTTTCCTGGTGTAGCTCCTCAGAGTGGTACTCTGTAGGGGTGGTGTGTTGAAGGGATTTGTCCACACCCCGGCCTGTGACACATACCTTTGTCTGGTTTTGCTGAAAGATTTAATAACAGCGGTTTTTCTTCTTGGAATTGTGGACTTCATCTACAAATAAAAGCAAACACAATTGCACACCAATTACATATACACATCGCAAAAAAAAAAAAAAAAAAAAGTCAAAATCATCATCGGTAGCAGCAGCAACAAAAGTACTAATAAATGAAGAGAAAACTAAAAGAAATATGTAAAATATAAAATAATTTGGTAACTATAGCAATTATCTGTTCATTGAGAGAAGAAAATTCACACCTTTAAGATAATCTCTCTTCTTTATATGACATCTGGTGTAAATGCTTCACTGACCTTTCCATATTTTCATAAGGAGAGGTAGCATGGTTTGTCATTGGATGTTTTATTTTATTTATTTATTACAAGAAAAAAAAAATCACAGGCAAAACTGCAAAATAAGAATGCACAATATTAGTCTATTATTCTGGTTGATGCATTAAAACATCCCTATCCAAAATTGCTAATTGAAATTCATTATTTTGAACAAAATCCATAAGGATCCTAAGGATCAATAAATATTTCCCCTAAGAATCAAATAAGATTAAATTACAAAGGTCAGATTAGCTCACATAATGTTCCATAAAATAAAATAAAAAAGATTTCTCAAGCTTTCATGTGTGTTAACCCTCTGGGGTCTGAGCTGTTTTCTGGCCCTGGAGGTGTTCTGACATGCTCTGACATTTGTGCTTATTTCTATTACTTGTGACATTTTCATGGCTAAAGTCTGATTACACTGTATTTAGCACAAACTCTGCTACAATAAAATATCAGCAGCATGTGTGTAAAAGTTTGTAGTTTTTGAGATAATGACATTTATGCATGGATTGTGAAAATACAAAAAAAAAATTCTCACTGAAATAAGGCCATGAAACCCATACTGATTATTTCTTCACAAGACTTTTGCAAATTGTATCACGTAGCCTAGAATATCTGCTCCAAAACTATGTGAAAATCATCCTGACTGCTCATTCAGATAAGACAATATATTGATTTAAAAATTGTAAGATGTGTTTTGTGTAAGAAAGCTTTATGCGGGAGGCATCATTAATATGTATGGTTTTCACACCTGAGAAAGACAAAGACCCTCCCTAATGGCCCTATTAGGAGCTATCAGGCCCTGTCACTCTGATCAACCTTGCACAAAGAATGAGGAGATTTAAAAAATGCCTTTTTGATTGTTTGGATTTATTTACAACACAACATAATCCAAAGATACACAACAAATGACAAAAAGCACATTATTGAAAACAATAATCCAAAGACAAAGACCTTTGTGCCATTGCTAAAAACATTGTACATACCTTTCATTTCCAAAGTGTTTGATTTTCACTTTACCATGTTCATGTACAGAGACTTATGTGAATTTTGAAGTCAGCAGGACTCGGTGGCATCTGGTCCCTGTATAAAAAATAAATAAAACAAAACTGTGAACATGCTGATATCAAGAGAGACTATAGGGCAGTATGGTTAAATGTATGTTTTTTTCTGGTTAAAATTGCTTTTTAAAATTCACAGAATACACACACAAATGTTTCCAACTATATATAATGAACACCATACGCTGATTTCACGCAGCCGCCATTTTGAAATCGAAAGTGAGGCTCCGGTGGGAAAAAACCCGGAAGTAAAGATAAACAACAATGCCTTTGGACTACCAACCTGAAGCTGCTGCCGCGATTTACACTATTGGATGTTAATATCCAATATAGGAAATGTATATAGTTCATTCCTGCATCTTTTTGCATCAAAAAAAAAAATTGATTATCATGTTACTTCAAATGTTTCCATTCGTTATGATGATATAATGTGAAAAATTCAAACGCAGAGCATGCTCCAAAATATGTTACATTCAAACACAGCGCGCTCCAAAATATGTTACATTCAAACACAGCGCGCTCCAAAATATGAAACATTATGGTTACCATATTATACATATCTACGTTTGAGCAGATATCCACAAACAGTAAACACGGGTCTAAATATTATAATATTCACCATATATCTAGCAACAGTTCAACTGCAATGTGAAGTTTATGCAACAATAATATTCAACTAATATAATTATAAATTTCTTACCTTACATCTTTCTAGTCTTCAAATCGCGTTGTTCTTCTTCTGAGGTAAATCCAATGTAAGCTCAGGCGCGTCTTCCAAACTCGACGAAAAGCAGAGACTGATGAAGTTTTTTCGTGCTTTGTTTTTGAGGTAATGAGCGCGTTCATTCCATGTGGAGATTTGCATGTGAATCTCTTTTGTGCGCATGGGTGTGGTCAAATTATAAATAATGAGCAAGCGTTTGAGAAGCTGGACATCTTGTTGGTTTTATACAAATTGCTTAAACAGAGAATATTTGTTTTCAGTTTGAATCCTATCATTTAAAAGTACACACTTAAATGATTATAAAGATATATGGCTCATAAATGTGCGACAAGTATTCGCTGAGTTTTGTTTCAGTTTATAGACGTGCTCAAGAAAAAAAAGTTCACCGCGACGGAGAGGCAGAACGCACACCCTGTTTATTTTCTTTATTTTACAAAAGCACAATGTTTTGATTTGATTGTAAGTGGACACATATAAAAGTAGAAATATCACAGATTCTTTTTTCATATTTCTTTTTCTGTGTGACCATAAATGACGGAGTAATTTAAGTTTATTTTGCTACAATGTGAAGAAAATCCAGCAAAATGCGCCGGCGCATTTGCCGACCTCAGAGGGTTAATATAAAAAGTGTGTATCAGACACCATATGCCAGCAGAAAGCTCTGCATTCTAATTGTGACAGGGAATGTTTAGGAGACATACTGTAGATGAGCAGATGCTCTTATTTAGTTGCAAAACACAACAAATAGATAATATCTGAAAAACATGCACATGTCATGTCAGGACACATAGGTCTGAATAAAACAACATTCAAAGTAAAAACCTTGGAAGCTTTTACCTTGCAAAAAGATTGGATGCCTATGAATGCTGTATATTTGCACTGAAATAGCAGCAATTACCCCCAGGGACCAGATTTAATTTAGATACAGAATTTCATATTTAGATAAGACTGACCAGTGATGTGAATATCAGAAGAGTAAATATGAGCTAAATGCATGCACGACCACTAAATGCATAACAGGTTTAAGTAAATGTCTCATGTATAGCTCACCTACCCTCAGTTTGAGGTCCATTCAAGGACACCTCAAGTAAATCATCTGCTGAACTTACACAAACAAACCATTGCTACCTCTATGTAAATTCACCTTTTCCTCCACAGGCCTGGTCTGGTCCACTTCTGGTAGATTGAAGGTTAATGCAGTTTGAGACCTTCTGATGTGGACTCATTTTCATCCATCTCCCTCCATCGTCCTCGGCAAGGCTGCTCTAAATCTCCTCATTCACAAAAAAAGAGAAAAAAAATAAAGAAAATGAGCTTGAATTGTCTTCGAGATTATATATTTCTTTATTTTCCCTCATAAAATCATAAAATAAATTGTAAAGGGCTTTGACTTTATCATCCAGATGAGAAGTTGTCTGGAACTTGGTGTGAGGAACTTTACCCACCCAACTTTTCTTCATTACTGTCCCCTTCCTTTCTCCCTCTCTCCCTCCCTCCTTAAAGGGGGGGTACAATGGTGTTTCATGTATTCAGAGTTGTTTACAGTGTTAAAGAGATGGATTCTCATGCTAAACATGGGCAAAGTTTAAAAAATATATTTTGGACGAATAACGGAGAATTTTTGTGCCGAAAATCTTACTTCCGGGTTGGTACAAGTTTCGGCTGTTTTTTTTCGATCGTGGATCTAATGACGTAGATGAGAGTGGAACTCCTTATTTGAGCATTTCTCTCAGAAAAGCGCGCCCGCGCACACGTCGACCAGAGGAGAACGAGACCCCGCACATCAACGTGCTTCAACAGGAAATCATCGGCAGCCAGCGCTGCATAGGATTTGTTCAAGAATGTCTCCAAAAAAGTGTGTTTTTGGATGTGAGGGAAAGCTTACCGTGTTCAGCTTTCCAAAGAACCCAGTGTTACAGGAACAGTGGATGCAGTTTGTTTTTCCGGGGCAGCAACGGAGTGTACCAAGTGCGGTTGTGTGTTCTGGTCATTTCAGTGACGAATGTTTTATTAACAAGGCCCAGGTCGACGCTGGATTTGCAAATCGTTTGCTATTAAAACGTGGAGCGGTCCCAGTGATAAAAGACCCCATTCATGTAAGTACAACTGGATCAGATTTCTGTCTTTTGCTGGAAATCAAGCACTACCGCTTGACTCTATAGCTCCGCCTTCAGGACCTTGGCTTTTTCCGGAGAGAATCGGAAAGCTGTATTTTTCTTTTATAAATATAATAAAACTAAATACTTTTTGGAGATATTAAAGATGCACTACTACTCTATAGGTACTCAAGATTAACATGAGATTAGGTGAAACTGTGCATGTTATGTACCCTTTAACAAGGATTTCTCATTTCTTCCCCTGCTTCTCTCTCTCTCTCTCTCTCTCTCTCTCTCTCTCTCTCTCTCTCTCTCTCTCTCTCTCTCTCTCTCTCTCACACACACACACACATATTCTTTCAGTTTCACTCTCTAAACATGGATGTTAAAGGTGCTCTAAGCGATGCCACGCGTTTTTTAGGCCAAAACAAAATCTCCTCACTATCCACTAGCTGCCTGTCTCCTGAACACACTGTAAAAAAAACCCGGTCTCTCTAGACACCACAGGCTCCACAAACGGCAACAAAAACAAACTGGGCTCACCCGCACCACGAAACACAACAAACAGTACTCCAGCCAATCCCAGACAAGAAGTATTTGAGGGTGGGGTTTGGGGGGTTAGTGCGCGTGCACATGAAGTGGGTGTGGAGCGTGTGGAGGAGAGAGAAGCATGAAGAGGGAAGTTTGAATTATGGCCGAAACACGACCAAAGAGACGACGTTCCGATGAACAAATTGCAAAGAAGAGGGACAAGGAGAAGGAACGCGCGAAATACTGAATTTACATCTGAAAAACCTTCGAAAGGCGGGAGAACTCCGCCGGCAGAAGAGCTTCCAATCCGACATTCAGTTGCTCTGTTTTTGGCAGAACAGGTAAGATCTTTCTTTCTAAACTGACGTTCATGTTCGCCAAACCAACACAAGGATGTAATTAGCTAGAACTATGCAGTCAGCGTTAACTTTGGTGAATACAACATATAACGTTATGTTTCTAGCAGCTAGTGGTCAATCTCTATTGTAAATGATCAAGCAAATTCACAACAGACAATTTGTGTGAATGATTGTTTTCATCCACTGTTTGTTATGAATTTGAATGTTCATTTATAGGCTGACGACAACTTTGACTAAATTTGTTTACGCCGCCGCCGCCGTTGTTTATGCTCACTGGGAAACGCAAAGCTAACGTTATCTTACTATTATTGCGTCCTTGTATGGGAGCTATACACTATAAAAACTAATCTATAGAATTTACCCAATAAATGTGAGGTAACAATTTGCATCGACTTTGGTGGGGTAGATTTAATCCCAATTATTGAGTATAAACTATCTGAAGTAAAAAGCTATTAAATACTTGCATAAATTGGGTAATAATACCTCACATTTATGTATATATTCAACAGCTACTTACTCATAAAAATTAGGTAAAAATTATCTCTTCAAATCAAAGTTAATTAATATCAGTTAATAACAATTACTTATTCAGAGAAGGTAAAATGTACCCCCCACAATAAAGACATTCAGATGGTTCATCAGATCAATGTTTTTAATCCAAAAAATCCTATGAAACACTCAAAATATAGTGCAGCACAACAGCTTTACACAACATTTCAAGTAATGAACCTGTTTTATAACTCACTGATCTATCAAATGTTGTTTCAATAATGTTGGATAATAAAACATATCCCTGTTTTAGGACATCCAGATCAGAGCGGAAAAGAGAAGATAGGCGAGAAGGGAGCAGAGAAGAGAAAATGAAAGGAGAAGTGAGGAGATCAGAGCAGTGCTGGATGTCCAATCATATTAAGATTTTCTTGTCTCTAAACTCTTAGACTAAACTCTTTGTGTCTCTTCAGATTTACACAACAGTGACTGACCAAATCTGTGGTCCAGGTACATTCATATAACAAATAACCGAACAGCCTTGTTTATATGCAGCAATGATGCACCAAATTATCAAAAAACACAGAATAAAGTGCTAAATAAAGTACAACAGCTTCACACAACAATGAACGAATTGACTTGTTTTATAACTCACTAAGTTAACAGTTTCAAATGTTGTTTCTGGATAATTGGCTACTGCAAACAACACATGCCACTTATTCTATTTTAAAAATCTGGATAAATGTAACCCCTAGGGGGCGCTCCCACCGAAATTTGTAAAGGTAGACTAGAAACCCCAAAAACCCACGCTCCCTTCTTAGATATTGAGGCAGGTGGTATCCAATGAAGGAAAGGACATGGGACTGATGTACTCAATTATAAATTTATTAAACAATCAATATAATAATTGGCAGTAAAAATAGACAAATATTCCCTCCAGGTAACAGTAAGCAACTTTACAATAAATAGATCACAGTGAGTTAAAGCATCATAGTGCATGGATACAAGATATAAAGTCTAACAATATCAAATCTACAGTGCATAAAGTCTACTAAATAAGTACTGCTCACAAAACACTCAAACACTGCAAGAAATACTCCAAACGAATACTACCATACAGACACACACAACACAGCATTTCACACTTCAC
Organism: Rutilus rutilus; assembly: GCF_951802725.1. NCBI lineage: Eukaryota > Metazoa > Chordata > Actinopteri > Cypriniformes > Leuciscidae > Rutilus > Rutilus rutilus. Next base: position 46,732,342 of record NC_140214.1, on the reverse strand, counting down.
TAGTGAACATTACATTACAAAATGGATACTGTTTCCAAGTGGAATATTGCACAATGCCCATAGGCCGAATGTTAGAATGGCTTAAGCCCAACTAGATCCAAGTCATCACTGGTAGTAGCCGCTCCTCAGGACGCACACATGCACACACAAAAATACAAAATAAAACAATGATTAAGCTCAGGAAAAACAGTGGCTAGTGACCAACGTGGGCAATCCTCCTATAAATCACAAGTAAAGATGGTTTATGATGCTATAACAATTTAAAATAACTGATTAGAAAATTAAGGCAAAAAGCTGGATAAAACTTACATTTTTCTCTGCATCAAAGTCGTATGCCCCATAGCAATTTGATTAAACGATGTGGATGACTGAAAGCTGTGCACACTCTCTATTGTTGCTTCTATTCATACATATTAACAAAACAGGAAACAATCAGCACTAACAATTATACATTTTATCTAAAAGGGAAAAAAAGGTCAGCGTTACTTACGTTGCTGCAACACCTGCGTAAGATCACTACGCTAGTTCTGTAAGCTCTTTACAGCTGGTGCCATTTACTGGACACCATAAACACAGACCCCAGACCGAGCTACAAAACAAACAAACAATGAGCTGTGGTAAGCGGCTCAATGACTTTAATATCACGCAACGAACTGGCGTGGACTTCCACAAAGGCTTGCGCCACTTACGTTGAGCGCAACACCTGTGTAAGATCACTCCTTACTATGATGACAGCAAGTTTCTGTACGTGCTCTACTGCTGGTACCATTTACTGGACACCATAAATGCAGACACCAGCCCGAGCTACAAAACAAACAAAGAGCTGTGTTAAGCGGCTCAATGAATTAAATATCAACAACAAACCGGCATGAACTTCCAGCACGACTTGCGTTACTTACATTGCTGCAACACCTGCGTCCAATCACTTGCTATTGTGAAAGCAAGTCTCTATAAGATAGTCACTGCTGGTTCCATTTACTGAACACCATAAAAGCATCTGCCAGACCGAGCTCCTCCCGTTTGCACAACTGATACACAATAAGACTCACCCTTCAACTCACACCGCATGTTTTTCCTGTTCATATCTCCCCACATTTAAAGGGACACGTCACTTACGCCACCTGATCCCAATAATCAGCAAACCTTAAAGGTACACTTCCCAAACTCACCACCTGACCCACTACATTCACCGCCCCTAAAATGTCACCGTCTCGGTGACAGATGGCAAGTACTACAACCAGGGCCTAAAAACAACATTGTGGGAGCACACGATTGAATGGGCTTCCCCATGCTCGTCTTCAGGTGATTGTTCAGTTAATGCACACGGGAGGTTAAAAGGGTTTGAATGGTAACCGGCTGTTGTTCTATTGGTCCGCCTTGGCACAAACTCTCGCTCCGGTATTGGCATTTCAGCTGCTAGAGCATGTTCCACAGGCGGATCCTGCCGGGTCTGCTCCTGTTGCACAAAAGTTGAAGGTGACTGGTCACCAGCTGAAATGGGGACATGACTAATCTGCCCCTCTCGGCCAGGAGTGTCTAAGGCTACCAGTAGTGCCAACTCACCACTGTCATCGCTGCTACTGTTTGAATCCTCGGAACCCAGATCAGACTGGTCTGAGGTGGGCTCTACGACTGCCAAAGTAGACGAGGGTTGACAGGGGTCCACCGGAAGGGGACGCAACTCCTGTCTATGAATGTTCTTCTCTGGACCCTGCTGGTCCCTTGGTCTAATTTTATAAAGGGTGCCAACCTCATCCAAACAGTTCACCACTTCATATACTACCTGGTCCCAGTGGTCATGAATTTTATGACGACCAAGCGGGTGACTCCGTCGGTACACCAAGGTACCTGATGGTAGAATGGGCAAAGGAACAGCTTGATGCTTTGCTCGCTGCCTGGCGGCTGCCTCAAGATTAGCTTGCGCCCGCCTATAAACTGACGACAAATGTTCCTGATGTTCTCGAACCCACTCTTCTGTGATCAGTTCTGCTGGGGGATCAACTGCCCCCAAGAGGGAGTCGAGAGGGAGGATGGGCTTCCGCCCGAACATTAATTCATATGGTGAAAACCCCGTTGATTTATGGGCTGTAGTATTATATGCAAACAGCACCTGGGGCAGGTGTTGAGGCCACCTTTTCTTCTTTGCTACAGGCAGGGTACGAAGCAAGTTGTGAAGTGTACGATTAAATCGTTCACACTGTCCATTGCCCTCCGGGTGGTATGGACTTGTACGGGACTTATGAATACCATATAGTTGACACAGACGCTGAAACAACTCTCCCTCGAATTGACGACCCTGATCTGTATGGATACGTTGTGGAACCCCATAAGTATAGAACCACTGTTCGGTGAGCACCCGCGCTACAGTCGTGGCCTTTTGGTCCACGGTGGGATAAGCTTGCGCAAATTTAGAAAACACGTCAGTTATAACCAAAAGATTTTCTTTTCCATCACTAGACTTTTCCAGTGTGGTAAAATCCATGGCTAGAATTTCTAAAGGCCTAGACGCAAGAAGACTACCCATGAATGTTCTCAGCTTTGGCTGCACCGCTTTTGCCACTACACACCGTTGACATTCTCGGCACCAGCGCTTGATGTCTCTCCGCATAAGAGGCCAATAACAACGTTGACGAACAAGTATATTGGTCCTTTCCACCCCCTGGTGTCCATGATTATCGTGCAAAGCCGTCAAAACTTCCTCTTGTAGCAGCTGAGGCAGCAACAGTTGCATTATTTTTACATTACCACCGGGGACATGACTTTGCCGGTAAAGCACACCATCTTGTTCCTGTATGTTAATCCACTGACGCACCAGTTCTACCACCGCAGGGGACTCTTTAGCCCTTTCCAATGCTGTAGGGGGTTTACCTCTCCTCCAGTAAACTAGAAAGGCCCGTAGCACCAGATCTTCTGACTGAAGAAGCTGGAGATCGGCACTAGTTCTCACTGGGGAGGCATCCATAGCCTGAATGTCAACAGGCCCGGAGAGGTGAGTTGCCACCACGCCTTTAATCTCCGTAGGGACAGATATTCCTGGTGCTACCGCTTCAATAGAGTCTAAAGTTGGGGATGTAGGCAAGCGAGACAATGCATCTGCATTTCTATTACACACACCTCGGCGGTATTCAATTTTAAAATCAAAAAGAGCCAGCTGTGCTGCCCAGCGTTGCTCTACCGCCCCCAATTTGGCCGTCTGCAGATAACAGAGGGGGTTGTTATCTGTCAGAACCGTGAACTTTACACCTAATAGATAGTCTCGGAACTTGTCTGTTACGGCCCATTTAAGGGCCAGCAACTCAAGCTTCATGGCGGAATAATTGTCCATATTCCGTTCTGTTGGTCGCAACCCCCTACTTGCATAGGCCACTGGCCGCCGCTGTCCCTCCCCCTGCTCTTGTGACAAAACAGCACCCAACCCAAGCCCACTCGCATCTACCTCAAGGACAAAAGGTTTGCTGAAATCTGCATAGCCCAAGACCGGTGCAGTTATCAGTTTCTCTTTTAGGGTTTCGAAAGAACTTTCACAGCCCCAATCCCAGTGGTCTCGCAAAGTAGCATTAAACCCTGCTCTCTTCCTTGGGGCTGGCTGTAATTTTGCTACCAACTTATGCAGTGGCGCCGCATACCTTGCAAACCCCTCAACAAAACGTCTATAATATGACGCAAACCCAAGGAAGGAGCGCAATTCTGTGATGGTAGCTGGGACTTTCCAGTCCCTCACTGCACTGATCTTGTCAGGGTCAGTTGCAACTCCCGAAGCTGAAATAATGTGTCCTAAGAACTTCACCTCAGCCTGAAAGAAATGGCACTTCCCCAAATTAAGTTGGAGGCCATGAGAGGCCAACCTGCCTAACACGAGTTCCAGTCGTTCCAGATGTTGCTGGAACGTGGATGAAAACACCACCACATCGTCAAGATACAAAAGAAGGGTATGGAACCGCTGATCTCCAAAAATTCTTTCCATTAGTCTCTGGAAAGTTCCTGGGGCGTTGCACAATCCAAATGGCATCCTCTGAAACTCAAAGAGACCAAATGGAGTGCAAAATGCTGTTTTTGCCCTATCCTTTTTTGCCACCGACACTTGATTATAACCGCTTGCTAAATCAAGAGTAGAAAAAAAACGAGCACCTGAAAGGGCATCCAAGGATTCCTCAATCCGAGGCAGCGGAAAGGCATCTTTTCTAGTCTTCGCATTCAATTGTCTATAATCAACGCATAAACGGATAGACCCATCTTTTTTTTGAACCACCACAATGGGTGAAGAGTAGGGGCTACAACTGGGTGTTACTACTCCCTGTTCTAACAACTCTTGAATGTGGGCCTTCACCACATCATACTGTGACGGTGGCAGTCTACGGTAGCGTTGCCGCACTGGTATCTCATCGACTAAGGGAATCTCGTGTTCAATAAGGTCTGTACAACCCAACTCCCCTTCCCCACAACTAAAAGCTGCACTGTGCTTTTGGAGTAAGGACTTAGCCTCTTGCTGCTCCAAGTCTGTCAAATTAGGCCACGTCGTATTGGCAAAACCAGGAAGGCGAGAGGCAGTAACCTCCACAGACTGGATGACAACAACAGAGCCCTGGTTGTCATCCTCTTCCTGAAAACAAATGGACTTCTTAGCAGAACATACCTCTATCATATGTATTTGCCCTAAGGTGGTGCGTGGCCGTATCCACCGATCCTCCTTTCCCACATTGACGACCGGAACATCAACTGTGCCATCACCCATGGGGAGTAAAGAACTGGGAATGAGCAAATCTGGTGGCAACTGCCACTCTAACTCTCCTGGTTCTATCAACACTGCGGAAATCAACGGGCAAAGCCCTTGCCTGCATAAAGCTGGAATTAACTTCATTGATCCAGCAGGCACAAGAATAGAAGCCCCTGGGGGGGTGGAAACCTTACCCAAGAAGCCAGAGTTTGCCAAGTCTTCAAAGCTTTGACACGCCAACAGAGCATGTTTCCAGATTGAAGGAACATCTGCAGAAGAAGCAAACAAACTTGTGCTCCCTTGACAGAACATTTCTCGCAGACAACAACGAAGCACATTCATTCCAATAAGACCTGGGACAGTGGTTTTTTTTAATTTTGACCCGAGATTTGGTGGGTCATGAACGACCAAAATACCTACAGAGGGGAGCACCTTACCCAGAACTTCTATGTCCAGCTCTAAATAGCCGCGATAGGGGATATCCAACCCATTGGCTGCTTTTAACTGCAGCCATCCACAGGAGCGTAACTGGTCTTGCCCCTGGACTTGGAAGTGCTCTTTAAAAAAAGATTCCGTGATTGTAGATACCATAGATCCGGTGTCAACAAGGCATGCGATAGGCACCCCTCCCATTTTAACGTCAGCCACCGGACACTGTCCTATAAGTACGGAATGAGAAGATGGTATCGGGCGGAAAGAAACTGAGCCTGTTGAGGCCCCATCTAGTGTTTGGCTCCATGCACTAGAGGGTGCTAGTTTCCCTGCAACCCACTGGATTGACTCTCAGCTGCCCTCTGACCAGAATCACTCCGTACCCATGGTCCCTGCCGACGAACTGTCGAACAGTCCCTGGCCATATGTCCAGCCTGGTCACACCGCAAGCAAATAGGCCGACCATCAGCTTCAAATCTGTAACGTCTGGATGGATTACTTGGTCTGCTATTTAGATTAGAATTTACTGGACCGGAAGACAAATGTTTCAAAATGGTGTCCAATTGAGTTTGTTGCCTACGCAAACAATCTTTAAGTTCAGCTAATTCATCGTTTGGCTTTGCAGCTACGGCCTGGGTTTCCGCTCCCCATTCCCCTACTACCCCCGAACTAACATCGCAAGAGAAAGCTCTAGCGCGCACGGGGCGGGCACTCTCCCCATCATCAGCCCAACGAAATGACTCTTTACGCACCTCCAAAAACTGCGAGTTAGGATTAAGGCGAATGAATTGTTTCAATTCTCTACGCAACATTTTGTCTCGAACATTTTCCACAAACTGATCACGAAGAACTGAGTCAGGGTTTGAAATAGCAGTTGAATTTTTACGCTGACAACTTTCCATTAGGACCATTAAGGAATGGGAAAACTCACGCAACGATTCTCCCTCACGCTGGCGGCATTGGAAGAATTTTTGCTGGGCCTCAATATATGAGTGTGCACAGCCAAACGTCTCCAATAATATCGAAAAAATTCTCTCGGGGTCAGCCCTATCGGTAGCTGGACGAAGTTTAATCTCCAATTTAGCCTCCCCCTCCAGAAGATCATATACGAAGTATGCCTGTTCGCTAGGGGACATAGGTCTAGCCTGTAAACATTTACGAACCTCTTCAACCCATTCCTCCAGAGGAGGACATTCCGGACCTGGACTACCAGAAAATTTGGGATATTTGCGTTCTCTGGGCACATAGACATACCTCATACCGGATGGACCTGGCACTGCCCGACTCGGCTCTCCCTGATTTGTAGCCACTGAGGGTGCTACATTTCCCTGCCGAAGTCTTTCATTGTCTGCTTGAAGTTGTTGGATCTGCTCAGTTAAAAATCTAACCTGATCCTCCATAGCCTATAGTATTTGGGCAGAATAGAAGAACACCAAAGAAACAATTAAACCCCAAACACAAACCACTTTATATGTTTAGAGTGTCGTCGTCCCGGCACCTCTCCCCAGCCACTGTTTTTCCTGTAATCAATATAACCTTGGTTATTAACACAAAAAACAACCAAAAAAAAAAAATACATAAACAAAAACAAAATTCACAAATATTACACCAGTCCCATTACCCTGCCGACTACGCCAAATGTAACCCCTAGGGGGCGCTCCCACCGAAATTTGTAAAGGTAGACTAGAAACCCCAAAAACCCACGCTCCCTTCTTAGATATTGAGGCAGGTGGTATCCAATGAAGGAAAGGACATGGGACTGATGTACTCAATTATAAATTTATTAAACAATCAATATAATAATTGGCAGTAAAAATAGACAAATATTCCCTCCAGGTAACAGTAAGCAACTTTACAATAAATAGATCACAGTGAGTTAAAGCATCATAGTGCATGGATACAAGATATAAAGTCTAACAATATCAAATCTACAGTGCATAAAGTCTACTAAATAAGTACTGCTCACAAAACACTCAAACACTGCAAGAAATACTCCAAACGAATACTACCATACAGACACACACAACACAGCATTTCACACTTCACTAGTGAACATTACATTACAAAATGGATACTGTTTCCAAGTGGAATATTGCACAATGCCCATAGGCCGAATGTTAGAATGGCTTAAGCCCAACTAGATCCAAGTCATCACTGGTAGTAGCCGCTCCTCAGGACGCACACATGCACACACAAAAATACAAAATAAAACAATGATTAAGCTCAGGAAAAACAGTGGCTAGTGACCAACGTGGGCAATCCTCCTATAAATCACAAGTAAAGATGGTTTATGATGCTATAACAATTTAAAATAACTGATTAGAAAATTAAGGCAAAAAGCTGGATAAAACTTACATTTTTCTCTGCATCAAAGTCGTATGCCCCATAGCAATTTGATTAAACGATGTGGATGACTGAAAGCTGTGCACACTCTCTATTGTTGCTTCTATTCATACATATTAACAAAACAGGAAACAATCAGCACTAACAATTATACATTTTATCTAAAAGGGAAAAAAAGGTCAGCGTTACTTACGTTGCTGCAACACCTGCGTAAGATCACTACGCTAGTTCTGTAAGCTCTTTACAGCTGGTGCCATTTACTGGACACCATAAACACAGACCCCAGACCGAGCTACAAAACAAACAAACAATGAGCTGTGGTAAGCGGCTCAATGACTTTAATATCACGCAACGAACTGGCGTGGACTTCCACAAAGGCTTGCGCCACTTACGTTGAGCGCAACACCTGTGTAAGATCACTCCTTACTATGATGACAGCAAGTTTCTGTACGTGCTCTACTGCTGGTACCATTTACTGGACACCATAAATGCAGACACCAGCCCGAGCTACAAAACAAACAAAGAGCTGTGTTAAGCGGCTCAATGAATTAAATATCAACAACAAACCGGCATGAACTTCCAGCACGACTTGCGTTACTTACATTGCTGCAACACCTGCGTCCAATCACTTGCTATTGTGAAAGCAAGTCTCTATAAGATAGTCACTGCTGGTTCCATTTACTGAACACCATAAAAGCATCTGCCAGACCGAGCTCCTCCCGTTTGCACAACTGATACACAATAAGACTCACCCTTCAACTCACACCGCATGTTTTTCCTGTTCATATCTCCCCACATTTAAAGGGACACGTCACTTACGCCACCTGATCCCAATAATCAGCAAACCTTAAAGGTACACTTCCCAAACTCACCACCTGACCCACTACATAAAGATAAAACAGAACACCAACATTCTTTAGTTTTTGAGCTTGCTCTCACTCTCACTCTCACTCTCAAAGATAGGATGAGAATAAAAGAAACAAACAAATGGGGAGGGCAAGAGGGTAGAAGGAGAGATCAAAATTCTTCAGGCCACTTTCTATTGGTATTCCTTTTCTGTCAATCTGGGGGGAAATCACAGAGCAATGGATTGGGCTGAGAGAGAGTGGATGGATCTGTGTCTGTGTGTGGAGCAAATAATAAAAATATAAAACTACACTCCATTACAACTCCATTAAAAGTATGTCCAGACAAAAGATCCTCTTCGAACAAGAGGGGAAATGTGTGTCTACTGCATGAGCTTATTTTTTAGGCTGTGGACCTTTTTCAGTAGTTTTGCCCCGTCAATTTCCAAAAAAAGTTTTTGAAAAGCTTCAAACGTGTTCTTCAGCTCCTTTGGATATTCGATGTTGATTGCATAAATGAGTCCCATCAGCAGTATGCATGCCTTTGTTCGGCTTCCACATCCTTCCATCACTTGGTTTCCCTCGATCACAATAGACAAATCTGATGGATCCTCCTCAGCCATGACATTGTGCTTCACAATCACGTTCATCATTTGATTTTGTTAAAAAGAAACAAACAAAAAGCATACACATTTTTATTTTATTTAAGATGCTGTTTCAATATATTTCAGTTTATCTAAAAGGAGAGCAGAGGGGGAGACCTGCGTGAAGTTGGCCCCCCCACCCAACGCAAAACGTCGTCAAACTATGCTCAATCGTTTGTGCTCCGTTTGTGCTGGTTTGTGCTGTAAAATTTTTCGTTTGTGCTGTTTCGGTTTTTTAGATATTAAAAAAATATTTTTAGGTCATTCTGAGGTCACTCAGCCCCCCCACATGCTCCAAATTCACCCAAAATAGTCTCGTTCGTTTGTGCTGGTTTGTGCCGGTGAAATTTTCGTTTGTGCTGCGTTGGGTTTTAAAATATCAGAAATTGAATTATAGACGATGACGTCACCAGCCCCCCCACATGCTCCAAATTCACCCAAAATAGTCTCGTTCGTTTGTTCTTCGTTTGTGCTGGTTTGTGCTGTAAAAAGTTTCGTTTGTTCTGCTCCGGTTTTTTAGATATTAAAATAATATTATGTGGTCATTCTGAGGTCACTCAGCCCCCCACATGCTCCAAATTCACCCAAAATAGTCTCGTTCGTTTGTACTTCGTTTGTGCTGGTTTGTGCCGGTAAAATTTTCGTTTGTGCTGCGTTGGGTTTTAAAATATTATACATTCAATTATTGTTGATGACGTCACCAGCCCCCCCACATGCTTCAAATTCACCCAAACTATGCTCAATCGTTTGTGCTTCGTTTGTGCTGGTTTGTGCTGTAAAAAGTTTCGTTTGTGATGCTTCTGCCTTTAAAATATTAGACACTGAATGAAAAGCGAATTATAGTGACTTCACCAGCCCATTAAATGACGGTGACTTCAACCAGCCTGCATCTTCGTGAACGCACCACAGAGAAATGCACATTTCATACATACGCAGAGAGCAGTCTGTTTTCTTTCGTTTTGAATTGTTCTGTTTAAAAGAAGACATGTCTGATGCAAGTAGGCCTAGGCGCTGAGTTTCGGTTCATTTGGACCAACTGCAGTTTAGGCGCCGGCGCCTCTATGTCCTGATTATGTCTGATATAGGCTAGGCCTTTACTTCTTATTTTGCCTATTAAATCCTTGCATTTGGTATATGAAACAATGATTAAAATTAAGATACAATTAATACAAAACGAATTTCACCTTAAAGAAAGGCTTTGTGCTTTCTGTTTGAGGTCTCTGTGAAAGTTTTAAAGCATTAAATAAAATGAATAATTTATATTCTGCGGAGAGACAACGCTTCTTCATCCGGTAGGTAGGCAAATATTACTTTTGGTTTGCGCAGTAATTCATAGAATTACAAAAAAAATGTAACGCACATGCTATTTCCCTCATAAATATAAAACGCATGAGTAGACTGATATTTTTCTAATATCTGGACTCCTTTATTAAGGGAGAAGCCTATGGATATATAACAGACGTTTCAATGTATTGGTAAGTGCATTTTCTGATAATTTATATGCGCAAATGTCACGTCCATAACGCTGGAATTGACCAATTTTAAAGAATTTATCCTCAACTATTTTTGTGGTGTAAGTCTATGTATTTTATAATGTTAACTTCAAATAATAGTGATATGAACATGTAGTAGCATTGGATCTGGACTCTGGAGTTGGAAGGGGTGTGTCGCGATTCTGCCTTCTCACACCGCTACACAGGTTCGTGGATGGAGCGTCGGAATTTCGGTTTCATATTGCATATTGTTACAGCCCTAGTCGTTTTAGAAATGTTAAGTTCTACTTCTGTAGTTATTTTGGTGAAAGTAACTGGAGTAGCTAATGCATTACAATTCTGAGACAGCCTTTATTGTAAGGTAAATAATTACCTTTAAATAAAAGTAATAAAGTAATCTGTAATGTATTACAGTTTGGGAGTGCTGCTGATATTGTGAAAAATGATTAGCCTATAAATAGATATTTTCATATAATTAATATTTTAATGTTTTAATATAATTCAAATGTAATTTATTCCAGTAATGTCTAAGCTGAATTTTCTGCATCATTACTCCAGTTTTCAAAGTCACATTATTCTTTAGAAAATCATAAGATGTTGATTTTGTGCTCAATTATTATTGGTGCTCACTGCTCAGTTAAGAAAGGCTCTTATTTTGTATTGTATTTTGTATTATTTTAATAAATATTGTTTTATTTGTGTGTTTTTTTATGTTTAATATTTTTTGTGGAAAATAAAATTTTTGATAAATTTTTTACTTTTGATTAATTTAATCCGTTTCGGTCTTACCTTGTTACTTCAACTAGCTTCTGTAAAAAAAAATAAATATATAAATATATTATGTATATATATATATATATATATATATATATATATATATATATATATATATATATATATATATATATATATATTATATATATAGGGGTGTAACGATACGCGTATTCGTATCGAACCGTTCGGTACGAGGCTTTCGGTTCGGTTTTCGGTACGCATTTTGGCTTTCGGTTCGGTTTTCGGTAGCTTACGCATTTTCAAACCGAACGGTTCGTTATACCATTGTTCCTGCCGACCAAAATTTGCTTATTTCAAATGTAGGCGCATGGCAAGTGCGCTCATAATGTAAGAGACGCCGGCGCGACCACAACATTGTCCAACATCAAATGGCAAACGTAATGCAAACGGAACGAAACTGCTCATTATTGCGTGGTTGAATGACCGTTTATCAGTTTGGACCAGTGCAGCGCGAGCAGATTGTCTATGAGCGCGAGCCGATCATGATCAAACGACACTGTTACTTACTACACAGCGCTAATAAGAGATGCGGTAAAGAAAGCATTTGAATTCTCCACAGAATAAACATTTACATTTCTCCGTTATTAACGGATCAAACAGCGCTGACGTGGAAACCAGGAAGAAACATTGTGCCTTGAATGAACTTGTCCACAGATCAGCAACATTCACTATGGATATCTGAACTAAAATAAACCTGTTTAGCCTATAACTAGCCTACTACAATATTACATTTCATTTTTTCCAAGGAGCTGTTTGTTTTATATGCTCCTAGTCAATCATAGCTCCAGAATTGCTCAAAGTAAGAAAAAAAAAACATACTATATGATGTTAGTTTTAATAATAAAAAAATGAAATAAAGAGAATTTCTCTTGCATTTCTTTCTTTTTGCTGTATCAAAAATGTACCGAACCGTACCGAACCGAACCGTAACACAAGTGTATCGTATCGAACCGAACCGTGAATTTTGTGAACCGTTACACCCCTAATATATATATATATATATATATATATATATATATATATATATATAGGCCTATATAATTTGGTGAATTTGGAGCATGTGGGGGGGCTGAGTGACCTCAGAAATGACCTAAAAATATAATTTTAATATCTAAAAAACCGAAGCAGCACAAACAAACTTTTTACAGCACAAACGAAGCACAAACGATTTAGCATAGTTTGGGTGAATTTGAAGCATGTGGGGGGGCTGGTGACGTCATCAACAATAATTGAATGTATAATATTTTAAAACCCAACACAGCACAAACGAAAATTTTACCAGCACAAACGAAGTACAAACGAACGAGACTATTTTGGGTGAATTTGGAGCATGTGGGGGGCTGAGTGACCTCAGAATGACCACATAATATTATTTTAATATCTAAAAAACCGGAGCAGCACAAACGAAACTTTTTACAGCACAAACCAGCACAAACGAAGAACAAACGAACGAGACTATTTTTGGTGAATTTGGAGCATGTGGGGGGGCTGAGTGACCTCAGAATGACCTAAAAATATTTTTTTAATATCTAAAAAACCGAAACAGCACAAACGAAAAATTTTACAGCACAAACGGAGCACAAACGATTGAGCATAGTTTGACGACGTTTTGCGTTGGGTGGGGGCCAACTTCACGCAGGTGAGGGGGAGTGGAAGGCAAAAGGAGAAGGTGGAGAGGAGAGGAGAGGAGAGGAGAGGAGAGGAGAGGAGAGGAGAGGAGAGGAGAGGAGAGGAGAGGAGGATCCCTTGAGTTAATCAAAAATCTGTTATCAATATGACATACCTGGCAGTCATGGAAAAGATCTTCTTGTCTTTTACCGAGGTAGTTAATAATGAGGCAGCAGACAACAGCATCTCTTTTTTTCTCAATGTTCTGTGTCTGTAGGGAGATACAATTTAGTGATAAGACTGTTAGCGGAGTGGGGAGTGATTTACATATACTAAGACCGAATTCCAGCCCTGCAACAGACTGGCAACCTGTCCAGAGTGAACCCTGCCCCTTCGCCTGATAAATGCTGGGTTGGCTCAAAAATCTTGTGACCCGACCGGACAAAGCAGTAAAGAAAATGGATGGATAAGACCGAATTCACACATTGATGTTAAAAGGTTTAAGTTGGTAAGGAGCTCAACTTTGCGCACAACAAAGCAATTGTTTACAAATTACTTTACTTTTAATTCACTCATATCAATAATTACATATTTGTGAAAAAATAAAATAACATACGTCATTTAACCCTCTGGGGACCAAGCTGTTTTTGGGGTCCTTGAGATGTTCTGACATGCCTTGATATTTGTGCTTTTTTCAGTTATTTATAAACATGTTAATGGCTAAGGTGTAAATTCACTCTATATAGCACAAACAGGGCTACCATAATATGCGAGCAACGTGTATGTAGATGTTTGTATTTTTAAGAGAATAATGTTTATGCGTGGTTATTGGAAAAAAATAAAATGAAAGTTGCTGATTTAAGAACACAAAAGACATATTAAATATGTGTCCACAAGACTTTTGAGTAATTGATGTTGTTCCTTTGAGTTCTAGCTTCAAAATTATGTGAAAATAGTCTTGCTTTATCGTTCACAAAAAAAAATACATTGATTTAAATGGTGTAAAACAGATTTTGCTTGGAAAGCCAATATGCGAGGGGGAGGAGTAGTTTACACCAGATTACAGTGTCCCACACCCACTCTGCATAATTAGCCATTCATTCAGGTGTGACACTGACTGAGCCACAATGCAGAGACAAAAGATGTATTTAGAAGACTTATATTGACCATTTAAGATTTCGCTTACATCTCTCTTGTAAATATGTTTTGCTATTTTATTAAAAATGTTACAATTACAACAATAATTACAATTTCAACAATATTTCAAGTGTACTCTTTCTTTAAAAAAAAAAGATTATAGGCCTACATTTTATCATATGTATTCATTAGTTTGAATATAGCCAACATTGGAACATCTAACATCTTAGTCTATGAATTTATTTTTGACAAAAATAGTATTTTTTTGCAGGTTAATATGTTGCTTATACAAATACATTTTATTTCAACATATTCCAGTCGATTTTTACTCATCTCAGTAGGCTATAGCAAAGCAGTTAATTCTTTCACAAACATATTTAGACTAAACAGTCTTTACAAATATGTCCCCTTCATTCATCTCACAGAAAGGCGAGTCATATTATAGAAATGCGATTCATCTTTTTGCGGTTTGCATAGGCCTACACTAACGTTATTCCATAACGTTATTCCACACGTGAGAAAAGAAAACAGCCTACCTCACTTCTCAGCGGGATCTGCTCCTCATATCAGGATATATTGCTCCTCATATCAGCACTGTTCTGAGGAAACTTTTCTCCATAAGGTAGGCTATAATGTCTCACTCCCGAGAAGTCGCGACGCGCTTTGTTTACAGCTGATGTGGGCGTTTCACAGCTCTGAAATAGTTCTCAGAATTTGCGTTTGAATAGCACGCGCTCTCCGGGGAGTGGTCACATTAGTGTGAATCATCTCGTAATGAGGTCGACTGGAGTCGCTCTCTTTTTATACAGATTACAGAAGCTGATAATATTTGTTTTTTATATAAGTGACTTCATTTAACAGCTGCGATCTCAAGCTTTATGCCCGTGGGTCTGTTTGCCTGTTTGACTGAATTTTCGCGGAGTTATAGATCATTTTCGAACGCGTTTCAAATGGGAGTTTACTGATAGAGGGAAGGCAGAAATCGCATCATGTTAAAGTTTCTTTATTTGTCAAAAAGCAAAACACTTTATTTTTATTGTGAGTATACAGAAAAAAAATTGAAACTGAACAGGATCGATTGATGTATAACACGAAAATTAAAGATCAAAATTAACAGAGCATTTTGTGTTTATTTTTCATTGCTAAAAAAAAAAACGAGCAAAACGCGCCGGCGCGTTTTTGGTCCCCTGAGGGTTAAAGTGTCCAGCAGAGGACGCATCTTACAACCAGCTGCTCCTCCTTTGGCACGCATTAGCCGCAAAAGACCTGGTGTGTACTCATCAAGCTTCCGCATGAATGTCTCCTCCAAGGAAACTGTTGTGATGCTTCTAAACTCCTCCTTGATCTAGGAAGTAAAAGGACCAAAAATTACAATTTAAATTAAAGACCAGCTCTCATAGTAATCACATGAATGTATCCTAGTGGGGAAAAAAAATTACAAGACATTCTCACCTGAGCCTCAGTGAATAATGCTGGCCACCTTTCTTTAAACACACCAACAGAGGGGCTGAGGCTGACCACTTCAACTCTTCGGCTAGAGAAGGTTTTATTCATTTTATCTGCAATTATCTTTGCATTGTTTTTCTTTGTAATTTCACAAATTAATTCAAGCCTCTCTTTCTCCAGAGTCTCTTGGCTTTCACCACTAGGGTGCGGAGGGAGGTAATTAACCTCTGCTTTTTTGGGCTTTTTTAAATATTTTTCGAAGGCACTGCATCACCTGGATGCTTCCTTTTTAAGGTGTTGATTTCAATTTCCGGGTAAGAATATTTTCGAGAGCTTAGCTTGGCACGGTAATTGTGCATCTTGTTTTTTATGCGCTGCTGCCAGCCATATAAGCCTGCATATGATCCCGGCTCCCTAAGACACGGAAACTTAGAAACCAAGGCTTCAGCCACTGAGAGGATTTGCTCATTGGTTGGGTAAGCAGTGTAAGAAAAAATTACTTTTGCAAGCTCTTGCATTATTGCTGATTTAACACTGGCATCCATGAAGTGTCTTCCAGTGGCATCATAGGAGTTGTTTGCCTCTGCGAGGATGAGTTCTATGTCTCGGGAAAACTCCGGTACTTGGAATGGCACTGGCCATGCAGCAGAGCGACATGAATCAGGGAGAATAATGGTGTCACTGGAACTTGACGATGCGTAGTTTGACACCTCTGAGGATGCATCATGATCTGCAGGGCAGATGTCCGTTTCAGTAGTACTTGCAGGATAGGTGCTCACTGAACTCAATGTAGATGATTCAAGTACTGGGTGTAGGTCAAGGGTTATCGTCGGCTCTTTTAGGATCACTTTAACAGTGGCCTTGTCATACAAGTCAGCAGTTGAGGTGACACTGAAAAACTCATTGTCAAAGTGTTTATCTTGGTATAGTAGTCCAATTTCCCCATGCAATTGAAAAGTTTCAGTAACTATGGAAACAAGATCTTCCATTGTATTTGGAATTCCTGTTGGAAGTTTCAGCTTTTGAATGTTGTGTTCTTCTAAAATGACTCTTAAATGGACCGCCATTGTTGTTTGGTGTGTGTTTCCTCAGCTGTAGAGACAGAGAAAGAAAAGAAATTGAGACAGGTTATTAATAGTTGATGAGCTTACTTGCATAGGTTTGCTTCAATATTATTCTGCCAAAGCAATAAACAGATATTTAGTTCAGTGGAAATTTCAATAAATAATCTTTGATTGTCATTATTATTTTAAGAAGAGGTAGATGAGGAAAGGAGGAGAAGAAAGGAGAGTAGGTATGCATCACATTTTCCCATTTTCTGTGGCAATCGTCCCTGTTAAATAAACATTACAATAAATAAATAAGACAGGATTCCTGGCCATACAGCTGTTAAGTAATTGTTTCAATATCTACTTGAAGTGCACACATATTTGATATGACAACATAAATAAATCAACCCATTACACTTACTCTGATGTGCAAATGAAGTGTTTAAGGGTCACCATACGGCCATCCGCTGTATTGTATGCAGCCAAGGGGTATGTTTCTTTTAATAATAATAATAATAATTCATTACATTTATATAGCGCTTTTCTAGGCAGGCCTACTCAAAGCGCTTTTACATGAAAGGGGGAATCTCCTCAACCACCACCAATGTGCAGCATCCACTTGGATGATGCGACGGCAGCCATATTGCGCCAGAACGCCCACCACACACCAGCTTACTGGTGGAGAGGAGACAGTGAAGAAGCCAATCAGTATATGAGGATGATTAGGCGGCCATGATGGACAGAGGCCAAGGGGCAAATTTGGCCAGGATGCCGGGGTTACACCCCTACTCTTTTTCGAAGGACATCCTGGGATTTTTAATGACCACAGAGAGTCAGGACCTCGGTTTAACGTCTCATCCGAAGGATTTTAATGATGTTTTATAAACAAAGTTCGGGAGGAGCACGTTCAAATAATCAATCAATCAATCAATCAACTCATCAAACAATTACCATGTCTACCCTATCAGCATGAGAGGAAGCATGTATATATATTCACTCTGTCAACTCACCTAACTTCCTTGACAGGTTTCAGCATCCCTCCACCACCCCGACTCCTCACTCTTGGCTTGTTCTTTCACAGCCAGGAATACGGGCGGAGTACTCTGGGTTCGGGCCGAATACCGAGCCCGGAGCCCTCTCCTCGGACAGCACGCCAAATAAGCATTTATTCTATCTGACTTATTTGTAAGTGTGAACTAGTGAAATTCGGAATGTTTAAGGATTTCTGTCTCTCCTGTTGACTCTACTTTGAAACTCCTCAGGTGTTCACAATACCAACCACTAAGCAATTTCAGAACAAAGACAGGAGTTTCACGCACAATGATTATTTGCTGGATTTCTCCAAAGTCAGGTAGGCCTCCTGTTGAGCCAAACGGCAGCATCATGCCAATATTATAGTCTGTGCCTAAAATGGTTGCTTTATTTGTCATGTTCACAAACTCTTCCCCAGGGAACTTCCTTGCGAAGGACTCCTAATGCCATCTTTAAGAACATCAACTGCCACAAGAGTCCTCTGGGACACTGACAGTGCTGGCCTTTGGTTGTTGCAATTGTTGGTATGATACGCAATCATTGATTGGTGTTTTCTTGCCATTGTCATGAGAATGTTTCTAAAACACCCAGTCTGCCTCACAATCCTTTTAAAGAATCGATGTTTGGCTTCTGCTCTGGGAACACTTCAAAATATCTGTAACGGTGTTCTGAGATCTTACTTTGCATGTATCCTATTGTCTCATCTGTGTGGAGAGGAGCCATGACAAGCTCCACAACATCTTTAAGGTTCATCAAAACCTCCCAAGCAGGCTCATCTTCTGGGACTTTGTCACCAATCATGAGTGGCATCATTCTCAACAAACACCAGTTTTCGTGTGCGTTGCCTCCTACGCTTTTTCGTAAGTTGAAATGCGGGGCAATGGGATGTGGACAGTTTCTTTTGTCACTCCATTTGTAAGGAAAGCAACGTATGGAATGGTTGAGCTCCTGAAGAGAGATGTATTTCTTTCTGATTAACACATCAAGACAGAGAGCCCTATCTTGCACCCAGCGCAATTGACTTTGTACATCGACGCACGTATCATTCCTATTTTGCACCCGCGCAAAGTGCGCTTTTCCCTCCACAGAAGCACGTCGCTAAACTAGGGAATGAACTTGCGCTCCCTGGGCGGTTCAGCGCAAAAAAGGAGGCGTGTTCCGGCGCAAACGTTCCTTCATGCTATTTTGCAGGTTTAGAAAACAATTGCGCCACTAACCAGGAAAAAATAGTTTAAAGTCAGTGGCGCGTTGCGCATGTTATTCATATGCTATTTTAAGGGCGCATGCTTGGCCATAATCAATGTAGCGTGTGCACAACGCGCATACACTTTGATTATCTCATCTACACAGAAGCAGCAGTTTTCATTTTTGCAAATCATACATTATTACGATAGATAGATAGATAGATAGATAGATAGACAGATAGATAGATAGATAGACAATTTATTATAAAAACATACATCTAGCTTACACATTTACCCAAATTATCATACGCCTTTTTAACCGAAGTTAATTTTGGTGGGTTTCTCCATCCCCAACGTCCCTGACGAGAGCGTTGCTCTCTTTGGCTGTGAACCGCTCCTGGCGCGCGCCTGGCAAATCCGCCGTTAGAATACGAATCCGCTTTAGAACAAGGGCGCCTGCTCTTAAAGGGAATGTGAGATGACGCTCTGATTGGTTTATTTCACGTTACGCCCAAACCACACCTATGAATAATGAAGCTACTTCAGACCAACCCATTTTAGATTTGCGCCTGGCGCAAGTGTCATTTATCCCGCCGGGAAAATAGCAACAGCGCCAAGACCCGCCCACAAAGTTACTTGCGCTTTGTGCTTTGACACTTGCGTTTCAGATCGTTAAAATGGGGCCCAGAGTGATATTTTCACAGGTACAATTCCTTCGAGCAAATCATGCAAAGCATCAGGGGGATAACCTGATATAGCATGAAAGTTACTGAGTCTGTCTGAGATGGGACACTGTCTTTTAACTCTGCAGTGGTGACCTTCTGCTGGATCAGACAGTGCTGCTTTGACATGCATGGCATAGTTGGACTTAGTCCGTGGAGGAAACAGTCCTTCTCCTACTTCATGCTCCTGGATCTGTGACCGTTCTCCAATGCAAAAGCGACAGAAATGTGAAGCTGAAAAGCTTTCAACAAAGCCACCTATTGAGTGAGCACCAAGATTGTCAGCGACTACAGCAAGTACAGTGCCCTTGACCACTTTGCCCAGACTTGAAACAAAAATACCTTCATCTTCAAAGGACTTCAAATCTCTGAGCAGTGGGTCCAAAACCTTTGCATAGCCATACTGGTTGACATCATTTGCCTTGCACAAAATGGTTAAGTAAATGGAAGTCAGTGTAGATCTCAATGTGGCATGTATGTCTGCGAACACCCAGTACACTGCTGTGACTTTATGCTTCTTGCGGGATGTTCCCAGAGGGTTGCAAATCTCAAAGTCATCTAATATATAATATGAGTGGGAGTTTAAGTTCATCTTCACATAAAAAGCTGTTTTCTCTTAAATCCATCATTAAACGATTTGTATCCAGAAGAGGCATCAGATGGCTTTTTGTTTTGTAATATTGTGTTTTGAATGTGGCTGTTGTTCACAAGTTGCGATAATAATGGGAGGATTGGTATATGCTGAAATGTTTTTTTCTCTGTACTATCAAGTATGTACTCAACTGGTTCAATCGATGAGAGATGCTCCTTACTAAATTGCTCTCTCCTGAACTTACTGCTGAAAGTCCCATCCACTCGTAAAGCAGCACAGACAGGGCTTAGCTGGCAAAGGTCTTTGACTAGTTCTGATATCACTGAGTCTTCAAATGTACAGCCATGTTTTCTCAAAGTACTCAGAATGATCTCTTTAATGACGGGGCCAGATGCAGACGCTGTAAGGAAATGAAATTCCTCTACTAGTTCATTAATGCATGAATTTGAGACATTAAAAATGTTCTCCATTTTCAGGAGGAGCAACCCCACTCTTTTAGTAATAATTTTAAGTCCTCATCCTCCTCAAGGACTAAGCCACAGTCGTTTTCATCCTCAACAAAATCACTTTCTTCATCCGGGTTGTTTTGGTGTTGATAAAGAACATTAGTCTTGAAATCTTCCAACAAATGTGGGTTGTGTTTTCTACTCTTGTGGCTGTGGAATGTTGTATATTTGTTGGTCTTATAATCACAACCCTCAAAAACACATGTCACAGTTTCAAACTTTTTTAGATGGCCACCAAGATGTTCAAAAAAATGCCTCTCATTGTCAAAAGAGCATGAATTACAGACAATGCATGTAAACGAAATGATGTTTCCTGGCTGGGTTGACTGAGAATGATGCCTTGACAAATGTGTCCTTAATGCACCCCATGTCTTGACTGTGCAAGGACAATCTGCATAGAGGCAGGGTATGGAGTGGACTCGACCTAAATGCTCATGTATTAGTCTGCTGTGTTTCAGCAGGTCCAATCTTTTTGATGTTGTGAATTTGCACAACTTGCATTTCCAGTTCATTTTCCCATAACTGAGGACTTTAGTTAAGGTAACTATACCTTTAAGGACAATGTGATTTATTTTATTTGGAAAACTTGCATACCTGTAAAGGATACACTTGTGGTGGGGACATGGGTGGATGTGTCAACACTAGAACTGGTAACAGTGGTCTATCAGTGAGTCTCTGCTTGTGGAGGACAGACAAGAGGAACTGAAGAGAGGGCAAATAGTGAGTGTCCACATACACAGACTCTGCCTGCAACAGAAATAAAAACAAAAATTACACAAAACAAATTATCAAACATGTACCTGGGTTAGATTTTGTACAGATGATTTTGGGTTTACCTCAATATAATGCAAATAATTACCCCCTTTGGTTATTTGGGTGGGTGTTTAATACGCAAAATGGATTATAACCCCAGACGTTTAAAAGAACCAGGCGGCTATTTGCAGACCGGTGATTAATTGGGGAAATATGGTAGTTTATCAGTGCTCCTCTGATCTGGGCAGTCTGTCTGTCTGACAAGGGCCGGTCATGCAGAAATAACAGACTGTGTACTGACTTAAATAAAGGCATTGCAATTACATATATTAATATTCATGCTTCATATAATTAGCTTCATAGATGTAATGTGCTTCATAGAACATATTACAAAATTATGAAAACATTTATTAAGCACTGATGTTCTAACAATAACAAATATAATATAAAATCAATTCTAAAATGTTGTACTTGATCCCACAATTCCTTAAAAAACTTAGATGCAGCAACAGTTGGTGTTTTCACACACACTCGTGGGATACAGTGGTAACGTTACTATGTTTTTATTTTTAATCCTGCGCCCATTCAATATATTAGAAAAAGCTGGCTTTGACTAGTTTCTAACCTTAAAACCAGCGGTCATACACAGTCATGCATGCTGACTAATCTTGTAAAAAGCACACCACGACGGCATTTCAACTTACCGGCAGTTGTGCAGATGGTGAAAGCCCGAGACACAACAAACCGATGGCAAAGAACTTGCAGCGACGAAAGCAGACGTGCCGTGTCAATGCATTCTCATCCTAGGGCGTCATATACTGTCGCTTTTGATATTTCGTCAACATCCGACGCACATGGCACCCTTTAGCGTCAATATGAGACACAGATTATGGGTAGGTTTAGGTCTGGGGTAGGGTTAGGGTTAGACTAATATTGTTAGTTGTTGTTAATATGGTTAGTCTAATATTGACGAAGGGTGCCATGTGCGTCGGATTGGGATGAGAATGCATGTTGGCCTGGGGTCAATTTGTTTATTTGAACACAATAAACCAAGTTGCCTGACCGATGGTGCCTGACCGGGTCATGGTGACGCCAGCGACAGATTCAAACTTTAATTTCAAGTAATGGCATGTTAAACAAACGAAAGCCGAATACAAGTGAAGTGTAATATCTCATAATTAAAAAAATATATATACAGCACTCCTATGTAAATAGCTTAAGTCAAGTCAACTTTATTTATATAGCGCTTTTCACAATACAGATTGTATCAAAGCAGCTTCACAGTATTAAATAAAATAGTACATCAGTGTTTGTTTCTAGTGTAAAACATCCATGTTTGATAATGCTGATCAATAGTATTGTTGATTGATTAATTAAATTAAGTAACCCCAACTGAGCAAGCCAAAGGCAACAGTGGCAAGGAACCGAAAAACTCCATCAGGTGACCTAATGGAGAAAAAAAAACCTTGGGAGAACCCAGGCTCAGTCGGGGGCCAGTTCTCCTCTGGCGTTTATGAAGTAGAGACCGGATTTTACTGTAAGATTAAAAATATTATATAAATGCCTGGCTGAAGAGATGCGTCTTTAATCTAGTTTTAAACTGGGAGAGCGAGTCTGAGCAACGAACAGTATCAGGAAGGCTATTCCAGAGTTTTGGAGCTAAATGTGAAAATGATCTCCCTGCTTTGGTTGATCTGGATATCCTAGGTATGACCAAAAGCCTCGAATTTAGTGATCTTAAAGAGCGTGATGGATTATAGGGCGATAGAAGATCCGTTAAATAGACTGGAGCTAAGCCGTTTAGGGCTTTATAAGTCAGTAGCAGTACCTTGTAATTAATACGGAACTTTATAGGTAACCAATGCAGTGATGATAAAATTGGTGTTATATGGTCAAATTTTCTTGATCTAGTAAGAACTCTAGCGGCGGCATTTTGGACTAACTGTAGCTTGTTTATTGAGGATGCAGGACAACCAGCTGATAAAGCATTACAGTAATCTAATCTCGAGGTCATGAACGCATGAACTAACTTTTCTGCATCAGAAACAGAGAGCATATTACGTAGCTCAGCAATGTTTCTGAGGTGGAAAAAGGCTGTTTTTGTAACATATGAAATATGATTTTCAAAAGACAGGTTACAATCTAATATAACACCCAGGTCTTTTACTGTAGAGGATAAAGTAACAGGACATCCTACTATGTTAAAGTTGTATTGTAAGAGGTTTTGTGGGTAAGTAGTACCTCTGTCTTGTCTGGATTTAATAAAAGAAAATTGCGCGTCATCCAATCTTTTATATCTTTAACACACTCTGTCAATTTGGATAATTTAGCGTTTTCATCCAGCCGTGATGAAATATATATTTGAGTGTCATCAGCATAACAATGGAAACTAATTCCATGTTTCCTAATAATATTTCCAAGTGGCAGCATATATATTGAGAATAATAGAGGGCCTAACACAGATCCTTGCGGCACTCCATAGTTTACTGGAGTTATGATCGATTTTTCTCCATTTAAATAGACAAAATAATAACGGTCAGATAAGTATGATCTGAACCAGCTTAATGCTTGTCCTTGAACACCGGTATAATTTTGTAGTCGATCTAAGAGTATTGTGTGATCTATAGTATCGAACGCAGCACTAAGATCAAGTAAAACTAATATTGAGATACAGCCTTGGTCAGAAGCTAAGAGTAAATCATTTGTGATTTTAACGAGCGCAGTTTCAGTGCTATGATGCGGCCTGAACCCAGACTGAAACTTTTCATAGATGTCATTTTCTTGTAAAAAAGAGTCCAGTTGGGCGGACACAACTTTTTCTAGTATTTTAGACATAAAAGGAAGATTTGAAATGGGTCTATAATTTGCTAGGTTATTTGGGTCTAATTGTGGTTTCTTAATGAGAGGTTTTATAACTGCCAGTTTAAATGTTTTTGGAACATGACCTAAAGTTTAAGACGAGTTAATAATATTGAGGAGAGGCTCTTCCACTATAGGTAACACTTCTTTCAGTAGTTTAGTTGGTATGGGATCTAATAAACATGTTTTTGTTATAAAGGAAGTGATAAGTTTATTTAACTCTATTTGTTCTATAGTTGTAAAGCACTGTAATTGTTCTTGCGGGGTGATAATCGAGGCTGAATTATAAGGCGCGATTGAGGATTGAACGTTTACAATTGTGGTTCTGATGTTTTCTATTTTCTCAGTGAAAAATTTCATGAAATCATTACTACTAAACTGTAACGGAATATTTTGTTCAGGTGACGCTTGTTTATTTGTTAGTTTAGCCACGGTGTTAAATAAAAACCTAGGATTGTTTTGGTTATTTTCTATTAGTTTGCGGAGGTGCTCAGCCCTGGCCGCTTTTAGGGCCTTTTTATAACGTGATGTACTGTCTTTCCAAGCGATTCTAAAAACCTCTAAATTAGTTTGTTTCCATTTACGCTCTAAATTACGAGTTTCTCTCTTTAGAACACGCGTAGTATTGTTGTACCATGGTACTTTAATTTTCTCTCTGACCTTTTTTAGTCTCATAGGTGCAACAATATTCAATTTTCCAGAGAGAATGGTGCTCATAGTGCTGGTTAGTTCCTCTAGTTCATCTGTTTGTTTAGGTTCAGACAGCAGCTGAGACAGATCCGATAAGCAATTAGAAAAATTATCTATGGTGGATGGAAGGATTGTTCTGCCTAATCGATAACGCGGCGCAGCATGATATATTACAGGGGTACGTAATATGCAAGTTACCATGTAATGGTCAGTGACATCATCACTTTGTGGAATGATATCTATATCGGTTGGATCAGTTCCATGTGATATAATTAAATCTAGTGTATGATTAAAATGATGAGTTGGTCCGGTAACGTTTTGCTTAACCCCAAAGGAGTTTAATAAATTTATAAACGCAGCCCCTAACGTATCATTTTGATTATCTACGTGTATGTTAAAATCTCCAACAATTAATGCTTTATCGACATTGACCAATAGGTCTGAGAGAAAATCTGCAAATTCTTTTAGGAAATCAGCGTAAGGCCCTGGCGGTCTGTATACGGTAGCCAAGGCTAAAGATAATAGGGATGTTTTTCTAGCGTCTTAAGAGCGTAACATTTAGTACAAGTACTTCAAATGAAATAAACTTATAACCCGTTTTCTGAGTAACACTAAGAAAATCTCTATAGATTGTTGCAATACCGCCGCCACGACCAATCAGACGGGGCTCATGTTTATAGGAGTATCCTGATGGAGTAGACTCATTTAGACAGACATAATCATTTGGTTTAAGCCAGGTTTCAGTAACGCAAAGTACATCGAAGCTATTATCTGTGACTATTTCATTTACAATAACTGCCTTAGGTGTGAGTGATCTAATGTTTAAAAGACCTAGCTTTAGAAATTGTTTTTGTTTACTAATAGCAACATTTTCTGTTTTAACAACAATTAGATTTTTCCTAGATCCTGCAGTAGATTTATTATTTGATCTCACTAAACGAGGAATAGACACAATTTCTATGCAATGTTCTACACTAGTATTTATATCAGTTAATTTGGTGCAGCAGAGACTATGATTTGGACTTTTGGTTACTAGTCAAAAGGTATTTAACATTTTGGAGATGTTATCTGACAGAAGATCCGATCCGAATCTGCTTGGGTGTAAGCCATCAGCACGGTAAAGCCTAGGACGCTCCCAAAACAGATTCCAATTATTTATAAAGAGCAATATCTGCTCATTGCACCATGATATTAACCATTCATTTAGCGCGAATAATCTGCTAAACTTTTCATGACCTAGTTGGTACGTGGGAAGCGGTCCTGACACAATGATCGTTATATCAGGCGATGTGCTGCGTACCGTATCGATCAGATTCCTGAAGTCTTTCTTCAGAACCTCCGTCTTGCGCAGCCTGATGTCTGCCCCTCCCGCGTGCAGGACCACAGTTCCGACGCACTCGTTCAGAATCTCGGGAATGCGAGTAGCGATTTCAGAAACACGAGCACCAGGAAAGCAGTGACTGTGCACCTTATTTTTACCTAATGTAGCGTGTACGTGTCGAACGATGGAATCACCGATGATCACAGCATCGCGTTCTGTTTCGAGAAGAGGGGAGCATTAGCTTGTAATTATGTAAGTAAATTAGCCTAGCTATACATTCACCTAAAGGATTATTAAGAACACCTGTTCAATTTCTCATTAATGCAATTATCTAATCAACCAATCACATGGCAGTTGCTTCAATGCATTTAGGGGTGTGGTCCTGGTCAAGACAATCTCCTGAACTCCAAACTGAATGTCAGAATGGGAAAAGGTGATTTAAGCAATTTTGAGCGTGGCATGGTTGTTGGTGCCAGACGGGCCGGTCTGAGTATTTCACAATCTACTCAGTTACTGGGATTTTCACGCACAACCATTTCTAGGGTTTACAAAGAATGGTGTGAAAAGGGAAAAACATCCAATATGTGGCAGTCCATGTGGGCGAAAATGACTTGTTGATGCTAGAGGTCAGAGGAGAATGGGCCGACTGATTCAAGCTGATAGAAGAGCAACTTTGACTGAAATAAACACTCGTTACAACCGAGGTATGCAGCAAAGCATTTGTGAAGCCACAACATGCAGAACCTTGAGGCGGATGGGCTACAACAGCAGAAGACCCCACCGGGTACCACTCATCTCCACTACAAATAGAAAAAAGAGGCTACAATTTGCACGAGCTCACCAAAATTGACAGTTGAAGACTGGAAAAATGTTGCCTGGTCTGATGAGTCTCGATTTCTGTTGAGACATTCAGATGGTAGAGTCAGAATTTGGCGTAAACAGAATGAGAACATGGATCCATCATGCCTTGTTACCACTGTGCAGGCTGGTGGTGGTGGTGTAATGGTGTGGGGGATGTTTTCTTGGCACACTTTAGGCCCCTTAGTGCCAATTGGGCATCGTTTAAATGCCATGGCCTACCTGAGCATTGTTTCTGACCACGTCCATCCCTTTATGACCACCATGTACCCATCCTCTGATGGCTACTTCCAGCAGGATAATGCACCATGTCACAAAGCTCGAATCATTTCAAATTGGTTTCTTGAACATGACAATGAGTTCACTGTACTAAAATGGCCCCCACAGTCACCAGATCTCAACCCAATAGAGCATCTTTGGGATGTGGTGGAACGGGAGCTTTGTGCCCTGGATGTGCATCCCACAAATCTCCATCAACTGCAAGATGCTATCCTATCAATATGGGCCAACATTTCTAAAGAATGCTTTCAGCACCTTGTTGAATCAATGCCACGTAGAATTAAGGCAGTTCTGAAGGCGAAAGGGGTTTAAACACAGTATTAGTATGGTGCTCCTAATAATCCTTTAGGTGAGTGTATGTCTGGTAAGTATATACCTAGTTGGAAAACAGTTTAGCTTAACTTAGATTATTCGTGATTTTAACATTTCTTATCACTTGTAGGCAGATGACATTCAGCTTCATTTTACATTCCGGCAAAATGAGTCATCCTATCCTAGGCTCTTAGATTGCATAGATGCCATAAACAGCTGGATGGCTGAAAGTTTTTTTTGCAGCTGAACCCAGATAAGATGGAGGTTTTAATTGTAGCACCAGACAGCGCTATCCCTCTGATCATGCAGAACCTTGGACCTTTGTCATCTGTGGTTCAGCCTAGTTTAAGGAACCTTGGGGTGACATTTAATAAATTTCTATCTTTCGAGACCCACGTCAAATCACTGACCAAATCATGTTTTTTCCACTTACGTAATATTAGTAAATTGAGGTCTGTGGTCTCTCACTCAGAACTGGAGATGCTCATTCATGCTTTCATTTCCTCTCGTATTGATTACTGTAACTCACTTTTCTCCTCACTTAACAAATCTGTTCTCCATCGACTGCAATCTATTCAAAATTCTGCTGCTAGGTTACTCACTAGATCAAATAGGCATACCCATATCACCCCGATACTCTGTTCTCTTCACTGGCTTCCTGTAATTTACTGGATCCAATTCAAAATTTTAACCATAACCTATAGGGCTTTACATGGTCAGGCCCCTGCTTATCTTGCTGACATAATTCATCTTCATACCCCTCTCCGGTCTCTCAGGTCAAATAACCAAAATCTGCTATCTACGCCACGCACTCGTTTAAAGACAGGTGGGGATAGAGCCTTTGCCGCTATGGCACCCAGACTATGGAATGCTTTGCCAACCAGTATTAGGTTTGCTGAGAATGTGGACAGTTTTAAGGGACAAGTGAAGACTCATTTGTTCAGGTTAGCTTTTGGGTAATCTTTGTTCTTTTATATATTGAAATTGTATCTGTTTTGTATCTGTATTGTTCTTTATTTTTTATTATGTTTTACTGTCTATTGTAAAGCGCTTTGTGACCTAGTCTGTGAAAGGCGCTGTATAAATAAATTTTACTTACTTACTTACTTAACTGTTTCTGCCAACATTTGATGGTAGGATGGTATAATCGTGAGGTAAATGTTTGTGTAGACAAATAGATCAAGTTAATCTGTTGTGTGATTGTGTGATTCACTCCTTTATAAAGTTTTGTTCAGACTCTACTGTTGACACCTGCTGTGATCATCTTCTCTGGATCTGCTGCCTCAATCTGCTGCCAAATCACAGCTGTGCTGACACAACAGTGCCCCTTGAGGTGTTATATTCTTGTGGTATTTATTGATTATTATTTTTTAATGATCATGCTTGCACATAAGTTGGATTATATTGCACATTTGCCCAAAATTACAATAGGTAACATGGAATAAAATTGAAGCACTTTGGGAAAAAAATCCGCTTTTACCACTTTTAAAAATATAGTGTTAAAATGGACAAAAAAACATTTTCTAAGCTGACAACCTGGCTAGAACACATGTTGAGGGGTTAAATATTAATACTGGATAGGTTGTATACTTGTACCAAAAAGTGTCCAACAAAGTTTTAATATCAGTTTTGGCTAACTTGGTGACATTACACATTGAATGAAGTATCAGTAAAACTTAACTTTGTTTGTGACTACTTTGACTTTCCTTTATGCCGGAAGGGAGGGGAGGAGGGAGGAGACGGGATGAGGAGGAGGGAGGGTCTAGCTAGCCTCCGTTTTGTTTGACAACAATTTGAATGTCAACACTCCCGGCATCACTTAGAGCACCTTTAACATTCCTAACTAATTCCACCAAAAAGCAGCTAAATTAGCCAGCTTTTTTTAACTGGATTCTGTCAAGCAGCAATTAGTTTTAGATCATTAATTACTTAATTTTAAAGTTAGAGAAACCAATAAAAAATTATTTTGAAACTGTATTTATATAGTTTTCATGTGTCATAAGGCCTGCAGATGAAACTCAGCCCACTGATGCAGCTGCCTGACCAAGAGTCACACAAGAGGCTGTTATCAGGTTGCCTCCATCTTCTCACTTCTTCCCTCACAAGCTACAGCTCTGTATCTGCATATGTACATGGACGGACGGAGCCAAAATATACTCTTTTCAATGTCTATATTTATTTAACTGTTTTTGTTTTTACTTAAGTACTTGGCTCTAACTGATTTGCCTTGTGTGATTTTGAAGACATCGTTTATAAAGACATCATTTATAATTTGTCACTGCATTTGCATATGCTTTCCTGTAGCTCAAACAGCAGAGCGTTGGCGCTTACAAACCTGCTCAAACCTGGTGCTTGCAATGCCAAGGTCATGGGTTTGATTTCCAGGGAAAGCAAGAACTGATGAGAATGTAAATGTGTACCTTGAAATGCAGTGTAAGTCGCTTTGGATAAAAGCGTCTGCCAAATGCATAAATGTAAATGTAAAATGTAAATTTGAGTGGCTCAAAGTAGTACTTGAAAACAGCACTTAAATGACACTTTAAAATGTGTACATTTCATTGCATTCGACAGTACATCAAACCAAGTGGCATCTGCCAACAAATAAGGCTTGACCTTTTCTTTTTACATATTTTGGTTTAAAAAGGTCATTTGTTTTCAGTGCATGAGTATTGTGTGTGTTTGTGCGTGTGTGTGTGTGTGTGTGTGTGTGTGTGTGTGTGTGTGTGTGTGTGTGTGTGTGTCTGTAGGCATCTTTGTAAAGCGTAAAGTCTTTGTAAATGTGCAAGGGCTTGGTACACAGCTGGAAGAATTACCAGAGCTAAAGTTAAAAACTTTTTCACCTGGGGCCTCATTTATAAACGTTGCGTACGCACAAAAGAAGGCGTACGCTGCTTTCTACGCAATAATTGGTAGTTATAAAAAGCATTTATAAAACGGTCCGAGGTTGTGAGGCTGCAGCATTAACGGCGTCTGAAACCTTTTGCCACTCAAGTGCAAATTAGTAATGCCCACACTGTGCCCTCCAAACAACATTTTACTCCTCTTTTCCACCTCGCCAACGATAATTTCTACTTCACATTGAGGTTTCTTGGTTTTCCTCTCTGTGTTTGACATGATTTCGCGATCAATGAATATTAACTTGTGGGCATTTCACGGACTATTTATGGGCAACTATGGGTATGACATGAAGCCGCAAAAGCTGCGCTTAATTTAGAATTGATTGTGATTTATTAAGGGAAAACTGCGTAGGATGTGCGTGCGCACAGTTTTATAAATCCGAATATTTCTGTGCATACGCACATCCTATGTTTCATCTGTACGCCACTTCTGATGCAAATCCTAAGCAAAGTTTTATAAATGAGGCCCCTGATCCCATACAGAGTCAAAAGCACTCAACTTGCAAAAAATTCAAATTCATTTCTCTTTTTACCTTCCTTGCAGTATTATATAGCACAACTTTGTACTAATAAAGTCATGCAGAAGAGGATGATGAAAACACTTGCTTAAGGCGCATGCTGAAGAAACAAAGTCAACTTCTCCTTTTAGACAAACTGAATATCAGAACTTCCCTTTTAAGAGATGGGCCACAACTTTAACCGGTTGAGTGTTGAAATGGTGATTGCACACACATCTGATTATTTACAGAGAAATTGAAAACTCACTCACCCCTCACACGGCTACATGTACACACTCATACACAAACATATACACACACAACCTTACAATGAAGAAGAGAACCCTACGACTTCCTCCACAGGACTTTACAATCAAGGATTAACAGGCAATCAGAACTTTAGTGAACAGTGTTTAACCCTCTGAGGTTGGCAAACGCGTCGGCGCGTTTTGCTGGATTTTCTTCACATTGTAGCACTATAAACTTAAATTACTCCATCATTTATGGTCATACAGAAAAAAGAAATATAAAAAAATAATCTGTGATATTTCTACTTTTGTATGTGTCCACTTACAATCAAATCAAAACATTGTGCTTTTGTAAAATAAAGAAAATAAACAGGGTGTGCGTTCTGCCTCTCCGTCGCGGTGAACTTTTTTTTCTTGAGCACGTCTATAAACTGAAACAAAACTCAGCGAATACTTGTCACACATTTATGAGCCATATACCTTTATAATCATTTAAGTGTGTACTTTTAAATGATCGGATTCAAACTGAAAACAATTCTCTGTTTAAGTAATTTGTATAAAACCAATAAGATGTCCAGCTTCTCAAACGCTTCCTAATTATTTTTAATTTGAACACGCCACTCGCACAAAATAGATTGACATGCAAATCTCCACATGGAGCGAACGCACTCATTAGCTTACATTGGATTTAGGCTACCTCAGAAGAAGAAGAACGCGATTTGAAGACAAGAAAGATGTAAGGTAAGAAATTCTTACACATTAGTTTGTTATTGTTGCATAAATTTCACATTGCAGTTGAACTGTTGCTAGATATATGGTGAATATTATATTATTTAGACCCGTGTTTACTGTAACTGTGTTTGTGGATATCTGCTCAAATGTAGATATGTATATGGTAACCATGATGTTTTATATTTGAGCGTGATCGCGTTTGAATGTATCGTATTTTGGATCGCGGTCGCGTTTGAAAAGCACCAAACGGCTTCATGTTTTTACTATTATCTCATTTCATATCATCATAACGAATGGAAACATTTGAAGTAACATGATAATATATTTTTCTCTAGCTTAGTTGTTACTAAAATATTTTGGAAGATTTATAGGCTGCTATGGTTATTGTTATTATTATTTTATGCAGCACTGCGCATAGCCTATGCCTACAAGGCACAACAAACCTGGTGTTCATTATATTATATATTGTTGGAAACATTTATGTGTGTGTGTATTCTGTGAATTTTAAAAAGCAATTTTAAACAGAAAAATCTAAAAATGTATTCCCAAAATCGTGCAGGCCTTTCTCTTGATATCAGTATGTTCACTTTTTTTTTCTTTCAGGGCCCAGATGCCACTGACTCCTGCTGACTTCAACATTCACATGAGTCTCTGTACATGAACATGGTAAAGTGAAAATCAAACACCTTGGAAATGAAAGGTATGTACAATGTTTTCAGGAATGGCACAAAGGTCTCTGTCTTTGGATCATTGTTTTCAACGAGTGCTTTTTTGTCATTTGTTGTGTATCTTTGGATTATGTTGTGTTGTAAATAAATCCAAAAAATCTAAAAGCCATTCTTTTTTAAATCTCCTCATTCTTTGTGCAAGGTTGCTCAGAATGATAGGGCCTGATAGCTCCTAATAGGGCCGTTAGGGGAGGGTCTTTGTCTTTCTCCGGTGTGAAAAGCTTACATATTAATGAGCTCCCGCATAAAGCTTTTTCACACAAAACACGTCGTAAAAAATTTAAATCAATATATTGTCTTATCTGAATGAGCAGTCAGGGTGATTTTCACATCGTTTTAGAGCAAATATTCTAGGCTACGTCATACAATTTTCAAAAGTCTTGTGAAGAAATAATCAGTATGGGTTTCATGACCTTATTTCAGTGAGATTTTTTTTTTGTATTTTCACAAACCACGCATAAATGTCATTATCTCAAGACAACAAACTTTTACACACATGCTGCTGATATATTATTGTAGCAGAGTTTGTGCTGAATACAGTGTAATTAGACTTTAGCCATGAAAATGTCACAAGTAACAGAAATAAGCACAAATGTCAGAGCATGTCAGAACACCTCCAGGGCCCAGAAAACACCTCAGACCCCAGAGGGTTAAATATCATCTAAAAACATGCACACAAACACACAGTCACTTACGGACATAAGTTGTACACATTCATGCACAAACATGACCCTCCTAGACACACACAATACTTAAAACAGATATTAACATAAGCTAGTGAAAGAGACATCATGAATAAATTCAGAAAAGATGTTTATTTTTATATTTGATGCTTTGATAGAAGCAGATGAGA
This sequence comes from Rutilus rutilus, assembly GCF_951802725.1. Lineage (NCBI taxonomy): Eukaryota > Metazoa > Chordata > Actinopteri > Cypriniformes > Leuciscidae > Rutilus > Rutilus rutilus. Next base: position 46,698,773 of record NC_140214.1, on the reverse strand, counting down.
ACATCTATAAGTGTGTGTGCGTGTGAGAGTGTGATATGAGTGCATGTGAGTCATCATGACTGGTGTGGTTAGAACACTTTGCTGATTTATATCTGCATCTAGTCACTCTGAAAAGCTGCAGTGAAGATTTGATCCAAACTAGGACCAAAACCTGTCACGATCCAGACACAAGAAACAGGGAGAAGATCCAATAGCAGTAAGTATTTCAATGGGGTATTCCGTAATCGTAATCCAGTCCAAGCAGGGGTCAAAACCAAGGTAGCAATCAGACATAAACAGGAACTAAACAACGGACAATAACAGACCTCAGAAGTGGCGTGATAATTACAAGGATTCTGTGACACATACTAAAACAGACAGGGTTATATACACAGGGAAATGACAATGCTAATGGGGAACAGGCTGAGTGCAATGATCAGTGATAAGGGACATCTGAGTGCAATGAAAAGACAAGGATCATGGGGGATGTAGTTCAAGAGTGTGATGGACACCGTGGGGAAGGAGGACATCTAGTGGTGACCCAAGGAACATAAACCAGACACTGTGACAAAACCAGCAGAGCACAGTGTAAGAACTGAGAAATTAGGAGATGCCGGACAGTCTGGTTGAAGAGCGACCAGACCCTGAGAGGACAAAAGGACCTCTCTGGAAATTAACATCTGAACTAGCCCTCGTGCACTATCGAGACAAAAGTCTCACCCCCGAGTCATCCTAATCTACATCTCTTTCCCTCTTCTCTCACCCCCTCTCTCTCATGCTCAGATCATCTGAATTCACCCAAGAAAATTTATAGTTTGATGTGAATGATTGACATTGAGTATTGTACATATTTAGTATCATTTGAAATGTCTTATTGTGACTGGTACAAATGTCTAATTTCCAAATAAGTAAAACAAAAGGTAATAAGGTTTTTAAGAGTTTAGGGATAACTGGCACACAAAGGAAGGTTGTCTCCTGGCAAATGGTCACACACCCCCAAAAGGTGTAACCTCTGAATGCAAATTTATTTTGTTAGTACATGTTTCCATGTGAAAGAGGTCTGTCTATATAATGGAATGTAGCAAAGGGTTCGGGTCTTTCTGTACCTCAAATTCGCCCGTGAGGCTGACAGTGAGACCTCTCAGCCTCACGTATTTCTTAACCCCCTGGGGTCGGCAATCACGCCGGCGTGATCTGCTTGTTTTTTCCCTTATCAGTGCAAAAGAGATTCAAAATAATCTGTTGATTTTGATCTTACATGCTTGTGTTATACATCAATCGATCCTGTTAAGTGTGTATTATTTTTGTGTATACTCACAATAAAAACAACGTGTTTTGCTTTTTGCCAAATAAAGAAAAATAAACATGATGCGAGTTCTGCTTTCTCTCTGTCAGTGAAGTCCATTCTGAAACGCGTACGAAAATGAACTGTAACTCAGCGAATACTCTGTCAATCAGGCATACAGACACACAGGCATGAAGCTTGAATTATCTTCTTTTAAATTAAGTAATTTTTCTTCAGAGATGTCAGTCGTTCTCATTTCAGCTCATTATGTTTTAATGTGACCAAAGAGCGCGCGCTATTCAAACGCAAATAATGCGAGGCGATCCATGCAAACCTGTGAACGCCCACATCAGCTGGATAACACACACCGCAAGTTCACTTTCAGACTCATGTACTTTACGACGCTGTGAGGAATTACTATCTTAATAATAATCCTGGAAAATTTACCTCAGAAGTGCTGGAAGTTTCAATTCGAGGAGCAACGGATCCAGCTGAGGAATAGGTCAGTTCTATATCTGCTTTGTTCTAATCGCAATAGTCTCTGTACACGCAAAAAGACTGTTTAAATATGAATCGTGTTTCTGTGTGTGTGTGAATGAATGAATGCACAGATGCTCGCTGTTGTGTAGCTACTACAGCTGGCAAAAATACTGTTTAAAAATGAATCGCGTTTTTGTGTGTGAATGAATGAACAGCTTTTACCAAACTCTATTGCTATACTAAGATGAGTAAAAATCGACTTCAAAAATGGGATAGATTATAAAGTTTTTACTGTAAAATACTGACACATCAAATAAGCTTATAATGTTGCCAATTTCTGCTCATATATGTTGGCTATATTCAAACTAATGAATCCTTAACTTTTAAAATAAATATGATAAAATCAATGTATACTTTAGTTTTCACAAAGAAAGATTACACTGGAAATATTATTACAATTTTAATTGTTGTAATTGTATAACCTTTTTAATAAAATAGCAAATATATATATATAAGGATAGATGTAAACAAAATCTTAAAAGGTCAATATAAGCCTTCTCTTTAAAGATGAACTGAACTGAAAAAATCAACATTGATAACGTGTTGTTTATGACAATTAAAAGTAAATTACACTAAAAAATTAAAAATTATTAAAAATATCAATATAGCTTTTTTTAAAAGCAACACAAAAATTGCATTTGTTAGTATAAGAACGCTGGCAATTCTGATGACGTCACTGGAATGGTAGGACCTGCAAAGGTATATAGGCAGCTGCAACTGCAGGTCCTATACACACGAAAATGAGTCATTTTGGTTACGCGTTTGAGCCTGTGAGGGACAGGCCAGTAGTACCTGACTACCACCACAGTTCCAGGCTCCACCTACAGTACAGGATTGTTTGGGGGGAAGTGACTGGTGTGGGTGCGGGCGCTCAGATTCTCTGGGGCGCTGCCGGAGCATGGACAGTGCACGGGAATCAATCTGTTGCAGAGAGGTCAACCTGGAACATTTATTTTTGAAATGCGATATGGAATTAGACCATATCGCATATATCAATATAGTTCAAATTTGTGATCCTTATTGCCCCCCGCGCCCCCGCTCCTCCTTTTCCAATCTGAGTGCGTGTTTAGAGCATGTTATGAGCGGTGAATCATGACTACTTCAAAAAACCCAGCACAACGGGAACTACCAGGCAGTGACATAAAGTGAAATAAAGTTTTTAACCTCAGAAAAACTGACTTTCTTGTCCTGTCAGCCGTTATCCTGTTCTCATAGCGCACACACTCTTCAGTTGCACGCGCAAATGCAGTGGCGCGCGCTGTATCGCCTCACTGATCAAGCTTGTTAAGTTAGCTGCACACAAAATGTTAAAATCAAAATACTGCACGGCGGGTTACTGCACAGATACCTCTTACTATGGACCTAACAGCTAACGTTAGTTCTGCGAGTTGAACTCCCTGCATCAACAATGTTTCCTGACATGATGAACATCAGCTAGCTTCAGGGTGAGTAGAGAGGGACATTGGATTCTGTTTACAGACCTGCTGCGGTTTAGTTAGCTGCTAGTAAACGCATTATTATCGATCTGTGATATCGTCGGAGTCATGATTTATTTAAACAGTTTATATGGTCGGAGTGGTGGCTAGCTTGTGGAGTTTGACAAAAGTGCTTCCAACGTGTTTAGCTGCTAACCCTTTACCTAGTTTGGATCGTTTGGTATCTAGCTTGGTTTTGTGACTCAATTTCAATGAATGCCAAGTGTATGAAGCTTAAAATATGACAAAATGATTTGAATTTGAATTTTGTCAATTTGAATATGACAAAATGATTTGAATTTGAATTTTGTAAATTTGAATATGACAAAATGATTTGAATTTGAATTTTGTAAATTTGAATATGACAAAATGATTTGAATTTGAATTGTGTAAATTTGAATTATTTACAAGTGTAAAAATAGTTCTGAATTTGATTTTTTTATTTTTTTTACAAATATTGAACATTTGAAATTTAACAAATTGAAATGTTTTTATGGCTGAATTTTATAGACATGTATTTTCAAACAGCTAGTTTTTTTTTGTTCTTAATTCTTATACTGCAAATATTCAGTTTTAAAAAAAACAGATTCAAGTTTTCAAGATGAAGAAATTCGGAACTTCAAATTCAGTTTTCTAAAATTCAAGTTCAAAAATTCAAGTTCAAAAATTCAGATCATACAGAAAGTAGGTCACAGGTCATCCACAGGGAAGAGTAGTGGATCTCAGAAAGGTCGAACAGAGCATTTCGGCCAATTACAGGACTGCAGTAGTTTTCCGGCATGAACGTGGTGGTTCAAGAGGTTGCCACTCTCTGACTCTGATCATGAATCGCCCGGGGGTAAGTGATTCTCTTAAACATGAATGATTTTGTGTTTATATGTTAGGTTAGCGTTCTCAGCAAGTGAGACTTTTGTCTAAGCGGTCTTTGGTGTTTGTTATAAAGTATATGTTGTGTAAAATTGTTTAGCTTGCCACCGTGTCTACACAGACAGGACGCGAGCGGCGCGACGCAACACAGTGCTTGAAGCGACCGTTGCAAAGAGCTGGGACTAATAAGAAATAGTATGGGGAATCAGTGTGCTGTTGGGGATTTCACCGGTCGCACCGCTCGCGTCCGGTCTAGACTGCGTCGTACATGTAAGCACAAGGTACGAGAGGGTGTGCTGTGGCCCTGGCCGTGAGCAGCAGCAGAAGTTAAAATATTTCGCCTGTAATGTTAGATGGCGACAAAGACGGTCTTTATTACCGAGTCAGTCATCAGTCAGTAGAGAAGACTTTAATATTGAAAGGACAATTGCATTATGTAGGCTTATTGTAAGACATTTAATTGCTAATTCACACGCCAAACTGGAACAAATAGTTGTCACAGACCATCGTGTTCAAAGACAACCATTATTACCCTGCGCCCTGAACTATTATCTATCTAAAAGCAGTGGACCGTTAAACCAATAATGAACGAGATAAACATTATTCTGCTTAAACTCTGTTTACAGGACAGTGAAGTTGTAAGGTCAGCCAGGCACTTGTTGTCATTGCTGACGTCTGGCAGTACAGCTGGTCCCAGTCAGGAAAATGCCAGGTTTTTTGTGTATTTTTTTTTAATTGTGTTAAAGGTGCATAACGCAAGTCTCTGAGTTTTTGCAGAACTATGCCCCCCTCTGGCGACAAATGAAACTGCAGCACTGCAACTGAACGCGCATGACGTCACGCCCAGTCTCAGATTCCGACCCGAATCCCTCTTATTTATTTTACTGTACAGGATTATAGAGGCAATCGCATTGATCAGAGAAGGGCTCATTCAGCCCATCAGGCAATTGTTTAAGCATGTATGGGTTAGAATAACGGGTATTTTTAACTTTAAAAGTTGCATAATGCACCTTTAAGGATAGTTTGTGAGAAAGTAAAACCCTGTTATATAAATGAATTTGTGCATGCATGGTTATGTTGAAATTACTTAAAGTTGTATATGCATTCATTTCATGATTCCGTCTCCATAGGCAGCACCCTGTTCAGCAGCACCTTGTTCAGCAGCACCCTGTTCAGCAGCACCCTGTTCGGCAGCACCCTGTTCAGCAGCACCCTGTTTGGCAGCACTTTGTTCAGCAGCACCCTGTTTGGCAGCACTCTGTTCAGCAGCACCTTGTTCAGCAGCACCTTGTTCAGCAGCACCCTGTTCAGCAGCACCTTGTTCAGCAGCACCCTGTTCAGCAGCACCTTGTTCAGCAGCACCCTGTTCAGCAGCACCTTGTTCAGCAGCACCCTGTTTGGCAGCACCCTGTTCAGCAGCACCTTGTTCAGCAGCACCTTGTTCGGCAGCACCTTGTTCGGCAGCACCCTGTTTGGCAGCACCCTGTTCAGCAGCACCTTGTTCAGCAGCACCCTGTTCAGCAGCACCCTGTTCGGCAGCACCCTGTTCAGCAGCACCCTGTTTGGCAGCACTTTGTTCAGCAGCACCCTGTTTGGCAGCACTCTGTTCAGCAGCACCTTGTTCAGCAGCACCTTGTTCAGCAGCACCCTGTTCAGCAGCACCTTGTTCAGCAGCACCCTGTTCAGCAGCACCTTGTTCAGCAGCACCCTGTTCAGCAGCACCTTGTTCAGCAGCACCCTGTTCGGCAGCACCTTGTTCAGCAGCACCCTGTTTGGCAGCACCCTGTTCAGCAGCACCTTGTTCAGCAGCACCTTGTTCGGCAGCACCTTGTTCGGCAGCACCCTGTTTGGCAGCACCCTGTTCAGCAGCACCTTGTTCAGCAGCACCCTGTTCAGCAGCACCTTGTTCGGCAGCACCTTGTTCGGCAGCACCCTGTTTGGCAGCACCCTGTTCAGCAGCACCTTGTTCAGCAGCACCCTGTTCAGCAGCACCTTGTTCAGCAGCACCCTGTTCGGCAGCACCTTGTTCGGCAGCACCCTGTTCAGCAAAGGGCCACCATCCAAACTGAGATGACCCGGTTTTGCAATTACTTTATTTTTTTATTTTTTTATTTAATACTGACATAAAGAAACATGCCATTATTTGATGGTAGTTTTTGATTTTATTTTTTTATTTAATTTACTTCTTTTTTGCCAACAGATCATTTTCTGTTTTTTTTTAATAAAGGACAGGGTAAAATACGGATTACTTCAACAACCACTAGCAAACCCGCTAAAATATTACCAGTCAACATTTATTTGCTGCCTCACCTCTTTGACCGAACGCCTAAAGAGAGTGAGACGGAAAAACAAAAAAAACGTTCATTTATCACACATTCAACCCTTCTCATGAACATAAACAAATCTTGTGTCTTTTTAAAAATATTTAAATTTTCATCACACTTTGTTCTAATCCGCCAAATGTAAAAACCATAAATCCAAAATGGATAAACAGCTTGAATATTAGATCTCTACATGGTTGGGAATAAAACGCTCCTTTTTGATGATTGGTCCACCAGAATCAAGCCGTGTTGTCATCAGTTCTTACTCCGTTCCGGCCAACAGAAAGAATAATAGTCATTTGATACAGTTGTACGGATTATTACAGTTTATTGCAAGTTGCAACTACATTTAATCTCTGTCTCATCAAACAGCAAGACTAATAAATGTCTCGACAAACCGTACCTGAACAGAGCTTACTTCTGTGTATAGATACATTTGCGTGCTGTGAAATAGTAATTTATTCTTATTGAATATTCATTTATGTGGCATTTGCTCTCACAGCTACCCCTAGCCTACGTATTTTGCACACCGCTGTTTTATTTAGCTGACCAACTCTTGAAATCTGTGTGCTAAAGCTATATGTGATGCACTGGACAGCGCGGAGAGAATTGCATAAGCTACATTGTAGTGAAGCACAAAGCAGAATTGATTCAAGGGTAGACACTTTGAACAATAAAGCCAGAGATGAAGAGTATTTTTATATTTATTGCCATCTAAAAGATTTTAAAACAATTTTATAAATGTAAGGATTAAATTAGTCAATAAAATTATTTTGACACTAAAGTCAGTTTTAACCAAAGGCATCTTGCACTGCATCGGTGGCATAGAAGCAGCATCATTCTGAAGTTGCTTTTAGATGTATTTACACAATTTAATTCTGCTGTGTACTGCCATGCTTTTCTCCCCTTGGTTGGTAAGAACAAAAGTGGATGTTCAGATGACATTTTCCAGTGAACAGTTGCAGTTCTGGCTCCTCCGTCTCAACATGCTGTACAAAGAGATGTACATTCACATCACACGTTAACGCAGCGGTAGAGTTACGCTCACGTGACAGTTTTTCACAGTCATGAACGTTTATAATTTGCGTGTGTAAGTAAATGCATAACATTGCTTTAACATTTCATTTGTTTGGTGTTCTGAGCGCGTACACACGAAGCGCGTGCAATCTACAGAAACTTGCAGCGTGTGAGTACTATTATCTTATTGGGCTTAAACTGTCAAATACACAAATTACATAAATACAGTTGGTTCTGTTTAAAAAAGTAGGCTAGGGGTAGTTGTGACAGCAGATGCAACGTAAATGAATATTAAATACGATAAACTAATTTCAATCAGGGCACACAAATGTGTGTGTATGCAGAAGAAAGCTCTGTCTATGCTATATCCCTCAGTACGTTTTGTGTCGAGCCATTCATTAGTCTGGTTGTTTGATGAGAAAGAGATTAAATATAGTTGTAATAATCCGTACAACTGTAGCAGATGACTACTACTTTTCTGTTGCGTGGAACTGAGAAAGAACTGATGATGGTACGGCTTGATCTACACTGTACACAAAACCTGCAAAAACAAATAAATAAATGGATAAATGTATAATACATAAATCCACATATTCCTGCAAAAATCAAAGTATAAATAATTAAATGTGCCAGGAGATAGATAAATAAAACCAATGTTGGAAATTAAAGAAAACCAGTTAAAGGAAATTCTAAACTGAAAGGTTTCCTTTTTTCCTTCAAGACATTTATTCATTTTTGAATGTATCTCTACATTTATTTTTCCTTGGTGCAAATGAAGGGTGTCAATCAAACATCAGAAGGCATTCTATATTCCACCATATTATACACCACCATTCGCTGCTATCTGCTGATTATATTCTCTTCAGAGTGGATGCATCTATACACGCTTTAGATTAGTTAGCAGCTACATTTGATGTGGGTGTAGATCCATTTGTCTGCTAAAAAAGGCCAGTAAAATTATTTCAGTTTTGATATTCACTGCATATTCACGGCTGCGAAAGGGACCATCTGCAAATTCCAATCACAGTCCAAAAATATAAACGTTCAATCATTCATTCAAATGAATGATATTTGCAAAATTAGTAAATGCCTTGTGGGCAAGCTGACTTGCTGTATGAGCTTCTGCCACTATCTCGCTTGTACAGTAAACTGTAAATATAACTGTCGGCCAATGGTTACACAGAGACCGGCTTATGTTTGATTGACACCCTCTCATTTGCATGTGCCAAGGAAAAATAAAAATACGGAGCTACATTAAAAAATGAATAGATGGTTAAAAGGAAGAGACAACTTTCAGTTTAGCATTTCCTTTAACATTTTTTCTAATTTCCCCAACATGTTTTATTTATTACATTTATTTATCTCCTTGTCCATTTATGTGGATATAGTGGATTTATGTATTTATTTGCACACTTATTTCTTTGTGCTATACTGACAATAAAGGCTTAATGATAAGGCTACCCTGTTTGGCGTTTTTGTATTTTTAGATATGTGCCCAACTGAAGGAGATGTACCCCACATTTCAAGAAATAAAGGGGGGTTGGCTTCTCTATAAATCTTCAGGTAATCACCAGGGACAAAACATTTAGTAAAAACTTACCCTGATCTCAAAAATACAGATAGCATTTTGTATTTTTGTACAATGGTCTTTTTATTTACTTTTATTTTAAGGAGGATGGGGCTCCTGGAAGCTCACTCTGATTCCACCGGATGAAAGTGGGTACAATGCAAAGAATTTGAAGACGGCAACAAATGGATTTAAAGGAGTTCTTTACATTGCTCCACTACAATTAGAACTTGACACCACTGCTCTGCCACCTGAATCTGAATCTTTTAACAAAATGCCTAAAGAGAAATGCCAGAAATGTGGAGTCAGTTATCCACTACTGATTCTGACTACACACATAAATACATGTGTGACCACCAGTGATGAAGCTGAACAGACAAATGATGATGCTGCCCAGATAGCAGACGGATGTGGGCCACTTCAGGCAATGATGCGGCACTGCAGGCCCACTTATGGCCCGGACCAAATGTGTCTGAGCCTGAAGTGGCCCACATGTAAAATGGCAAATATGGCCCAAATATTTTAAATCACATGTGGGCCTTTTTAGGCAAAGATGCGGCACTCATGGCAATGTGTAATCTGAATGTGAGCCTAAAGTGGCCCTTATGATAAATAATGAATATGGCCCAAATATCACAAACCAAATGTGGGCCACCTATGGCAAAAACGTGGCACAATCGACAATAGCCGCTTTCCGACCGGAGGAACCTTTTTACAGTTCCTAGAACTATTGGCTAAAGTACCCGGATGTCGGCGTGTTCGCACCGCAGGAACTAGGAACGATTTTAGTTCTAGGAACTCCATTTGTAGGAACTAATTTAGGTCCTACTTCAGAGTAGGGTATAAACCAGCACTATAGGAACTATCCGTGACGTTAGTGTACGCTGATTGACCGAACGCACGCGGAACACCAGCACCCGCCATTTTTAAAACAGCTAGAATGTAAACACACAGATTATAGCCTATATATTTACTCCATAAACTATACAAACATGGAAAACAGTGATAGATGGGTCTCTAAACCTTTATGCTGAAGAGAAAATCCAACGCAACTTTGAGGGGACCAAGCCAAACATGATTGTTTATCTGCCCAGCTGGACATCAACCACACAGCATAGGCTAATAACCTTTTTTCATATACGGTCTACTTTCTTTAACAGTTCTATCTAATAAGATATTAAACAGTACTGTTAGACAGATTGCTAACTAATAAACACAGAGAATGCGACCTTGTTTGCTCTGGCGTTCTCAGCGCCTCCAAAATAAAGGTCCGTCGCGCCGTCAAAATAAAAGTCAGCGTGCTTGCGTCACTCCCTTACCCCTCCTACCAGTTCCTATGGCCACTTGGCCAGTGCGAACGCAAACCGCAAAACCGAGTTTGGGGGAAAGTAGTTCTTAGAACTGTTTAGAAGTGGACAGTTCCTAGAACTAAGTTCCTAGAACTACTTGGTCGGAAAGCGGCTAATGACTAATCTGGATGTAAACCAAAAATGGCCCACATATGTTTCAGCAAATGTAGCCCAGTTTTCTTAAAACATATCTGGGCCAGTTTTGGCAAAGATATGGCACAGTGGCACTGTCTCATATGGATGTGAGCCAAAAGTGGCCCACATATAATGCTGCAAATGTGGCCCAGTTATCTTAAAACACATCTGGGCCAGTTTTGGCAATGACATGGCTCAGTGGCACTGTCTCATCTGGATGTGAGCCAAAAGTGGCCCACATATGATGCTTCAAATGTGGCCCAGTTATCTTAAAACACATCTGGGCCAGTTTGGGCAAAGATACGGCTCAGTGAGCACTGGCTCATCTGGGTGTGAACCAAAAGTGGCCCACATATAATGCTGCAAATGTGGCCCAGTTATCTTAAAACACATCTGGGCCAGTTTGGGCAAAGATACGGCTCAGTGAGCACTGGCTCATCTGGGTGTGAACCAAAAGTGGCCCACATATAATGCTGCAAATGTGGCCCAGTTATCTTAAAACACATCTGGGCCAGTTTGGGCAAAGATATGGCTCAGTGAGCAGCACTGGCTCATCTGGGTGTGAGCCAAAAGTGGCCCACATATAATGCTGCAAATGTGGCCCAGTTATCTTAAAACACACCTGGGCCAGTTTGGGCAAAGATATGGCTCAGTGAGCACTGGCTCATCTGGGTGTGAGCCAAAAGTGGCCCACATATAATGCTGCAAATGTGGCCCAGTTATCTTAAAACACATCTGGGCCAGTTTGGGCAAAGATACGGCTCAGTGAGCACTGGCTCATCTGGGTGTGAACCAAAAGTGGCCCACATATAATGCTGCAAATGTGGCCCAGTTATCTTAAAACACATCTGGGCCAGTTTGGGCAAAGATATGGCTCAGTGAGCACTGGCTCATCTGGGTGTGAGCCAAAAGTGGCCCACATTTGATGCTCCAAATGTGGCCCAGTTATCTTAAAACACATCTGGGCCAGTTTGGGCAAAGATACGGCTCAGTGAGCACTGGCTCATCTGGGTCTGAGCCAAAAGTGGCCCACTATTGATGCTGCAAATGTGGCCCAGTTCTCTTAAAACACATCTGGGCCAGTTTGGGCAAAGATATGGCTCAGTGAGCACTGGCTCATCTGGGTGTGAGCCAAAAGTGGCCCACATATAATTCTGCAAATGTGGCCCAGTTATCTTAAAACACATCTGGGCCAGTTTGGGCAAAGATACGGCTCAGTGAGCACTGGCTCATCTGGGTGTGAGCCAAAAGTGGCCCACATTTGATGCTCCAAATGTGGCCCAGTTATCTTAAAACACATCTGGGCCAGTTTGGCAAAGATATGGCTCAGTGAGCACTGGCTCATCTGGGTGTGAGCCAAAAGTGGCCCACATATAATGCTGCAAATGTGGCCCAGTTATCTTAAAACACATCTGGGCCAGTTTGGGCAAAGATACGGCTCAGTGAGCACTGGCTCATCTGGGTGTGAGCCAAAAGTGGCCCACATTTGATGCTCCAAATGTGGCCCAGTTATCTTAAAACACATCTGGGCCAGTTTGGGCAAAGATATGGCTCAGTGAGCACTGGCTCATCTGGGTGTGAGCCAAAAGTGGCCCATATTTGATGCTCCAAATATGGCCCAGTTATCTTAAAACACATCTGGGCCAGTTTGGGCAAAGATACGGCTCAGTGAGCACTGGCTCATCTGGGTGTGAGCCAAAAGTGGCCCACATTTGATGCTTCAAATGTGGCCCAGTTATCTTAAAACACATCTGGGCCAGTTTGGGCAAAGATATGGCTCAGTGAACACTGGCTCATCTGGGTGTGATCCAAAAAAGGCCCACATTTGATGCTCTAAATGTGGCCCAGTTATCTTAAAACACATCTGGGCCAGTTTGGGCAAAGATATGGCTCCAGTGAGCTCTGGCTCACCTGGGTGTGAGCCAAAAGTGGCCCACATATAATGCTGCAAATGTGGCCCAGTTATCTTAAAACATATCTGGGCCAGTTTGGGCAACGATATGGCTCAGTGAGCACTGGCTCATCTGGGTGTGAGCCAAAAGTGGCCCACATATAATGCTGCAAATGTAGCCCAGTTATCTCAAAACAAAACTGGGCCAGTTTTGGCAATGATTAGATTAGATTAGATTAGATTCAACTTTATTGTCATTACACAAGTACAGGTACAAGGCAACGAAATGCAGTTTAGGTCTAACCAGAAGTGCAATAGCAGCAAGTGCAGGATATACAGTGGTTCATAAGTGCAGAACATGGATATGTACTGAATAAATATAGAGTTGAATACTATTATAAACAAAAATTTACAGATAGATTGTCCTATGAATATAATATACAGATAACTATTACTGTGAACAGAATTTACAGCTAGATATGTACTGAATATAATAATATACAGATGGCTATTACTATAAACAGAATGTTTACAGATAGATATGTACTGAATATAATATACAGATGGCTGTTACTATAAACAGAATTTTACAGATAGATATGTACTATGAATATATATACAGATGGCTATTACTATAAACAGAATGTTTACAGATAGATATGTACTGAATATAATATACAGATGGCTGTTACTATAAACATAATTTTACAGATAGATATGTACTATGAATATATATACAGATGGCTGTTACTATAAACAGAATGTGAGCATAATATACAGATGGATATTACTATAAACAGAATTTAACAAATAGATATATGTATAAGTTAGGCTAATGAGCAGTATAACAATGGATTTAAAGTAGTGCAAATAAAGTTTGGACAGAAGCTATCCGAGTGAGTGCAGTGGAAAGTAATTGCATATTACAGTTAAGGTACGATATTGCAATGTATATATAAACAGTCGGTACTGTAATAAACAGTCGGCAGTGCAAATGAGCATATTCCAGTCAAGGTAGTAGTGCAAGATGCATATGTAAACAGTTGTTACTGTAATAACAGTCAGCAGTGCAAATGAACATTATAGTATTGCAAATAACAAATAACAAAATGGAGGCAGGTGTGAGGAGGGAGAGGAGAGTCAATCAGTATATGAGGGGAGTGGGATCAATGAGGGTTAGAGTTTAATAAAGAGACAGCTCTGGGGAAAAAACTGTTCTTTAGTCTGCTGGTCCTGGTCCGGAGGCACCTGAAACGCCTGCCGGAGGGCAGGAGAGAAAACAGTCTGTGGGCTGGGTGAGAGGAGTCCTTAAGGATGCTGCGAGCTCGATGCAGACAGCGTTTCCTCTGGATGTGCTCGATGGCAGGTAGTGGAGTCCCAGTGATGCGCTGGGCGGTTTTCACCACCCGCTGCAGTGCCTTGCGCTCTGCAACAGAACAGCTCCCATACCACACTGTAGCACAGTTGGTCAGGATGCTTTCTATTGCACAGCGATAGAAGTTCACCAGGATAGTGGAGGAAAGCTGATTCTTCCTCAGTGTCCTCAGGAAGAAGAGGCGCTGGTGAGCCTTCTTGACCAGGCTGGAGGTGTTGGTTGTCCAGGTCATGTCCGCCGAGATGTGGGTCCCCAGGAACTTGAAACTGGAGACACGCTCAACAGCCATTCCATTGATGTGGATGGTGTCGTGTGTGCCTCTTGACACTTTCCTGAAGTCCACGATGAGCTCCTTCGTTTTGGTGGTGTTGAGGAGCTGGTTATTTTCGGTGCACCATGTGGCCAGGTGCTTGATCTCCTCCCTATAGGCAGTCTCATCGTTGTTGCTGATGAGACCAATCACCGTAGTGTCGTCCGCAAACTTGACGATGGAATTAGATCCGTACACAGGCTTGCAGTCGGAGGTGAAGAGGGAGTAGAGGAACGGGCTTAGCACACAGCCCTGTGGTACACCAGTGTTGAGTGTGATGGATGTGGAGCAGTTGGAGCCTGATCGAACATTCTGGGGTCTGTTGGTCAAGAAGTCCAAAATCCAGTTGCACATGGAGGTGTTGAAGCCCAGGTCTCCAAGTTTGGCTATTAACTTAGTTGGGATGACAGTGTTGAATGCTGAGCTGAAGTCAACAAACAGCATGCGTGCATAAGTGTTCTTATTGTCCAGATGTGTGAGCACAGAGTGCAGTGCCATGGAGACTGCATCCTCTGTGCTCCTATTGCTACGGTAGGCAAACTGGTGTGAGTCCAATGTGGATGGTAGAGAGTCTTTTAGGTGTGCCAGGACCAGCCGCTCAAAGCACTTCATTACGATGGGTGTGAGTGCTACAGGGCGGTAGTCATTAAGGCACTTCGGGCTGGAGTGTTTTGGCACTGGCACAATGGAAGTGCATTTAAAGCATGTTGGTACAGTTGCTTGGGCAAGAGACAGGTTGAAAATGTCTGTAAAAACCCCAGCGATGATATGGCTCAGTGAGCACTGGCTCATCTAGATGTGAGCCAAAAGTGGCCCACATATAATGCTGCAAATGTGGCCCAGTTATTTTAAAACATATCTGGGTCAGTTTTGGCAAAGATATGGCTCAGTGAGCACTATCTCATCTCGATGTGAGGCAAAAGTGGCCCCCATTTGACATGGCAAATATTGCCCAAATAATTAATTACAATTTGGGCCACGTTTGGGAAATATACGGCACAGTCAGCATTGCAGGGTGTAAGTCTAACTTGGCTCACATTCGACGTGGCAAATATTCTTTGTGTTTCCCAAAAATTAAAACCTACGTGGTAAGTCCATTTCTGGATTGGATGCAACACTTCTGACAATGGCTAATTTAGCTTAAAAAGGACAAAGTTTGAAACTGTAATGGCCTGAATATTTTTTAAACATTTTTTTTTAACAACATTTAACAATATTTTTTTGGTATGGATGGAGCAGACATTTAGGCTGGATGTGAGGCTACATGTACTTACATCTATGACATATATGCTATTGCTAACATATGTTTTGTAGGTAGAGTGTCTAGAAAAGTTCAAGTGTCTAGGTTCAAACTTAAGAAGACTTTTTATGGTTTTGGGATGTGCAAGAAGATACTTTAGTTGCTGTTTTTGTAACGCTTGGGGCACAATGATTTTGCCAAGTACATGCTCCTGTATCAATATATTTTGTTGATCTTGGAACAACATTCCTGTCCATAAAAATAGTCCTAACCCTAACCCTAACCCTAACCCTAAACCTACAATCAGAGGGAAATGATAATAACATTGATCTAAAAGCATGGTTGTAAGCCTAAACTTGACATAACTGCAAACTTCAAATCTAATTGGTCGAATGCTGTTCCAGGATCATCAAAGATGTTGAGCAAGGAACATGTTGTAGCCTACTCGGTGTAACCTTGCTTATCTTGCTAGCAGTGTCATCTAACTTCAAGAGCAGACCCGGACAAACTTCCACTGGGGCCTCAAGATGACTTAAAATTATGACAAAACTAAATCCACCAAAAATCAAGATATTTCTCATTATTTGGCTATTTTTATAACAAATGTACAGGATTTGTTGTGGAGAATATAAGGGGACATTGAAGTCAAAAAGGTTGCAATTCACTGTTGTGTCAAAGTGAACCCACAAAGGGTAATATTTTAAACTCCCTTAATATATATGAAGAGTTCAGATGCAAAAGCCTTCAGTGAAATCTGAAATTTTCTTCTAGAATGATAATTTTTATCAAGTTCGTATATTTAAGTTCAATAGTCTCACAAAATGACAATTAATAGGTCATTTTCATTGCCATTTAAGTGAAATTACTGAACTTAAATATACAAGCTAGATAAAAATGATCATTCTAGAAGAAAATTTCAGATGGCACTTAGAGGCTTTTGCATCTGAACTCTTCATATATATATATGAATATATATATATCAAAAATATTTTTATTCTAAATAAACCTTAAATTTTTCTTACATTTCTCGCTAAAAATAATTTACATTTATACAACTGTCATCTTTAGGCTATAAACAATCTTTATTAAAGATTAAAAAATTATAATAGGCTACTAATTGACACTATAATTGATGAAATACAATTAAATGAAGATGACAAATCAGCAGAACCTGCTATGAGAAAATATTATTTTGATATTTTTTCTTGAATACTTTTTCAAAGCCCAGCATTCATGACAAAATGTTCCCACTTTTTTGCTGATTAGAGATAAGATCTATTATGTTTAAATAAAATATGTACTGCATATGTAGTTGTCTGTGAAGAAAAAAAAATCTAACGGACGATTTTCCAGTACACGGCCCTTTAAATTCAAATGTTGCCGCCGGAAAGCTGCAGCGCGAAAAAGGCGCTCAAAACCAAAACGCCAGAGGATTGTCAGGAGGACGGAGGACGGATACCGGTACTGCAAAAAGTCAAGGTAAGACATAATCGATAAATGTTTCTTTTTGTTGGCGATTGCTTCGTTATATCAAGTTGGAGTCTGCATGCTGTGTTATATAGAGTCGATGGAATAATTTATTTTCGAAGTTACATTACTTTGGCAGTTCAACACTAAGCTAGATCTATTATGGTTGTCACGAATGCGAAATGAACAAGTAAGTTATCGATTGCTCGGCGCGCCATTAACGTTACATTTAGATTAGCTCATGTTGCTCCCTATCACTCTCCCAACCTTTAGTCAGTTCTGCACGGTTAAAGTATTTAACTCGTGTCTTATTTTGGCACAACAATGAAAAAATAAATATATAATATAGTGTAATTTGACATTCATGTTTATATAGCCTACATTGGACATAATACTGCACTAGTTGTATTACTTTGTGACAGCAATGTTTCATTAACCCTAGGAATAATGCACAAATAAAAAAAAACGACATGCTTTTTCTTACAATAAAAGCTTTTATGAGATGATTAAAAAATAACAATAATAGATGTTTTGGGTTCAGGTACACTATTTAAAAGTTGGTTAGGCTATTCCTCTATGTATTTCACATTTTTATTATACCATAGTAATTATAAAATTAACGTTAGTTTTTTTTTTTTTTTGTCATTTACTGTTTTGAGTCACCTTAATATGTGTCAATGTGATTTGCTACAAAAAAAACTGCTGGTGGGAATAAAATAGCCTACAGTTTAAAACACATCTAGTGCATTTGCTGCCAAAAAGCCCCTTTTTTTGTTTCATCTGACCACAGAATCCGGTCCCTTTTGAAGTTCCAGTCGTGTCTGACAACTGAATATGCTGGAGTTTAATTTTAGCGGAGCGAGGAGGATTTTTCTTGAAATCCTCCCAAACAACATGTGGGGATGTTGGGGTTGTTTGATCATTTTTTTTAGGCTTTCTGACCCCAAGACTCAACTAATCTCTGCAATTCTCCATCTGTGATCCTTGGAGAGTCTTTGGCCACTCAAACTTTCCTCCTCACCTTGCATTAAGACAATCCGTCCTCTTCCAGGCAGATTCGTAACATCATTAGTTGATTATAACTTCTTAATTATTGCCCCGATGGTCAAAATGGGGATTTTCAATTCTTTAGCTATTTTCTTACAGCCACTTTCTATTTTGTGATGTTCAACAATCTTTTAATACACATCAGAATTATATTCTTTGGTTTTACTCATTGTGATGGATAATTAAGGGAATTTGGCCTTTGTGTTTCCTCATATTTAAACTCCTGTGAAACAAGAAGTGATAGCTAGACAATTTCATGTTCCTAGTCACCCTGGTGTGCTAAAAAAGATAAATATTAATGGGAATATACTTCTGAGATATTTTACCCGTAAACAAAATCTAGAGGTGCCAATAATTGTGGCCAATGTGTGTTGGAGATAAACATTTATTTCATAATGTGATTTCCATTTCTCCATTTACAATGTTATATTTTTTTAGGAACTGACAGAAACAACAGACTGACAGCTGCGGCCACCGATCAAGAGATCGAATCATTTGTTAAAATATGGCTTCATCTTGCAAGTGACTGAGACGGAGGGAGAAGAGAAAGAGAGAAACGGAGGAGGGTCCAAGACACCAGTAAGTCAGTTACATTGTGTTTTTGCTAGATGTGTATAATACCATGGTCTGTCTGAATACTTTATTCTGATTGGCTGCAAGGTGTAGCCATTTGTAACACTTTACAAGTTAAAGGAGCTGTATGTAAAAAATGTATTTCAATTAATCATAAAATGGCCCTGATATGTCACTAGAAATTAAGAAATCATGTTCATTTCAAATACTTATATCACTGACAACAGTAGTACGGCCAGGATATTGTCATTTAAAAAGTGAAGTTGCAGCCCTCAACTGATGTTGATGTTGTCATCTTGTGTTTGAGCCTGATGCTCCACCCTCCACCTATCTACCAATCACAAAGTCAGTAGTGTTTCAGCATCCGGGTTGCCAGCTCTGCTCTAGTTACCACAGCTGCTGCTCCTTGTAGCAGCCTACGTTCCTGCTGGATCCTGCAGCCTATCTGGCAACCTCGAGTCAGGGGAAGGGGGTACAAGGTACAAGGTAAACTTTATTATCCACAAGTAGGAAATTGTGGATAATAAAGTTTACCTTGTACCTTGTACCTTGTACCCCCTTCCCCTGACTCGAGGTTGCCAGATAGGCTGCAGGATCCAGCAGAAACGTTTGAAGCCGCAGCTGTGGTAACTAGAGCAGAGCTGGCAACCCGGATGCTGAAACACTACTGACTTTAGGGGATACACCGCTCAATACAGTAATTTGAAAGTGATTGCAGTACCAGTTTTGGCCACAATCTTACATACAGCTCCTTTAACATTAGTTAACTACTTTAGTTAACTTGTGGCATGAACAATTCTTCTACAGTATTTATTAGGGGTGGAACGGTACATGTATTCGTATTGAACCAAAACGGTACAGGCGTCACGGTTCGGTGCATGAATATACACGGAGAATACACGGTATAAAAATAAATAAAACTTGCGTGCAAATTAATTAATGTAATTCGGAACTACTGTTAAATACGCAGGTTCTTTAGGGACACCTAATCTGTAGCTCTGTCTTAGCTCTGAAGCTCTGTGTCTATAATGAACAGGCTGCGATGTCAAGATTGCAATGCTGGAATATGTTGTGTGCATGCGTGTGTGAGAGAGAGATCGAGGCGCGGGCGCAATCGAACAGTGGAAACATAAAAACATACTACGTCATTTTGTTCATACAGGACATCATTCAAACTGCAAAGTGTTTACTTATATTTGTGTACACTCGCAATAAAACACAACATTGTGCTTTTGTCAAACTGTAAACTCTTGTCAAACTGTAACCTACAACTGTCACCCAACCAAAATCTCTCTCTCTCTCTCTCTCTCTCTCTCTCTCTCTCTCTCTCTCTCTCTCTCTCTCAGTCGAAGTCCACAGTAGTCGATCGTCGAGTTCACGCGCTTGATCATAGGTAACTAAGCAACTCGACAATCGACTACTGTGGACTTTGACCGGAAACAGGAAGTAAATACAGGTATGTGCGCTGCCTTAACTAACATAACTTTTATTCATATCTTTCACATCTACTGCAGTCAGATTGACCGTGTTCTTTCTGAAGGAATCACTCACATTAGCTGGGCACTTGTAATGACACATCAAGGATGTTAAGAGGCTAAAAGCAGGTTTAAAACTTGCCCCATTGAAGTCAACAGGGTGCTAATTTTAAAAAGAGGATAACACGGTGTAGGCAACACCGATTTTTGTCCATTGTTCTCTGTACTGACAGCACTCCAAATTTACACAAAAATGAGCTCAATGTTAAAATTGACCGGAGTTCTCCTTTAAGACATTTATTTTCCTTTGGTGGTACAGCCTACAGACATGCACAAGAAAAAAAAAATTGCCTTCTACATTTTTGTTTTGCTTTTTCCTCCATTGTACAGAACTCGTACCGAACCGTGATGTCCGAACCGAGGTATGAACCGAACCATGACTTCTGTGTCCCGTTCCACCCCTAGTATTTATTAATCGTAGTTAATGCTAATTGTGATGCTTACTAATGCATTACTAAAATCAAAAGTTGTATTTGTTAATGTATTTGTTAACATTAGTTAATGCACTGTGAACTAACATGATAAAACAATGATTGACTGTAACTTTAAGAAAGCTTAATAAATAATGTAGTTAATGTTAGTTAATACTAGTTAATACATTAACTAATGTTAACAAATAAGACCTTACAGTGTTACCAAACCGTTTAATGCACTGGTAGTTCCAGTCCATTTATTCACCATTCAGTATTAATGTGCTGCTTTGATTAAAGCACAGAGACAGCCTTTTTTAAAGTTTTTAAAACTTGCAGCTTCACTATTAGTAAATAGATGGTGTATAGACGCAGGTAATTCCTGAACGCATCTCTCACTACAGTGCCTGCTTTTTTTGTTTTGTATTTATTTTATTTTTTAATTATATTTTGTTTAGGGCTTTTTTATTTAATTTAGCTGATAAAGTAGTTGTGTGTGTGTTTGTTTTGTACTTCAACACTATTGTATTATCAGCGTTCTGTTACTGAGTCAACTGTTTTTTTTTTTTTCATTTGTGTATCCAATAAAGGCTTGCAAGATTGCCATGATGCAGATGGGCCCAGTCAAGGAGGTCAAATTATATAATTTTGGATGGTTCCATTTGCCAAGGTGTTGTAGTGTGTTAACTTCTGTGTTGTCTGTTTGTTTTTTTGGATGACCAAGGCTACTGGAAACATGTTTTGTTTTTATTTAGTTTTTACTATGCTTTCTATGCATATATTTTGTCTTTGTTTATTGTTGGTTTTTTTTTTTTTGGTTTGTTTTTTTCTTTCTTTCCAGTTTTGAAAATGTAAACTTGCAGTGGGTTGTTCTTTGGCAATATTAATAAATGATGCAAATGTTTTCAGAAATGTGTTTGAATCATCTGTTGTAACTTATCTTAACATAAAGAGGGGCCATTTTTACATTTCTTTTCTCTGTATGTTGGATATTGTTGATGCAGAGTTCACTTAGTGTCAGTGATATTCAGTCACTGAGTTTCCCAAAGTTTTAATGGCACAGCATGCACACACAAAAACACACATTTAAGGCTTATTTAGTTAATTCTTGGCTAATATGTGGCTGAACAAATGGCCTGCTTGTGGCCCAGATCTGGCAAACAGGAGTGGACCACCCAAGTGCCATCATTTCAGGTATACATACAAGGTGTCGAATCTGGGCCCGAATTAAAATGAACTGTGGCTCAGATTTGTGCCAGTTCTGCTTCATTTGTTTTGTTTATGGCTGACGTGTGGCATTGCTATGGCTTAATTGTGGCCCAAATCTGGCAAACAGGAGCGGACCGCCCAAGTGCCATCATTTTCATCTGGCCCACATACCGCGTGGAATGATGGCACTTGGGTGGTCCGCTCCTGTTTGCCAGATTTGGGTCACAATTAAGCCATAACAATGCCGCATGTCAGCCGTTAACAAAAAAATGAAGCTTAACTGGCCCATATCTGGCCCAGACACCAAAGTTGCTGTGGCCCAGATCCGGCCCACACTTGACACTTTCATCTGGCCCACATACCGTGTGGAATGATGGCACTTGGGCGGTCCGCTCCTGTTTGCCAGATTTGGGCCACAATTAAGCCATAACAATGCCGCATGTCAGCCGTAAACAAAACAAATGAAGCAGAACTGGCCCATATCTGGCCCAGACACCAAAGTTGCTGTGGCCCAGATCTGGCCCACACTTGACACTTTCATCTGGCCCGCATACCGCGTGGAATGATGGCACTTGGGCGGTCCGCTCCTGTTTGCCGGATATGGGCCACAATTAAGTCATAACAATGCCGCATGTCAGCCATAAACAAAACAAATGAAGCAGAACTGGCCCATATCTGGCCCAGACACCAAAATTGCTGTGGCCCAGATCCGGGCCACACATGACACTTTCATCTGGCCCATATACCGTGTGGAATGATGGCTCTTGGGCGGTCCGCTCCTGTTTGCCGGATATAAGCCACAGTCAAGTGTGGGCCAGATGTGGGCCAGTTCTGCTTCATTTGTTTTGTTTACGGCTGACATGCGGCATTGCTATGGCTTAATTGTGGCCCACATCTGGCAAACAGGAGCGGACCGCCCAAAATACTTATTTCCAGATTAATCAGTGAATGTTTTTTCTTCAAAATTTACAAGGAGCAATATTATATTACTTAGAGAGCAACGTATCACTGGTCATCATGGGTGTCACTAGGCTCTTTTTAGGGGGTGGGGGCTTCAGCCCTGTATTAGGCATAAGATCACAAATTCATTCACAATGTACATATTTATTAAATAGACTTGGTTACCTAGCTTTCCTGGTAGACTTCAGTAATTTAACATCTCTGAGAAAATGATTCATAAAAGCAGTTGACCCTATGTTTACTTTCTTCACTGACACAGACAAAAATGAAAAGCCTATATCACTCAAAGCTCAGCTTTAGGAGGGGGAGACAGGGCAAGATAAGAACAAATAGAAAAAGAGAGTGATGGAGATAAGGAGAGAAAAATAATCTACTGTGCCCACTATTGTTATCCTTTTTATGGCCTACAAAACATCTTAAAATGTTATAGCCCAGACCCCCTTAAACTACCACGCATTTGGTACCTCAGTGATTATAAAACCCTGCCATTTATATCTACTAATAAACGGCTAATATCCTAGTAGTCCATGCATGTTAATAAGCAACTAATAGTGAGAATTGGACCCTAAAGTGTTACTTTTTTAAATCATACACTCATTGGGGGCTGTGCCCCCCTAAAATGAAAATCCTAGAATCGCATGTATACTTTTATTGTGTGTGCTGTTAGGATTGCCTCAGCTCTTCACAACAAATATCAATTGAATATTGTGTTTTATGTTAAAATTATGAATGTTTAATTTAAAACTTTTTAGAAAATTCATTCTAAAGGTATTTTTGTTCTTCTGTTGCACACAAGTATGGTAATGAAGAATGTGTGTTTTATTTTAAGTATACAACCTCTGGAATTAAATGTGTCTATGGAAGAACCATCTACATCTGGAGTTTATGTGCCGTTGACGTATACCGCTGAACATTCAAATGCAGCTAAAGCCACAAGCATGAGTCATGGTATGTGTTTTTGTTTTTTAAGTTTTAAAATGAAACTGATAAACGTAACACATTGCTGAGATGTAGGCTAGCTATACAGAGGCTTCAGCATGGTTTCAATTTTAACATGGGTATGTTAACTATTTTTATGGAACATTGACTGGCATTTTGTTTCATCTTTGAATCCACGATGTTAATTAAGCCCATTATTTTAAAACAGGAAATACTGTAAGGACCTGTCTCTTTGAAGGTGAACCAGACCATCTTGTTCCATCATCTTCACAATTTCTCATAGAGAGTGATCTGTTCCTAGTTGCATGATTGGACATGCATTCTTACATGGTGGACCTCAGCTGGCTGGAGTCAGTCAAGCAATAGTCCATGTACTTCTAGGTGGTTCAGCTGAGACTGCTACAGTGCAAATCGAAGACTGTCCTGACCGTGATATTCGTGAAACCATAAAACTGGTAAGTACATTGGTAGTATAATCAGTAACTTAAACAATTCATTATTGTTGCATTATTTATTTTTCTTCATTATTCTACATTGAGATTGATGGAGAGGCAGAACTCAGTAGTGAAGAACATCAAGCTGTCCTTGACCTGAGTCTTGCTTGGGATCTTCCTGGCCCAACCAAAGAAAACCGGAAGTGGCTTTTTGAGCGTCAATTTGAATATTGTGCAAAAGTTAATTTCAGTAATTCAATTTAAAAGGTGAAACTAATTATATAGACTCATTACATGCAAAGTGAGATGTCTAATTTTGAGATAATTTTGATTATTATGACTTACAGCTTATGAAAACCTTTTCGCAATATTCTAATTTTGAATTTTGGCTTTTCATAAGCTGTCATCATCAAAATTATAACAAATAAAGGCTTGAAATATCTCACTTTGCATGTAATTAGTCTATATTAGTTTCACCTTTTAAGTTGAATTACTGAAATAAATGACATTTTGCACGATATTATTCTAATTTATTCTAATTTCTCGAGTTTCACCTGTGTATATATACATAAAGTTTTTTGAGATGTTGTGTGTGTGTATACATACATACATACATACATACATACATGTTGCAACAGAAATATGTAATTGCTTCCAGATGCTGCTTCAGTGTATCTGCTGGCCCTCGGATATCAGTGTGAATGATGGTGATGATGACGACGACGAAGATTGTTCGCTAGAAGATAGATGTCGCATCTCATGGTATTTGCGTCACTTCATTAAAACAGGTATAAATTAATTATTTAAAATATTTTCCTATGGGGTTTTACAATTTTAGTAAAATAAAGCCTGTGGTAAACTACTTGATGAAACTTTTTTGTTGGGTTTGGAACGACATGTTGGTGAGTAATTATTATTTTTTTTTTTTTTATTTGGTTTTATTTAGCATCCAGCTCAGACCTTAAAAACTTGAAGTTTTGGCTTGGGTGGGAAGTGCCAGAAGGAAAGATGGTAGTGGAAGTGGTTAACTCTGAGATGCAGAAGTCCTCCATTTGTTTCAATGTACTACGCCTCCCAGCCCACTACAAGGATTTCAGCAATTTTAAGGATGATCTCCTTATGTGCATTGGCACTTCAGAATATGGTTTTGGCCTTGTTTAGATCTGTGAAATCCAAAACTGTAATAGTAACACCATATCTATAAATTAGATTACGTTACCAAAGTTTGTCCTGTTTTTTGGACATTAATGAAGTTAAAATAATACGTTCATGTATTATTGCCGTTTCATTTTGGAGAAGGGTAAAAACCCATGCAATAGTTAACACACCTGCTGTAAAGCAATCCATAGTTCTATGAATTCAAAAATACACATGTAATCTTATGGTTTAATTATCCATCAAATTCAAATTGTTTCAGTAGTTAAACTAATACGTTCATGTATTATTGCTGTTTTATTTTGGAAAAGGGCAAAAAAAAAAAAAAAATGCACGTTTACAACATACCTGCTCTAAAGCAATTTAGCAATCCATACTTCTATGTATTCAAAAATACACATGTAATCTTATGGTTTAATTATCCACCAAATAAATTCAAATTGTTTCAGCTGTTAATGTGTCATTACTCAAGTGCTTGGCAAAACTGCACTGCAGCCATGTAAATGTCTATCCAATAGGTGTCACAGTGTCTGGTTGCTTTTCCCCGGGTTTCCACGAGATGTCCTCCTTCCCTCACGGTGTCATCACATATGGACTTCAGTTCCCATAATCCTGTTTGCTACACCTGATTCCCATCACAGTCTCAGCTGCGTTCTATCACCTTAATTATGATTGTGTATATAGTCCTGTCCGTTTCAGTGTGTGTTGTCGAGTCCTTGTAAAATGTATGACACTTCTGTGTTCTTGTTCCCTTGCCCGTGAGATCTGTGTTTATTGTTGGACTGAATTAATGGCTATCGACTCATGCCTGGATTGTTTACTCTCTTGGAATTTCCTAATTAAAAGACATACTGCACTTGGATCTGTCTCCTCTTGTGTGATTCGTGACAGAAGGACTCGACCAAAACAAGATCCAGCGGTATGTTTTTTTCCCCAGCCACCGAGCGGGAGAAGAGGCTGCAGAGAGCGAACTTTCGACCCAAAGAGCCAGAGCCTCGCATGACACTCTTTGAGTGTTATGCCTTATGGGCTCGTAAGCCTGAGGAGACCATCCAGGCGGTCTTCCAGAGCCGGCGGTGCGTCTTCCTGAGCCGGCGGTGTGTATTCCCGAGCCGGCGGTGCGTCTTCCTGAGCTGGCGGTGCGTCTTCCTGAGCCGGTGGTGCCAGTTCCCGAGCCGGTGGTGCCAGTTCCAGTGCCTGAGCCGGTGGTGCCAGTTCCAGTGCCTGAGCCAGTTCCAGTGCCCAAGCTGGTGGTGGGAGTTCCAGTGCCCGAGCCGGTGGTGCCAGTTCCAGTGCCCGAGCCGGTGGTGCCAGTTCCAGTGCCCGAGCCGGTGATGCCAGTTCCAGTGCCCGAGCCGGTGGTGCCAGTTCCAGTGCCCGAGCCGGTGGTGCCAGTTCCAGTGCCCGAGCCGGTGGTGCCAGTTCCAGTGCCCGAGCCGGTGATGTCTGTTCCTGAGCCGGAGCCAGTGTCTGTGTCTGTTCCAGTTCCTGAGCCTGTGTCTGTTTTAGTGTCTGTTTCTGAGCCGGTGGTGCCAGTTCCTGAGCCCTCAGTGACCGCGACACTGGCCATTATGGCCACAGCCATGTGGTGTGTGTGGGCTACGCACACACTTGGACCAGTGGTGTCTGTTCCTGTGCCAGTGGTGTCTGTTCCAGAGCCGGAGCCAATGTCTGTTCCAGAGCACCCAGCCGAGCATCCAGAGCACCCAGCCGAGCATCCAGAGCACCCAGCCGAGCATCCAGAGCAACCAGCCGAGCAGCCCGAGCACCCAGCAGTTGACCCAGAGCCCGAGCACCCAGCAGCTGACCCAGAGTCCAAGCACCCAGCAGCTGACCCTAAACACCCAGAGTTAGCTGAGCCAGCTGTTCCAGAGCCAGACCCTGATCGGCCGGATCCAGACCCTGATCGGCCGGAGCCGGACCCAGACCCTGATCGGCCAGAACCAGACCCAGAGCGGCCGGAGCCGGATCCGCCTGATAAACTTTTTTGTGTTTCCCGGCCACCTAGGGTTTTGTCACTTCCTGTCCCGGTTCCTCTCCACGGACCTGGCCCCCCATCCCTCCCCCTGATTCTTTACTGTTTTGCCTCCCGCCCTGTACTCTTGTCTTGTTCTGTTGTTATCCTTGTCTTGTAGTGTCTGGGAGCCACTCCGTTGAGGGGAGGTTATGTCACAGTGTCTGGTTGCTTTTCCCCGGGTTTCCACGAGATGTCCTCCTTCCCTCACGGTGTCATCACATATGGACTTCAGTTCCCATAATCCTGTTTGCTACACCTGATTCCCATCACAGTCTCAGCTGCGTTCTATCACCTTAATTATGATTGTGTATATAGTCCTGTCCGTTTCAGTGTGTGTTGTCGAGTCCTTGTAAAATGTACGACACTTCTGTGTTCTTGTTCCCTTGCCCGTGAGATCTGTGTTTATTGTTGGACTGAATTAATGGCTATCGACTCATGCCTGGATTGTTTACTCTCTTGGAATTTCCTAATTAAAAGACATACTGCACTTGGATCTGTCTCCTCTTGTGTGATTCGTGACAATAGGATTGTGATGGTGACCTAGGATCCACTGTGTCCTTCAGTGCAGTAAGTTGCTCTGGTGTAAGTGGACATTGTACAGTAGGAACGTTAACACCAACACTTTCACCAGGAGACAGCCCACTGCTTTCCCAATCAATCTCGGCAATGTTCATTTCCTGGGTATACAAAAGACATTATAAATAAATATATATATATATATAAAATAATGTAAACATGGCTGTACATTTGCACAAATACCTCTTTGTTTGGGGGATCATCAACTGGATAGTGAATTTGACTCAATTCCCAGAGCTGGTCTGGAGACATGTTCTGTTCTCAAAGGGTGATTATCCCACCCATCTCGGAAAAAGTTTAGATCATCTTGTAGCCTTGGTAGGAATGTATAGTGGCAACAGAAGAGATGTGTTTGGTCTGCAATATTAAGGTAGTTGTCCTCCTCAAGATAGTGTAGCACATCATAGTACACACTGGTCACTGCAGTCCACACATCTCTCCACAGTCTCTCGATTCTATAACAAAGCATTACAAGAAAACTTATAAGCAATTAGGTGGTTCAAACAAACACTTGAAGCATAAAGCACACAGTTACATAGTGGAGATATGTCTGTCACATAATATTTTCTTTAAATACCTTTGGTTGTGGACACTTTTTCCTGAAATGAAACTGCTTCTCCCTGTGCCACGAATTGTGAACATTAAACGTGCAATGTCCACATTCTCAACTCCATGGTCCCCTCTGACCCTATAATGTTACAAAGTTGGTCAAGGCAATGTTTTAATACTTAACCCAGTCCTCATTTCCAAAGGTTAATTTAATGTTCCTGGTGAAAATTATGCATAAAAACAATGAATAGTTACATTTGTGCATTGGACAACATTTGACATTAACATGCCTACACCATACTTCTGTAAGGAATAATTGACTTCAGGCCATTGAATTGGAAAATTATTAGAAAAATAATGCACACCAGATGTGTAACGGCCACTCCGCTTCGTGACTGCATTACCACCTCGGGTGTGCATTATTTTTCTAATAATTCAACAGCCTGAAGTCAATTATTCCGTTTATACTACAGTTACCACACCTCAAAACATTGTTCAGATTATGTATTTCAAGACGTTTGTAAAGTTTTTGTCATTAAAACGCTCTCGTATGTAGGACTAATTTCTTACGCATCTAATCCCATGCCTCCGTTGCTAAGTCCAAAACGTCATTTTAGAGTTACTGTAGTAACGGAGGTTTGAGCCGCTGATAGCAGACTAATGCTGGGGACACACTTAACGACTAGATGACATATTCTCTGACTGTTTTCATCGACGACTGCAGAAGATTTTAAACACCGCTGTAAACATAGACTGAACGCTCTGAACACTCGTTTGGGCATGATCAAGTGGTCTTACTGTAAGTGTGTCCCCGGCTTTATGCAGTTATTAATGCAGTTATTAGAGAGAGATTTTGCAATGAGACAGAAAAGCATGTGCGTCAATATTATTATTTATTTATTCAATTCGTTTTAATTAATTAGTTTATTTTTTTTTTCTGTTATTGACAGATGACAGTAGACTAGCCTAATAAATGAAACACAAAACCCTTTTAACAAGTAGGCCTATTAAGAATTTTAAATTTTTTATATTATCTGCATTAAAAATCCATGCTGCAGGACTATCCATTTATTTAGTATATACAGTTTAATTTTCTATTGATTACAGATAGGACTATATACTTTATTTATTAGAATTAAACTGCATGTTTCCATTGATTGTGAAGATAGACATTGAAAATTGCAGATCAATCGTATGGGAGCATGGTTTTACTTGTTATGAATTGTATCCTATTTTCCGTTATTACAGTTGACTACGCGAAGTGATATGGAGCTGTAATGCAGTCAAGACCTGCCTGGAACTACTTTAGCTGTGCGTTTCCCTGAAAATAATTGAGCGTTCGTCATCAGATTCAAGCATTCAACGGCCCTGTAATATAAACTTATTTATGTGCTATTAGGGTTGTGGGGGACCCCAAATGATGTTAAAGGAGTGACACCACAACACATCCACGATGAATAACAGAAGCAAATATACACACACACGCTTGTTCAGGTTTCACTGTAATGTCAATTGCAACAAAAATTAAGCGTAGCGTTAGTTCTGGAAGGTCACGTTAGTCAATCTCGCATCAGTGACTCTCAGCTGATCCTCTATAGGAATACGACGCCTTTCACTATATACATATATAAGCTCCTTCAGTATTATCAGCAGCTATCGTGTTTCTCAGGAGTTCATTACCCTCCCCCCTCCTAGTGCATATTAAGGGTTAAAATGCAGAAATTTACAATTGTATTATGTTACTGTCAAATTACTAAACTAGCATTGTAACGTTAGATTTCTTCAAATTTCTTTTTTTTTCTTAAATGCATTTACACTTACATGGTGACGGGCAGGGGACATGTTTGGTTTCTGAGAATTGGGCCTTTTCCTTGCAATTTCTTTTATATTATTATTTTAAATGCAATTAACATTTGATATGTTTGGGGAATTTGGCTATTAGCATGTAACATTTTAAATACATTCTGCTGAAATGAACGACATTACTTGAGAAAAAAATTGTTCATTTTGATGAACGAGTTTCAAAGATCCGAGTCAGTAAAATGATCCAAACTTCCCACTACTAATTGTTATGAGATCCTCTCAGCCGTGCGATAAAGCATATTCAAAGGCATTGTCTGAAGTCTCTCTGAATTATCTGCTGCGCAGCAGTTTAGTGGGACACTAAAGATCTTAACCCCAGGAAGTAGTGTTCATAAGGTGCGACTCTCAGGCCCTGTCCCAAATGGCACACTCCGGACTTGTGGACTTCCTCAGAGTCCACACTTTGGTGACGTAATGTAGTGCAGACCTATAGGGCCCTTGGCACGAGTCCACGAGGGCGCATTGAGACAGACTCGATCGGCATGCCGGAAATAACGGCCTGGATGTTGTTGGACAGGAGAAATCACGTTTTTGCGCTCCGACGTCTTATCTGCATGTCAACTACACAGCCTTTTTACAGTTCTATATTTTAATATTGTGTATACCACCTGGGCATTAGACAATAGATACATCATGCTTATTTAAAAGATGTATACAGTTGTAGCTAGCTACATAATAATACATAATGTTCCATTTGAACTAAGATTACAATTTTAACACATAATGAAAATGTGCATGAGTTTCAGATGAATTTACAGGTTTCAATATTCATACTATGTTTACATATGACTCAGTAAAGCCACGACATTTGGTTCTATTTATTTAATGAATTATAATGTGATCGTATTATTCAACACACTATTATTATGTTTGAGACATCAACCACTGCTCGATGACCATAATGTTTGTAAACTGTAGGTAACAACTAGTAAAATATACATCTAGGTCATAAAAACCGTAATATTTTCTTCTCAGCCATGTCAACAATTATCCGTGGGCGAAATCTCCTCCCATCCGTTGTCTGATTGGCCTTTCGCAAGGATTCCTGGGTAGTTAAAGTGCGTGGAGCCTGCATCTATGCGGGTTTCGCGGAAGACCGCTTCAAGGGTACACAGGGGGCGCTGCTGAGCACACTTCAGAGCGTTAAAATGCTGAATGGGACGGTCTACGGACTCGTAGACTCGGCGAGCACGTGCAATTCAAGTCCACGAGACCGAAAGTCCACATGAAGTGCGCGATTTGGGACAGGGCCTCAGTGGTCGTGCACTAGACTAGAGGACAAACAGTGTTATTTATTAAATGCCCCCCATTTCATTTAAAGGGATAGTTCACCCAAAATGAGAATTCTGACATCATTTACTCACCCTTGAGTTGTTCCAAACCTGTACAAAATCCTTTGTTCTGCTGAACACAAAAGATGACATTTTGAATGTTTGTAACAAAACTTTTGGGGCACCATTGACTTTCATAGTATTTTGTAATATGGAATATGGAAGTGAATGGTGCCAGACGACTGTTTGGTTACCAATATTCTTCGAAATATTTACCTCAACTTACCTGAGAGGGAAGCCATATCTTTCCACAGACTCTTGGAAGAAGGTCAGTGCAGTTAATGCTGTATTGTTTGTGGCAGCACCCAGGTACATTATCTGTAAAATTCGAAAGTGTTGTTAGTTCTGTTTATCTGGTACCCTGTACATAATTCCAATGTTACTTTACACTGTACAAAAGAAGAAAAACAAAATCACCTTTCGCGAAAAGCCATCCACCCCTCCAAACAAGACAATGTTATACCTAAAACCACAGGCATTAGACCAGGATTCTCAACTCTGGCTCTTGAGTTACACTTTCCTGCAGAGTTTAGCTCCAGCCTTGATTAAACTCACTTGCCTTAAACGTTCTAGTAATCCGGAAGACACTGATTAGCTTGTGTAAGTGTTTTTGATTAGGGTTGGAGCTAAACTCTACATTAAAGTCCCCCTGTGGTGAAAATCTTTTTTTATTATTATTTTACTAAAATTTTATCCCCTAATTTGACCTCTCTCCCTGGCGAAGTTCGGAGAGCACCCTCGCCACCTCCCTTCCGGCGACCGCACGGTCAAAGACTCGCTTCATGGCGGCGGAGAGTGCCTGGAACGACTCGCAGCATGGGTCCTGGTTTTCCCACACCGCCGTTCCCCAAAGTGCCGCTCTCCAAGTCAGCAGAGAGAGGACGAATGCGACCTTGGATCGCTCAGAGTTGAAGGTTCTAGGTTGCAACGCAAAGTGCATGGAGCATCCTGTCAGGAACGCTCGACAGAAACTGGGTTCTCCGGCATACCTCTCAGGCACAGGTAGGCAAGGTTCCGACTGGGAGAGAGGATCCGATGGTGTGGGAGGAACGAACGGTGTGGGCGGCGCAGTGGGAGCTCGCAGTTGTTTAATTTTTCCTGGGTGAGCTCGGACACCTGCGTCACCAGAGCCTGAACAGCACGGCCAGTGTTGTTAAGCCCCTCCTCCTGGGCGTCCATGCATTGAAGGCTGTTGTAGACGAACGTCTCCATGGACATCTGAGCTCCACCTGCTGCTTCCATGGGACGGTCAGATCGTTCTGTCATGTTGTGAGAACGAGGAAGCAATAGCAGGTGCAATAAACTCTTTATTTGTATAAATGATAAAACATACAGAGTAACAGACAGAGCTGGGTGACGCAGGGACCTCGATGGTCAAACACGGGTGAGTCTTGGCTGCTGCTGAAGTGCAGTGATGGTGATGGTGAATTCCGGCGTGAACGACGAACAGAACAGCGAACAGGAATCCAGGAACAAACACCACACGAGCACAGAACGGGAACAGGAACACAGGATCAGGACACCAGACAGCACAAGACTTCAACAACGATCTGACAATGGAGAGGAGAAAACGGTGAGTATTTAAGGAAGTGATGATGAGTCGCAGCTGGCGCCGATGATGATTGCAGATTGATGAATGAGCGTGATAGCTCCGGCCACACCCACAAATCCACGCGACACATACACACACACACAAATAACAAACGCACGAGACAAAAAGAAAGCAATGCATTCGTGAACCATGACAGTAGCCTAATCCGTATGAAATGTGCATTTCTCTCTGGCGAGTTCACTACTGTGAAGATTGCAAGGATAACATCGTCAACTTCATCTATGCAGGGCACTGACACAGAAAACACTTGTTTATTAATAAACAATTAAAATGTCTCCTTGCTATATTTGACATATTCATAATCATTACTTTTGCCGGTTCTTTGTGACAGCTTTTAGGTGCTTTTTTGGCAGCGCCACCCTTACATGAACGCGTCACCACCGCATCAGCACCGAAAACAGGACATTTCTTTCAATCCCTTTTTTGGCAGGGGAAAAACTGATCAGAAAATGTAACAAAACATTGTAGAAATGTAGTGGAGTAGAAAGTATAATAATTGCTGCAAAATGTAACTAAGTCAAAAGTCAAAAGTATGCACTATTGATTCTACTTAAGTAAAGTAGGTCAACAGAAACGAAGTATTTGTACTTCGTTACTTCCACCACTGCTGATTAACAGTAATGTAAATGATAGGCTAAATGTCCTAATACCTGTTGATACTACAACAATGCAAATATGCTCTTAACCTTGCAGTTTTTCACATATCATGTAAGACTCAATTTCTCCATTTCTTTGCACAAAACTCTCCAGAAAATGCCATTTAATAGTTTATTTTAAAAAAAAAAAAAATTCCCGGGGGGACATATCCCCGGACACCCCCAGGGAAAGCCCCCCCCCCACACACACATAATAAATCCCAATTTAACCCCTGGTTGTACCGAATGGCTGTCATCTAGCTATCTATCTATCTAAATAATGAACTCCACAGGAACATGTTTTTATCTTCCTAAACTAAACTAAACCAAACCAGTGGACCTTCATGGGCCATTAACACATAGCCAACCCAGGGGCAGATGAAACCTGTTTGGTAAGTTGACTTGGGGGCTTGTGAGATGCTGCAATCTGATTAAGATGGTTAAGATGGATATAAACCCATGGAAAATTACTGAGACCTTTGTCTGCTCAGGACAATTTCAACAGTTCTTGAAGAGTGAACATCTGGAGAGAATCTTGTGATTTGAAATGGCTGAACAAGCTCAGAAAAGGTAAGGCTTGTGTTTTCTTTGTTTCTTTGTGTTACTTTGTGTTTCCTTAAGAGGATGTTTCCTTCATTTAGAGAAGTATTTTATCCAAAAATAATAAGATTTAAGGTCAGAGGTAATGGTGGTTACATTTGAATGGGTGTTTTTGTGTCACTTTTGATTGTGGTTTAAGACTCAATTGTGCTTTTAGCTCAAAAGCAAAACAACAAACACATGTTGACAAAGTTTCAAAGCAAAGATACTGTGTTTTTTTAAGTTTTAAAAGTTGAAACTGAGCACAATGGAAATGCTACAAGGCCTTGTTTTGCTGCATAGTTAGGTTATTTTAAATCATTGGTTTTTTTTTATAATTTCTCATTCTTTCAGATCTTTGTTTGTATAATTTATTTTATATCATTTCATTTTCCATTAAAGGTCTGCTGATCGCCATGTGCTGTACTGTCTGCTGTGCCACAAGCCACAGGACAGCCTTTCTGCTCACCTGAAACGGGTGTGCATGAAAGATAGCACGCCCGAACAAAGAGAAGCCGAGCTCAAAAAAGCCAAGGTTTCACACAGGGAGTGGGTCCGCCACAACAGATGCTGGGACTACAACCAGCTCTGTGTGATCTTGCCTGACCAGCGTTCTCGCATGGCCATGTTAAAGGAGCTTCTTCGGCGTGGCTTCTTTGTTAAAGTCCCCGTCAACTGTAAGTTGCAAACGACTTTTCTCCAGTGTTATGACGTATTTCCTAGTGAAACGGAATATTGAACAGAGGGCAGGGTTTTACTTAGCGCTCCTCCTCTCCATCTCTCGCTCATAGCAGACTAACGGTTTGAGGGGAGTGGTTAAGCGTTTTCAAACCAAGCCGTCAAGCCTACGTCATCAGAAAAAGACGCCATTCCAGACCGGAAGTAACTTTTCAGATTTTGATTAAAGATTACCATGGTAATTTTTTTTTTTATATTTACTTGCATAGATTAATTGTTCACCACAAGACTAGTAATATGTGCTAACAAAGTAAATAGGGTCAATTTTGATTTCACAGGGACTTTAAAAACCAGCCCCAGGAAGTTGAAGATGAAGAAGCTCGCTCTGCCTCTGCTGCTGCTGCTGATGATCCTCCAGAGTAAGTGCAGTAATCCACGTACTTATTCAGGCGCGGAGTTTGCGGGGGGGCAGGGGGAGCATACAACACAAACAACAGTAACCGATGATGACGATATCCAAACAGACACTGCTGTGAAATTGGAGTGAACCCCCAGCAGCTCTGGATCAGCAGCAGCAACCGTTAGCAGTCCTGACGTTCACTCCACGGCCACAGATGCGCTAGGTGCAGGTAACGTTAACACCAACAAAGATGATCTTGGAGAAAAACACGGCTGTCCCAAGCAACCTGCTCTGCCCCAATTCCCCTCAAAATGTTTTGGAAGTACAAAACGATCATTTTCCACTTACTTCTACAAGAATTACCCTTGGCTTGAGTATTCCGTTAGAAATGATTCAGTCTACTGTTTTGCTTGTCGCCATTTCCAGACTGAAAGCTGCATTGAGGACACATTTAGAAAGGGCATGAGTGACTGGAAAAAACTGAGCAGTAAACTAGAGAAACATGGGAAAAGCCAGGCCCATCTGAACTGTATGATTAAGTGGAATAACTTCTAAGCAGCCAGCTCATCTTCAAATGGATCTATTGCAGCTAAACTTTCTGAAAGCCATAAAACTACAGTAGAAAAGAACAGAGGTTATCTATGCAAAGTAGTTGATGTTGTGAGGCTACTGTCTAAACTTGGTTTGCCCTTTCGTGGACACAAGGAGGGAGAAGAGTCAGAATCGCGTGGCAATTTCCTCGAGGTTTGCCGCTTTTTATCGAAATATGATGCTGATTTTGAAAACATGCAATCCAATTATTTTAATGCCACAAGCCCAGATTTTCAAAACGAAATAATTGACATCTGTGCACACATGCTTTACAACAACATTGCTGAAAAAGTGCAGGAAACTGGCTTTTTCTCCATAATTGCGGACGAGGCCAGGTCCTCCAAAACTGAGCAGCTGTCAGTGTGCATACGATATGCCGAGGAATTGGAAATCAAGGAGCGTTTTTTGTGTTTCATGGACTGTTCTGCATCTCGCAACGCGGCTGGGATTGTGGAGGCCATCTACAAAGGGCTTGATATGTGTGGTGTTAAAAACATCCCAATCGTGGCACAGAGTTATGACGGTGCGTCCGTCATGTCAGGTCATGTGTCTGGTGTGCAGCAGCGCATCAAAGAGACTCACCCATACGCAGCCTACATACACTGCTTAGCGCACAAATTAAATTTTGTGCTTGTGGAATGCTGTTCCGTGAACCGATGTGTGAAATCATTCCTGAGCATTATTGACAATGTGTATTCACTGTTTTCGGAACCGTCAAACCACCAGAGATTTATTGAACTCCAAAAATCCTTGAACGTGAAAGTAACTGAAGTAGTTCAGCCCAGTGACACGAGATGGGCATGCAAGTGGAGATGTGTGAAATCAGTGAAAAGTCACTACTCTGCGATTATGGAGTGTTTGAGAGAAATTAGTGAAGAGGGAGAGAAGTGGTCAGCGCAAGCCAGTGGTATCCATGACTTCATGTCGAAAATGTGGGAGCTACTGCGTGTGATCCCCGTTACGTACAAGGAACTACAGTCATCCAACTGCACACTGTCCGAAGCTGCCGCCCTTACTGACGGCCTGAAAGCACACTTCGTGTCTAAAAGGCAGGCAGACTCCTGGAGCGATGAGTGGAAGTCAGTCAAACAGTTGTGCCTGGACAACAACTTTGCCGTGCCCGAAGAAAACACTGATCGTCAGATTCACGTCTCCGCAGGCCCAGCCGCACCCAAAATGAAACGTGTTTCAAATCCGCCCACCTCCCTTGATGGTTTCTTGATTACCAGTACTTTAGGGCAAAAGGAAACAACCGAAGAAGAAACAGCAGAGAGTTCTGTCTATCAGCTGAAACTATATTTCCCCGTGCTGGACACTCTCATCAATGAGCTGGAAAGGAGGTTCTCCGGAGAGTCCGTGTGCCGCAGTTTTGACATGCGACGAAAATGGAATTGATCCACTATTACAAAAAGACACTCCTCTGGCACTAAAAGTTAACCCCTTTCTTGTTGCAGCCGAGATGAAGCTTGTCAAAGCCTCTGCTAACGGACCAATTTCAATTGAGCATCTTAAAAAAGCTGTAAAAAAAACAACCTACCCAAATCTCTATAAACTTTTACAGTTATCGCTCACTCTGCTGATTGGATCATCTACCTCTGAGAGAAGCTTCTCTGTGATGAGGAGGATAAGGAACTGGCTGCGGTTGCCGATGGGAGCAGCCAGGTTTTCTTCTCTTGCGATCCTTCACATCGAAAGCGACATTACGGCCAAGCTCTCACCTGAGACCATTATCGACACATATGCAGGACGCAAAAAACGAAAATTACTGTTGCACTAGTCTGGGCAATGTCTAGGTCTGTACGTTTTATTTCTCTGCAAAATAACTGCTTAAGCTGGAGAAATTCAACACACTGCTTTCAATATGCTGTTCAATATGTTTCAAATGTGTGGAGTATTGTGTGACTGTTCATTTTTCCCTCTCAAAATGTTTTAAATGTTTCATGAAGTAGGCTACAACAAAATGCGAAATAACTTGTTTTTTAATCACTCTCATTGCCACAATGTGTTTCAAATGTGTAGAGAATTGTGTGACTGTTTATTTTTCCCTCTCAAAATATTTTAAATGTTTCATGAAGTAGGCTACAACAAAATGCGAAATATAACTTTGCCACAATGTGTTTCAAAAGTGGAGAGTATTGTGTGACTGTTCATTTTTCCCTCTAAAAATGTTTTAAATGTTTCATGAATTACAACAAAATGCGAAATAACTTGTTTTTTAATCACTCTCATTGCCACAATGTGTTTTGAAAAAAGGAAAGAAAAACTTTAAAAATCTTTTCGTTTTGGTTGAAGATAATATTTTAACAGTGCAAAAGTGGTCCACATTTCATTGATTAATTGTGCCCGAACGAAGATGTGATGCGAAGTCAAGTGGCTGTTTATGCGAAGTATACCTGTTTACAAATATGATTGTATTGTACTGTTTTTTCTTGGATTAAAAATAAATATGTGTTTATTTAGCATGTTTGTTTTGTCCATATGTGCTAGTGCTGAGTTCCCCAAGTGATAGGCAATGCAGGTCCCAGCTGCTACAATGATTTTATTTTTTTTTGCCCCCCCTGGCTCGAATGTCAAACTCCGCCTATGTACTTATTACATGTTTATTACATGATAATAAAGGATATATTTTATTGTTCTACATTTAAGAATCTTTCACAACTTGGGTTTTATTCTTCAAAAGTCTCATTTGTTATGTTTAATCCAAACAGAGTTCAGCTGGCTCCTGGGATTGAAGATTGCCAGAAGATTATAACGCTGGCAAAGTCTGA
Source organism: Rutilus rutilus (assembly GCF_951802725.1). NCBI lineage: Eukaryota > Metazoa > Chordata > Actinopteri > Cypriniformes > Leuciscidae > Rutilus > Rutilus rutilus. The sequence continues at coordinate 46,660,094 of NC_140214.1, read as the reverse complement.
TCTCCTCAGGATCCAGAGGGACCTGGACATGGACAAGGAGGGCCCACGGACGGACAAGACCTTGTACCGGTATTTCTGTGAAGCCCTCTTGGTCTTCAAACACATCCAGTGTCCACAAGCAATGGAAGCATTGACAGTAAGTTCATATATTTTAATGAGTATATAGTTGTGATATACTGTAATATTTGCACATTAGGGGTGTAACAGTTCACAAAATTCACGGTTCGGTTCGATACGATACACTTGTGTCACGGTTCGGTACGTTTTCCATACAGCAAAAATAAATAAATGCCAGAGAAATTTCCTTGAATTTTTTTGTACTATTATTATTATTATTTTATTTAATGAAACTAACATCAAAGTATGATTTATTTTATTTATTTTTTTGTTGCTTTTTTTACTGAACAATAATGGAGCTATACTTGACTCTTCTTATGAGCATATAAAACAAAACAGCTCCTTGGACAAAATGAAATGTAATATTGTAGTAGTAGGCTAGTTATAAACAAGTTTATTTTTAGTTCAGATTAACATTTGAGGGCAGCAATAATTGTATTCATAATGTCAAAATAAAACCGACGTAATGTTACTTGAAAGCATTATTGCCCACTATTCCTGACAAACTTCCATACCTTGCAGTTAGTGTTACTACAGCAAATCCATTCCATGGTGAATGTTGCTGATCTGTGGACACCGGCCAGATCATTCATGGCACGATGTTTCTTCCTGGTTTCCACTTCAGCGCTGTTTGATCCGTTAATAACAGAAAAATGTGCATGTTTCTCACTAGATCTCGCATGTTATTACTTCAGTGGCGATTTCAAAAAGCATTTGAAATTCAAATGCTTTCTTTACTGGTCTGGATCTCTTAGCGCTGTGTGGTGTTGCTTGATCAGGCTCGCGCATAGGGCTCGCGAGTCCCACTTCACAGGTCAAAACTGATAACAGTCCACACAAACACAATAAGAGGAGCTCAGTGTCGTTCCTTACATTGCATTTGCCAGTTGATGTTGTGGTCGCGCCACGCTTGCCACCCACGACGCGCCTTCATTTGAAATAACGGAATTTTTTTCGGCAGAAAAAATGGTCCAACGAACTGTTCGGTACGTAGTGTAGTAACTACAATACACATCGTTTCGTATTCTCTCCTGAACGATTGCTGATCGATTGCTTCTGTCTGCCTCTCTGCCTGCTGTGAGTTTGTGTGCTTCGGTGCTGTAAGCTCAGTCTTAGCCTCGTATTTCTTTGTTTTGAACCATCATTTACTACAATTTGTAGTTGTTTATACTAAATACAGCTTACCCAACATCTCAGATTAACCTGACATCGCTAGCTTCCGCTACTACTAGCACAACACGTTAATTCGCTACTGCTAGCCTGTTAACGCGCCACCCGTGCGCTCAGCTATTTTATTTATTTATTTTTCTCTCGCGCGTCCGCACCTTTGAGTTCATAAAAGCTCAGGTAAGTAATAATTAGTCAACAAACACGGTGAGTAATGTCTTGTCCTGTTATTGTCACCTGCACTTCATGTCACATGTTTAGCATAGCCTTCTCTGTCGGCAATATAGGATTTATATGTGATAAATGCAAGGAGTCAGTTAGGCTGACAGAGAAGATTTCAGAACTAGAAACACGCATCCAAACCTTAATTGAGGATAGTAAGAGTGCTAGAGCTTTAAATACTATTTTGGATGCGCCTAGCATAGTGAACTCTTTACATGGCGTGGTTCCAGCTGAATTAGTGACTGCGCAGCCGGGCAAATGGGTGACATTGAGGGATCGCTCCAGTCGCGGATCAAAAAATCACCCTTCCATTCCGATTACCATAACAAATCGATTTGCCCCGCTCAGTGAAACACCCACTGAGAGTTCTGTTGATTGTGCCCTAGTAATTGGTGATTCGATCACACGGAACGTGAAAATAGAGACACCAGCCACCATAGTCACATGTTTGCCGGGAGCCAGAGCGCCTGACATCAAAGCAAATTTAAAAGTGCTGGCTAATGCTAATCGTAAATTCTCTAAGATCATTATTCATGTCGGCACTAATGATGTTCGAGATCACCAAAATTAATATTAAAGAGGTGTGTGAACTTGCAAGTACGATGTCAAGCACTGTAATTTGCTCTGGCCCCCTTCCTGTTCGCAGGAGTGATGAGATAGTTAGTAGATTGTGTTCACTGTCTGGCTGTCTCGGTGGTGTCCGCTTAATAATATAGAATTCATAGACAATTGGAAAAGTTTTTGGGGCAGACCTGACCTGTTGAAAAGAGATGGTATTCATCCCTCCTGGGATGGTGCTGCTATTCTCTCTAGTAATATGGCTCATAGTCTTAGAGCTCAAACATGACAATCTGGGGCTCAGGTCAGGAAGCAGACAGACTGGCTAAACCGACCGTCTGCTAGCGGCCTCGCGTCACCAAGGTCAGATAAATCCCATCACATAGAGCCTCTTTCACCTAGCTTTCATCATATAGAGACTGTGTCTGTTCCCCGAATTTGGAAATCCAAAAAACCCATCTAAGGTTAAAAATTTAATTGATGTTCAACAAATAAAAAACAGCTATATTACAGATGAGCAAATGCTAAAGCTTGGGTTGCTGAATATTCGATCGCTTACTTCAGAAGCACTCGTTGTTAATGATATGATTTCAGATAATAACCTAGATGCGCTGTGTTTGACAGAAACCCATCCAGAGGAAGCGTAGGGAAAGGAGGGGCTTCTGCATGCTTGACAGCATCCCTTGAAGACTCAGCAGGGCACTGATAGGACAGCAAAGAACCTTAGGGTACCAGGCCAAACTTAGACTCAACCAGATTAATCTCCGACAAGCCATGCAGAACCTTGCAGATCAGTGGCTGAGGCCTGACACTTATTAAAGACTCCACAGAAGAGAGCACCTAATTATTGGGAAGGGGACCTAAAAAAAAAAGTGTAACCCCTCTCGGTTCGTGTGTTCTTTCATTTCAATAATGACCACGCGAAAGCAAATTTGCTGAGCACATTCACTTTAGTGTTTAATGCATCAGAGAAAATCTGGAAAAGACACGAAGAGCATCAAACAGACAATAAATACTGCTGGTCCGGTCATAAAACATCCTTCTCAAAAGCTCGCGTGAACTGAGAAGATAATTTTTTTTTTTTTTTTTTTTGTTACATACAAATATGACTCAGTCTCTTTTTCTTTTATAAATATAGAACAAAAATTGCACAGAAGGAAAGTAATACATCATACCTGGAAAAGACACGAAGAGCATCAAACAGACAATAAATACTGCTGGTCCGGTAATAAAACAGAAAATAATAAACAAAATAATCAATCAAATATACCAAATGAAATAAAAAGCGGACGCCATTAGCGTGCACAGCCACCTGTAAGGCATGTAAAACCCTGCTACACACTAATTTACCATTCTGAACAGGAAATATAGAATAAAGTTCTCTCAAACATATTTCTAGACAAATGCAATTGACTTTTTTCACTATTGACTATTTACTTCCAACATTTTCTTAACCGATCGACCAGAGACTTTTTCACCTACCATCCTTCTCAACAGCTCGCGTGAACTGAGAAGATGGCTGATTCAACCCATTGTACACCCTTCTTGCCTGTAGGTGTCTCCCTCTTTCCAAGATGCATTATTTAAATAACCAATGAACAGGATTAATTGAACAAGAACAAATATTTTATAACTAAAATAAGCATTTTGACACTATTCACACTTTGTTTCTGTTTTTCCTTACTTTACTCTGTTACAAAAGCACACACAAAAAAAAGATAATAGAAATAATAAAAGCCCTATTAAAAGCCCATTAATTTGTACATATTTTTGCTAGTTATAAAATAATGTAAATGTGATCACCTGTGTGTGCCCTGTAAAGAGTGGACTTAATACCACTTCTGCTAGAGGTTTTTGGCTTCCTCACAAGTAATCGATCCACTGCTTCAGGATGGATTCCGGCTTAAAAAAAAAAATTATGTAATTACTGAGAGCATGTTTATAAACTTTAAAAGCTTAATTTTTCTAAATAAATCCTTTTTATGTTTAGAGTTTGCAGCAGTGGACAGATAGAAAGTCAAAACTTGTTTTTTCATGTTTCATTTCATTACCGTCTTGAGTTTCATCATGCTGTAGTGTGATCACTCTGAAACAGCAAGCCATAAAGTACTGATGACAGGAGGATTCTTGTCGACTTTAAATTAAATCCAAATAAATAAAACATTATATACGGTTTAAAATTAGAATACAAATGAAACATTAACATAAATTGACTGCAACAGCAGTCTGACATTTCACTTGAACACTTTTTCAAACAAACTGCAACCGCAGTCAAACACGCTACCAGCGTAGCAACTATAAACACAAACAAATGTGTGTCCTCGAGCTGGACCTGACTACAGTTCATCCTGAACACCTGGAGAGACGAAGAGTGTGGCTCTTCGTTTTTCCTCATGGACTGGTAACACTGTGCCCTGATAATCACCTCACTATCTACAACATCAGATACGATTGCACAAAAACAGCATTATAATCACAACTATGGAAGGAATATCCTGCCAAATTTAAATAAATAAATTAAATGATTAAAATGAAAATTAAACCATATTAACGATTTCATTACAGAAAACAGCACGCAAAATATGTGACAAAATTGAGAATGAAATAAAATGATTTCATTTTCACAGCATTATCCCTGTCAAATTGAAAAATAAAATGCAATTGCTGATTTCACATTTCATTTTCACAGCATTATCCCTGTCAAATTGAAAAATAAAATGCAATTGCTGATTTCACATTTCATTTTCACTACAGTCTCGCGGCAAGACTGCCAATATTAAAATGAAAAGCTAAACGTGAAAAAGAAACTACAAATACAGTTTTTATAATGCTCTTTAGTAATGCTCACGCAATAATAGTGACACAATTCAAATACAAATGTAAATTTTCGTTTTCATTTTAATTCCTCTTTTATTTCAGTTTTCATTTTCGTTTTCATTTTCAAAGACAACTTGCATGCAAATTCTATGTTAATGAGTGGGTGTGGCTTATTCTAGTAACGGCGCTGAGACACGCCTTCTAGCTAAGTCATTGATGTCCCGCATGAGTTGAATGTGTGAAACGAAATTATTTAAATGTGATTATATTGTAATCGAGACGACGAGATATGGCGAAGTCTGTTAGTGAGCTTTTGCGGGAAGCTGCCGCAGCATTAGAACATGGAAACAACCAGCCTGACCATGTTAGTTATGATGTTAGACTCAGACTAGACCATAATCGACGATGAGGTTCATTCATGTATTAGGCTGTTTTGGAAATTCAACTAACAAAGTGAACATGCCTAAACTTACGTCATCATTTCTTAAACACCGCCGGTTTCTCAGTCCACACTACAATGCGGAAACAGTGTTTTCAGATGTGTCCACTTTGGAGAGAGTTTTCAAAAAGCTTCGTTTTAAACGCCGTCTCAGTGTGGACGGAAGGACAAACCAGAGAGAAAAATATACGTTTTCAAACGGAAAAATATTAGTGTGGACAAGGCCTTAGAAAAAGATTCAGATTTGATGTAGACTCTTATGTGTTTAGTGAGATGGCTGGGTTTCTTTTTGCCCAGCGTCCAGTAGGCTAGCTTCTGGTCCGAGACACATAACTGGCTGTCACTTGAGACTGATAATATCCCTACCCTCACCTTGCCACACATCCTCTTTTATATGGATACTGTACATTCATCAGTATCAGATTTAGTCAATGTGATTATTCTTATGGGTAAATATCACATTCACCGCAGTAAGTGGAGATGGTCTAAACCAGGGGTCGGCAAGTAACTTTGGCCGCGGGCCAATATTTCTTTTAGCCAGTAGATGGCGGGCCAGCTACACGGAGTAGGCCTATGGATACAAATTAAATACTCTTTTTAACTACTAAATAGTAAATCGAACTAATTAAAAACAGATTACAGCCATTTTAATAAAGGTGTGAATAGCAATCATGCCTCATTCGCTCACAGTCCGACTTTGGAACTTTATTCCTTTTTTTTATTATTATTTAGCCTTCGGGACACACACATACACACCTAAGGTATAAGGAGGTCTGCGCGGGACTGTTTTTTTTCCCCCGTCCCGCTCCCACAAGGTTCTATTCAGCAACCGCTACAAAAATTGTGTTCGTGTATAAATATAATATCAATATAATATCAATATAAATATTATATAAAAATATATAATATATAATATAATTATTATATAAATATTATTTTAACATTGTACTGTCAGCAGAGAAAAAAAAATGTCACAGAAAAAAATTAATGAAATATAAATAACATAAATTAAAAGCCTATCACTCAAATTTCTAAGCAACATAAACGAACCTTTTGACTATAAACGAAAACCATATTGCCCTACTGACAAATGAATTATAGGCTATTTTCTGCCGAACTATTTCAAACATCCTTGCAAAAAAAGAATGTTGACGACTGACAATGCTTTCAGTACCAAACAGCCGCTCAGAGCTAGGTGTAGGCTACAGGTGTGCAGAATCAAGTGCGGATGCACTGTCAAAACATGTCGGGAGTGGGCTATTGTCAGTCAGACCGCCCGCTCCGTCCAAAGTAGGCTACACCAGAGTTCCGACCGCTACCGTCTTTATACTTTAAAATTTAATCCCGCAGCGCATGATTCCTTATGGATTATGTTCCCACAGTATGCGGCGGTGAAATCGCCGCGCGGCTTTTCTCAAGTTTCATTTTAGTTCAGGATAAGCTAATGGAAAAACAAGTCGTTTTTATTTTTTTATTTTTTTGGTTTTAATTTTAAAAAACGATTGAACGAATGATACACGGGGCCTAGGCTATTTGTAAACCGTTATTGTAAAATAAAAATAGGCTGATTAAAAAAAAAAAAAAAAACGGACTTCCAAAAATCGACGGGCCAGAAAATATTGCCTATTGCCAGAGACAATTTATATAAGAGACATGCCACTTCCTCAACCCTCAATAGAACTATATAAGGAAAACCCGTAACGGCAAAGATGGCGGTTGTATGCACATGTCCCGCCCCTCCCGCTGGAAAGCCAATCATCTGCTTTTAACAGTCAAGCCGCGAAACATTTAAACCTATCGTCTGGTTCCACTGACGCATGCGCACAGTTGAGGTTTTGCGACAGCAAGTTGTTGTGTGTGCAAGATCAGTAACAGGGCGCATATTTAACTGAAAGAACCGTATGGAAAGGACAAGCAGAGAGAGAGAGCCCCGGTCGCGCGCGCGCACTCTCTCTCTCTCTTTCCGAAGCCAGGCGAAAGTGTAAACAAGACTCTCCTGCTGCACGCACATTAATCAAAATAAAACGACATGATGGTAAAAGGTCGGAAGACCAAAGTTTCATGTTGGAGCATTCAGAGATTTTTTTTCCCCTGAATTACCGCTGGGTGTGAATTGTGCTAAAATACGTCGCCTGAAATGCGTTCCGCACATTCAGCTGACATAAAATTACTCTCTAAATAAATGAAAAAACCTATCCAGCCCATACACAAAAGAAATATATTTTCAGGAAATATTTTGGAATATATGCAAATATTTGAAATTGGCCCAATAAATATATTTCATACTTATATTTCATATATTTTTGTTATATTTCAGAATATATTTCAATGTATTTTTTTCTGTATGGGTCCCCAAAAATGCCAAAAATATATGTGGCGTATATTCCAAATACATTGAAATATATTCTGAAATATAACAAAAATATATGAAATATAAGTATGAAATATATTTATTGGGCCAATTTCAAATATTTGCATATATTCCAAAATATTTCCTGAAAATATAATTCAAATATATTTCTTTTGTGTATGGGAGTGATGTAATGTTTTCTGTGTTGACACTAACCTTGTGGGATGTCCATGTCCTAACTGCTGGGATAATCACACAACCGTATGACACGTCCAATTCGCGAACTAATGACTCCTTTGAACCGATTCATTTTAATTAATAGTTAAAACTACTGATATATACAATACATTGTTATTACTGATAAAGTGCAAACCGGCTTATATTTAAATAAAGGAGAACAATATTGACATTGAATATGCACAACACCGGCATTCTGGATAGAGACGTAAATGAAGTTGGTGTCGTGAACCCTTGCGCATGCGTAGTAAAAGTATAACCTGTGGGGAAAAAGGCGTTTTAAACCTTATTTTGGGGCAAAATCATCAAACTTTTTCAGCGATTTTTATCATATTTTACTGCTGTTTCTATACATGCAGTTTTTATGTCCCAGTGACCAGTGAAAGTGCAGTTCTGACTCTCTGCCCATTCATTTAGATAGGAGCCTGGTCTTGTTAGTCCGAAATAGCTGCCCGGAGCCGTTGCCAAGATGGCGGCCGAGTGGCACGACTTGCCTAAAAGGACTTTGCTATTGCCGACCCCTGGTCTAAACCTTCCTTTGTTTGGTTTATAAATGATTTTAAATAGTTTTTTTACCTCACTGAAAAAAGATCAAATCTACTAAAAGTGCAAGGAAAATGTGTAGTGACGTATCTAGTAAACTACTGTTTTGATTAATCTACCCTTATGTTTGTGCCGCTCCAAATGTTCATTTTATTTTATTTAGCATTTTTGCCTTTGACTTGTGTATTTTGAAGTAGCTCCCCCTCTTTGTTTGTTTGTTTGTTTGTTTTTCTGCTTGGTTAATACTTTTTGTATATTGACAACATTTACGCATGTATATTCTCTTTCCCCTAGGAGAGTTTTGTATGTTGCTGTTTTTTGTCCACGGGTCAACTAGCAGGGGGCGCTGCTCTCTCTCTCTCTCACACACACACACACACACACACACACACACACACACACACACACACACGCGCGCGCACGCACACACACACACGGGTCAGCTCCTCATCCTCCAGTACAGCAGGGGGCGCTGCACACACACGGGTCAGTTCACAGTCAGTCCGTTAGTGACTCACCCTGAAGAAGCAGTTCTTTAACTGAAGATGAGGACAGGTTTACTGCAGCTCAGGTAAATATCAGTTATGTTTTCAGTGTTTCACACAGGTGCTAATGCTGCAGGTGTCAGTGTGTGTGTGTACGCACGTGCGTGCTCGTGTGTGTGTGTGTGTGTGTGTGTGTGTGTGTGTGTGTGTGTGTGTAGTCGGAACTATCCTGCACTGCATGTAAGCGTCGTAAATTCGGCGTCGCCTGAATTCACCGCACTGAGTGATTTACTATATTACTCAGTCTCCCCCAATAAATAAATAAAAGTCATGACACATGCTGTTGTTCACTAGTAACATTTATTTCATTAAAAAGCAAGTAAAAACGGTTCTTCTAAAATTGGTTGGCAGATTATTTTTTAGTTTATTTCTGACCGCATTACATTAGGCTATATGACCATGATTTACACATGTTGCTTTTGTTTCTTTTCATCATGCAAGTGGAAATATTTCCAGATCACTTTTTTCTTAAATACCCTTTGGCATTAGGACAGTGGCAATATTATTTGTGTATAATGGTCTTTTGTGGTATCATCTACACATGCATAGTTGGATGATAACTGCAATAAAGTAATAACCTACTTGTTCACATAGCATATATGATGTATTTTATATTATTTAAGCACCTGAAAGCGCATCAGTTTGACAGAATTGTCTACTTCAATGTGTGATAGCCTAAGTCTTTATTTAACATTTATATATTTTACTATAGCATTTGTTATGAAAAATAGCAACCTACGCACATAGAAACAATAGCTACAACATGTCACAGTTGTAATGTTAACCTATTATTAAAATATATATTCCCTTAACAGATTAAAAATGATAAATTCTACAAGTTTACCACAATAAAGACAATAGATTTTTCTGACAGATATTGCAATTTAATTTAGTGAAGCTTCAGTGTTGTCAATAGTGTGCATCACACACACTCCACATTACAGAGCGTGCCTTGAACTGAATTAAACAAAATCGCTTTTCTCTAGTGCAAACAGTTTCCAGTGAGAGCAAATAAAATGGCCATGTCTTTCTGAAGGCAAGCTCTTCTGACTGTAAAATAAGCTCTAAGCTTACACAACACAAAATAATGATCACAAATGCCACACCAAATATTCGCTCATTATCCTGTATATAGCTTATTTAAGTAATTCAATAGGCTCTATGCACGATCGCTTCCGCGTTTTGTCTCAGCCCGCCCAGTTACATCCGGTGCTGCGTCAGAAGCAGTTTTTGCATTAGGTAGAGATAGTGGCAAATTACACTCGCTGTTTACAAGAACTTCCAGCGGTTAACGTGAATGATGTTAACAATATTGTGAGGCAGTTAACGGTCACATATATGAGTAAGAAAGAAAAATTCTTTAAATTATAAATTTCGAGCTACATCAACAAATTTGAGGGTGAGTATTCCATCATATCGCAGGAAATCCGAATAGCGAATCAGTTTCTAAAATCGTTGTCTCCGTTTCTGAGAAAATGAATTTTATTAAAGTGAATTGTCCTATAGAATGCGCTATGCGGAAGTAAAGACGCCGGCTGAGATCCTACCGGGAATACGTCAGCAGCGTTCGTGCATAGAGCCTATTAATATAAAGGGGCTATTTGTCCACTAATGGCTTAAATGAACAACTACTAGTCAAAACTTTAGCCGGAGGCAGCCCTTATTCCACATATTTTCGAACCTGCAGGCCATTCTGGGTTGAGCGAGCGCCCCTGAGCGGAGTGAGCGCTCTCCACTCACATGATCTGGTCGAACCCGGACCACTGTCTGCTGAACTTAAAGGTTGTCTAAGCGATGTCAGGCCAAAACATTTTTTGTCACATACAGCAAACATCTCCTCACTATCCGCTAGCTGCCTGTCCCCTGAACACACTGTAAAAAAACGCGGTCTCTGTAGACACCACAGGCTCCACAAACGGCAACAAAAACAAACTGTGCTCACCCGCACCACGAAACATAACAAACAGAGCTCCAGCCAATAACCGACAAGAAGTGTTGGAGGGTGGGGTTTGCGCGTTTGCGGGGTTAGTGCGCGTGCACATGAGGTGGGTGTGTGGAGGAGAGAGATGAAGAGGGAAGTTTGAATTATGGCCGACACACGACCAAAGAGACGACGTTCCGATGAACAGAACAACTTGCAAGAGGGACAAGGATAAGGAACGCGCGAAGTCCCGAATTTACATCGGAAAAACCTTTGAAATGTGGCGAGACCTCCGCCGGCAGAAGGGATTAGCTACTATCCGACATTCAGTTGCTCTGTTTTTGCAGAACAGGTAAATCCACTTTTCTTTCTAAACTGACGTTCATGTTCGCCAAACCAACACAAGGATGTAATTAGCTAGATTTATGCAGTCAGCGTTACCTTTGGTGAATACAACATGTATGTTTCTAGCAGCGATCAATCTCTATTGTAAATGATTAAGCAAATTCACAGTAGGGCGACAATTTGTGTAAGTTAAGGGTTGTTTTCACCCACGGTTTGACGTGAATTTGAATATTCATTTATAGGCTCTTGACAACTTTGACTAAATTGGTTTACAAAGCCGCCGTTGTTTATGCTCACTGGGAAACGCGAAGCTAACGTTATCTTGCTATCATTGCGTCCTTGTATGGGAGCTATTTATAACCTCAGGTGGCAAAACGATTTTAAGATAATGTGTCTCTTTTTCTGCATTCTGTTCTGCAATATATAAAAGCATTTATCTAACTTGGCGACATTACACATTGAATGAAGTATCAGTAAAACTTAACTTTGTAGTGACTATTTTGACTTTCCTTTATGCCGGAAGGGAGGGGAGGAGGGAGGAGACGGGATGAGGAGGAGGGAGGGTCTAGCCAGCCTCCGTTTTGTTTGACAATAATTTGAATGTCAACAAGAAGAAACGTCTCCCGGGATCGCTTAGACAACCTTTAAGCAGAAACGTCAAAATAGACATAAACAGCTTTTTAAAATAGGTTTTAAAACTAAACATTTAGACTATTTTAGCACAAATTATGAGCTTATTGCCAATTTTTTTATAATTCTTGACAAAATTAGTAATATTTTAATAATACTTTAATAATATATTAAAAGTTTTTTTTTTTTTTTTTTAACACACACACACACACACACACACACACACACACACGTCACCGCGTTTCGCTAGCACTAAAGAGCCTCTCCCAGTGTCTGGAATACATAGCCAGTTTTCTCAGCCTTGGAAAGTTAACAAAAGTTATTCATTTCAGCATTTACTAATACATTATTCAATGTATTTTGTTAACATTAGTTAATGCACTGTGAACATAAACAAACAATGAGCAGCTGTATTTTTAAGAAAGATGAATAAATACAGTATCAGATGTATAGCTCTTGCCTCATGGTTAGCTCATGTCAGTTATTGCATCACACAACGTTAACAAACGAGATGTAAAATGTTCTACACTATATTACTACGTACCAGTGATGCGTTTAACTCTTCACAGTGTTTAGCTGAACACTCGCTGAGTCCACGGGTAAATGCTGTTCTTACTCAGTATTGTTCTCTCGTTTCCAGTCCAAATATCTACATATTCTTAAATCAAGATGCATATAGATGAGTAAAATGACAAATGAGAGTGTGTCTTGTTTTCTGGGGAAATGATTAAAAATGAAGTGAGTTGTTGCTTTAAAAAAGCTAAATCATCTGCCACTGGGGTCAGAAGAATGATGTTGTTTCTGTTTGAAAGAAGAGTATTTCTCTGACCCCGTTGGCAGATGATGAGCGCAGGCTAAAACTCGGTGCGCTCACTCTGCTAGACCTCAAGGCTGTTTCTGTGGCGCAATATTCCACGTGTGTCAGTTCCGTCGCAGCTTTATTCCTACATTGGGACATAAAGCTACGCATTATTTACACATCTGCATAGTTGACAATTACAGAATTTCACCAGATTTGTTATGAGACGCGTTTGTAAACTTGTTTTCCGCCAAAATAAAAGCTCATGGGTTTATCTCTTGCATTTATAGAAATTAGGACAAAACTAATTATGGAAGTTTAATTTATTAGTGCATTTGTTTTACAATATATGACTGTTACTGCAATTGGAATAGTATTATAACATTATTAGTATTATTATTATTATCATTATTATTAGTAGTAGTATGTAGTGTAATGTAGACACTATATCACTAAGAAGAGGTTTGAGTCCCATTGAAGTCAATGCACCGACTTTTTCTTTATTCAATTTTCACACTTAATGAGGGTTAGAGCTCTTAATTTTAAACTCTTGAAGTGCACCAAAAAAGATAAAAAAAAAAAAATTAAAAACAATTTTCTTACGTGTGTCATCATTATGGTATTTCAATGTCATTACGCTATTTCTACGTCATTATGCTATTTCTACATCATTACGCTATTTCTACGTCATTATGCTATTTCTACATCATTACGCTATTTCTACATCATTATGCTATTTCTACATCATTACGTTATTTCCACATCATTACGCTATTTCTACATCATTACGCTATTTCTACATCATTACGCTATTTCTACGTCATTATGCTATTTCTACGTCATTACGCTATTTCTACATCATTACGCTATTTCAACATCATTACGCTATTTCTACGTCATTACGCTATTTCTACGTCATTTCTACGTCATTACGCTATTTCTACGTCATTACACTTTCTACGTCATTACACTATTTCTACATCATTACGCTATTTCTACATCATTACGCTATTTCTATGTCATTACGCTATTTCTACGCCATTACGCTATTTATTACGTCATTACGCTATTTCTACGCCATTACGCTATTTCTACGTCATTACGCTATTTCTATGCCATTACGCTATTTCTACGTCATTACGCTATTTCTACGTCATTACGCTATTTCTACGTCATTACGCTATTTCTACGTCATTACGCTATTTCTACGCCATTACGCTATTTCTACGTCATTACGCTATTTCTACGTCATTACGCTATTTCTACGTCATTACACTATTTCTACGTCATTACGCTATTTCTACATCATTACGCTATTTCTACGTCATTACGCTATTTCTACATCATTACGCTATTTCTACGTCATTACACTATTTCTACATCATTACGCTATTTCTACGTCATTACGCTATTTCTACATCATTACGCTATTTCTACGCCATTACGCTATTTCTACGTCATTACGCTATTTCTACGTCATTACACTATTTCTACGTCATTACGCTATTTCTACATCATTACGCTATTTCTACCATTACGCTATTTCTACATCATTACGCTATTTCTACGTCATTACGCTATTTCTACATCATTACGCTATTTCTACGTCATTACGCTATTTCTACATCATTACGCTATTTCTACGTCATTACGCTATTTCTACATCATTACGCTATTTCTACGTCATTACACTATTTCTACATCATTACGCTATTTCTACGTCATTACGCTATTTCTACGTCATTACGCTATTTCTACGTCATTACGCTATTTCTACATCATTACGCTATTTCTACGCCATTACGCTATTTCTACGTCATTACGCTATTTCTACGTCATTACACTATTTCTACGCCATTACGCTATTTCTACGTCATTACGCTATTTCTACATCATTACGCTATTTCTACGTCATTACGCTATTTCTACATCATTACGCTATTTCTACGTCATTACACTATTTCTACGTCATTACGCTATTTCTACATCATTACGCTATTTCTACGTCATTACGCTATTTCTACATCATTACGCTATTTCTACATCATTACGCTATTTCTACGTCATTACGCTATTTCTACATCATTACGCTATTTCTACGTCTTTACGCTATTTCTACATCATTACGCTATTTCTACATCATTACACTATTTCTACATCATTACGCTATTTCTACGTCATTACGCTATTTCTACATCATTACACTATTTCTACATCATTACGCTATTTCTACATCATTACACTATTTCTACGTCATTACGCTATTTCTACGTCATTACACTATTTCTACGTCATTACGCTATTTCTACATCATTACGCTATTTCTACGTCATTACGCTATTTCTACATCATTACGCTATTTCTACGTCATTACACTATTTCTACGTCATTACGCTATTTCTACATCATTACGCTATTTCTACGTCATTACGCTATTTCTACGTCATTACGCTATTTCTACATCATTACGCTATTTCTATGCCATTACGCTATTTCTACGTCATTACGCTATTTCTACGTCATTACGCTATTTCTACATCATTACGCTATTTCTACATCATTACGCTATTTCTACGTCATTACGCTATTTCTACGTCATTACGCTATTTCTACGCCATTACGCTATTTCTACGCCATTACGCTATTTCTACGTCATTACACTATTTCTACATCATTACGCTATTTCTACGTCATTACGCTATTTCTACATCATTACGCTATTTCTACGTCATTACGCTATTTCTACATCATTACGCTATTTCTACATCATTACGCTATTTCTACGTCATTACGCTATTTCTACGTCATTACGCTATTTCTATGCCATTACGCTATTTCTACGTCATTACACTATTTCTACATCATTACGCTATTTGTACGTCATTACACTATTTCTACGTCTTTACACTATTTCTACGTCATTACGCTATTTCTACGTCATTACACTATTTCTATGCCATTACGCTATTTCTACGTCTTTACGCTATTTCTACGTCTTTACACTATTTCTACATCATTACACTATTTCTACATCATTACACTATTTCTACGTCATTACGCTATTTCTACATCATTACACTATTTCTACGTCATTACGCTATTTCTACGTCATTACGCTATTTCTATGCCATTACGCTATTTCTACGTCATTACACTATTTCTACATCATTACGCTATTTGTACGTCATTACACTATTTCTACGTCTTTACACTATTTCTACGTCATTACGCTATTTCTACGTCATTACACTATTTCTATGCCATTACGCTATTTCTACATCATTACGCTATTTCTACGTCATTACGCTATTTCTACATCATTACACTATTTCTACGTCATTACGCTATTTCTACATCATTACACTATTTCTACGTCATTACGCTATTTCTACGTCATTACGCTAT
Source organism: Rutilus rutilus (assembly GCF_951802725.1). Lineage (NCBI taxonomy): Eukaryota > Metazoa > Chordata > Actinopteri > Cypriniformes > Leuciscidae > Rutilus > Rutilus rutilus. The sequence goes on along the minus strand of NC_140214.1, from coordinate 46,643,999 downwards.
TTCTATGCCATTACGCTATTTCTACGTCATTACACTATTTCTACATCATTACGCTATTTGTACGTCATTACACTATTTCTATGCCATTACACTATTTCTACGTCATTACGCTATTTCTACGTCATTACACTATTTCTACGTCATTACGCTATTTCTACGCCATTACGCTATTTCTACGTCTTTACACTATTTCTATGCCATTACGCTATTTCTACATCATTACACTATTTCTACGTCTTTACACTATTTCTACGCCATTACACTATTTCTACGTCTTTACACTATTTCTATGTCATAACACTACGTCATAACACTACTTCTACGTCATTACACTATTTCTATGCCATTACGCTATTTCTACATCATTACACTATTTCTACGTCATTACGCTATTTCTACGTCATTACGCTATTTCTACGTCATTACGCTATTTCTTCATCATTACGCTATTTCTATGCCATTACGTAGGGCTGGGCGATATGGAGCAAAAAATATATCTCGATATATTTTGCTATATCTCGATATATGATATATATCTCGATATCTTTACAGGAAAAATAACCCCTACTGCAAAAACAAATATGCCAAATACCACAAAGTCTTTTTTTATTGAAGTGCAAATAGGTAGGCAGTTCATGTAGGAACAAAGTGCTTCTGCGACATTTAAAAAAATAATTAAATCCCTGTATACAAAAATAATAATTTAACTGTAAAATAAAGGAAGAAATAATACATATTGCACTATTTTTAATAAACCTGTATAGAAACATCATTACTAATTTTGGCAAATAAATGTTAAAAATGCCATATATCCCCCAAAAACTGCACAACTGTAGAGTAAAACATTTTAAAAAAAGTGATAAAAATGCGTCTAAAAACTGACATGATTGTTACAAAATCACACTGTCTGGGGCCTCTGGAGAACTCAGAACAACTGCTAGCATAAAGTTTAAGGTAAAAATAACTGCCATTAAATTACAGTATCTTACTACTATGCAATTAGATAAACTGTTCATTCATTACATCACTTTACCTTTGTCTTTATCCACCTTTATCCTCTTCTCTTCTTTTTGGCACTGTATCTAGGCTTGGGCGATATGCTCCATTTTCATATCGTCTTATCGTCGGTCCGTGAGATCGGCGATACACGATATTATCGTGAGGGGGGCGGGGCTTACTTATTTGATTATTAACTTGCTTATTTACTCATCAATTTGCTTGTTTTATTACTTCGTTTTAAATATGAGAATTTTTTTCTATTTTGCTAGCAAAGGTGGAGTGTTTATTAATAGGCTAAATCAGGTTATTTCGCGGTATAGTGAGGTAAAAAAAGATCCTAATCATTCTTGTATCTGACTCAGAGTATTTCATCATGTCAGCGGGAAATTTACGGACACACATTATCCTCTCATGCCGTTACAGATCTGCAGCATTTTGACTGTAGGCTACTTCTGCACGAGATGTGAACACGTTTTAATTTCTTGGGTGAAAAAAAAGTGTTGGAGTCTGCGATATATGTCCTCCTACCAGTGCTCTCTCTGTCTGGATGCTCTTCACATATGCGCACCGCACTTCAATAAGCCCAACTAACGCGGGTTTTAAATGCCGGGAGAAATCAGAGGCAAAAATCTAAAAGTCGATCGGTTATACTTAAACCTATGACTTGACTTTGATAAAGGAAAACGGGTTAATGCGTTTACATGACCACATGCATTGTCTGTTTATTCAGCATAATCGAGTTAATAACGAGCATGTAAACGCGCTCATTCCCTGAAAATGAAAGCAGAAACGGACTGAGCTTTCGCTGCATTAACGGCGCGTTCTCTCAGAGACGACGGTGGATATAACGGTAGGCTACAGCAACTATCCTAATTTACTGGCTTAATATTTCTCTTGTGGACTTACATTATTGACAGTGAAAAAATTTGAAGAATATTTCTTGTTAAACAAGTTTGAAGTTGCTTTTGATTTTCACAGATGGCAGAGTTTCACAGATATGCTTCGTGAACTAAATACTTGTATTAGGCCTAGGCGGCCTATATAATTTTATTGATATTATTATAATTAATATTTTGTAATTGTATTGTTTTTACTGTTATTAGTGTCATTAAATATTTTGTTAATGTGCTATGGAAACAAAATACTGACGAACAACGATGCCGCGTCTTCATCTTGGTTGCATTTTAATGCGTTTTCATCTTGGCTCTGTATAAGAATGATGCGTCTGTTAAAACAAGCACTCTTGACAATGTGTGAATGGATCACCTTGCAATTAAATTTCGTTATGGGATGTAGTTTTTTAGTCTGTTTTAAAAACATTTTCTTTGAGGAGTCCTCATACGCGCGCGTCGGTGATGTCGCAAGTGTGGTTATGTGGTGATGCCGTTATGAATTTAGGCAAGGCAAATATAATTGTAGTTCCTAATTAATTTAATAACTATACTAGCTTCATAATAATAATAATAATAATGATTTAATACATTAATGGGAAAACGAGCCAATTATCGTATTGATATCGTCAAAGGCATCTGCCATCGGCGATATCTCTGTCTATCGTCGATACATGATACTATCGTCTATTGGCACAACCTTAACTGTATCTATAGCAGAATAGGTAGGCTAATCAGGACAATCAGGAAACAATCAGGAAACTTTCACCATGTCTAGACCTGGCGCGAGGTGCCAGGCCCGTTTACAGGGGGGCATGTTAAGTGTGAGTGTGTTAAGCGCCCTCAAACAAAAGCAATGCGGCAAGAGGCAACGCTACACAACAAATTACCAACAACAACTGATCGCGCGCGCTGTTTCTGACGCACTTCAAGCTAGAGCTGGGCGATTTTTTCCCCTAAAAAAATCTGTGATTTTTTTATAAAAAACTCGATTTACGATTCGATTCGATTTTTTTCTCCCCCCATTTAAAACAAAATAACTGTGAACTGTAAATATATTTTAAAAATATATATTTATTGTATTTAATTAAAGTGCATCAACATAAACAAAATTGCAAAGGCAAACCCTTTCTCTTACTGAAAAGTCACTGTGCAGTGTGCAACAAAGATTGTTAAACATCCAAATTATTTATACTGTAACTTATTTGGATTGAGCTAATAAAACAAAAAATCCTGAGGTAACTCTTATGCCTGGTTCAGATTACACGATTTTTTTGTCTGTTACAATAGTCACTGTCAGATTACACGATTTTGACTCCTAAAAATCTTGTCATGTCGTGGACAAGAAACATGTCAGACTACACATTGTTTTACGACCAGTCATCGCAAGCCGTCTCACACACTCATTCACTCGCACATATAGGCTACACAAGCTCACTCACATAGCCTACACACACACACACACACACACTCGCTCGCACATACACACACTCTCTCTCTCTCTCTCTCTCTCTCTCTCTCTCTCTCTCTCTCTCTCACACACACTCTCTCTCACACACACACACACTCGCTCACTCACTCGAGAACACACACACTCTCACTCACTCTCCGTCTCTCCCTCACTCACTCACTCACTCACTCGCGCGCCGTCGTCGTCGTGGAGGGCCGTTAAAAAATTAAACATGCTAGTCTTTTTGTCGTGATGTCGTGAAGCATCGAGGGCTGCGCCGCAGGGAGCGTTCTACGGAAACCCTGAAGGAAGATTTGGCGAATGCAAAATGTATGTATTGGGAGAAAACAAATCTAAAAAATCGATTTTTTGAAAATATGAATTGATTTGACCTACCAACTCGATTTTTAAATCAAATCGATTTTTTTCCCAGCCCTACTTCAAGCACTCTCTGGGCGGGGAAAGATTGATGTGCCTGACCGGACTCGGGGGACTTGGTTGAATGAGACAACATGCGAGGGGAGGGGGAACAAAAGCAAGGAGGCAGAGGAGGGCGGGGGCGAGCACAGCACAGAGAAGGCAAACAAGCAAAGTGGCGAAATCAGAATTAAATATAAACAATATATTGATATGTCAAAATCCATATCGAGTTTAAAAAATATCTCGATATATCGTAAATATCGAGATATTGCCCACCCCTACCATTACGCTATTTCTACGTCATTACGCTATTTCTATGCCATTACGCTATTTCTACGCTATTATGCCATTTATGCTGTTCTCTCGATCTGATTAGAAAAGGAATATCACGCTTTGAAAATCCTCACTTTAACTCAATCACAGGCAGGTGAAATCAGACAATTTCCTAGCCATTGGCTTATATAGACATTTCTTTGATCACATGCAAGTGATTTACTTGTATGGAAAAACATTTATGACAAATGTTTTTGAAACAAAAAAGCTTGCTGAATTGCACTAATTGAAAAAAATATGCATTGCATTAACCATGCTTGCATTTTAATGCATTATATTATTAGGGCTTGCGTATTTATGGGATGAAATGCAACATGGTCGTATATTGAACCTGTACATATTTAAATTAAAAACATTACACACACATTTTCATTATTAAAAATTCAATACTCCATATTCACCTTTTAGATTTCACTTCCAAAATATTCGGTCTATTTAATTATATTTCACTGATATACACTGTGGACTCCTGGTCACATAAAAATGTTACACATAGGCTTGGTACTGTAGGTTAAAGATGTAAAAACAGGGGAAAAAAAGACGCCAGCCCTGTCACAAAGGTGGACTGGATCCCTTCGCAAACGATCTGGCCCTCAAGGCTGAGCATCCAGCGCTGGAAGCGGCTTCCCGTTTCTCCTGAAACAGAAATGTTTTAACTATCAAATTTCTGTTTTAGTTTTCATTTTGAATACAGTTTAGTTTGATACCATTGAATTTACTACATCCAGCACCAAAGCCAACTGTCCTATCTAAAACCAACTTACCAAGAAGTATCAGACGAGGAGTTACAGGTATAGAGAGTGAACTCTCAAGGTCAGCTGCAGTGGCATATCCCTAGGACATAGAACAAATCTAACACAATATTAATGACATAAGACTACCACTGAGTGAGATGGATGTATAGATAGAATGAGAGATGGAGAGACAGGAAGATATAGATAAAGAGAGGGGGATATAGATAGAGAGATAGAGAAAGATACAGAGAGAGATAGTGATGGATAGATAGATAAAGTGAGATAGATAAAAGAGATAGAGGGAGAGAGTTAGATAGATACAGATATAGAGGGAGAGAGAGAGAGGGAAATAGAAGGAAAGATGGAGAGATAGAGGTAGAACTAGAGGAAGATATAGGGATAGATTGATAGGGATAGAGTGATAAAACAGAGAGATAGATACAGGGTAGGTAAAGAAAAAGAGAGAGATAGTGAAAGATAGGTAAAGATAGAGGAATAGATAGAGACAGAGGCAAAGTGAGGGAGAGATAGATGGTTAGAGAGGAGTGTGTGTGAGAAAGAGAGGCAGAGAGAGGTGTGTGTGTGTGTGTGTGTGTGTGTGTGTAGGGGAACTTACATCTGCAAGAACAATGAGCCCTGAGACATCTTCAGAAAAGTGAGACAGAAGATGGATGACCTGATAGGACAGCTCGACATCATCTGTTGTCCATAAGTTTGGCAAGAAAACATTATGCAAGCCAATTACTGATAGATTAACAGTAAATTGCAAGATTAAAGCAAGTAAGAAACCATTCAAATTTCCACCCGTTTCTGTGCTGTCATGGTACCCTGCATCTGTAATAAAAAAAATAAACAAAAAAAACAAATGTAAACGTTGATCTACAACTCAATGATAATCAAAACAGCAAAAAAACACAAAATAGGGTGCACTATGCCAATGCAATTAAAAGAGAATAACGTTAGCTGTTCACGTAGCTAGATATTGGACTAGCCCGATCAGTAGTAGCTGTTTTTACCTCATTGCTGGATTTACCTCATTGATAGGCTAAAACCTGCACATAAAATAGTCACACCAGCATGTCTGGTAGCCCAAACAGCTATAATCCATCAAAGACGAGCAGTTGACATGAATTCATCAAATACAGTCTTTGACCAACTATCTAGCATCATAAACAGCTAATCAGTAAATAGATTTATGTTAGCCGTTTGATTTTCAGGGTGAATCTGCTTTAACCAGACGTGGTGCACATGGCAAGAATGCCACACAAACTTGACCACGGGAATGCTACTTAAACGTTATAGGCCTAACGTTAGCCTATTGTTTAGATTTAGATCGTATACATAAATGGACATTAAAATAAGCTCATTGTTTCTAAAATGAATGGACAAACTATCGAAATGTTGCTAGCTTGAATCACCTTGGCTCATTAGCAGCTAGCTAGCTAGCTAAGTTATTTCATTTCATGTGGTGTAAGTCCGTGGCGTTTAGCATACATCAACATCACTGATAGATGTTAAAATTATGCATGACTTTCAAGAAACTCTTTAATCTCACCGGATTATTGTGATTTTGGTCGATATCTCCACCGCGATCTTCCGACATGGACCTCCGCGTTCATTGCAGGTTCAAATGCCTTCTTCTACGCTCCTTCCCAGAATGCAAAAAATACTGTATGATCATGTTATTTCAGATACCGGTAGTGGCGCCAATAGACATAATAGGGACTTTAAGCAACAGCCTCTGGTGGAACGGCAACGGCATTCTGGCGTTGTATTGCGCATGCACGAATTTAACTGCTACTTTGCAACGTTCTACTGTAACGGTCTACTACGGGAGAACAGCTGATTTGCCGGAGTCGCTACAACGTGAGAGTAAATCTAGGTTTTTAGACTTATTTACATCATACAATAGTAAAAGCTCCTCTTCTGACAAAAGATTGTAATTTAATGCCAAAAGCAATCCTTCTCTTGCTTTTTTAAATGACTTTTTTTTTTGTATCTCAATAAATGAATTAATGCCGCGTTGCGCTTTCCTGTGTACGGTTGCTTAGTGATTTTTACGTTCTTGGCTACGGCGGTGTGACAGCATACTTCCGGTCGCCGTAGCCGTTCCATTCGCAGCTGTTGCTTAAAGTCCATATTAAAGAGGCCCGGGCGCCTGCCAGTGTGCTGCGTGTCATACGGATATTTACACCGTGTTCAGAAAGAACAGTGGAGAGACACACACACACATATTGGCAGCGCAGTTCCTCAACTAAATGTAGGCTATAGGCCGTCTCGCGTAAAATCCGGAGTGTAGGTATTAGGGTAATAAAAGGCTATTACACCCACGATAACAAACACATTTGCGCATGCACATAAAACACCGCAAACTTTCTTATTTCTGTCTGTGGAATAGGCTATGCAAGATTATTCTTGATAACATTTGCAGTAGAGAAATCAGGTGTTTTTGTCTAATCTTCATTCAGTAAATGCATACAATATTTAGTTTGTTAGTAATGGATTGCACCGTCGACCGATTGATTGAATCAGTCGTTGTTTAGCAACCTAAAAAAAAAACGAAATGAAATTGCTAACTTCTCCACTGATAAATAATAACTTTTTTTTTTTATAATAAGCATAAAACTGCATATCGGAATTTATCTCCAAACATACCAGACCATCTTACTCTATCCGACATCTTTGCTGGAATTTTCGATTTTGCGGTTAAATAACAAAAATGAGATGTTATTTAACAATGAGGTGTTAAATAACAAAAACGAGGTGTTATTTAACATGTATTTCCTAAAATTAACAGTAAGGCACAGTTATTAAAAATAACAGGTTAATCATGTTAAAATTTGGGTGTAAATTAACATAAACATTTAACAGTGTACCGCGGGTACCGAAACGCAGTATCGAGCCCAGCGACTAAATTATTATAGTAGCCTGCGTTGTATAGATAATCTCTCTCCCTCTCAGGCTGTGTGTGAGACGGAGAAACACACACTCTGCAGTTGTGCCTTGTTCACACACTAACTCAAGCAAGAGCTCCTCAGCTGATACACACACAGCTTTAGCCAGGCCTGGTGCTACGGTTCTGCTAAACACACTCAAATACAAGCAAGAGCTCCTCGGCTGATACACACACAGCTTTAGCCAGGCCCGGTGCTACGGTTCTGCTAAACACACTCAAATACAAGCAAGAGCTCCTCGGCTGATACACACACAGCTTTAGCCAGGCCCGGTGCTACGGTTCTGCTAAACACACTCAAATACAAGCAAGAGCTCCTCAGCTGATACTGTAATAATATTTTGGCAAACGCTCCAGTGCACATTTGTGTTTGCGCTCTGGAGAATGGCAAATTAATCTATTTCCACGTGTTTCTGCAGCGGTGAGCAATGTAGCCAATCACAGACATAGTTGTTGATCTCATGATCACAATGGCCAATGAGATGGTGTTTAAGTTGTTCAGAATCAGAGTTTTTATTCAGTGCAGAGTTACACAGAATCGCCAAACCTCTCATTAACAGTGTAGACGTGATGATTGAGAAGCAGTCGTCAGTGAAATAAAGGGAACACAGCAAGAGTTTAGGATTATACTGCTGTGATATCATGGTAAAGATGAATTTTAACCACTGATTCTCCACATGCTCGTCTTTGGGCATTGAAAAACACTGGCTTTACCTTCACATTATAGAGCACAGCGTCTCCTGGACATGATGCTCTCCAGTGTCCACAGGGATCAGCTGCAGGTTTGAGGTTTCCCTGGAGTCTGCGCGTGCTATAAGTGCGCGGGCAATATGCTAATGTTTCATCTTGACGTCACAACGAAACGGCTGATGACTCGTTTGAAAAACAATTAATTTCATTGACTCAGAGTCGACTCTTACTTTTGAAAGACGATAACTTTATATACGGTGAACTTTCAGATTTTGAACTTAGCAGGATGTTTTCATTCACTTAGAGCTGTGTTACACACTTCAAGAAAGGTCATTTTCAAAAATCCATAATAGGGGCCCTTTAAATATCCATAATCTAAAAGGTGTGCATTATGCCTGACACCTACATGTACACTTAACAGTTGGATTTATGACTGCAAGTCATTCTCTTTGAATGCTATTGAAGTTAGAAACGTGTATACGTCGTATGATACTTTACAGACGGTCTGTAAATTTGCAAATATCGTACTATCAATGTCAAGCAAACTTAACGGCAGAATCACTGGGAAACGCTTAGCATGAAACTGTGTGCATTATGTGTGTCAGATCTGCGTCTAGCCTATAGGCCTATCTTGTGCTCTGTGGGAATTTGATTTTGTAGTTTCTCTGTGCCTAGTTTCTGTGTTCTTTCCTGTGGCCAGGTTGTAGTTTTGTAGTTTTATCAATTTTCATTATTCTGCTCCAGGTGTGTCAGTTTCCCTTGTTAAGCTGGTTTGCCCCTCTGTTTAAATAGCCCTTGTGTTCTCTAGTTCTGTCGGTCGTTGTTTGATGTCATGCAGTTCCCTGTGTTTTCTTTGTTTTTCTCAGTGTTATTTTGTTCCTGATTTATGTTATGATTGTTTATTTTCATTAAAATCTCCCTGCATTTGGATCCCTCATCTCTGCTTGCTGTCTTTGATTCCCTTGTTCAGTGACAGAACGTCCGACCCATAATGGATCCAGCAGAGAGAATTACGCGTCGCTGCATTGAGGATTATGCTCTGGATTTTATTGAGTTGGCTCATTTGACCAACATGAGCTCTCCCCGATCTTCTTTCGGGGAGGGCTGTCTGAACCGCTCGGCTCACTCATGCTGTTTTGGGACCTTAACTGGACACTGGAGTATTAGATCTATCTTGCACTGCAGTTTAGCTGCTCTGCACTTACTGTGGGAGTTGCGGAGGAGGAACGTGGCACTCCCACAGTAGCCCTTACCCCAGAGTTTTGTCCCGTCATGGCTGCCAAGTCAGAGTTCCTGGTAGCCATGACTTGCCGATGAAGACATTAGGGCGGTCCATAGGTATTTGAGCCTGGAAGACACGCCACTTTGTTCGGTGCGAGCAGCTGACGTCTCTGCGATGGGGTCAAGTTTGGGGGTTTCAGCCAAAAATGGCTGCCGCTGCTTCTGAGGCCTCGGCAAGATGGCAGCCCCTTCTGAGCCCTTGATCACAATGGCCACCACCGCTTCAGAGCCCGCTGCCGGCCTGGAGGCCTTCCCGAGTCCCGCTGCCCTGCCGGCGCCGCTTGCTGTCTGCTCCGCTCTCCCTGGTCCTCAGCTGGGGCTCCTGAGACAATGGAGACCGACTAGTCGATCCCCCGTCTATTATATCACTGTATTAGTCCATTGAGCTACTTTAAAAGTCCCGAAGGCAGGGGAATCCTGGAGCACGATGTATTGAATGAGTGAGTATCTCACCCGTTGCTCTATAGTCTTCTTCGGTCAACAGCCGTTTGCACCCCCTGCTGGTGAGACGACTAACTGCAGATGGAGATTTTGAATCGACACACTACTGATATTCCTGCAGTTCCTGGATGTCAATTGTTGAATTTTCTGTCGAATTTGAACCACTGAATTTGTGGAAGAGAATTTGTAAAGAGAAATAAAATGGACTGAAAATTGCATGTCAAATATAATAGAGTGTATAAACAGTATTTAAAAATATAGGCTAAACTGTGTATAAAAAAATAAACAGACGGAATATTTTGGAAGTGAAATCTGAAAGGTGAATATGGATTACTGAATTTTTAATAATGAAAATGTGTGTGAATTTGTTTCTATTTAATTATTCACAGCTTAAATATACGACCATGCCAATAAATATGCAAGCTCTAAAAATACCTTGCTTTAAAATGCAACCATGGTTAATGCAATGCATTTTTTTTTTTGCATTGCTTTTTTGTTTCAAATACATTGGTCATTATTTTATTTCCATATACTTGGATTGTAGAGGGTTGCAGTAGGAAAACTTTTAGATTTAGTGTTTAGGAAATGGGCAGTATTGCTTGGATTATTTGCTGAATATTGAATACTAATAATGTCTTTCTTCTTTACTCCAACAGTTCAAATTTACACAGCGATTATGATTCACATCTGCAGTGAAGCCATAGAAGTTCATCGGTAAATACAGGAACATTCCCACCTTTTTACAAGTGAACAAACCACTCAGATGCGCCGTAAAACACATTACAGAAGAAATAAGTCAAGTAAAAAAAATACTGAGGGTATACAACTGCAAACATGGAAATGGAGGTTGTCAAAGAGGAGAGTGACAACATGAGTGAGGCATGCAAAAATGAAGATACAGAGGAACAAAGAGGTTGGTGTCCATTCCTGATTCTTTTCACTGAATCCATTCACTTTCATTTAAATTTTCAGCTTAATTTGACTTGTGTACATCTTCATTTTAGACCTGGTGGAAGTTAAAGAAGAAAGTCAAGAGCTGAATGAAGTGGAGAAACTGGTGGAAGTTGAAGAAGAAAGTCAAGAGCTGAATGAAGTGGATAAACAGGTGGAAGTTAAAGAAGAAAGTCAAGAGCTGAATGAAGTGGAGAAACTGGTGGAAGTTAAAGAAGAAAGTCAAGAGCTGAAAGAAGTGGAGAAACTGGTGGAAGTTAAAGAAGAAAGTCAAGAGCTGAATGAAGTGGAGAAACTAGTGGAAGTTAAAGAAGAAAGTCAAGAGCTGAATGAAGTGGAGAAACTGGTGGAAGTTAAAGAAGAAAGTCAAGAGCTGAATGAAGTGGAGAAACTGGTGGAAGTTGAAGAAGAAAGTCAAGAGCTGAATGAAGTGGATAAACAGGTGGAAGTTAAAGAAGAAAGTCAAGAGCTGAATGAAGTGGAGAAACTGGTGGAAGTTAAAGAAAGTCAAGAGCTGAATGAAGTGGAGAAACAGGTGGAAGTTAAAGAAGAAAGTCAAGAGCTGAATGAAGTGGAGAAACTGGTGGAAGTTAAAGAAGAAAGTCAAGAGCTGAATGAAGTGGAGCAACAGGAGTTTGTCACAGGAGAGCATTCTTCTAATAGCTCACAGATTGAAATGCCTGGAGATGTTTTCACCTGCCCAGAATGTGGAAAGAGTTTCAAAGTAAAAGGACGCCTTAAGGCTCACATGAGAGTTCACACTGGAGAGAAGCCGTACCCATGCCCTCAATGTGGAAAGGGTTTCAGATATAAAGGACACGTCCGCACTCACATGAGAATTCACTCCGGAGAGATGCCTTTCAAATGCCATCACTGTGGGAAGAGCTTCAATGAAAGAGGAAATCTTAAGGCTCACATGAGAGTTCACACTGGAGAGAAGCCGTTCAAATGTGAGCAGTGTGGAAAGACATTCAAAACCAACAAAAGCCTTAAGACACACAAACATAACGACACTGGTGAACTTGAAAGGCCTTATAGCTGCAGTCAATGTGAAAAGAGTTTCTCACAGAAAACAAACCTTTCGAAGCATGCACTAGTTCACTCTGGAGAGAAAGCTTTCACATGCCATGAGTGTGGAAAGAGTGTCATACGTAAAGGAGAACTTCAGAGTCACCTGAGAATCCACTCTTCTGAGAAACCTTACACATGCAGTCAGTGCGGAAAGACTTTCAGATGGGCACAGATCTTCAAGAAACACATGCTCTCTCATGCTGGAGAAAGTCGCTATAACTGTGATCAGTGTGGTGAACAGTTTAGTCTGGCAGAAAACTTACAGACACACCTGAAAACCCATGCGGATGAGAGGCCTTTCTTGTGTTCCTTCTGTGGAATGAGATTTTCACGACTGGACTATTTGAAGGAGCACCAGAAATTACATTCAGGAGTGAGCGCTCACGTGTGCACTGAGTGTGGGAATATCTTCACTAGTGCCACCTGTCTGAAAGAGCACAGGAGGATACATTTATTCGTAGAGAAACCTCACAAGTCAGGAGAGAAACCTTACAAGTGTTCCCAATGTGGGAAGAGTTTCTCCCAGGCAGGAAACTTGAAGACACATGTGCGAGTGCACACAGGAGAGAAGCCGTACCCATGCCCTCTGTGTGGAAAGGGTTTCAGACATAAAGGACACGTTCGCCCTCACATGAGAATTCACTCCGGAGAGATGCCTTTCAAATGCCATCAATGTGGGAAGAGCTTCAATGAAAAAGGAAACCTTACAGTTCACATGAGAGTTCACACTGGAGAGAAGCCATTCAAATGCCATCAATGTGGGAAGAGCTTCAATGAAAGAGGAATCCTTAAGGCTCACATGAGAGTTCACACTGGAGAGAAGCCATTCAAATGTGAGCAGTGTGGAAAGACATTCAAAACCAACAAAAGCCTTAAGACACACAAACATAACGACACTGGTGAACTTGAAAGGCCTTATAGCTGCAGTCAATGTGGAATGAGTTTCTCACAGAAAACAAACCTTTCGAAGCATGCACTAGTTCACTCTGGAGAGAGAGCTTTCACATGCCATGAGTGTGGAAAGAGTGTCAAACGTAAAGGAGAACTTCAGAGTCACCTAAGAATTCACTCTTCTGAGAAACCTTACAAATGCAGTCAGTGCGGAAAGACTTTCAGATGGGCACAGATCCTCAAGAAACACATGCTCTCTCACGCTGTAGAAAGTCACTTTAACTGTGATCAGTGTGGCGTGGAGTTTAGTCTTGCAGAAAACTTGCAGATGCACCTGAAAACCCATGCGGATGAGAGGCCTTTCTTGTGTTCCTTCTGTGGAATGAGATTTCTACGTCTGGACTATTTGAAGGAGCACCAGAAATTACATTCAGGAGTGAGCGCTCACGTGTGCACTGAGTGTGGGAATATCTTCACTAGTGCCACCTGTCTGAAAGAGCACAGGAGAATACATTTATTCGTAGAGAAACCTCACAAGTCAGGAGAGAAACCTCACAAGTCAGGAGAAAAACCTCCCAAGTCAGGAGAGAAACCTCACAAGTCAGGAGAAAAACCTCCCAAGTCAGGAGAGAAACCTCCCAAGTCAGGAGAAAAACCTCCCAAGTCAGGAGAGAAACCTCACAAGTCAGGAGAGAAACCTCACAAGTCAGGAGAGAAACCTTCCAAGTCAGGTGAAAAACCTCCCAAGTCAGGAGAGAAACCTCACAAGTGTTCACAATGTGGGAAGAGTTTCTCCAAGTCAGGAAACTTGAAGACACATGCGCGAGTGCACGCGGGAGAGAAGCCGTACCCATGCCGTCTGTGTGGGAAGAGTTTCAGCACAGCAGGCGCTCAAAAGAGACATAGCACTAATAACTGTCCAAAGCTTCCAATGTGAGCACGCTTCGTTTCAACCCTGAACTCTTTCAGTGCATGGGTTTAAATTCAGATAAACTTGTTCCAAATAATAAAGTTAAAATTCAAAAGCTTTTGAGCATTCAAAGTTATTTTTTTGCTATTGAAAAGATATGCACAAAGAACTTAGAAGTGATCTTTCCAGGGTTAAAAGGGTTCCCTGTTGGAAGCGTGACCAACATCCCTGACAGTGTGTATGTATGATGAGCATGCTAATCACTCCTGTAAACCGACTGAAGTGGCTCCCCACTTTAAACTGAACTCGTTGGAACGTTGTGCATCTTGATCAGAGAATCTTTGACCTCTTTACTTCACAGATACTAAGGCGGGCATACACTGTGTGATTTCCGTCCGATTTTGAGCCGAATTCTGACTCGTGTGACACTTTTTCAGGTCTGGCCGTATTTAAATTTCCATATTTGAAGCGTGTCATTTTAGTTTTTAAAGTTTTAAATATGGATATTTTTCTCACAGAAACGCATCGCTTCATAAGGCCTTTATTAACCCCCAGAGACATATGGATTACTGTTATGATGGATGGATTTTTTGGGCTTCCAAATCTGATCCTCCATTCACTGCCATTGTAAAGCTTGGAAGAGCCAGGAAGTTTTTTAATATAACTCTGATTAGTCTGAAAGAAGAATGTCATATACACCTAGGATGACTTGAAGTGAGATTGAACTATCCCTTTAAGGGAAAGTTTTCATTTTTGGTTGATCCCTTTAATATAGAGACCTTTGGCCTGTAGAAGGTGAACGATCCTGTCTGAATGAAGTGTCTATGGGCAGTGATTTGTTGCCTACTTCTTGATCTGTGTAAATAAAGACTGATCCGCAGCATTACACCGCATTCCATCCCGGATATAAATTACTTTCAGATGAACATGGAGATTTTTAGAAAAATAATCCATCGCAAGTGTACAGGACCCCAACGTTTATGCTTCATAATGTACATAAAATCAACAAAGGTGCTCCACATGAGCCCAGCTGATGAAATAAGATAAATACTAATATTTTAAACTATAAACCATCACTTTCACTATTTACGTTCATC
Source organism: Rutilus rutilus (assembly GCF_951802725.1). Lineage (NCBI taxonomy): Eukaryota > Metazoa > Chordata > Actinopteri > Cypriniformes > Leuciscidae > Rutilus > Rutilus rutilus. The sequence continues at coordinate 46,628,888 of NC_140214.1, read as the reverse complement.
AGTACAATTACCCAGGTAGCTTTAACGATTTGGCCCGATAATGGCCCAGATCCGGCAGCCCGGAAGAAATAACTTGGCACAGTTGCGATTGCCAGACTTGGGATGAATGACACCCCAGAATCAGCCCAAACACACTGACCCGAGCAGTAAAGAACTCTGAAGAACTGCAAACCTGCCGGCATTGGGCCACAACCACACCGACAAGAATGGTACACACCGAGTCTTGTTTGCCAAATTAAAAAATATACTTGCACTTACTCGTATACAAAATAAAAAACATTTTTGTGTGTTCAGTACAACTTCTAAAATATGTGTATTAAAGACTCCTTCCAGTTTTTATGGAAGGCATTCTGTCATCCAAAATGACATTGTTACCTTAAAATCCTTAAGATGGCATCTACTTCCAAATAAAGGGAGTTTTAACCTTTTTAATTTTTACAGTGTCTTAGTTAAAGGTGCTCTAAGCGATGTCACACGTTTTTTAGGCCCAAACATTTTTTAATAATAATAATAATACATTTTATTTATTTGGCGCCTTTCTGGACACTCAAGGTCGCCTTACAAGAAGGTGCATTAAAACAAACTAAAAAGTAACTAGGGTAAAAACTAGTATAAAAACAGGTTAAAATACATCAGTTAAAAGCAGTACAGGAGGATAATGTAGTAGTGGTCAGAGTAAGTAGGCTTGTCTAAACAGATGAGTTTTGAGTGTGGATTTGAAGTGTGGCAGTGAGTCAGAGTTACGGAGGTCAGGGGGGAGAGTGTTCCAGAGCTGGGGAGCAGAGCGGCTGAAGGCCCTACTCCCCATGGTGACGAGGCGGGCTGGCGGGACAATGAGATGGAGAGAGGAGGAGGAGCGAAGAGAGCGGGCAGGTGTGGCAATATGAATGAGGTCAGTCAGGTATGGAGGGGCGAGGTTATGGATGGCTTTGAAAGTGAGGAGCAGGATTTTGTAGTGGATGCGGTATGTGATAGGTAGCCAGTGTAGCTGTTGGAGGACTGGTGTGATGTGCTTGATGGAGGGTGTGTGAGTGATGATGCGTGCAGCAGAATTCTGAACAAGTTGGAGTTTATGGAGGGTTTTTTGAGGGAGACCAAACAGGATAGAGTTACAGTAATCGATTCGGGAAGTGACAAGGCTATGGACAAGAACGGCAGTGGAAAGAGGAGTGAGAAGGGCGTAGGTAAGGTGAAAGTAGGCTGAGCGGGTGATGTTATTGATGTGTGCAGTGAAGCTGAGGGTGCTGTCCAGGATGACACCCAGACTCTTTACCTGAGGGGAGGGGGAAATGGAGGAGCCGTCAATGAAAATTGAGAAATTGTTTATTTTACTTAAGGTGGATTTTGTGCCAGTGAGTAGAAGTTCAGTTTTATTGCTGTTAAGTTTGAGGTGAACCAGGACTTTATTTCATGAAGGCAGTTGGTTAGGGAGGAGGGTGGGAGTGTGCTGTTGGGTTTACTGGAGATGTAGAGCTGGGTGTCATCCGCATAGCAATGAAAATGATTGTTGTGTTTCCTGAAGATGTGACCAAGGGGGAGAAGATAGATCAGAAAAAGCAAGGGGCCAAGGACAGAACCCTGAGGAACACCAGAAGTGAGAGGGAAGGGATGAGAGGTGAAAGACTTTAGCTGAATAAACTGGGAGCGGTCGGAAAGGTAGGAGCGGAACCAGGTGAGGGGAATGCCAGTGATGCCGATGGAGGAGAGTCTGTCCAGAAGGATGGAATGTGAAATGGTGTCAAAGGCTGCACTGAGATCAAGCAGAAGGAGGATGGATAGTGAACCGGAGTCAGCAGAAAGGAGGAGGTCATTGGTGATTTTGATAAGAGCCGTTTCAGTACTATGGAGGGAGCGAAAGCCAGATTGAAATTGTTCATAAAGGTTATTGGAGGAAAGGTGGGTTTGGAGTTGAGCAGCGACAGTTTTTTCAAGAAGTTTGGAGATGAATGGAAGGTTTGAGATGGGGCGGAAGTTATTGAGGTCAGTGGGATCGGAACCGGGTTTCTTGAGTATGGGAGTAACAGCAGCAGTTTTCAGAGAGGGGGGTACAGTACCAGAGGTGAGGGAGGCATGAATAATATTAGTGATGATGGGGGAAAGAGCAGGAGTGGAAGCTTTAACAAGAGAAGTGGGGAGAGGGTCTAGTTGACAGGAGGAGGTATTTGATTTCTGGATAAGAGTGGAAATTTGATTAACAGAGGGAGGGGTAAATGTTGAAAATGGATGGGTTGGAGTGAATGAGGGTGGAATGGATGGGCTTAAGACTGACGGAGTAAGTTGCTGGTGAATGTGTTGGATTTTTGTGGTGAAAAAAGATGACAGTTTATTGCAAAAGTCAGAAGAATAGAGATGGGATGGAAGTGAATCAGGGGGTTTTGTGATGTTAGAGATGAGGGAGAAAAGAGCCTTCATGGAATTGCCTTCATTGGAGCTGATTAACCCGGGAGTAGTAGGTGGATTTGGCTTTGGAGATGGAGTCTTTGTATTGGAGGATGTGAGTTGTGTACATGTCTTTGTGTATGGTGAGTCCAGTTTTCCTATGGAGTCTTTCCAGCCGGCGGCCTATTGCTTTTTGTTTTCTGAGTGTGGGAGTAAACCAGGGTGCTGTGTTAGTGAAGGTGACAGATCGAGTTTTGAGTGGAGCCAGAGTGTTGAGAGTGTTTTGGAGGTGTGTGTTGTAATGTGTGAGAAACTCATCTGTTGTAGAAAGGCTATCTGCACTGGGAAGGTTTTTGATATGAGTTATGAGATTGTTCAGGTTGATGTCCTTGATTTTACGGAAATGAATAGTACGTGGTAGGTTGGATTTACTGAAAGACAGATTGACATTAAATGAAAGAAGCAGATGATCAGTATAAGGGAGGTAGTCAGTTTTGCAGTCCATAGGTGTTATTCCTGAGCAACAGATTAAGTCCAGAATATGTCCTTTATTGTGTGTGGGAAAGTTGACAAACTGTTGAAATCCAAGGCTATCTATACAAGAGGTAAAATCTTTAGTGAAAGTGTTGTTGAGGTTGTCCATGTGGATATTGAAATATCCCAGTAGTATGACATTAGATGAAAGTGTGGTCAGATGAGACAGAAATGCAGAAAAGTCAGAGATGAAATCCTTGTTTGGTTTTGGTGGTCTATAGAGAGTCGCAATAACAGTGGGAGTAGGTCCAGAGAGCTGACAGACAGCACATACAGCACATTTTTGTCACATACAGCAAACATCTCCCCACCATTCGCTTACTGCCTGTCCCCTGAACACACTGTAAAGACACACGGTCTCTGTAGACACCACAGGCTCCACAAACAGCAAGAAAAACAAACTGGGCTAACCCGCACCACGAAACACAACAAACTGTTCCAGCCAATAAACGACAAGAATGATTTGGGGGTGGGGGTTGGGGCGTTAGTGCACGGATGAGGAGGAGGGAGGGTCTAGCTAGCCTCCGTTTTGTTCAATAATACTTCGAACGTCAACAAGAAGTGACGTCACCCAACATCACTTATACCCCTTTTCCACCAAGGCGGGGCCGGTTCGGAGTCGGTGCTGTCATAACCCGGCTCGGAGTTTATGACAAAGAAGTAAAAAACGAAAACGCTTAATAAAAATATAACCAATTTATTTACCAAACAGAACCAAAACTAAACACAAAATGCCGGCAATAACAAAAACATAAAGGACAAGACACGCCGGGGAGAGAACCACTCTCTCCCTCCCGGAAGGCAGGAAGTAGGAAGCTTTTAACAGGACGTTAAACTCCAAACACAGGTGTCCTCCATCCACCCTCAGGATCGCAGCCCCGCCCGACTGAAACAAAGAATAATAAAAGCCCTATTCGCACGGGATAAGTATTACCTGGTGACCTCCAGTCATTTGTAATAATTGCGGAGGTCGTCTGTGATCTTAATCCGTGCGAATCGGCCATGTCTGTAATTTGTAAAGTAATAATTCCCCCGCAAATGACCTACCATATTTCGCCGAAAACGGAGGTCCTGTGATAATATTAGTCCCGTGCGAATCGGCATCTCTGATTTAGCCAGGATTTGGCGGGGCTTTTTTTTTTTTCAAGGTAGCTATTTCTTTCTTTTGCGCCCTTTTTATCCATCTTTCGCGAAGAATGGAGGGTGCGTTGGAGTGTTTTGACAGTGTTTTGGGTGCTGGGTCATGTCGCTATACACCATATACAATTTGCAGAAAGAGAAAGATGAAAAACACCACAAGTGCGAAGACAAAAAGAATGATTAGATCGAGATGGATGACATGTATAGCAGCATGCGGTAAGTATAATTTTTATGTTTGTATCATACATCTAGAGATAACGACAAGACATCTCCAAGCAATAGCTATTCAAAAATAATGCACAATCAAGCGAGGGCTCACTTCATAATTAGAGGTTAATGTTACAAATAAATCAAGCGTAAAGCTTGAGCTAATAGATTTTAACCTGGTGAAATGTTTTTTATCCATCTAACCGGACCCTCAACCATACGCAAAAAGTGTACAGTGCCATTTAGTCACCCATTGAAAACATATTTCCACTGGGCTACAAGAAATGTAGTATGGATATAAACTATTTGTATATGGTTATAGTATATTTTTTTTAAGTATTTTTGTTTATTTATCATTGCTATCCATATAGAATAGCCTACATGGCACATTTAAATAATAAAAGCCTATGAATAATTATAATAAAAATGCTTGCCCATGTGTAAACTGTAAAGATACAGTGAAGAATACAGACTACAATAAAGGTGTAATAAAAATGTACACAAATGCAAGCAATATTGGCAGTTTTTTTCTGGTGGTCTACTTGTATAGTTATAAAGTGTAGTAAGTCAGGGCTGGGTTTAGGTTTTAACTTTAGATTGAAAATCAAAATGTCATCCTTAAAGGGATACTCCACTTTAAAATGAAAATTCTGTCATCATATACTCACCCTCGTGTTGTTTCAAACCTGTATGAATTTCTTTCTTCTGCTGAACAGAAAGGAAGATATGTAGAAGAATATCATTGACTTCCATGGGACCAGAAACTGTCTGGTTACTGATAATCTTCTAAATATCTTCCTCTCTGTTCAGCAGAAGAAAGAAATTCATACAGGTTTGAAACAACATGAGGGTGAGTATATGATGAAAATTTTTTCATTTTAAAGTGGAGTATCCCTTTAAATGTCTTAATACTTTTGATGTTATTGTTCTCATTTGAATCGTTTTCTGTAGTTTAGGTACTTAAATTTGTAAAAAAAAATGTTTTGATTACTTGCGTCTGTGTTGAATATTAACACTGCAAACTGACATTATGTACTGATGGCCTTCTCTCTTTCATAGCAAATTCATACTACAATGAGAGAACAACACGAGAGCGAGGCCCTTCCTTTTGGGAAACAGAGGTGCTCCAGAATTTTCAAGACAATGATTGGTACCTCAACTTCAGAATGCCCAAAGAGACCTTCAATATCCTTTGTGACCAGCTGCACCCATACATCAAACCTCAAACTACCAACATGTTGGATCCAGTACCTCTAGAGAAGAGGGTAGCAGTTACAATCTACAAGCTTGCCAGTAATGTTGAGTTCCACGATGTTGCCAACCTGTTTGGTATTGGAACCAGCACCGCCTGTAATATTTTCTGGGAGGTGTGTGAGGCACTGAGCAAACTCAGGAGGGTTTTTGTAAAGAGGCCAAAAACTGTCGCTGAAGTCCAAGCCATCATCACAGGATTTGAGAGGAAGACAGGATTCCCCATGTGTGCTGGGGCTTTGGATGGCACACACATACCAATCATAGCCCCATCGAGCTATCCCACCGACTTTTATAACAGAAAAGGATGGTACAGTGTTCTTCTTCAAGGTCTTGTAGACCACACTTACAGCTTCCTTGATTTTGATGTTGGCTGGCCTGGGAAGTGCCACGATGCATATGTTTTTGAGTGTTCACGTCTGTGCCGCAAGCTGGAGGATGGTACCTTTTTCCCTCCAGTCAGCAGGAACATCCAAGGGGTCGACATACCTGTCCTGATTGTGGCCGATTCTGCCTACAGCTTGACTAGCAACATAATGAAGCCATTCCCGGAAGGTACAGCGAGGGGTCCCAGGGCAGCCTACAACGCCTCCTTGAGCCGTGCTCGTATCCACGTTGAACACGCATTTGGCCGCCTCAAGGGCCGTTGGAGATGCATAATGAAAAGAAATGACTGTCAAACCCAAAATGTGAAGTATGTTGTGTCTGCTTGTGTAGTGTTGCACAACTTCTGTGAAATGCAGAAAGTTGCTTACCAGGAACCCCTGGAAGATGTGTTTGATCAATCAGAGGCAGGACCAGAGCAGCAGATATTTTCTACTCTCTCCCCATGCAGAGCACATCCGGGAGGCCTTAGTAGCCCATATTAATACAAATCAGTAAATTGCAAAGAAGCTTTGGAAGCTCATACACAAACTATGCAGTCAAGACGCACGTGAAATTGAAATCAAACATTTATTTATAGTGCAGAGCATCCTTCATTTCTGAACTTGGCAATTCACATAAGATTGAAGTTTTGTTCAACTTTTTTTTTCAGTGTTTTGTTATAAAATAAACTATTTTTACAAAATATAAAAGAAATGTGCAAATATTGCTTTCCTAAAAGAAAAAGGCACATTCGGAATTTGTCCAGCCAAAGTTTTTTTAACACACCCTTTCCCCTACATAACGTGCTAAATATTGCTTTCTGTAGGGAAGCACTGAAACCATACAAAAATCAAAGTAAAGTGAAATAAATAAAAATGGTGAACTGCCAGACCTTCTAAAACACACTAAATCTTAAAGGCCTAAGAACAAATAATGCTTTCCTGCAAGATGTTAAGGCACAAAAAGCTAGTTGGGTGGGTCATTGTAGTAGTGCACTTGATATGCTGCTGGGGCAGGGGGTCCAGGGGTTGTGGATGGAAAGTCCATGCTCTCAGCTGATGGGCGTGGATGAGGTGGTGTATAAGGGTAGTAATGTGGGGCTGAAAAAGGTGAATGCTTGGACTGGGGCCTAAAGCACTGAAAGATCTGGAGCATTAGCACCCTGTTGTCTTCTGCTCTCTTTTCATCAGCTTCCATCTTCTTTATTTCAAAATCAAGGCGTTTCCTTTCCAGCTCCATTCTATTTCTCTCCATCTCTTTCTCCCATTCAAACCGCTCCCTATCGTAGTCATGGGTGTTCTCATTTTGCAGGAGACGGTCCAGACCCTTGTCAATTGCCTCCATTATCTGTGTTTTTCGGCCCTTTCTTCTGCGATGTGCTGCAAAGACAAAACATTCATTTCAGCAAATTCTGATGTTAAAACCTATATATACTGGGAACATTCAATGCTACAGTGATTAATTTAAACTCCTTTGGTAAGAACTATGTAAAGGTCAATTAATGGTTTGTGAATATACCTTTGGGACATTTCTTTTGGTTACATCTGTGTGCCTGGCAATGTCAGTTGAGTTCAGTTGAGTGATGCACCTGTTAAGAAATGGATATATTTGAGCTCTCATAATTCCTTTTATTTTTATTCTCAATTAAAGTGATGCTGTGATGTGTGGTCTGTATATTATGCTATAATGGTCGTAGGCTACTATAAGCAGGGTGAGGGAGACTGTCCTGGAATTTTGTAAGTGCAGGTTTATTGCCATCCACCATACAATTCTTCATAATAGCCCTTAAACGCATTATTAATTTCTATTGGATCCAACAGTGTCTGCCCATTTGATATTATTGATGTAATTGGCGATTTCGTTTCAAGCTGTTTTATTTGCCATGCCAACAATTTGCCAGCTCTATCACCTTGCTCGTAAAATGTCTGTTTCAAGCGTAGAAGACTTGAGGCAGCTCTAAAAGCAGACTGCTTATCATATTCTGAAAGCTTCCCATTTAACGCATGCAGTAGTTTGTGTAGTATTAATTTGAAAGTACTCATCTATCTGTTTTCCTAAATATTTCCTAAATTTTCCTAAATATAAGTCTTCATCTTGTAACCATTTGTTGGAAATGCCATCTGGGTGGATCTCTTAATAATTTATCATCCCTGTAGGCCAAACAGCATGGTGCATGATACGAGATCACAATATTATCATAAGAGCAGTCAGAAATTTTAGATTGCAATTCTGAAGAAACAAGAAAGAAATCTATTCTATCTAGAGTATGTCTTAAAGGTACCCGAATGACAGGAATAAGTTTTAATATTTGGGTTTCTCTCTCTCCATATATCTAATAAATTTAAATCTCTCATAAACCTATGGATTGTAGCCCTACAGTTGTTATGTGAATTATCAACCCCAGTTGATCTGTCTATTTCTGGGTTTAATGTACAATTAAAATCCCCGGCTATCATATGAAGTCCTGGAAGTGTTGAAAGAGTAAGAAATAGGTCATTATAAAAATTGCTATCAACCACATTAGGACCATAAACATTTGTTATATTTAGCATTTCTGATAACAAAGATCCTTGAAGTATAAGAAATATTCCCCTTTTATCTTTAATAATATTTTTTATTTTAAATGGAACCGACTCATGAATTAGTGTCATAACCCCTCTAGCTTGAGATGTAAACGATGCCGCATACACAGTGCCCTTCCACCTCCTTCTCACCCTTATACTATCATCAATGAGATGAGTTTCTTGCAACAGTAAGATTTTAGCATTCATTTCTTTCAGTTTATTCATAACCTGTTTTATCTTTTGAAGATGTTGCAGACAAGATGTACTCTAACAAGTATTAACTTATAACTCCTGCTCACTTCGATTAACACTCGGCTTGTTGTATAACAGTAAAATCTTAATTTGTCTCATAATAATGTGACATCTTATGATCACTGTTGAATAGAAGTAAACAGTCATGCTATATAATACACTTTTGTAAATATATAGCTTCAAACTTTAGTACAAAATAATTACGTGTCAGTCATTAAGTGAAATAAGATAAAATAAATTGAAAATGGGCTTGTCATGGTTATTTGTGTCCTGCCTACAACAAATCACATACCACATTAATTGGCTCTATCATCTTGTGTTCCTGTCTCTTCTTCATGTAAGTGTTCTTGGATTCTCCTGAGAAAAAAGTGTGCCTCAGCAGGGGTTTTAAAAGAATGAGTTTTGCCCTTGTGAGTCACAAGCAGGGTCGCGGGATGAGACATTCCATGGCGAATACCCAGTTTACGTAGTTCCGCGCGAACTTGGTCGAACTTCTTCCTCAGCTGGGCAATTCCCGTGGCCAAATCTGGGTAGAAACTTCGTAATAAGCCTCCTTTTTCTCCCGTGCAGCGATAAATACTGCCTGCTTGTTCTTATAGTTGTGAAACCTCATTATCACGGTCCTCGGGCGTGATGCGTTGTCGTTCTTTGGTCCGATTCTGTGTGCTCTTTCCAAAACAATAGAGGACTGTAGCCCCTCGTTTTCCAACGCCTCGGGGATCCATTTCTCTAAAAAGGCACACATGTCCCCACCTTCAGCGCCCTCTGGCAAATTCACAAGCCGTAGATTGTTTAAACGAGATCTAGCAACTATTCAATTCAAATTTATTTGTATAGCGCTTTTTCACTTTTTATTTGTATAGCGCTTTATAACTATCCATTAGTTTATCCTCCATGGTTTTGTTCTTAGCTTGTAGCGTGTTGTCTTTAGCTTGCAGGCTAATTAGCTCGTCTTCCGCGGTGGAAATGCGCTCCTCCGCATAGGACGTGCGTCTTTGCAGTCACTAATCTCCTTTTTCACATCTTGTAGAGTTGCTGCCAAACTATCAAGCCTAGAGGTGAACCCTGTTTCCATTGAGCCTAATTTTGCCAGTATTTGATCAGCTTTGGTGCCTGCTGGTTCATTTTGGCCTGGTTAGCCTTGGATGCTTCGTCACGAAGATTACAGTCAAACAGGCTCGGCTGTCTGGTTGTCCCACCTTTCCCCTTTTGTGACTTTACCGAGCTAGGCACACCTCAAAATATTCTTCTATTTGAAACTGTAAATGAGCAGGAGAGCTTTTTTGCGAACTTAGCAGCGGAGCAGCAAAAAAAACACGTCTTCCTACATGGCCGCCATAACCGGAAGTCCTTAATGATTCATTTTAATCAGTTTTTGGTTTCATTTTCCTAACTTTTGTGTGTATTGTTTCATACATAATTGATTTGGTCATTTTTACCCAACAGAAAAACTAGACTCATAGCTCATAGCTGCAAGACAGTCTGAATTAGAGGTTCTTCTCCAAGAAGAACCTAACCTCAGCCCAGTGGGGACTGCTTTAGAGGCACTTGAGGTGGAGATCAGGGCCCTCAGGGAAGAGAATGAAAGACTGCAGGACCAGCAGAGTGTAGGATCTTCTGCAGCCAGTAAAGATCTTGAGACCCAAGTCAAGGCTTTACATAAGGAGAACACCAGGCTGCGCAAAATGGCAGTTAAAGGCAACTATCTCTTGTAGATTAAAATAGTGATTCTTTTAGATTGAATAAATCAGTCTCCTTATTTTTGGTGTTATTCTTAGAGATGTATCTGTGTCTACATTTTTAGGGGATATCTACTGATGTAGTATAGGGTTTCCTGTAGGAAAAATTTAGCCTAGGGTTAAACACTGTAGCGCCACTGAGGCAAAATTGGTCTGAGGAAAAAACATTCTGTCACTGGTGATTTTCTTTGTTTTTATTCTGGTTTGTCTTTCCTTCTTACAATTAATTAGGTGGGAATGATGACTCCACCAGAGTGTCTGCCCATTGTTGGGAGACTGCAAAAGCACAACCTACAGCGAAAGGAATGGCCCGCACCCTCCTGCTGGGCCTGTTCAGCATTGATGTCCTACTGAAGTCCAACCTGACGGGAGGGGTCAACAAGGTCGATCCATCTGCAGAGAGACTCCAGCCTCTGGACCCCAAGAAGCTTACAGCTTTACTCAGTAAGACAATAAGAATTTACTTTTAATGGATTAATATATTTTGCAAAGTTATTGTAAATGGTAAAGGGTAACAAACACTTTAGGACTGAAATGTACACAACTAGCGAAACAGATGGACGTATAAAAAGCTTTAACAGCTTTGATATTCTTTTAGATATAAAGCGATTTCTCTATCTAGTCAGAATACATCAAACATTTTTTAGCATTAAAATAGATCCCCTGTTGCAGCTTTAAAATCCCAGCACAAGCACCAATTCACCTCCCATAGGCATACGCTTGGCTATGGCAAAATACAGTTGCTTTCACTGACCACAATACTTCCTGGAAAACAAAGTGGATACAGTAGTATAACCTCATCGCTCTAAAAGCCCCTTGGAGAACCTTCCTAACTCCTTCCTTGGTTCTTTGAGAAGCCAATTCTGATTTCAGACTGAACTATTTACAGGTAACCCACTGAAGAGCGGGGACTAGGCATATAAGAAAAATATTACCAGTATTAGGATCCACCTCATCTTTTGCAACAATCAGAGGCTAACATTATGGATGTCTTTCTTATTTGTGACCCGTCACGGAAACCAGGGACACAAGTCGGCAGCACAACTTTCGAGCAAAATGAGAAAGAAGCTTTTTTTTAAAAAATTTGTGATTTTCGTTTTTTTGCAGAATCTGTTTGTTGAGATCACGAAGAAGCCTCTGCATGTTTGAGATAGCAGTATTGGTATATTTAAAAGCGTACATTTTGATTTTGAAATCGGCTTGTTTTTCGGAGATTCTAGCACGCAGTAGGGGCGTGTCATTGTCGGTGTGAATTTCCATAATGAATAAGCCGGCGTGGCTACTTATTATGCAGCGCTCTGGCCGGCTCTATCTGATTTCAAAATTAAATTAAGATGGACACCAATAACATTACGATGTCCAGCAATCGATTTAAATAGTAGGTTACATGGGGTTTAATTTGTTGTTTAATGAGATGTAGCCTAATGCATGTTGTCAGTGCCAATATATAGATCCAACAATTTTTCTAATGTGTATCTTAATGGTCCAGAGGTAATGCGTTCGCCAGTAGTGTCAGAGGGTCTGAGTTCGAATCCGCCCTCGTATAGTTATTTTTTTTTTTTTTCGTATAGTTTTTTTCTCTTATCAAAACGATTATGTTCAGCAGTGGTTGTATATCAAGCAGGGACACGCAAACGTTTGCATTATGTTTTGTGATATTAAACAGAACGAATTGAGAGTATGCGCAACGGATTGAAGCGTGCGTCGAGTGAAGACAATGCATTGATCGCCGCAGCAACGAGCACTTTGATCACTTGATTTTAAAAAAACACATTTCAGCTAGTATCTTATTTAAAAAAACGAACGAAATGAATGCTATAGCCTACTAATAGCCTACTCATACTATAGCCTATATATCACATAGCACATCCTGTTTTTGATTTGAACATTGTCTAGAGTTTATCTTATTTTTTATTCAGTGTACACAAGAGTTGCCTATACAGTTTTATCGGTAGATGCTAAGAGACATTTATTTATATATTACCTGCAAACTTTATTTTTTATTTTTTATTTGATGGCACATTTTCCTGGCCTTTCTGCTCCCCCCGTGCTTACAGCTTTACAGGGGGGTATGGCTTATCTAAATGAGATGTAAATGAGCCCTATTGTCACTCCCAGCAGGAGAAAGGTGAGAATCTTCAGACGCTGTTTTCTCCCCTTTGTGCGTTTTTGAGTGCCTACCTTTAAATGGCCATAACTTCTCCAAATATTATCAGATTTCCTTGTGTTACACATCGTTGGAAAGCTTGGAGACTACACTTTCAGAATCTGTGAATAACTCAAAATGCCCCAGAACCGACTTGTGTCCCTACTTTCCGTGACTGGTCACATTTTCTTTTCTTTTACAGATGCAGTTTTTCAGCAACACCCAGGGGCGAAGATTCCAGACATACGAACGGCCATAAACAAAAGGATCTGTGAGTTGGAGAAGAAAAAGTCCATGGACAACTGAAGGACTAGCCAAGGCTGGCCAATCAGAGTGGGTCTTGATAAGTTAGCATGCGGGATCCATAACACTGCACTAAAGGATTGTTGTCCTGTTTTTTCCACTGAGGGATTGTTCTGTTTTTGTTGCACTGAAGACTGTTTTATTTTATTACAATAAAGAACAGTTGTCCTTTAGGAAATGTAAGTATTTTTGTTCATTTATAGTTTTTGTTGTTGCCATCTATTGGATCACATAAAAATATAACATGTTTAAAAGAAAAAAAAAAGATTTTATAGCCTGGAACTATGATATTATGATATGGCATATATGGCACATCCCTACCAGCAAACCAGCTTGCCGTTTGCCGATCACATTATGTACATTATGTGTACATAAGCTTCAGATGGAACCATGGTGACATGCCTTTCATTCTGTTTGTTCTCAGGTCACTGTCCCTTCAGCTGTTGCTTTTGAAATAAACCTCATGCAGTTAATGTGAACTGTATTGATGTCTTATTCAATCTATTATATTTTAAAATATATGACAGACATTGTACATTAGATTATTTCATATTTACCATGTATACAATATATAATATGATAATAATATATATAATGTATTATGTAATATAAATAAATATATTTTTCAACATATTTAAGACATATGTTCCCATATAAATCTGATTATATTATTTTGTACATTGAGGTATACACTCACCTAAAGGATTATTAGGAACACCATACTAATACTGTGTTTGTGACCCCCTTTCGCCTTCAGAATTGCCTTAATTCTACGTGGCATTGATTCAACAAGGTGCTGAAAGCATTCTTTAGAAATGTTGGCCCATATTGATAGGATAGCATCTTGCAGTTGATGGAGATTTGTGGGATGCACATCCAGGGCACGAAGCTCCCGTTCCACCACATCCCAAAGATGCTCTATTGGGTTGAGATCTGGTGACTGTGGGGGCCATTTTAGTACAGTGAACTCATTGTCATGTTCAAGAAACCAATTTGAAATGATTCGAGCTTTGTGACATGGTGCATTATCCTGCTGGAAGTAGCCATCAGAGGATGGGTACATGGTGGTCATAAAGGGATGGACATTTTTCAGAAACAATGCTCAGGTAGGCCGTGGCATTTAAACGATGCCTAATTGGCACTAAGGGGCCTAAAGTGTGCCAAGAAAACATCCCCCACACCATTACACCACCACCACCAGCCTGCACAATGGTAACAAGGCATGATGGATCCATGTTCTCATTCTGTTTACGCCAAATTCTGACTCTACCATCTGAATGTCTCAACAGAAATCGAGACTCATCAGACCAGGCAACATTTTTCCAGTCTTCAACTGTCTAATTTTGGTGAGCTTGTGCAAATTGTAGCCTCTTTTTCCTATTTGTAGTGGAGATGAGTGGTACCCGGTGGGGTCTTCTGCTGTTGTAGCCCATCCGCCTCAAGGTTCTGCGTGTTGTGGCTTCACAAATGCTTTGCTGCATACCTCGGTTGTAACGAGTGGTTATTTCAGTCAAAGTTGCTCTTCTATCAGCTTGAATCAGTCGGCCCATTCTCCTCTGACCTCTAGCATCAACAAGGCATTTTCGCCCACAGGACTGCCGCATACTGGATGTTTTTCCCTTTTCACACCATTCTTTGTAAACCCTAGAAATGGTTGTGCGTGAAAATCCCAGTAACTGGGCACATTGTGAAATACTCAGACCGGCCCGTCTGGCACCAACAACCATGCCACGCTCAAAATTGCTTAAATCACCTTTCTTTCCCATTCTGACATTCAGTTTGGAGTCAAACACCTTGGAAATGAAATGTATGTACAATGTTTTTAGGAATGGCACAAAGGTCTCTGTCTTTGGATCATTGTTTTCAATAGTGTGCTTTTTTGTCATTTGTTGTGTATCTTTGGATTATATTGTGTTGTAAATAAATCCAAACAATCAAAAAGCCATTCTTTTTTAAATCTCATTCTTTGTGCAAGGTTGCTCAGAATGATAGGGCCTGATAGCTCCTAATAGGGCCGTTAGGGGAGGGTCTTTGTCTTTCTCAGGTGTGAAAGGCTTACATATTAATGATGTGATCACGCCTCTTCGCATAAATATTTCTTACAGAAAACACGTCTTACATTTTTTAAATTAATATATTGTCTTATCTGAATGAGCAGTCAGGATGATTTTCACATAGTTTTGGAGCAAATATTCTATGCTACATGATACAATTTTCAAAAGTCTTGTGAAGAAATAATCAGTATGGGTTTCATGGCCTTATTTCAGTGACAATTTTCTTTTCATTTTCACAAACCACGCATAAATGTCATTATCTCAAAACTACAAAGAGAAATGTTATTCAGCCCTTACTGCATAACCATAATATGATAAACTTACAGTATGACAAAATCTTAGTATTATATAACTGTATTTCTGGCTATTCTCATTCTCCTTTCTATAACACTTGTGTCTTTTTTTAAATGGTTTTATATTGTGGAGTTTGGTTTGGTTTGCTGATTGCTGATGCAGTTGCATGTACATTAACTCTTAATGATGTTTAATGCATCTTTGTTTGGTGTTTCTGGAGTTAATTCAGGCTATAAAAGAACGCTGAGCAGCTCATAAACACAATCATCTCCTGATGAGCAGCGTCTTCAGTCTTCAGTCTGATTCCCGGCAAGATCATGTCGTCTCATGTGGGAATTATTGTGTCATTGTGTTTCAGCCTTTATTCAAACGTTAGCACATGTTGTTCAGCTTGTTGACTCTCTAGTGTGCTTGATTATGTGTAGAAGAAATTAAAGAAATTAAGATGGAATTGTTTAAAGCAGGTTTGGAAGTTGCAGGGAATTATTTGAATTTTGAAAGATATTTTGAACCTACAAATACACTTCCAGATACATATACACGCACACACTAACACAGAGGCCTGAAGCGCAGAAGACGGAAAGGAGGGAAGAATGCCCATATATGGGGAACAATGTCGACATCAGAAGCCTCCTTGACTGAGGCAATAGAAGGTTGATGTCACATGATTTAGTTCCTCTGGAACTAAAAAAATCCAAGAAACTGCATTGGAACAATGTAACCCAGTTCCGTATAAATATGACTGCTTTTTGACTGTTAGTTGTTGCATTTTTGATGTCGTGTGCATCCCTGGGGAGTTATTAACTGAAATTCTTTTTGCTTAAATTGCTCTGCTGTATTATCTTAACTTGAATAGCTCAGATGAGGACAAGTTATTTTTTACATCTATTGCTTGAACTGCTTACAAGGTAAATAGCCTGTGTAATTCTCCACTCATACAGGACTGCCCTGTTGAGATTGGATAAGATGAAGTATTATAACCTGTAACCTCTTGATGATTTGCAACAAATGTTAATCATTGTGTAACCAGTATTTTTATCGTTTGTTCAAATAATTTTTTTTATTTTATAAAGACAAACACTGTTCAGTTTTACTTCAGCTTACAAAGACAGTTCTATAAGTAATAGAAAGAGCATTATAGTATATCTTGTGAAGACCAAGGACAACGAAGGATCCAGGAGAGATTCTGCTGGAGGGTAAGCATGAGTTTGATCAATAGGCCTAGTTGTCAATGATTGTTATTGTTGCACGAAGGTGTAAGGACATGCCTAGATTTACTGGTATAGGCTAAACAAGCTAGTGAGGATTTAATCCTATTCTGACCTGACAGCAAAAGACTACCTAGCTACTTCTATACTAGGGGTTCTTCAGGAGATGAGATAAATACCAGATCTCACCACAGAGTTTTCTTTAAGGTCCTGTCAGAACCAGTTTCCATTTCAGGTTCTTGATATTCATTTGATGATGATGTGATCAGCTCATAAACTTCATCATCTGTTTCCCAGTTGAAAAGGAAATGTATTTAAATTGTGCTTTTTTGGGCATACTTAATATATTTAAATTATACTGTACTAAGTGCGTGTTAAATATATTATTTTGAAACAACAGTATATTAAATGTATTTCAAGATATGCTTAAGATCAATTTTAAGATATTTGCAATATATTTTAATATATTAAATTGTGCTAAAATGGAACTTCAAGTACATTTAGTGCATTTAAGTGTATTTCTTTACAGTTCATTTAAAATATACTATATATAAATGTTAAGACATACACACACTTTGAAATCAAGAAAACTTTAATATACTATCTTGTGTACATTGCAAAATAAATACCTAGAGTACATTAAAAAAGTACAGCAGCAGATATAATCTCTTGAACAAAATACATTATAATAAAGATCAGTGAAATGCTATGGCAGAGCTATATTATACACTTTTGTAGAACATTTCAGTTATACCTGTATTACTGAAAAGTACACTTTGAATATTACATCACTAAATAAATAAGCATCACAAATGTTAAAACAATGTGCAGAAGTGAATAATGCATTAGTTACAAACTCAGGCCTACAAACGGCTGAACCAAAGAAACTGAAGAGTTTGAGTGTCACATCTTCATCTTCAAGTGGACGATCACTTCTCTGAGTTCGACTCATTTTCCACGACTGAGAGCTTGTGGTTCAGACACTGTAGAGTCGAAGACTGCTTTATCACAGGATCTGTGATAGGAAGAAGAAATTTGATGTATCCACGTTTAAATATATGTATAATAATTTGTATAGAAATGCATTATAATTCCGTTGACTTAAGTTTACCTGAACAGTTCAGTTTATCTGAAAATGAGCAAAAACACTTGCGGGGAAAGAGTTATAAACGCTGAGTGAACTTTAAAAATGAAAGCATCAGATATAAAGCGTTTTCAGATTACTTCAGTCGTCGTAGTTGAGCCGAACCGTTTGTGAAAGTTAGACTGGTTTTTCACTCAAAGCACCATTGTTAGTTAATTGTGTCTTTAAGGTAATTACAGTTGCACACGTTGGATCAAATAGTTTGTCTGTAATCTCAGGCATTTCCTACATTAGATCCACAAGCTTTAAGATGTGTGTTTTTACAGTGTGTGCAGTGAATGAAGAGCTCTTTAAACACGGCAGTGGAAACTTGTGAAACATCTGTCAGTCTGTGTGTTGCTCCACAAACTTCTGCTTTGACCTGCAGACGAAACACACAATCCTGTCAGTAACGTAAGTTCTTCAAGATTTATTCCTAGTTTAATAAACCATTGTACACTTGCAGCTGTGCTGGACTGAATATTCAGAACAACAGCATTCTTGCTTCTGTGATATTGTTCAAATGGAGGATTTCCAAACTTTAATCTTACATTTCACGTATTTCAAGCTTTCTAACATTACACACATCTCCTCTAAAGAACATGTCAAGCAAACTGAGGAAACTTTATTTCAACAATCACACAGAAAACAAGTTATGTCATATATCTTTCCCTAATGTTTTTAATAAAGTAGTAAATAGTAAATGAATGCATGTTTTTAAACTAATGACTGGTTTGTTATTTAGTGTTGCCTGTCAAGATTTCATGAAACAATGGCAGAACAAAACGCCAGCAGCAACGGATCAAGTGAAGATTTTTATACCAACGGATCAAGTGGAGTAGATTATAATGATGATCAGACGTGGGAATTTCTCAGTAAACTTGATTCTGCAGACCCATTCATTATCTGGATCATTGCAGCCATTGAGATTCCAATCATGATCTTAACTCTGTTTGCGTTGTGTGCTCTTATCAAATCTCATCGCTCCACTCCAGTGTTTGTTATTCATTTGATTTTTTCAGATCTCATTCAGATCATTTGTAGATTAACACACACATTCACATGGTCATTGGATGTGCATATGGCATATGTGTATAGTTTGATTGTGGGTGTGTATTTTATGGCATGTGTTGCTTTTGAACGATATCTTATGGTTTCTAATCCTATCTGGTACAGATCTCATCATTCACTAAAAGTCTGCTGTGTCGTTTCTGTGATCATCTGGTTTGTTCCTCTGATCTTTACAGGCATTAACTCTCATCGGCTGTTTAGCCATTTGTCCCTATCGATCGGCTGTTTAATCCCCTACCTGATAATCATTCTGTGTTTTGTTGGCACTTGTCGCGGTCTTTCACACACAATATCACTTACTTCTCTAAACCGCAAGAAAATTTTGGGCAGTTTGTTCCTGGTGCTTCTGACTTACACTTTTCTCATTCTCCCATACGTAATCAGTTTTACTGAACATTTTAACAGTTACAGCAATTTTACATGGTTTCATATATTTAGGTATTTGTCTAAATATCTTGTGTATCTGAACCCACTGGCTGACTGTGTATTGTACATGTTCTTGAGGCCTGATGTTGGAGGGTTAATGAAGTCTGTTCACTGCTGTTGTAGAACTGACACACATCAGAGTTCGACACACAGCGGGGACGAACACTCTCGAGACAGTAGTGCAGCGTTTGCCTGCTGTGTTTCAATGCAAAAGCCTGCGTCTCATTCACAGACCGCCTGCAGTTCAGTTTAAACATCTGCACTCAATAAATGAAGTCAATGTCATTCTTTTCACTGCACACACCCTTCCTTTCTGTGACATTTAGGGTTATTAGAGATAACTCTTGACTCATAAAACTCAAAACTCAATTGCTCTGTTTGCGCTCCATTAAACACATACGGTAAACAGAGTTTTATTAAAGATGTATTGATGTGCCGTTGATGCTTCTGCTGGCGTTCTGTATCAGCAGGACTTTATCATACGATGGAGAGGAGGGTTGTATAAAGCACGGTTTATTCTCATTAATTCCCCCGATAGACTGACAGATCAACAACATCAAGTAGTTTAATGTCATAGTCTTGCTTGTGTTCCTAATGCATGTACATTATACTCTTTTACCAAATAACTACTATTCACGCTATTATTCACAGCACTTGAATATTGTTAGTTTAACTTCTATTGTTCTCTTCATTTGTAAATCGCTCTGGATTAAAGCGTCTGCTAAATGATTCAACGTAAATATATTAAAAAGATGATTCACTCAAAAATGATAATTGACATAATGTACATATGCCCTCATGTCGACCAAAAGCTGGATAACTTTCTTTCTTCTGTGGAACATAAAAGACAATATTTAGAGATTTCTTTGTCCATACATTAGAAGTCAGTGGACAGTTTCGGGTGAACTATCCCTAAAAAGGCTTGATTTAAAGTGCACAGAATATATTAGAAGAGTACTAAGTTTATATACACATATTAACCAGAGCTTCATGGAAATCAGAAGAGAGTTATTTGTAATATTCTTGTGTCTTTATAGAAGTGTTTCATATCGAGTCAGAGACTGTCCTGTATTCTCTCTTTTCTATCATTAATATAATTAAAGAGCTCTCAGTTCTCCTGTATGTGTTTCTGTCTGTGATTATTTGACAAATAACAGCTGAGTTGAACTGAGAAGGTCCACTTCCAAAAGAGAGAATTAACTTGCTCGTATGACTTTAATACAAAGATTCCACATATTTAACTACTTCGTCCTGTCAGAAGGAGTTGATGGAGCAGCAATGAAAAATTACAAAAGTACTGAGGCCTATCAATATTTACAGTGGGAAAGTGGGTCGTGTACTCTTACACAGTGTGGGTGATTTCATCTTTTTAAAGCAAATGTGACCCCAGCCAGTCGAGCAGTCCAAACTCACGCTTTTCTTATTGACTGACCTGAACTGCCAGCTTGCCACCCAGCTTATGCAGTCAACAAGGAAGTTCTCCTTCTCCTGGCTTCCTGTACCAAGGGGTCGTCTCCAGGAGTTTGAATCCTTGGCAGACCTAATTAAGGAGTAAGGAATATGTTAAGCTCAGAAACTGGGAGACTGCATGTAGGGTAGTTGTAGATAGGTAGGTGTGGGTAGGTGTGTCGTAGTTAGTAGGTAGGTTGTAGTTAGTAGGTTGAAGTTAGTTGGTAGGTTGTATGTTTGTGAAGTTAATTTTTATTTTTTTTAGAATTACCTGGAGTTAATAAAGGCGATTTATTCTGGCAATAAATTCAGCAGTTTCTTTTGCTTCTGCCGTATTGCCGTAAATACAGTAGTACAGTGCATTGTAGGCTGTATACTGTACAATGAACAAATTGTATGGCCCTGAACATTGTACTTTCCATTTGTTAACAGCACTGACTGCTCAATAGATTTTGACTGGTTGCAGGTTCATATCAACAAAGAACAATAATTACAGTATCACAGAGACAAAGGACAAGTTTGTGAGGTGCAGGGTACAGTACTGTAAAAATAGGGGTACAAGGAGGAGGAAGAACACAAAAAAATGCAAAGAGCAAAGCAGAGTAGTAATTTCTGATCAATTTTGAGCTACTATGACAGAACATGTTTTCGTTCATCAAAAGACAATGACGGAAACATAAGAAATTTGTTTTGAGATTAAAAATGTACTTCTCCCTGAACGATTTGATGGTACAGTAAGGTGTCACGGGTAAGTCTAAACAGAATAGCATAGATATCTTTCGAGAACTATATGTTTCGAACAATGTGTTTTCTTTTTTTTGGTGTATTGTTTACTGACTGCTTGATAGTATATATCATTTTGATCACTTTGTTTAAGATTTGAGAGCAGTGTTTGATTTTGAACACAGGTAAAACTGTTTTGAGGTGAAAGTTTCATTTTGCAAGAGGAGTCAGAGGTTTTGTGAATAGTGCTTGAAGATGAGGTTTTGTGTTTAATGTTTTCAGAAAATGGAGCAAGGTTTCAGAAATTGTGTTTTAGCAATTGAGAAAAACTGTAATAGGAGGTCAGTATTACATTATAATCTTCAAAATCTGCTACTAGTCATTGCAAAAATGAATAATGCACATGGAATTTACCTGCAGAAACAGTGTGGCTAAACAACTGTGTTGCCAAACTAACACGCATTTTTGAAAATGCAGGCAAAGGTATGTGCCTCTCGCCATGAGTATAGTGTGGAGCTTGTCGAGCTCATAAAAGTTTGAAATATGTCACCAAAGAACATCTTTGCCTTGGATCTAAGGATGTAAATAAATATGAGCTGGTATGAGAATCATTGCGATAATGTTGTATCTTAGTCATGCCATTCGTCTTCATGAAACCATTTCATAGACAAATCATTACAAATGTGATTGCTGTGTTTACTGTGCTTACCTTTAGGCCATTTGAAGAGGTTGTTCCTAATGGACTTCAGTAGGTGTGGGACATCGAAGACCACAGGAACCCTCTGAACACCCACCAGAATGCAGTGGGAATCCTCGCCACCCAGAGGGTCCAGGGTGGCCCCAAGTAGGTGCAAAGCCTTGATGTTAGTCGTTGCCTGGTCACATATTACTGCCTGCACCTTGGAAATAGGTTAATACATTGTGTCAATACATGGTTTGATAGTAATTGTAGATTGTTAATGTTGCTGTTTAAAAGTCTGTCCAGTACATACTGTAAGCCCTGTATGTTCTACTGTAGGTTTCGAATGGCATCCTTAATGATGCTGGTGATTTACACGGCTGCCATAGAACCGGGGGAGAAGAAATAACCCATGGCCTGTTGAAGGACAAAGTTTTAGGTAAATGTTTTTGATATACACACAAAAAAAAATGTTGGTCTTAAAAAAATAAAATAAAATTTTGTTTGCTTGCCTGTTTCCACTTCCCCAAAATGCCCCTACCCATGATGACCATTGTCTGTTTGGCAGCATGGCCTGAGGGAGATGCTCTAAATTTAGGGGATCTCACTCTCAGAATGTACACATAGTGTCAGCCATCTTTCTTTGGAAGCTAAGCTAGCAGGCTCTTGTTCTGTGGAGAAAGCTGAGTAGTAGGAGAAAGCTGAGTAGTAGGGGTTACCATCCTCTTTTTCCCGGACATGTCCGGCCATCGAGATCATCCAAAATGTCCGGGATTCGGCTTTTGCTTTCTGCAGTCGCCTTTCATTGTTTACATGCACACCTTTTGTTTCAATCTAACTGAATTCATTCCGATCGGTGAATCTGAATGTAGTGTTTACATGAACGCTAAACAAGTGATCGGTTGATGTGCGTTTTAACATTACTGAGAAAATACCCACTCCTCCGTGAGAGATACGAGACCGGTGCGTCTCGGTGTCGGTCATCAGTAATCACGCCACCGGCCTCGTGTCGTTCTCCCGCGGGCCTCAGCCTCGTCCTGCTCGCCACAGTAAACATAATGAATGGTGACTGTAGAATGCAAAAAGCTGAATCTCGGACATTTTGGGCGATCTCGAAATCCCGTGCAGACTCGTCACGGAGACTCACTAATAGCCTAGTCTTGTTGTTTTACTGCGCACTCTTACCGGTAGGCGTGGCTTGGGAGTGGCCTCATAGAGCAGCGAAGCAAGTGCATTCTGGGAGTTGTTGTCTTTCATCCACATAAGCCAAAAATAAATTTTCTGGCTTTTCTCAGTCTAGAAAGCTCCAAATTCAAAAATAATTTCACATTTCTTCTCCATAAATGACCCATTTTAAATACACATTCATCTTTCCAGAGGTGAAGTATCCCTTTAATAAAGTTTGTAACAACAATTCCTCTACGTTAGGGAATTTATTAGCTCAAATGAGAGGTCTTATTCATGAGATATGAATATGTATATGTCGTTTACACAAATTGAATTATGCCAAATAGGGATTAGGTTAAAACCTCAACTTATATCATCAATTACACGATTTCTCGTAGTAATTACTGATATAGGTAGGTAGAATTATATTTTAATTAGGGGAATTTAGATAGGAGTTTAAAGTTCATTTATTGTGCGAACCATCCGTCCGGCAGATCGGATGCACAATTTCTGAGCAAAAACCTGTCGTCTTTCACACCGACAAATAACCCTTTCCCGTGGCCACAAGGAATTGATTATTTTCGTGTGTAGACAACTTCAGATATTCATTTACATATATAATAGTAAACTGTTGGTAGAGCTTAGTAGGTAATAACACCTTTAGGGATTTCAATAATGGCACAATATGAGACAGATTCAATTCACACAGATTAAAGGTTTTAATCGAACAACTAAGATTACATGTATTATTTCAAATCACGCAGGAGTAAATATGCATAACAAACAAACAATGTAGCGATCGCAAAATAAAGAATAAAATCAAATAAAACAAAACAAACTTATGAGAGAGATATAGAGAGAAGGAGAAAAGGGGAGAGAGAGTGTTAGAGGATTGGTTGTGTGTGTGTGCGTAAAAAGGGTGAGGGTGCGTGTGGGCTTAGGAGTGCGTGTGTGGGTGTGTGTGTGTGTGTGTAAGTTTGAGAAACGGGTGTGTGTGTGTGTTCAGGAGCACGTGTGGATGTGTGAGTGTAAGTGTGTGTGTGAGAGTCAGGACAAGTAAGAAAGGCAAAACAGTTTAAAACCTTAATGCTCAACAAGACCCCAACAATTTCTAGTAATTATTTGACCACTTAAAACAGCATTTCGTTGGATTACAAATTCAAGAAATACAGTACTTGCTCAGTGATGCCCTCTTGTGTATGCTTCGTGTAACAAAGGAGCCAGGAACACGTGGTCAGCAGCTTCGTCAAGGCGGGGTTTGTTGCGATGGTAACTCGGAGCATTCGTTAAACTTAGCCAAAGAGCTTAAGTCGGTTTCGTTGGTTGTAAGAAGATTATCAAACTGAGATAGACTCTCAAAAGAAACACTTAAGACGAAATAAAACAAGTAACCGAAGGTTTCTTTGGAAGAAGGCAGGAAAAAGGCGGGCCTCTCTTTCTCTCTCGTGGCGGAACTGCAATGAAGAGAGGACTGGCGCCGTATTTTGAAGGAGCTAAAACCACGCCTTCTCACGTACTTACTCCAATCGCGTGGCGAATGTGTGTGGCGCCAAACTACCTTTGTTCACCCAAGTACACGCCCTCTGGAGCTACGTACTGGAGAAGTAAACTTTGGGTATAAAACATTTATAACTTGGCATAAATGAAAGAATGCATAATTTTATACATTGAATTACGAATTCAGCACCTTTGGTTTTTTCTGAACGCAATGATACCACGGATCGCGGTTCTGGCAGTTAATAACACAGAGTTACATGATTCTTCAATATGAGGAGCATTTCACCTTTTGATTATACCATAAAACTTAGTTATAACGGTCTTCCATATACAGACCATGACATATAACACAAATACATTTCAAGAATATATAGAAAAGAGTGATTTTCGATCATAATGTCCAGGCATGAGATTGTCTCGGTGTATGTTTGCTGAGAGTGCACAAGCGCGTGCTGAACTTTTGCTCCCCCCTCTCGGGGTTCAATATGTATGTATGTGCGTATGTGGAGTCCTTTACATGTGGAACCGTGTGGCGGACTTTTGCTCTTGGAGCCGCGGGGTGATGGGCTATGTGTGTGCGTTTTACTCGAATTTTGATGAGATTATCAGCCAGCGCGTCCGGTCGGACACTGTCCTGTTGTCCTGAGCTGTAAATCAGTGTCTAAGAGATCTCTAGGGGGTTTGGAAATTGTAGACATCACGGCGTTTCTGCTTCTCATGACTCCCCGGAGGGCAGTAAAACAAAAGGTTTTTGTTGATTCAGGAATAAGAGTTCTGTGTTTTTAGGTGGCAATCGATGAGTTACTCCAATTGACGGCGCCATTTGGTCTGCACGTCCTGCGCGGCGGCATTGTGAGACAATAGAGGCGTTTGTAGATGATGATTTCAGTAAGTCAATTAGATCCCAGACTAAAAGGGGTTTGATCAGGGGTAACTTTAGTAATTTAATCATAGAGAGGGAGCTGACAATCTGATCATTCTAATTTGCGTTACAAGTTCCGACAGCCTTCAGGACAGCTCTTCAGCATCTCTTCCAGAATTTCATGAGGACTATGGAAGAACAGGATGTAGGTATTAAGATTCAAATATTTCTAAGCACAAGAGTAATCAATTTGTACTCCCTCAGATTCTTAGAGCCAAAGTGTTGAGTGGCATTCATGACCTCACTGGACATCAAGGGCAAGCAAGAACGCTTCATTTAGCGAGGCAGTGATTCTATTGGCCAAAGTTGGAGCAAGACATCAAGTCTTATGTTAAATGTTGCCAGAGATGCATTCTCGCTAAATCACCTGAACCATCTGCTAGAGCCCCGTTGGAGAGTATCAGAACCTCAGCACCCATGGAATTGTTATGTTTGGATTTCTGGAGCGCAGAAGACTCTAGGCAGAACTCTGTTGATGTGTTGGTGGTCACGGACCACTTTACAAAATTAGCTCACGCATTTCCATGTGCAAATCAGACAGCTAAGCAAGTGGCCAGGAAGCTGTGGGGTCACATTTTCTGCGTCTATGGCTTTCCTGAACGTATACACACCGACCAGGGCGCTAATTTTGAGAGTGGTTTGATCGCCAAGCTACTTAAATTGTCAGGAGTGGCTAAGTCGCACACCACAGCGTATCATCCAATGGGCAATGGGGGAAGTGAACGATTTAATAGGACTCTAGGAGCTATGTTGCGTTCTTTGCCTCTCAAACCTAAGCATCGGTGGCCCCAACAAATCCAGACCTTATCATTTGCTTATAATGCCACTGTGCATGAAACAACAGGTTTCTCACGTTTTTACCTCATGTTTGGCCGTGTGCCAAGACTTCCGGTAGACGTGATGTTCAAACAGGTACTCCGAGATCCTGTGGTGGTTGATTATGGTAGTCACGCCAAGACACTACTCTCTCATCTCCATGAAGCAGCAACTATTGCACAGCAGCATGCTGTCAAAGAACAGAAAAAAAAAGCTCAAGGATATAACAAGAGAGTAAAAGGCACTCACCTAAGCATTGGAGATCATGTGCTGATTGCTAATAAGGGAGAGAGGGGAAGGAGAAAACTTGCCGACAAGTGAGAGTCAACCTTGTATGTTGTCATCAACCGGAATCCCCAGATACATACCTACATTGTACAGGATGAAAAAGGAACTAAGAGAGTTGTACATCGCAATCCTTTGTTGAACATCAGCTTCTTACCCATTCAGACGGAACTTGGAGGAGCCAGTAACCTGTATCTCGATGACTGTGATGATGATGGGGAGTCAGTTGCTCATCCGCAGCCCCAGGATCCTGCAGATTGCTTGGAAAGTGAAAGTTCAGAGAGACAGACAAGCCTCTGGGTATTAGATTAAACAGAACATTCCCTGGGTCAAAGCTCACAAAGTGAAACTTCCCAGAGTGGAGGAAAGAGATATGCCCAATACAGAACAGCCTAGTTCAGAGGCTAGAGATCGAGACACCCAGGGTGTAGAAAATACTCAAGAACGAGTTACACGTGCTGGAAGAGTGGTTAAGAAGGTCAATCGTCTTATTGAATCTATGGCACAAAGACAGTTAAAGATTAAATCACTTACAAACACATTGGGTAGAAAGTCCCAGTCACTACTCGCCTTGTTTTAAGAGTTATTCTATAGTCTAAGTTCATATTCTCTGATACATTTGAGCATTATCCTTGTGGCTGTAAAGCAATTCATTTGATGTGATATAGATGCTATACATTTGACTTGAAGATATGTGGTTTAAAACCTGGTATGGTGTAAAAGGCATCATTTTATTCTGGGAGTTTTTTAAGACCTTATCACCCTTGAATTTCTCTCAACCTTTTAAGAAGGTAGCATTTTCAGGCTGAAATGGGTAGAGACATTTTGGAGACCCCAGTCAAGTGTATAAGTGAAGTTGGTTGAGTCTTTGGGATTTTGGTGAATTCAGAAGGGGGTGAATGTAACGGGTATTAATTATAACTTGTGTTTTATTTTAAAGTCACACAAAATCCTAATTTTTCTGCTACGTATGTATGTAAGAAAAGAAAAGAAAATTAATTTTTATGTCTTTATAAGTTTTGCGTTCGTCGCAGTTGTGACATCATTGGTGCGTTACACGCTCTCGCTTCAGTCCAGGTGAGGTCTGAGCAGAGCAAGGTATGTATTGTGTGCACTCCTGTTCAAAAGAGTGTTATAAGTGGAAATAACAACTAATTAAGTGATCGGTTTCGTTAAAATGTAAATGAGTATGCACAAGTATGTGATCTTCCCTCTTAAAGCTGTTTTTCCTGCATAAGCGAAAGTTTAACTGAGTGAATGCAATATCACGTTGTGTTGTATGTTAGTGTGAAAGTTGGCCTGTGAAGCGTGTCTGCTGATATATTTTCTATGTTCGAATGTTTGACAGGAGAAGGCTGATTAAACATGCACTACTTGTGATTTCTTTGTTATATGTGTTCAACCGAATTGGTTATATAAAATGCTGGAATGTGGGTGATTTAAATATGTATATCATATGAGCTTGGTTAGTGTCAATGTATAGGCTATTTAGAGATATATATAAATAAATATATATATCGTATTATTTCACTGACTGTTGATACACCTGATTACTATTTTCTTTATATTCTTTATTACTGTAAATAAGATTGTGCATTGTGAGATCGCTTCAGTCTGCGGGAGGTCTGAGCGGAGCGAGGAGAAGGCTGATTAAACATGCACTACATTGAATGCAACAAATAATTACTGCATTTTTCAACTCATGCAGGCAGATAAAGAACCTCTGAACCAGCAATTGGACTCCAGTTTTTATTCATCACACAACACAACACAACACAACGCAAAAGGGGTAGCCGAGTCGTAGTAACAGAGACACGCGAGCCCGAACTGGCTACAGTCGCACGCACGCACAGACGGACGCACAGACGCACGTGACGCTTACCAACCGTGGTTACAGTGAAACAAAACTTGACAAAGACACATGGCAAACATGAGGGCTTAAATACACACAAGACTAATGACAAGACAAGGGACACCTGTGAACAATGAAACAATGACAACATGACACATCAGACAAGGGAACAAATGGCAGGATCACATGACTTAAACAGGGTATCACATGACAGACATGAAACAGGAACATGAAACATAACCAAATCGTGACAGTAATCAGATAAATTTAGATGTTCTGATCTGTACCAGCTGCCATAAAGTTTGTTAGGTTCACCTGCCAATCTTCAGGTCACTGCCTTACTAACACTATGTACAGTGATATTTGCAACAATCTGAATGATTTTCCACTCTGTACACCAGGAATGACTGAAAGACTGGTCTGAGGTACTGTGGTTTTAGGGTACTAGTTCCTGGTGTACGGAGATTGGGAATCAGTCCAGCTGTTCCATAATCTACATCCCTCTACATGCTCAAAGCAATTTTAAGACTTTACATTATGAAGATGTCAAAAATGTAATGGCAGTATGGCGACCACA
This sequence comes from Rutilus rutilus, assembly GCF_951802725.1. NCBI lineage: Eukaryota > Metazoa > Chordata > Actinopteri > Cypriniformes > Leuciscidae > Rutilus > Rutilus rutilus. The sequence continues at coordinate 46,599,864 of NC_140214.1, read as the reverse complement.
AAATAAATCACAGGATTTGAAAAGTACGCTGAAAAACCTCTCTGTTTTCAGAGTGGATTTTTACTTATATTTAAGGCTTACCTCTGTGTGATCCACATTATCAGCCATGTTTATGGTCCTCCTTCCAAGAGCACTGCCTCATCTTGAAAAAAGTTTCCAGACTTTTACACCAATTCAGTTTTCTAAAATTAAAGAATTTGTAGAGATTAACTATTAATAAAATACATTTATCGTACAAGCAGTGTGTTTTCTTGCCAAAAGTTTTGTGATTATTTAGTGATTGTCTTCATTACTCAACTGTTTTCAAAGTCTCTTTTGAACTTCACTCAAGACTTTTTGGTGACAATATCTTGCACTTACGAGCAACATCAAACCACATTTGCAGTATCCAACTAATAGTGTCAGAGGTGAATATATGTAAAGCGTTTTAAGTTTCCTCTCATCAAATAAGTGCATGTTATCATGTTGAAAAAAATTTTGAAAAAAAAAAAAAAGAATAAAATAAAAATATTTAAAGATGACTACTATAGAGGACTTCCGGTAAGATGGCGGCGTGAGAAGTCGTAAAGTTTTCTGCTCCGCACGTTTCTTATTTATTTTTCGACATATTCAACACTTCCTCGGTGACAGCGTTTGAAATACTATTCACGACCCTCAGTAGGAAATATGCCGAGAAACAACGCTAAAAAGACGGCCGATATTACTGAGGTTGCTGGCGAAATGCAGAGTGTGGACGGGGCCGTCTCGAGTCAGGGGGATATCAGGGAACTCCTTGGCGGGATTAGATCTGAGGTAGCGGCGCTCAGAGTGGAGATCCTTGCAGAGCTTAAATCATCTATCTCTGCAGTGAAAACTTCATTACTAGAGCAAGAACAGAAACTGAAGGATGTGGAAGAATCCCTTACCGACGTGGATGGTCGCGTTACTGCCCTGGAATCTACCTGCTCAGCGCTGTCGAAAGATAACGAAAAAATGAGGGCCAAACTCGATGACTTGGAAAATCGATCCAGGAGGAACAATATTCGTGTGATCGGTATTCCCGAGGGCTCCGAGGGCTCTCATCCTTCTGCATTTATTGAATCACTGGTTCTCGAGGTATTCGGGGAACAGAGTTTCGCCAAAAAACCGGAGGTGGACAGGGCTCACCGTTCTCTAGCCCCCCCGCCGAAAGCTAATCAAGCCCCCAGGCCGTTCATCGTGCGAATGCATCACTACCAGATGAGGGAATTGATTCTCCGTTTGGCACGTGAAAAGGGACAGGTGTTATACAAAGGATCGCGTATACACTTCTACCCAGATGTAAGTGCTGATGTTGCAAAGCGGAGAGCGGCATTTAACCAGGTAAAGGCTGAACTCAGAGGAGCGGGAATTGAATTCGGCCTCCTTTTCCCTGCGCGTCTACGGATCAATCATGACGGAACGAAAATTTTTTTTGATTCCCCGCAACGGGCTTTGGAATTTGTGAGGGGGATTGTTCCCCCTTCAACGAGTGAGTAGGAATTCACATCACGGCAGATAATGTAGTCTATGTGTCTCCACTTTTGTTTCCCGCTGAGCGCAGGTTCTGTATCAGACTGCATGGCTCGAGTGGTGATGATAACGAAGAGACTTATTTAAGTTTGGACTGTTCCACACTCTTTAGTTTATATTAATGTCACTTATTTCTATTCTTAATAGCAACTTAGTTTTAAGGAGCAGAACACGGGCTGGTGAGTTATGTTTCTTAGTATACCAGCAGATGTTCGTTGTTTGAAGGAGGGAGGAGGGCGGGAGGGGAATTTGAAATGTTTTTTTTTTTTTTCTTACCATACGTTGTTCGGAGTCAAGGTTCTCATGTGTTGTGTTGTGGCAGATTCACTAGATTTACCTTGTTCATTTACCAATACTTTCTGATAGCATGGCCAACGTTAATAAATGTGATGTAAATTTTATAACATGGAACGTGAAAGGCATGAACAATGTCATTAAAAGAAATAAGATATTTTCTCACTTACGACAATTAAACGCAGACATTGCTTTTCTACAAGAAACCCATATCCTAAACTCAGATGTAATTAAACTTAGGCGGAGTTGGGGAGGACAGGTATTCCATTCGAGCTTTAATGCAAAAGGCAGAGGTACTGCTATTCTTATCAAGAAGAACATATCTTTCACCAGCGAAAAGGTTATTAGTGACCCCTTGGGTCGCTATGTTATCGTCATAGGCCGCCTGCTCGACAGGCAAGTTATCCTTGTTAACATTTATGCTCCAAACTTTGATGACAGTAATTTTTTCAGCAAAGTCTTCACATCTATTCCACCTGCAGATGATTATGCTTTAATTATAGGGGGGGACTTTAACTGTGTTTTGAACACTTCGCTAGATAGATCCTCCTCCAGAGTCATACAGCCTTCTAAGGCAGCTGCAAACATTAAACATTTCTGTGACCAATTTGGACTTTTAGACCCCTGGAGATTTCTTTTCCCTTCCTCCAGAACATTCTCCTTTTTCTCTCCTGTTCATCACTCATATAGTCGCATTGATTTTTTCTTAGTGGATAAGAGTATTATGCCCTTTGTTTCATCTAGTATGTATCATAGCATTGTTATATCTGATCATGCTCCTTCCTCTTTTGTGCTGCGTTTACCAACTCAGCATTCTTCCTTTAAACCCTGGAGACTAAATACTTTACTTTTGGCAGATGAAGAATTTATTATTTTTCTAACTAAGGAGATAAATATGTATTTAGAAGTTAATGACAGGCACGATATATCCAGATCTGTACTATGGGAGGCATTGAAAGCGTATTTGCGGGGCAAAATAATCTCTTTCTCCTCTTATGCTAAAAAGAAAGAACTTTCTAAACTTAGAAATATTTCAGAAGCTATTAACAGGTTAGATGAACAGTACGCCATCTCCCCCTGCCCTCACTTATACAAAGAAAGAATAAGTCTTCAGTCCGAGTATAACTTGCTGTCAACTGCACATGAAGAGAAAAGGTTGTTAAAAACGCGACATGCATTTTATGAATTCGGAGATAAAGCCAGTAAATTATTAGCTTTTCAATCTCGTCAATTAAATAATTCTAAAATGATAACTCAAATTAAGGCCCCATCTGGATCCATGGTACATAATCTGAAAGAAATCATTTTTATTCTACCCTATACACTTCAGAGTATCCGAATGATTCTGCAATTTTAGATTCCTTCTTTAAAAAAATAGATTTACCAACTATTAATTCTGACCTTTACTCTGACCTAGGCAGGCCTGTGGCTACAGCAGAAGTTGAGCAGGCTATCGCGGCAATGCAGAGCAGCAAAGCTCCGGGACCGGACGGATTCCCGATAGAATTTTATAAGAAGTTTGCATCCTTGCTGGGCCCGCTTCTTGTGGCTGTTTATAATGAGTCGTTCGATACAGGAACTCTTCCCTCAACACTCACGCAAGCCTCAATTTCTCTTATCCCAAAGGAGGGTAAGGATCCTACTCGTTGCGAATCATATAGGCCAATCTCGCTTCTGAATGCGGATTTTAAAGTTTTGTCCAAAATTCTTGCACTGCGCCTTGAGCCCATTATTCCGACTATAATTTCGACTGACCAAACAGGATTCATTCGAGGCCGTAACCCATTTAATAATTTACGACGACTATATAATATAATATACACAAATTCCCCCCCCCCCCCCCAGGCGAACTTGAAGCAGTAATCTCTCTCGACGCTGAAAAGGCCTTTGACAGGGTAGAGTGGGAATACTTATTTAACACTCTTAAACAGTTCGGGTTCCCTACAGACTTAATCTCATGGATTAGATTATTATATACCTCCCCGATTGCTTCAGTGTGCTCAAACAATGTATACTCTGAATACTTCCCTCTGTACCGGGGCACCAGACAAGGGTGCCCTCTCTCTCCCTTCTTATTCGCCCTATCAATTGAGCCCCTGGCTGCTGCGCTCCGTCAGTCAGTAAATTTTAAAGGTATTACACGACATGGTACGGAGCATAAAATTTCATTATATGCAGATGATGTTTTATTATATGCATCAAACCCAACCTCCTCAATACCTCAAATTATTTCACTAATAAAGGAGTTTGGCAAGTTATCTGGCTATAAGCTGAACATGAGTAAGAGCGAGTTTTTCCCGATCACTCCGGGCTCTTGTGGAGATGCTTCCTCTATCCCGTTCAGAGTAGTACATGAGGGGTTCAAATACTTAGGTGTTCAAGTCACAAGATCGTTTAATAATTTGTTTAAGGCCAATTTTTGCCCACTTTTGGATCGATGTAAAAATGATTTTGTGAAATGGTCCTCTCTGCCCCTATCTTTAGCAGGTCGTACAAACCTAATCAAAATGTCTGTTTTACCAAGGTTTTTGTATTTATTTTCGAATATACCTGTTTTTATCAGGAAGAATTTTTTTACTAAGCTGGACAGTCTAATCACCTCCTTCCTGTGGGGGAATAAGACCCCCCGTATTAGGAAGACTTTTTTGCAGAGATTAAAATGTCAGGGAGGGATGGCGCTACCTAATCTGCTATTTTATTATTGGGCAAGCAACGTTCAAAAAATGATCTATTGGCTACCTAGTGTAGATCCTCAAAATACCCCTTTATGGGTGCGAATGGAACAATCGTGTGCTAACTTCAAACTTAGTTCTCTAATTTGCTCTTCACTCCCCCTGGTGGGGAAACATTATAATTCCGCCCCCAATCCTGTACTGACTCATACTCTAAAAATTTGGACCCAATTCAGAAGACATTTTGGTTTGCAATCAGCTTCCATTCTAGGTCCTACGGTCTCTAACTGTCTATTCCCACCATCTTATGTGGACTCTGCTTTTTGTGTCTGGGAAGAGAAGGGGATTAGGCTTCTAAGAGACTTATATATTGATAATACTTTTTGCTCTTTTGAAGAGCTTGTACGTAATTTTGCCTTGCCAAGATCCCACTTTTTTAGATTCTTGCAGATTAGGAGTTTCATCAAGAAGGTTTTTGTCTCCTTTCCAGAATTACCCCCTGCCTCACCTATGGATACATTGCTTGATCTGAAACCACATAGTAGAGGTCTCATTTCTAGCATATACTCTATTATAACATCTATAGGTCCACAGAACTTGGATGATATCCGCAAAGATTGGCAAAGTGATTTAAGGAGAGAAATTACAGATGGAGAATGGGAGGATGCTTTAAACCATGTGCACTCCTCCTCACCCTGTGCGAGACATGGCTTAGTTCAATTTAAGGTTCTTCATAGACTTCATTTCACCAACGCCAAACTAGCTAAGATTTACCCGAATGTCAGCTCTGCATGCAATAGATGCTCACAGTCGCCTGCCACAACTGCCCACATGTTCTGGCTTTGTCCTGGATTGGAGGAGTTTTGGAGAAAAATTTTCTAATCATATAAAAACATATATGGTTTCCAAATCGACCCTGATCCCTTAATGTGCATTTTTGGTGTTGCTCCCGAGGGTATAGAACTTAGGAAAGATATTCGTTCTGTTATCGCCTTTACTACATTACTGGCAGGGCGTTTAATATTATTTCAGTGGAAAAGGGCAGACCCTCCAACACATAGGAACTGGTTGAAAGAAGTGATGTCTTACATTCAACTCGAAAAGATTAAATACATGATACGGGGTTCGAAACGTAAGTTTCAAGACATATGGTCCCCCTTTATACGATATTTTAAAGGGCTCCCCTGCCTTTAAAATGGAGTAACCTGCCTCAATTCCCCTCGTTATATCATCCTTCTGTGTTTTTTATTTATTTTATTTTATTTTATATGTTTTTTTTTAATGTGTGCATGCCGGTCCTTTATAAATATCTGTCTCTGTTAAAACTACTATATTATTATTATTATTATTTTATTTTGGTGTATGTGTAAGTTCTCTTGGTTTCTGGACTAGTAACTTAATTATTTTTTTTTTATTTTTTTTTTCTCATATTGACTGTTTTATAGCTGCTGTCAAACCTTTCATGTTTAAATAACTTGTGGACTAAGCAAATGTGGAATACTTGGTTCCTTTACTGTCAATGCTGGGAAATCTAGAATTTGACTTTTCTCAAGATTTTAAGACTTTCATTAACATTATTATTATTATTATTATTATTATACAAAAAAAAAGAAAAAAAAAAGTCCATTATTATTTTTTTTATTATTTTTTTTTTTTTTTTTTTTTTTTTTTTTTAATTATTATTATATATATATTTTTTTTCTCCTCTTAAGCTGTGGGTGGGTGGGGGGGGGGGGGGGGGGGGGTGGGAAGGTTGTATTGTATTGTAATGGTAACTGTTAAAAACCCAATAAATAAAATATATATATATATAAAAAAAAAGATGACTACTATATACCAGCTAAGTATGGTCTGAAAAATCTTCAGAGTGGTTTGGAAAATGGAAAATGAGTAGCAACCCTGGACTTGGTTACAATTGCAACATACGTAATCTAAGTGCCACATACAGATCAGACTTGATCTGATTTTTTTTTTCTTTTTTCATATAAACTAATAATATAGAACACAACTAGCCAAACGTCAGCCATCAGATAATTGTCCACTAGCTTTGGAACACAGTAAAGCGAGTGAATGTTTTAAAAGGTTCATAAATTGAACACAGTTCATTCATCAGGTATGAATGTAAATACCTTAAAATTAAAGCTTGACCAGTCTCTTCTACTGAGAATGTCAAATACTCTATGCTGCATTTCATAAGCCAAAACAAAAGTTGTGTCATTGTGAAAATAATTTAGACTGCACTGCATTTAGAAGTGGTACATACAATTTAGATGTAATTGTGATGGGTCTCATCTTGATTTGAAAGCTTTATAAAGATGAAGAATCCAAGAACCAATGCAGTGGATAACAGAGGATCAGGGGGTTAAATGAGTTGGCACTGGCATGCGATCTCCCAGTGTTAACAGAAACCAACAGGACTTGGCTTCTTCATAATCTGCTTCAACATGCAGTAAGCCCAAAGTTCCAGCACCAAAAAAATATACATTTGTCCCTTCTAACGGTGGACATTTTTTATATTTTAGACATGCTTTGTACTTTTTTTTAATGTACACTCCTGGTTAATTTTTCATACCTAGTTTTTCTCCAGAGGGGAGTTAGTTAGTTCTGACCCTAACCCAGTAACCCTTCACCAGCATCTCCAGTGCAGTGATTTATGAGTAAACTTACGGAACTGTCTCCAAGCTCCATCATTAAAACAGCAATCGAGGAATACGAGGAATACGAGCTGAGGAATACTAGTAAGTTTTTCCTTCTCGGGTTTCTGTTTATGAATGAATGAATGGCATAGATGCGCGCTGTTTACCACAGTTCTCCATTATGGACGCGAGCGCTCTAAAACTTTCACAGAGACCTCAAAACAGAAAGTACAAATTCTTTCTTTAAAACGAATTTCGTTTTGTATCAATTGTATCTTAATTTTAATCATTTTTTCATTAACAACTTTCCTGGATTTAAAGTAAATATGGGCTAGCAATCACAACATAAGGTGCTTGAACTGGAGATCATCATGAATCATGAGCCTACTCGCCTCACATGTCTAAAAAATGTGAAATATATTTACAGAAAGCTGTTTCTAAACAAAACCATCCAAAACAAAAAAACTATAGCCTAATAAATGTGCATTTATCCGGTGCGTTCACTAGCCTACTGCAAAGATCGCGAGTCAAAAGCCTATCGTCAACGAATGATGATTTTTTTAGCAAACCGTATTGCTATACTGAGATGGGTAAAAATCAACTGAAATATGTTGAAATAAAATGTAGGCTATTTGTATAAGCAACGTAAACTGCAAATTAACATTTATATGCCCTAATATTTCATGAAAACAACGTTACAGTCAGGCGAAATATGAAAGACAACATTTTGTTTAGTAGATTTGGGTACAGTTTTTACTGTAGAATATACTGCTTTGTCAAATAAGCTTTTGTTTAGCAATTTATATATATAAAATAGCCTACTATTTTTGTCAAAAATAAAGTCATCAACTAAGATGTTAGCTGTAATGAATACATAGATAAAATGTAGGCCTATAATCTTTTTTTTTTTTTTTTTACAAAGAAAGAGTACACTTGAAATATTGTTGAAATTGTAATTATTGTTGTAATTGTAACCTTTTTAATAAAATAGCAAAACATATGTACAAGATAGATGTAAGCAAAATCTTAAATGGTCAATATAAGGCCTTGTCCACACGGACACGGGTATTTTTATAACCGTGACTTTTTTTACGCGGTTCGGCCGTTCGTCCACACGGAAACGCAGTATCAGGTCACTGAAACCGAACATTTTTGAAAACCCCTGCCAGGGTGAGGATTTTCAGAAACGCCGGTTGCAGTGTTGTCGTGTAGACAGTAAAACCGGGGTTTTTGCTTCTGATTCAGGCTTCTGATTGGCCAACGTGACTTTACGATTGCCGCCTGCTGGTGTGGCATGCTCTTGACAGCGCGTGATAGCGTGTTTTTTGCGTTTTCATGTAGGCGGAGATTTCTTTTAAACCGAGCATGTGTGGACGGGATTTTTTTTTAAAACGCAGGAGGGAAAACTCCGGTTATAAAAATACCCGTGTCCGTGTGGACTAGGCATAAGTCTTCTTCTAAATATCTTTTGTCCTTGCATTGTGGCTCAGCCAGTTTCACACCTGTGTGAATGGCTCATTATGCAGAGTGGGTGGTAATTCAGGTGTAAACCACTCCTCGTTCACGCCCCCCTCGCATAATGGCTTTCCAAGCAAAACCTGTTTTACATCAATTTAAATCAATGTATGGTTTTATGTGAACAATAAAGCAAGACTATTTTCACATAATTTTGAAGAAAAAATTCTAGGCGAGGACATCAATTAGTCAAAAGTCTTATTGACACATATTTACTATGTGTTTTGAGGCCTTATTTCAGAAATTTTAGTTTTTAGTTTTTTCATTATCCATGCATAAACATTATTCTCTCAAAAATGAAAACATGTACATTTGCGTGGCTCACATATTATTGTAGCCCTGTTTGTGCTTTATAGAGTGAATTTACACCTTTGCCATTAATATGTTTATAAGCAACTGAAAAAAGCACAAATGTCAGGGCATGTCAGAACATCTCAAGGGCCCCAAAAACAGCCCAGACTCCAGAGGGTTAATCGATATTTAGATATTATGTTCACACTAGTTACATTTTTATTAACTCACAAATGCAACCAAAATATATAACATGAATGTTTAATTAAACTCTTTGAAAATTGCACACCCTCTCCCAATTGGGACATTTATATTTGCAAGTACTCCGTTCTTGTTCATTTTCATAAATCATGTTTTTTATTATTATTGTGCATTCCAAGTAATATCAATCAAACTGCAGCTGGGTTGTTTTGATTAATAATAATAATAATAATAATAATAATAATAATAATAACTTAAAAAATACAGGTAAATTACAAAATTAAAGTTAATTGCTTTAATATGTAAATTTTTTTTTTTTTTTTTTTAGCAGAGCAGATACATTCACATTTCATCTTTCTGAGTCAAACAAAACCAAGTAATTGCTATGATAAATAATACAACACTCGGTTAATCTTCATAACGTTAATCTCCTCAGCTGACATAGACGCCTGACCAACTTTGTTGTTGTGATAACGGACACGCAGTACAGAGAGCTTTTCCCTCACCACTAAACGAGCTGCTTCAGTAAGGTTCCGTGAAAATGTTTTGGCTTTTATTTTCCTTTTACGCCCTGAAGAAGATATCACGAGTTCTTTGAAATGATCCATCCTCGATCACTTTTAGTCAGCTTTGACGAAACTCCTCTTAGCCGGCGCGTCTTTTCAAAATGACATCCGACCTGAATCCTGCCCGCTGAGTCGCTAAAACGGACTTCTCGTGTTGTGTTCACCAACAAGGGTGCGACAACTGCTTGTCTGTTTCTGCTGTAAAACATGAACTTGCGATGCCTTGACAGCGGACAATACCGGCTTTTGTGAAAAAGATGTGCTGGAAGAAACTGACTTGGAACTTTCTGGAGGCTGGCCACGGAAAAGGCCCTGCTGATGGGATAGGAGCAGCAGAAAAGAAGAGCTGATGACATCAAAGCTAGAGGGAAGGACCTATCAAATGTTCAGGTGCTCTTAGAGGAGCTTCAGCAGCAAAAGTCTGCCACAGAGCTCTTCTATGTTGAGCCAGAAGACATTGAGTCTATGGACATTCATGTGCCGTCCGAGCTACAAACAATCCGTGGCACAATGAAGATACATCAGGTAATGGTTGACAGTCGTCTCCAAACAAATAATTGTTGCTACTAAGTTCATGCCTTAACACTTTTTCTCTCCTTTCAGATAATCGCTGCTAGCCCAAGCCAAATGTCATGGAGAATCCTAAGTTGCTTTTGTGGACTTGAATGAGGGACTCATTGGTCAGTGGTGTGCAGATATTTATCCTGGCATCATATAGGATACTGATGTCTACAGTGGCGCTCTGGTTAAAACCATGAGCAGTGCTGGACTCAATCGTTTTTTTTTTTTTTTTGGCCTCTAAGGGATGACATAATCTGGTACCAAACCAGGAATATTATAGGCCTTATCCCTGAGCCTGTACCAGTCACCAAACGTCACAAGGAAATTAATGTGACTGTTTGGAAAGAAATCTGTCAAACACTTAATTAGATTTGGCCTTGAATCACATCTCCCACACACACACACACACACACACACACACACACACACACACACACACAATCTCTCTCTCTCTCTCTCTCTCTCTCTCTCTCTCTCTCTCTCTCTCTCACACACACACACACACACAATCTCTCTCTCTCTCACATACACGCAATCTATCTCTCTCTCTCTCACACACACACACACACACACATGCAATCTCTCTCTCACATCTTTCTCTTTCAAGATAAATTGTATAGACAAGAAAAGGGGACTGCAATGGGTGCATGTTTTGCTCCCAATTATGCCAATCTGTTTTTAGGCTTGTGGGAGGAACGCTATATATTTTCCCAATATAACCCTTTTAAATATAAGGTCTTGTGGTGGGGTAGATATATTGATGCTGTGATTTTGACTTGGACTATGACTTGCACGCCATACATTTTCTGGATCTACGGATCTCAAAAGATAATGAGGGATTCTTACACACGTCTATCTTTAGAAAGGCAACAGATCGTAATACCTTATCGCATGCAAACAGCTTTCATCCGCCATGGCTTATTGATAATATACTCTTTGGACGATTCAGAGACTAAGGCGTATATGTGACTCAGATCAGGGGCCTCATGTATAAAACTTTGCGTAGATTTCATCCTTAAAGGGGGGGTACAATGGTGTTTCATGTATTCAGAGTTGTTTACACTGTTAAAGAGATGGATTCTCATGCTAAACATGGGCAAAGTTTAAAAAATATATTTGTGACCCGTCACGGAAACCAGGGACACAAGTCGGCAGCACAACTTTCGAGCAAAATGAGAAAGAAGCTTTTTTTTTCAAAATTTGTGATTTTCGTTTTTTTGCAGAATCTGTTTGTTGAGATCACGAAGAAGCCTCTGCATGTTTGAGATAGCAGTATTGGTATATTTAAAAGCGTACATTTTGAGTTTGAAATCGGCTTGTTTTTCGGAGATTCTAGCACGCAGTAGGGGCGTGTCATTGTCGGTGTGAATTTCCATAATGAATAAGCCGGCGTGGCTACTTATTATGCAGCGCTCTGGCCGGCTCTATCTGATTTCACAATTCAATTAAGATGGACGCCAATAACATTACGATGTCCAGCCATCGATTTAAATAGTAGGTTACATGGGGTTTAATTTGTCGTTTAATGAGATGTAGCCTAATGCATGTTGTCAGTGCCAATATATAGATCCACCAACTCAGCTAATGTGTAGCTTAATGGTCCAGTGGTAAAGCGTTCGTCAGTCGTGTCAGAGGGCCTGAGATCGAATCCGCCCTCGTATAGGTTTTTTTTTTTCTCTCATCAAAACGATTATGTTCAGCAGTGGTTGTATATCAAGCAGGGACACGCAAACGTTTGCATTATGTTTTGTGATATTAAACAGAACGAATAGAGAGTATGCGCAACGGATTGAAGCGTGCGTCGAGTGAAGACAATGGGGTGTGTGCACGAGCCACACGAGAAAACACTGCATCTGCGCCGCCACTGATCGCCGCGGCAACGAGCACTTTGATCACTTGATTTAAAAAAACACATTTCAGCTAGTATCTTATTTAAAAAACGAACGAAATGAATGCTATAGCCTACTAATAGCCTACTCATACTATAGCCTATATATCACATAGCACATCCTGTTTTTGATTTGAACATTGTCTAGAGTTTATCTTATTTTTTATTCAGTGTACACAAGAGTTGCCTATACAGTTTTATCGGTAGATGCTAAGAGACATTTATTTATATATTACCTGCAAACTTTATTTTTTATTTGATGGCACATTTTCCTGGCCTTTCTGCTCCCCCCGTGCTTACAGCTTTACAGCAGTGTTAATTTCGTTGACGAATAATTTTCGTCATTATTTTCGTCAACGACATTTTTTCACAGACGAAAACGAGACGATAACTAAATAAAAACTAGTTTTGAATGACAAAAACTATGACGAAAATCTATTGACATTTTCGTCAACGAATAAAAACTAGACGAAAATGTTAGATAGTGACGATTTGGGAAGCGATCAGGTCTGATGTCCTGCGTTTGTGGTAGATGCGCACATTTGTACTGTGACGTGCTGATCTACCCAGCGGCACACGGGTTGGCATGCGCGGCATGTCTCATCAAACGTTAAAACATGTAAACGTCTGGGAGAATGAGTAGAGCAGACATGTAGATCTGAATAAGAGTGACGACGCAAAAAAGAGCTCTATTCAGTACGGTTTTCTGTGCGCAAACACCCGACCCGCGAAGCGTGCAGCCACTCACATAGACACCTACAGCACGCGAGTACGTAATTGAGCTCTCTCTTTCGTTTCTGAATCGACAAACACACACAACATTATGTCTAAATGTCCGTTTTTGAGAGTATTCACGTAAATAATGTGGGTTATGTCTTAAACAGTTGTGAGTGTATCATGTGCATCAGTGCAATTGGATCCACATGTCATTCGACATGATCCGATGTCTTAAAGTGACAGTTGGTAATAAATAATGCGGTCTGTGTCCTTAATATTGATCAAGCAACAAAAGAAAAAGAGAAAAGCATTCACTGCTCGTTAATAGCTTTAAAATAAGGATTATATTAATTATATTTAATTCATACAAATAAATATGTCTGTTTGAAAGAATAGAGAATGATGTATGCAAGTTATAAAGAATTCATACAGGCTATCATTCATTGAAAAAGAAGACTATGTTTAGGAAAAACTTAAATTTTTTAAGTTACAGTAGTTAAATCTGTATTTGTATTGCACGTTCAAACTTTAAAATCATTCATATTAGCAGGTTAATGTTTTCTCTGGGAGTATATGGGTTTGGAAATTTTAGAGAAATTCTAAATGAATGCATTTCAATTTAAACCCATTATATTTTAAATCAAAATTTGCTGTCAAAATTAACACTGATGTGAGATTATCTTTTGTGAAAAAGATACAGTCAGTGTTTTTGACATTAAGAATAAAATAAAATACATGTTTTGTATTACAGCCGTTAAATCTGTGTATGTATTGCATATTCAAACCTTAATACCATTCCATAACAGACTGATGTAAACATTTAGTCAGGTCAACTGTCGACTAGATTTAGTCGACTAAAATCTGCTAATATTTGTTCTACTAAAACAAAACTAGACTAAGACTAAAACTCTTATGATATTTAGTCGACTAAAACTAGACTAAGACTAAAAGATTTCAGATGACTAAAATGTGACTAAAACTAAATGGTGTGTTATTCAAAAGACTAAGACTAAGACTAAATCAGAATTTGCTGTCAAAATTAACACTGCTTTACAGGGGGGTATGGTTTATCTAAATGAGATGTAAATGAGCCCTATTGTCACTCCCAGCAGGAGAAAGGTGAGAATCTTCAGACGCTGTTTTCTCCCCTTTGTGCGTTTTTGAGTGCCTACCTTTAAATGGCCATAACTTCTCCAAATATTATCAGATTTCCTTGTGTTACACATCGTTGGAAAGCTTGGAGACTACACTTTCAGAATCTGTGAATAACTCAAAATGCCCCAGAACCGACTTGTGTCCCTACTTTCCGTGACTGGTCACATTTTGGACGAATAACGGAGAATTTCTGTGCCGAAAATCTTACTTCCGGGTTGGTACAAGTTTCGGCTGCTTTTTTTCGATCGTGGATCTTATGACGTAGATCAGAGTGGAACTCCTTATATGAGCATTTCTCTCGGAAAAGCGCGCCCGCGCACACGTCGACCAGAGGAGAGCGAGACCGCGCACATCAACAGGAAATCATCGGCAGCCAACGCTGCATAGGATTTGTTCAAGAATGTCTCCAAAAAAGTGTGTATTTGGATGTGAGGGAAAGCCTACCGTGTTCAGCTTTCCAAAGAACCCAGTGTTACAGGAACAGTGGATGCAGTTTGTTTTTCCGGGGCAGCAACGGAGTGTAGGAAGTGCGGTTGTGTGTTCTGGTCATTTCAGTGACGAATGTTTTATTGACAAGGCCCAGGTCGACGCTGGATTTGCAAATCGTTTGCTATTAAAACGAGGTGCGGTCCCAGTGATAAAAGACCCCATTCATGTAAGTACAACTGGATCGGATTTCTGTCTTTTGCTGGAAAGCTACCGCTTGACTCTATTAGCTCCGCCTCCAGGAGCTCGGCTTTTTCCGGAGAGAATCGGAAAGCTGTATTTTTCTTTTATAAATATAATAAAACTAAACACTTTTTGGAGATATTAAGGATGCACTACTACTCTATAGGTATTCAAGATTAACATGAGATTAGGTGAAACTGTGCATGTTATGTACCCTTTAAAGTGTGCGTACGCACATAAGGCAGAATTTGCGTACGCACAAAAGTTTTCAGATTTATAAAACCGTTCGTACGCCAGAACCTGCGCAGAATTCACTTTATAAATCCCAGTTAGCGGAAGATTGTGCGCACATGCGTCTCCACCCCGAAATAACCATATATGGAGCTTACAACGCCTAGTTTTACTATGCATATCCTCATCTGCATATCATTTGCATATGATTATTCATCCACGTGATAACGTTTAACGGTACAAGACACATTACATTAATAAAAATCATGTATTTGCCTATCCTTGTCTTGTTTTTGAATACATAAATCAAATAGTGTAAAATACATTTAATCTTTTCCACTGGCCGAATAGTATTTTTAATTGATTTATATTTTTTATGGAAACAGATAGGCCTTGGGCATTATTTGCACGAAACTATTTTCTCTGACAATCTGGTATTATCATGATAAGCAATTATCTCTGTGGTTAAAACATTAAAACACAGCACGCTAAAGGAAAAGTGTTCAAAAACATTGCATCCACAACAAATATTTCTATTGATTGAATTTGAATATAAAAAATGTTGTAACTTCTCAGTAATGATTTCATGTTTAAGTGTTCTCCATTAATTTGAATGGCATATTTAATCTAAATGTTTATATCATAAGTAAAACATAGTTTATATCAGAAGTATTTTATTTATTTAAACTTTTATTTGCATCAGTTTCACTAAACGGCCCAACGCGCTCGCTGGCACGGACATTTAAGAAGGGATGGATATTTGCTTCAAGTGACAGGTTGGTGAGCGAAATTATTTTTGTATTATCTTGTATTTCTTTAGATTTTCTGTCTAAAAGTGATCTTCTGCAAGACACCAGTCCAGAGCTATAATGAAATAGAGTCCAAATTTTATTAAAATCAATGAATCCATCAAACTCCATCATAATCATATCATAATGATAATTCAGGTTGATGCAATAGGCTATGTGCACAAGCGTCGCGACGAACTTCCGCTATTGTCAGCTGTCGGCATATCAGTTTCCGGTTTACGGCCGCTTCATCGGCATCCGCTGTAAACAAACAAGATGAGTGCTGCTGTTGTACGAAATAAAGAGATACAATGTGCGTGACACATCTAAGTTTCTAAGAACTGTAGGTGGATCTTACGGCCGTTTCCCACATACTCCGTGTGTGTGTGTGTGCGGTGCAGGAGCAGCACGCGCTATAGGGCTTCATATATGATGCGTTTGCAGTGAATAACTGATTCACGGCTGTACCACAAACACTTACTATTTTTATTTAAAATCCAGAAGTTACGCTGCAACTTTTATTTAATAAAATGTTTTTTCAGCATTGCGATTCTCTTTGTACACATATAACCTACACTCTTTAATGGACGCATGCACGTTTAAACACAATTTAAACATCGTAGGGCTATTATTCCATGCATTACTTATATTAAGTTGCTCAAGCAAGTGGTCAAATATTTAACTGTAAATTGACAAAAACAGCCGACTCTCATATGCCTTTTCTTTTCCATTTAAATTTTAATCAAATAATCTTGCATGTGACAAATTTGGGGAGAGGATAGATATTCCAAAACTGAAAATACAGTATGAGAATTAACTGCACAATTACTAGACATGTTTTCCTTGGATATTATAGGCCAATTTGCAAGCACAATATGTGGAAAAATAAAAAAGAATTGAGATGCTTCCAACTGTTGCTCTTGCATTCTTGTGGCTCAGTGACTCACCTGAATGAATGGCTAATTAAGTATGTGGGCCCCATTGTCTCCTCAGGTGTGAACCACTAAATATGCATGATCGTTGACGCCCACTCCGCATATGGCCTTTCCAAACAGAAAGTGCTTTGCAAAATTCAAATCAATGTATTGTGTTATGTGAATGATTAGGCAGGGTGATTTTCACATCATTTTGAAGAAAAAACACTAGGCGATGACATTCATTAGACAAAAGTCTTATTGGCACATATTTAGTATGTGTTTTGTGGTCTTATTTCAGAAACTTTAGTTTTTAGTTTTTTCAATAACCGTGCATAAACATTATTCTCTCAAAAATGCAGACATGTACATTCTTGTTGCTCACATATTATGGTAGCCCTGTTTGTGCTAAATAGTGTTTTTTTTTTTTTTTGCCATTAATATGTTTATAAGCAACTGAAAAAAGCACAAATATCAGGGCATGTCAGAACATCTCAAGGACCCCCAAAACACCTTAGACCCCAGAGGGTTAAGTTGTTTATCCTTTTCCCAGTCTTTGTTGTACTTTTTGCCATACTTGGACCACTTCGTTGAAGGCATTGTTTGTAGAAATTGAAATATGTGTATTTACGTCTATCATAGCTTGGATTACAGCGTCGCGCGCGCCTGCACGTTGAAGACGATTTTTCTCCAATGAGGGGGATAAGGGGGCGGATTTGGCGGTATGTTTTGACGAATTACGCCACAGCACTTATATGATTACACTGATTGGCTATAGCTGTGAGCAGACAGTGTCAATCAATGTACTGGAGATTGAGAAAACAGCAACCGTGACCATATATGTAAAGAAAACGAAGTTGCTTGTCAGATTTTCCTAACAAGCAACCATATTTTTTTTATATAAGCCCAAAAAAACGCAACCCGCAATCCGTGTTGTTTTAACGCGACTTACTAAAAAAAAAAGCCCAAAGTCGCGTATTATAAGCAGATACCTCTGATTATGTACACTTTTCCCTGCAATGAAGCCGTTTCTCCCGGATCCTCGAATGGAGAACGTAAGGCGAGCCACATCAACTCTTTCCACCCCCCATGGTCACCACCAACCCTTGAGAAGTAAATGTGGCAGAATTCAAGACTGCATCCTTTTTTACAATTCATATAACTGACAACTTTAATATGCTTTAATAAGACAAGCTAATATGCCATACATACAAACTACAATCAGTTGTATAGTTAAGAGTAAAATATAAACTTGACTACAAGATTCACCTTTCTGGTAAGCCACATCTCTCAACAGCTTCACTGAAGAAGGCAAGGGTAGTGGAGGCCTTGTTGCTATCGGCAACACCAAGATACATGATCTACAGGAATAATACAGAACAACTCATCATACACAAAATCAAACATTTTAACTTTCTGAGTTTAATTTAGGTAAATATGATAACATTCATTACTTTCAGCTATTAGTACATTCCCTAGTAATAGCTAAAAGTGTCTATATTGAAATACTAAAATACTCATTTTTAGCGTTAACAAATAACCACTTTTTAAATAATTGTTAATACTTTAAATAACGGCCTCCATTAAATGATTATCACTACCTTCCTGGAGAAGCCATCAATTCCACCAAATATCACCATATTGTACCTACACTGAGCAAGTAAAAAATGTGTATAAACATCTCTCACCTTAATTTATACATTGTGAACAAGCAATATATTTGTTTGAAGAACACAACCAACCTTATAAGTGTGTGGATATGCATCAGCGATCTGGGGCCTGGGACAGAGTATGTCCTGCATAACACACACCGCAACTCTGACATTCTCGTTACGATCCCTGCAGTGTCAACTCTGTGCACGAACCCTCCGCCACTGCACTCGATGTCCCTGTGCCCGCAGCAGTGCCAGCTTCATCCGGTACCCGCCGTGTGGATGCTGGGGTGAATGTCTGACACCAGGACGTCAAGTTGATCATCAGTTAAGTCACAGATCCCTCACAGAAAATCCCCAATCATTCATACATCTCTGCAGTCTCCACCTAGAAACCCCTACAATATTGCCAATGCACTTCACAGATAGGCCCATATTAACTAGCTCAGACACATATGCATGGGATACTGTGACTCTGGGGCGGACACTATTTCCCCTCTCCAGGGAAACTGTTATACATGTTCCCTTCTCATTTCGCACAGAGACGAGGCGATGCACCTCAGTAAGGGCATCAGACACTGCACTGAGTACAACAAGCTCCTGTGAACATACACACTCCAAATACTCAAGGTCCAGAGAGGCACGATCAAGGCAACTTGATAATCTGATGTAGAGCCTGTCCAGTAAATGACCGAGCAGCATTTCCTAGACAGAACACAAATATAATGTTACAAAACCAGTTCAAACAAATCCTTCCAGTATCTCAAAAATGTTGACTGACTAAATTATACATCCACACTATGCCAAAAAAGATTATAAAACATGAGTCAAGTCACCTTCAGCGCTTTAACAATATGAATTGTTTCACAGCAGCTTTACAGTGATAATAGGAGATTACAGTAACAGAGATTGTTTAGGCTTTACAGCAGCTCTAGAATAAAGTTATTGTCCAGCTAAAGTTAGTTTTGATTGATTCACTTCCGCTGTAAAGATCATTAGTTATTAACATTATCACTCATTCACTAAACTCTAACTTGGTTTCATGAGGAAGCGCCGGTAACAATTTACAATACGGGTGCACTAATCTGCATTAGTTCATGCTTAACTAATGCACAGATAATCATGTGTTAATGTATGTGTAATAACGAGTCACTCGATGTGGGATCCATTTGCAGGCTTTATTGATAAACAGAGTCAGACAGGCGGAGGTCAAATACCAGCGATAACAGCAGAGCAGAATACACACACAATCTGAGTCCAAGAACAGGCAATGGGTCGAGGCAGGTGGCGGGACAATCGGAGAACAGAGTCCAGGCAGACAGCGAGAGATAAGGTCCAGATCAAGTCATAACAGGTAAGCAAACACAGGATACAAACGCTCAGAATTGTTCACAGGGAAAGCAATACTTCGCACTGAACACAGCGAGAGCTGTGCTTAAAAAACCCCACTGACGAGCTACAGCTGGACCTGATGAACAGCATCAGCTGCGGGACTGCTGGGACTTGTAGTGCACACGGGGGAAAGAGTCAATACTCGGGCAAGGGCGCCCTCTGGCCATCAGAGGAGGGAATCACGGAGTTCCTCCCTGTGACAGTGACTCATGAAGAACTAAACCATTAATTAATGATTACTGCATCAGTAACTAATAAAGATTCTAAATAATTAATAGATTCAAGTAATATATAAATTGTTATTAATTAAATGAGTCATAATGTATTAATTTCTTAATAACATATTTTATTAACTAATAGTGTAAATTAATGCGGTAATTACCACAATGGGTTGAAATCATGTACTTCAACTTCCAGTTGTCTGCTTTAATTAATCATTAACTAATGATTTGCAAATGTATCATTATGTAATGACTTCACTTGTTGAGGCACATCACTATTGTAAAGTGTTACTGGAGCGCCTGTTTCCAAGTGGTCTGTAGCAGGTCAGCGGACGTGGTTTAGTGGGACACTGCAGGGCACATGGGGGTGAGATAACTTACTATTCTTAAACTATGTAAATATTGATTTTATATTACATGAAACACCTATTTGCAGTAACGTTGGATTACAATCACTGTTTAAATCACATACAGGCTTTATAAAATGTTAATGAACCCCCTCTGTGACTCGACCAATTTCGAGACTGCTTCCCTGTGCGAGTAATTATTACTGGGCTCTGACATCCCTTTACTTTACTATGGTATTCCTATTAAACTTACTACCCTCCAAAATCAAACAAAACAAACAAAAAACAAACAAAAAAACATGGTACCTATAGTTTTCTAAGCATGGTAAATTCTCATAAAGGCAATCTTACATTAGGTGCATACTTGATATGATACTGACCTGCGACAAACCACCCTGTTCTGTCATTTTCTAGAAGGTAAAGCAGAAGAGAATATAAGGAATACATCGTTTATTATGAGGGTATCAACTAATATGAGATGGTTAGCAAAGTTAACAGTGCAGGACATCTAGCGTTAGCTTACCTTTCGCGAAACAAGAAAGCCTAACCTTACTAAGAAACACTGATTACCAATGTAGCTGACCAGCGCACATATTTAAACTTTAGACAAATGTATAAAGGTGAGTGATTTCGGAGAAGAAAAACAATAATAAGAAGGAACTTTCGTTTATTGCTATTTGCCACTGGCAGATCGTGAAGATGGCCGCTCGTTTTCCCCTTCTCGTTCGGGCGCCAAGCAAAGACCCAAAGTAGCTCTTCTGATTGGCCGAATTCTCTTATCTCTGAACAGTGCCGCCCACTGCCTCTACAGATACACAACCCACTTCTGCTCCACATTTCACCGAGATATATGGAGCAAAAGGGAGAGCGCGCGAAACTTGTCACTTGTAAGCGAAAACAGTATTTGAGATTCATCGCAGCAGATTCAAGCAGTTGTAGTGATGTACTTGTGTTTGTGCTAGAAAATTATCCAAGACATCTGTCAGAAAATATTCTACAAGTGTGCAACTCTCATTGGATGAATTCACATACTGATTTGCGGATGAGCAAAAGTTCTCTGTGACTTCACATTTTTTGATGCGGGTGTGTAAATGCGTTTTGCAATATATTCACTGCTAGCCTGGAAATCCAGACCCAAATCTGAAAGATTGCATGGAAGGAAGCAAAGGAAGGATTCGAGCACTGTCTTCTATTCCTCTTTTAGATAAAAAGCCAAGTCTAACTCGTTCATTGTAGCGGCCAAAGCCGTTTCAAATGACAGGTGTTCATCCATAGCCATCTTGCAATGTTTACTAATGACTTTGACGTCACAGCGCTGTCGTCATCTCGCCTCTGGCCCGCCTATATCAGATAACCCGCTGTGATTGGTGCAGCTCGGATACAAGGGCATATTTAATGAGCATCATTACTCAACGCCAGAGTAACTCGCTGAGGAAATTCAACTTGTGCTCTCGCGAGAACTCTGATATCCTGTGTAATTCACTGCAGCATCTGAAGCAGAAAAGTGAGTGTACGAGTTTCTTAATTTGTGATTTGTAGAATAGGATTTGTGCACCTGCAATGAAGAATCAGAGAAGGTGTAACTGTTGTGTTGTGTTTCTGGGAGAGAAAAAAAAGTCAAATCTAACATACACATGTTGTGATCCACGTGTGGCTTTTCTCTACAACTACGATTCCCACCGTCACAGGCGTTCAGTTGATTTGCACCAAATATACATTCATAGCTTTGGCCTTTCTGTAACAACATTGAAAGCTCAGCCAAGATGGAAGAATAGCTGATCATAGCTGTACAGGACGGGGTTTTATTGCTCATCTCCATAAATATATCTAACAGTAGAGCTACTGCAAGGGCTCCAAATCCATTTATCCTTCGCTGAAACTTCTTCCTCATCATGGAGAACACGGCTCATGATTGCTTAGCAGCGGCAGACGCCACGAGAGCATTTAGTTTGTTGGTTTAATTTGTTCTGCAAACTAGGAGTGCGAGTAAAATGGGGAACAACATCTGTTTGTGTATGCATTTGTAGATTATATTGCAAACAAATCATTATGATATTCACGGTGATACTGTAATGGGAAATCCATATTGAAAACAGTTGTGTACATTTTTTTCAGGATTCTTAGATGAATAGAAAGACAGCATTAATCTGAAATAGAAAGCTTTTGTAACATTAAAATGTCACTTTTGACACATTTAAGGCATTCTTGCTGAATAAAACTATTCATTTCTTTATAACAAATTATTACTAATCCCAAACCTTAGAACGGTAGTGTATAATGCTACAAAGGCTTTAGATGGTTTGTGTGACAATTGACATTTATTTCTCTGACGTTAAAATTATTTTTAGGATTAAATTGTGCATTGATAAGGGTTTATTGTGCTTTGTTAAGCAAAACAAAGGTGTTTATATCTGAGAACCTTATATAGTTCTTATATAGGTCTTAAACTTATATAGTATAGGCCTACACACACTGAAATGACACACACTGTGTGGTACAGGACACATATTTTGACTGCCCCTTATGAAGAACCACGATTGTCCCTTATTTTCCTTTTCTGAAGTTGGCAACCCTACGCTTATGGACTAATACAGTGATATAAAAGACCAAACTCACTCCTGATTGGGGATGTATAGGCTACACTAGATAGTCTGTCACTGAACAGGGGAATCAAAGACAGCAGGCAGAGATGAGGGATCCAAATCAGGGAGATTTTAATGAAAATAAACAATCATAACATAAATCAGGAACAAATTAACACTGAGAAAAACACAGAAAACACGGGGAACTGCAGACAACAGCATGACATCGAACAACGACCGACAGAGAACCAGACACAGACGCAGATCTGACACACATAATGCACAGTTTAACACTAAGCGTTTCTCAGTGATATACTGGCGTTAGGTTTGCTTGACATTGGTAGTACAATATTTGCACATTTACGGACCTTGTGTAAAGTATCATACGACGTGTACACGTTTCTAACTTAAATAGCATTCGAAAGGTCATAAATCCAACTGCAAGTGTTCATGTAGGTGTCAGGCATAATGCACTCCTTTTAGATTATCGATATGTTATAAAATAAACTATAAACCTATTTTTTCACTTACGCATGAGCTCATAGTTATGAATAAATATCAATAATCTAAAAGGTGAGTATCATGCCTTGTTTCTGTTTGTATATTAAAATTATTTTTCTTACCCCATGGACAGATAATTTTGCTTGTTTTAAGCAAAAACTCACTTAATTTTGATTAATTCCCCTGGAAAACAAGATATACTATCTTATCTAATTTTACTTATCTAGTAAATTCATCTTGATTTAAGAATTTTTAGATATTTTTACTGGAAACCAGACAAAAATACTAAGTAAGAAAGGCATTTTTGCAGTGTGGAGATAATGAATCGACACTCTACTGATATTCCTGCAGTTCCTGGATGTGAAATGATGAATTTACTGTAGCATTTGAACAATTGAATAAAATTGACAGAAAATTGTCTGTCAGAATGAATATTTTGGAAGTGAAATCTGAAAGGTGAATATGGATTATTGAATTTTTAATAATGAAAATTTGATTAAATGATTTGAATTGAATATACACAGCTTCAATATACGACCATGCTGCATTTCATCCCATAAATACACCAGCCCTAGTAATAAAATGCATTAAAATGCAAGCACGGTTAATACAATGCATATTATTTTTCTATTAGTGCAATTCAGCAAGCTTTTTTGTTTTAAATTTGTCATAAATGTTCTTCTATACAAGTAAATCACTTGCATGTGGCCAAATTTTACACTAGCGACTAAAGAAATGTCTTTATTAGTCAATGGCTAGGAAATTGTCAGATTTCATAAATAAACGTATAAGAAACACAGATTATTTTGGATCTGTGCATTCGGTCTTAAAGTGACAGAACCCTATAAATACCTGCTGATAATCATCAATCATTAATCATTAATCAAACATATTTTCATACATCTTCTTTTATAGAGGATCAAATTAAGTTTTTGATGTTTCCATCTCATTAAAAATAACAATAAAATTGTGTAATATTTACAACAACGTCGCTCTAGAGGTGCGTTGTGGACTGCGAAGTGGACTTCACAGGGTTTTCCGCCATCTTAAGTTAGAGTCTAATCCGAAGGCAGCGAACATGTTCAGTTCGAAGGGCACTGCGCACGGCATAGGGAATAAGGGAACATCACTTCATAGGAAGTGGAGAGCGATGATCACGCAACTGTCATTTCGCGCACCACGTCATCACCAGTCAGAACGGTCATAATATGTGTGTAAGTATTCATACATTTCGCCATTGTTCTACAAATGATGAAAGTCTTTTAACGGTTATTTTTAACGGTTATTGTTGTGAATATTACATATACTATTTTTGATGATTATAATTTACCTCAGTGAATGCAGCCTGCTTAGCTAGTTTGTGAAGTAAAGTGATTTTATTTAAGGTAGTTGTAAAATAGTGCAATATAATTGTAAATATATAATATAATAATAAAATTAAACTATGAATGTAGTCCTATATATATTTGTTATTTCATAATCTGATTCCCACCGTCACAGGCGTTCAGTTGATTTGCACCAAATATACATTCATAGCTTTGGCCTTTCTGTAACAACATTGAAAGCTCAGCCAAGATGGAAGAATAGCTGATCATAGCTGTACAGGACGGGGTTTTATTGCTCATCTCCATAAATATATCTAACAGTAGAGCTACTGCAAGGGCTCCAAATCCATTTATCCTTCGCTGAAACTTCTTCCTCATCATGGAGAACACGGCTCATGATTGCTTAGCAGCGGCAGACGCCACGAGAGCGTTTAGTTTGTCGGTTTAATTTGTTCTGCAAACTAGGAGTGCGAGTAAAATGGGGAACAACATCTGTTTGTGTATGCATTTGTAGATTATATTGCAAACAAATCATTATGATATTCACGGTGATACTGTAATGGGAAATCCATATTGAAAACAGTTGTGTACATTTTTTTCAGGATTCTTAGATGAATAGAAAGACAGCATTAATCTGAAATAGAAAGCTTTTGTAACATTAAAATGTCACTTTTGACACATTTAAGGCATTCTTGCTGAATAAAACTATTCATTTCTTTATAACAAATTATTACTAATCCCAAACCTTAGAACGGTAGTGTATAATGCTACAAAGGCTTTAGATGGTTTGTGTGTGACAATTGACATTTATTTCTCTGACGTTAAAATTATTTTTAGGATTAAATTGTGCATTGATAAGGGTTTATTGTGCTTTGTTAAGCAAAACAAAGGTGTTTATATCTGAGAACCTTATATAGTTCTTATATAGGTCTTAAACTTATATAGTATAGGCCTACACACACTGAAATGACACACACTGTGTGGTACAGGACACATATTTTGACTGCCCCTTATGAAGAACCACGATTGTCCCTTATTTTCCTTTTCTGAAGTTGGCAACCCTACGCTTATGGACTAATACAGTGATATAAAAGACCAAACTCACTCCTGATTGGGGATGTATAGGCTACACTAGATAGTCTGTCACTGAACAGGGGAATCAAAGACAGCAGGCAGAGATGAGGGATCCAAATCAGGGAGATTTTAATGAAAATAAACAATCATAACATAAATCAGGAACAAATTAACACTGAGAAAAACACAGAAAACACGGGGAACTGCAGACAACAGCATGACATCGAACAACGACCGACAGAGAACCAGACACAGACGCAGATCTGACACACATAATGCCCAGTTTCACACTAAGTCGTTTCCCAGTGATACAGGCGTTAGGTTTGCTTGACATTGGTAGTACAATATATAAGCACGGTTAATACAATGCATATTTGTTTTCTATTAGTGCAATTCAGCAAGCTTTTTTGTTTCAAAAACATTTGTCATAAATGTTCTTCTATACAAGTAAATCACTTGCATGTGACCAAATTTTACACTAGCGACTAAAGAAATGTCTTTATTAGTCAATGGCTAGGAAATTGTCAGATTTCATAAATAAATAAACGTATAAGAAACAAGATTATTTTGGATCTGTGCATTCGGTCTTAAAGTGACAGAACCCTATAAATACCTGCTGCTAATAATCAAACATTAATCATTAATCAAACATATTTTCATACATATTGAAACGTTTAGTTTTACAACTTCTTTTATAGAGGATCAAATTAAGTTTTTGATGTTTTCATCTCATTAAAAATAACAATAAAATTGTGTAATAATTTAGAGCTTTGAAGTGCTGTAAAAGGTGTTTTTCATTTTAATAATGTTATTAAATGTTGAAATGAACTAAGATTAATAAATGCTTTAGAAGTATATACTAGGGTAGCAGCTGCATTTCTGCTGTTCATCAGCGCCATCTGCTGTCAGAGAGGGAATGTGCGTCATTAAATATCATGCATGATCATTAATAAATAATTATTCATGGTATTTTAAAGTGCCCACAATAATAATATCATGCATGTTCATCATTGTGATATATCGTATTAATCTATACCAGCACGTCTACTCTGAATCTTACATGTGCGGCCCATTTGAATTCTATTGGGCACTGACCACTTTAAAACACTATGGAGAAAGTCAAACATGATCTAGAAAAGACTGATGAAAAAAGAGGAAAACATCATCCTGCCCCAACAAAAAAATAATATGCTTTTTAAACTATTTATGACCAACTTTACTAATGACAATCTATTGTCATTATTGTGGTAAACTTTTTACCTTTTATTGTGGTTTAAAATGTATAATTTTTAATCTGTTAAGGGAATATATTTTTAATAATAGGTTAACATTACAACTGTGACATGTTGTAGTTTCTATATGTGTAGATTGCTATTTTTAATTACAAATGCTATAGTAAAAAATAAAAAATGTTAAATTAAGTTAGTTTGACTTCTTATCACACATTGAAGTAGAAAATTCTGTCAAACTGATGCGCTTTCAGGTGCTTAGTTAGTTAACTAGGTTATTTATTGCAGTTATCAACCAACTTTTCAGTCCTCAGATCAAGCAACAGCAGAAGAAGAGTTCGACCAATCATAGCGCTGGGTTCATTCCCCAAATAGCAAGCGGGGATGATTGACAGATGCGTAAGGCCTATCGTAAAAAAGAGACTGAAAATCGACACCAATAAAGAATCTCGCTCGATCCCCCTTCCACTCCCGCCGTCTGACTGATGTAAGAGGACATTACAGTATCACGGTACCTCTGACTCCTGAAGGGAAACGGCCTGGGCTCGATGTGGAAAGTTGAAATATTGTATGGAGTTAACTTAATCCTCTGGATTCAATGATCACACGGATCACATGGATTATCTTAAAATACTCAGAAAAGAGGAAGACATCATTCAGTCATGCAAATTATAAAATGCTCAAGTAATGCTGAACAATACATATTAAAGGGTTAGTTCACCCAAAAATGAAAATTCTGTCAGTAATTACTCACCCTCATGTTGTTCCAACCATGTAAGTCTTTCGTTCATCTTCGGAACACAAATTAAGATATTTTTGATGAAATCTGACAGAATTTTGATTCCTCCATAGGCTTCCAGTGTGACCGAAACTCACCGGCCCAGAATAGTTATTAAAACACTGTAAAATAGTCCAAGTAACTACAGTGGCACTACTTTAAGTTTATCATGCGATGACAATACATTTTGTGCGGAAAAACTACAAAAATAACGACTTTATTCCACTTTTCATTTCCTTCTCTCTGGGCCTCGTAGTGTTTTTGCGCTGCGCGTCTGTGTTGCACGTCATCACGTATCACACATGACCGGCGTCGGCCAATAGTGAGCCTACGTGGTGACGTGTAACACAGACGCGCTGCGCAAAAACACTACGAGGCCCAGAGAGAAGGAAATGAATAGTGGAATAAAGTCGTTATTTTTGTTTGTTTTTGCGCACAAAAAGTATTCTCGTCGCTTTATAAACTTAAGATTGAGCCACTGGAGTCACTTGGACTATATTAACGATCTCTTTAATAACTTTTCTGGGCCAGCAAGTTTCGGTAACATAGCAGCCTATGGAGGAGTGAAACATGGCTCAGATTTCATCAAAAATATCTTAATTTGTGTTCCGAAGATGAACGAAGGTCTTACGCGGTTGGAACAACATGAGGGTGAGTAATTACTGACAGAATTTTCATTTTTGGGTGAACTAACCCTTTAATAAATTTGAAATCGCTATGGCTTGATGATTGATGAGTCACAAAGGTACTTTTATGTCTGAAAACCAATAAAAATGACAAAAAATACATAAAAGAATGTTTTGCTGTGAGCGTCTTACTTTATTACCAGCTGTAGAGTTACCGCATGTCTTCTTTTTTCATTAAAATTGTGCCACCAAAGATATAACATTTGTGTTTGGACCCTTTGTACTAGTGTAAGGAGGACGCTGAGGCTGAGTGAGAATCCATGTGCTGAAGTTTATTAAAGACAGTTTCCACAAACAAATACGATACAGGCAGAGGGTCAAAACCAAGGCAGCAGTCAGATCTTTCAACATACAAAGGGGAATTCCAGAAGGCAAGAGTGAGTAAGCAGGCAATAGGTCCAAGCAAAGACATCAGTCCGATCAGGCAACCAAAACAAAGGGGATAATCCAGAAAATCGAAAAACAGAACCAGGCAGAATCATACACAGTAGACAGGCAGGATAAACAGGAAATAACGCTCAGTAAGGCAGGTAAACTGGCAATACTTCGCAATGAGTACAAGAATGGTATCTGGTTATATAGCAGTCAAACAGGAAATGAGTGCAGAAGAAGCAGAGGGAGTGGAACACAGTCAGTACTCAGGTGAGGGCTCCCTCTGCTGGTTTGGCATTACAACTAGACGGTGGGAGCTGGGAGGACAAGTAAATCTCATTATATTTTCTCAATTATATCACAAATTATTACGTCAACCGTTACCAAGTTTTGTAGAAGAATTATCAGACAAATGTTTTATTTAATTGAGGAGAAATATGTTTGTTGATAATGACAAACCTTTATAATTTTTATTTTATTTTAATGTTTTAATTATTATATTATTTCTCTATGCGTTTCCATGATGCTCACAGACTTGTCCTCACAGGAAGAGAATGTTGCATCTAATTTCATCACAATTCTTCACCATTTATATTTAAACAGGCCTTTCATAGTGACTGAAATTGAGAATAAATGACCATCCATCCATATTATGGGTTTCTGACACTTAATTGTCTTCTTATACTATTACTGGTTAAGAGCAATGTGAAAAGCCCTAGAGGGAATTATGAGTTTTTTGATTGAACAACAGGTGAACAGAATAATTAACCAAGGGAACAAACAGGCACAATAGTGATTATGAAAGTGCTGTGATTTGTGGATTACTGATAAGCGCGAGTCTGGAGAAACAGGCGTTCAATTATTCATTCTCAGTGTTGAGAAACGTAGCCTTCATGTGTTACGTTATTGTGTTAATAATAACTAAAGTACCTAATTTTGTTACATATTTATTTTGTATGAAAACTAACGCGTTAGTTACTTATGGATTAAAAAGTACCGTTGTATCAGTGCTGAGAGCGCTCTCTCTCACAAACACAGACGCGCGCACACAGAGATAAGATAATTGTAAAATGAAAATTGACGGGCTAAGTTTAAATTTTGTTCTTGCTTGTGTTTTTCTGTCAAAATGTCAGAAAGCATTTTGTATTATCCATCCGTGTTTTTAAATTCGTTAAATGACGGACGTTTTACTGTTAACACAGCCCTCATTACATGTCGGATTCGTCTAAGTTATACTACTTGATATTCTTTTTAGAATAAGTGATTTGTTTTGCTATTATTGGACTATTCATTATCAACTGTTTTCTATAAATATGTTTGTAGTGGCTTTTGAACATGTATTCAGCTAATGTGTGTCCTGTTTACAATGTGCGATGTTCAAATGCAAAGACAGCACGTCACAAAGAGAAGCCCTTTTCCCTGTGGGATTTAGTATCATCTTAGGATATTGGAATAATAAATTAAGTATCCCATCTTAAATGTGCACACACTGTTCCTATGTTGTTGTTTAATTACTTATTTATTAAGTAAGGATTAAAATCACCCAGAGACAATCTGAGGTAAGATGGCGCCGGTGTGTGTGGCAGGCCGTCTACTCTCTGTGTTACATGTCTTGTTTTTTTCGTTTTTATTGTCTCCTTTGACATTTTATTGCCACTCTCTAATTATCTACGAACGTCAACAATTGATCGACATTTACCAACACATGCCCAAACCGTACATGACCCATGAGACTTTATCTGAACTTGATAGTTCTGGTTTCAACTTACCACCGGAGTCCGCTGGTCTCCCTGAATATCTGCGCTGGCAAATCTTCAACATTGCAGGCAGACGACGCAGAAGACGACGCGGCAAACGAGCAGGTATTGCCGCGAGGATTAAGTTGGCTCTGGCAGCGGGCTGTTCCACCCATACTGTGTTGGCTCATTACGCAATTGACGCGGAGGGGGGTCTACGGGTGGTACAGCGATCCAGGGTGTCCACTGTGTATATCCAGCCCAACTCGATGGATTCAACTGCCTGCCCTCCACAACGCAACTCCCCTCGGGTTCGGCGAAGGAAGGCCGACCATTGCTATCTGCGCTCGCTTCGCAGATCGACTCAAGTTCAACGTGATTCTCCGCAGCTCAAGATGGTGCTAGTCAATGCTCGCTTCCTGGTAAATAAAACTTTCATCTGCAACGACTTCATCACTTCAAACGATTTGGAATTCATGGGTGAAATCAGGTGACCTAAGCCCTTTCTCTGATCTTGTGCCTCCTAACTTTGAATTTTTTAATACCCCTCGTCCTACAGGGCGAGGTGGAGGTCTTGTGACGGTTTTTAGAAATAACTTGCAATGCAGATTACTGACTACTGTCAGCCCCAATAGCTTTGAGGTTCAATTGATTCTTCTGAATTACTCTAATTCTGTACTGATTATTTTAATCTACCGACCACCGGCATCAAACAACAATGACTTTATTGAAGAATTTGCTGATTTTTTTGGGAGATATTCTTACTAAATACGACTGCATTCTACTTTTGGGTGATTTCAATATTCATGTCTGCTGTGCAGATAATGCCTTAGCAAAGGATTTTTTAAATCTTATATCTTCACTAAACTTTGTACAATGGGTAAATGGCCCCACTCACTGTCTTGGTCATACATTAGATTTGATACTGACTTATGGTTTATCTGTTGCTGATGTTGTCACTAGTGACATTTCCTTTTCCGATCATAAACCAGTGCTGTTCTCTACTATTCTCCCTTTTTTACCCAGTACCAAACCAGCTCAAGCATGCTGGTCTCGTACTCTGACTGCACAATCCTGTAATGCATTTTCTAAAATGTATCTGGAAGAACATCAACCTCTCACCTCAGACTCTGTTCCATCTCATTTGAGTGTTGATGATCAAGTACAACGGTTCAACAATAGATGTCATAATATCTTAGATGTTATCGCACCTCAAAAGCTCGTTAATCGGAAATGCAAATCCCAACCATGGGTAAATAATGAAATTCGGGAACTCAGACAGCAATGTCGTCAGTGTGAACGAAAGTGGAAGAAGGATAGGCTACAGATATCATTTGAAATGCTGAAGGCCTCGTTACACAATTTTCAAAAGGCTGCCAAAATTGCCAAAACGAAATATTTATCAGACATCATAGCCCAAAATTCATACTGTTCTAGAATTTTATTTTCAACGATTGATTCAGTCTTAAATCCCCCGATGCAGATATTTCCAGAGGTTTCATTTTCATTATGCGAAAACTTTCTTAATTATTTCCTAGATAAAGGTAAAGACGCACGGGTTCAATTATCTACAATGCCAAATTCTATTCCAGACCCAATATTATTCACTACCCAATGGAGCAATTTTGAACTAGTCTCTTTACAGACATGCAAAGAAATCGCTCTAAAATTAAAAAACACCTTTTCTCCCCATGATGTTTTGCCCTCACGATTCATAAAACAAATTTTTGACACCATTGGATCTGATCTAGTATTAATAATAAACAACTGCCTTTTGAATGGGACAGTTCCTAACTGCTTTAAACTAGCTTCAGTATCACCGATCCCTAAGAAGCCCTCGCCTGATCCTTCAGCTTACTCAAACTTTCGACCAATCTCCAACCTGCCGTTTTTATCCAAAATTTTAGAAAAAATTGTATTTACGCAGCTACAAAACTACTTGAATAGCAACGGTATTTCAGATATCTTTCAGTCTGGTTTTAAAATTTTACATAGCACAGAGACTGCCCTTTTGAAAGTTTTTAATGACATCTTAATGTCCACTGATGCTGGTAACACCATGGCCCTAATAATGTTAGATCTCAGCTCTGCATTTGATTTTGTTGATCACGGTATCCTCCTGTATCGCTTGGAGCACTACATCGGTTTAAGAGGCACTGTACTCGACTGGTTTCGGTCCTTCTTGTCTAACAGAAGATTCTCTGTAAATATAGGGAAGCATTCTTCAACTGTAGCACATGTTATATGTGGTGTCCCCCAGGGTTCAACTTTAGCACCGTTGCTGTTTTCATTGTACATGTTACCCATAGGTTCTATATTTAGAAGATTTGGAGTTTCTTATCATTGCTATGCCGACGACACGCAGCTTTATATACCATTTAAGCGCAATGACAGGTCTGCCATAAATCAACTGATGGAATGCCTTCAAGAATTGAAAGCATGGCTCAATAATAACTTTCTCCACTTGAATGACAACAAAACTCAAATAGTCCTGTTTGGGCCATCAGAGAACAATGACTTGAGCAATGTTGACTTGGGTTCTCTCACTCCATATCGGTCGTTTTCTGCAAAGAATCTGGGTTTTATATTGGATAGTGGACTAAAATTGAACAAACAAATTAATACAGTTGTCAGTTCCAGTTTTTACCACCTCAGGAGATTAGCCAAAGTTAAACCATTCCTTAGCAAGAACAGTTTTGAGATCGTAATTCATGCTTTTATTTCATCACGGATTGATTATTGTAATTCACTGTATCAAGGGCTGCCGGCTTCATCTATCCACCGGCTTCAACTGGTTCAAAATGCAGCTGCCCGTCTGCTTACAGGCATTCGCAAACGGGATCACATCACGCCTACACTACGCTCTCTGCACTGGCTACCTGTCCAGTATCGCATTAAATTTAAAGTTTTGCTGTTTGTGTATAAATCATTAAACAATCTTGCTCCTCAGTACCTTACTGAGTTGGTTACGGAACACAAACCAGCCAGACTGCTCAGATCACAGACCAACTATCTGCTACGAGTACCCAGATCCAGATTGAAATGCAGGGGCGACAGAGCCTTTGCAATAGCTGGCCCCAGGTTATGGAACAATCTACCATTACACATTAAAACAGCGTCCACTATGTTGGAATTTAGAAATCTTTTAAAAACCTATTTGTATTCTTGTGCGTTTAATGTCTTGTGAAAGTGATTGTGATTTCTTGTGATTTTAATTCTATGGGATGGACCTAGATATATCTTGTACAGCACTTTGGTCAACCAAGGTTGTTTTAAATGTGCTCTATAAATAAACTAAACTTGAAACTTGAAACTATTTCTAGGGGTTTCTTAATTTTAGACTAGTTGACCAGCGCACATTATAAGCAATGCAATATAATGCAGTAAAACATTTTGTGATGGTAAGTGACACATCAGCACTCAGCCCCAGTGTTATCAGAAATAAGTATTATAAGCATGATGCTTGGTCCTACAGTTGTCACAGTTTTTCTAACGTTCCTGTTTTTTGTGTGTGTTGAGAGCAGCTCCTTTGCTCGGACTTCCATATTACCTAAAGGAGGATCCCAACAGTTTCATACGTGTCTGTGAGCTCGCTGCCTGCTGTGAATGTGTTTGTTTGCTTCGGTGCTGTAAGCTCCGTCTTAGCCTTGTATTTCTTTGTTTTGAACCATCATTTACTACCATTTCTAGTTGTTTATACTACTACATTTTACCCAACATCTCAAATTAACCTGACATCGCTAGCTTCTGTTATTAGTACTACTAGCACAAAACGCTAGTAATTCCCTAGCCTGTTAATGCGCCACCCGTGCGCTCAGCTATTTTTGTTTATTTATTTTTCTCTCGCGCGTCCGCGCCTTTGAGTTCATAAAAAGCTCAGGTGAGTAAGAATCAGTCAACAAACACGGTGAGTAATGTCTTGTCCTGTTATTGTCACCTGCACTTCATGTCACATGTTTATCATAGGCTTCTCTGTCGGCAATATAGGATTAATATGTGATAAATGTAAGGAGACAGTTAGGTTGACAGAGAAGATTTCAGAATTAGAAACACGCATCCAAACTTTAATTGAGGATAGTAAGAGTGCTAGAGCTTCAGATGTTTTGGATGCGCATAGCATAGTGAACACTTTACATGAGTCGGTTCCGGCTGAAGTAGAGCCTGAGCAGCCGGGCAAATGGGTGACAGTGAGGGATCGCTCTAGTCGCGGATCTAAAAACAACTCTTCCGTTCCGATTACCATAACAAATCGATTTGCCCCGCTCAGTGAAACACCCACTGAGAATGATTGTGCCCTAGTTATTGGCGATTCTATTACACGGAACGTGAAAATAGAGACACCAACCACCATACTCACATGTTTGCCGGGAGCCAGAGCGCCTGACATCAAAGCAAATTTAAAAGTGCTGGCTAAAGATCATTATTCATGTCGGCACTAATGATGTTCGACTCCGCCAGTCGGAGATCACCAAAATTAATATTAAAGAGGTGTGTGAACTTGCAAGTACGATGTCAAGGACTGTAATTTGCTCTGGCCCCCTTCCTGTTCGCAGGAGTGATGAGATAGTTAGTAGATTGTGTTCGCTTAACGGTTGGCTGTCTAAGTGGTGTCCGCTTAATAATATAGAATTCATAGACAATTGGAAAAGTTTTTGGGGCAAACCTGACCTGTTGAAAAGAGATGGTATTCATCCCACCTGGGATGGTGCTGCTCTTCTCTCTAGTAATATGGCTCATAGTCTTAGAGCTCAAACATGACAATCTGGGGCTCAGGTCAGGAAGCAGACAGACTGGCTAAACCGACCGTCTGCTAGCGGCCTCGCGTCACCAAGGTCAGATAAATCCCATCACATAGAGCCTCTTTCACCTAGATATCATCATATAGAGACTGTGTCTGTTCCCCGAATTTGGAAATCCAAAAAACATTTTAACCCATCTAAGGTTAAAAATCTAATTGATGTTCATCAAATAAAAAACAGCTATAATACAGATGAGCAAATTCTAAAGCTTGGGTTGCTGAATATTCGATCGCTTACTTCAAAAGCACTCATTGTTAATGATATGATTTCAGATAATAAGCTAGATGTGCTGCGTTTGACAGAAACCTGGCTAAAACCAAACGATTACATTACTTTAAATGAATCAACCCCGCAAGATTATTGTTATAAACATGAGCCTCGTCTGAAACGCAGAGGGGGTGGTGTTGCTGTAATTTATAGTAATAGTTTCAAAACCACTAAGAAATCAAGTTTTAAATATAATTCTTTTGAAGCATTGGTGCTTAATGTAAAAATATATAGTGTAAACGATAAATCACGTTTGAGATTTGTGCTGGCTACTGTATACAGGCCACCAGGGCACCATACAGACTTTATCAAAGAATTTGCGGACTTTCTATCAGAATTAATATTGACTGCAGATAAAGTACTAATTGTTGGTGATTTTAATATACACATCGATAATGAAAAAGATGCATTGGGATTGGCATTTAAAGACATTGTAAATTCAATTGGAGTTAGACAACACGTGTCAGGACCTACTCATCGTCGTAATCATACTCTAGATCTAATATTATCACATGGAATAGATGTTGATGCCGTTGAAATTCTGCAGCAGAGCGATGACATCTCAGATCATTATCTAGTCTCGTGTAATTTGCATTTAGCCAAGGCTGCAAAGCCAACTCCGTGTTTCAAATATGTGAGACCTATCACTTCTGCTACTAAAGATTGCTTTATCAATAATCTTCCTGATCAGTTTCATCATCTCAGCATCCCAGATAGCTTAGAAGAACTAGATATTACAACAGAAACGTTTAACTCTCTCTTTTCCAGCACTTTAGACACAGTTGCTCCGTTGCGCTTAAAGAAGATTAAAGAAAATAGTCCAACGCCGTGGTACAACGAGCACACTCGGGCCCTTAAGAGAGCAGCCAGAAAAATGGAGCGCAACTGGAAGAAAACAAAACTAGAGGTATTTCTCATTTCATGGAAGGAGAGCTCAATTTCTTACAGAGAGGCTTTAAAAGCTGCTAGATCTGCTTATTTTTCAACCCTATTAGAAGAAAATAAACATAATCCTATGTATTTATTTGAAACTGTGGCTAAACTAACGAAAAATAAAGCTTCAAGGCTTCAAGGCCAGAAGTTTCCAAGCAACACAGCAGTAATGATTTTATGAACTTCTTCACTTATAAGATTGATAATATCAGGGACAAAATTATAACTATGCAACCGTCTACTACAGTATCGCATCAGGCAGTGCATTGTAGTCTCCCTGAGGAAAAATTTGATTCATTCGTTGCTATAGGAGAGGAAGAATTTACTAAACTCATTAAATCATCTAAATCGACAACATGTATGTTAGACCCTATACCGACTAAGCTACTGAAAGAGATGCTCCCAGAGGTCATAGATCCTCTTCTTAATATCATTAATTCATCTTTGTCTCTAGGATACGTACCAAAAAACTTTAAGCTGGTTATGATTAAACCGCTTGTTAAAAAAACGCAACTTGATCCTACAGAATTAGTCAATTACAGGCCAATCTCGAATCTACCTTTTCTGTCAAAGATATTAGAAAAGGCAGTATCTTCACAACTGTGTTCCTTTATTGAAAGAAATGCTATCTGCGAGGATTTCCAGTCCGGATTTAGACCGTACCATAGTACCGAGACAGCTCTTGTTAGAGTCACAAATGATTTGCTCTTATCATCCGATCGTGGTTGTATCTCGCTATTAGTGTTACTCGATCTTAGTGCTGCATTTGACACCATTGACCACAACGTTCTTTTAAATAGATTAGAACATTATGTTGGCATTACGGGAAATGCATTGGCATGGTTTAAATCATACTTATCTGACCGTTATCAGTTTGTAGCAGTAAATGATGAGATGTCTCATCGATCACAAGTTCAGTATGGTGTACCACAAGGCTCAGTACTAGGACCGCTGCTGTTCACTCTGTACATGCTACCATTAGGAGATATCATTAGGAAACATGGAATTAGCTTTCACTGTTATGCCGATGATACTCAGCTCTATATTTCTTCAAAACCTAACGAAACTTATCAATTCACAAAATTAACGGAATGCATAGCGGATATAAAAAATTGGATGACTCGTAATTTCCTACTTCTAAATTCTGAAAAAACAGAGTTTCTAATTATTGGACAAAAAACGTCCTCACGTTATAACCTAGAATACTGTCTAACACTCGATGGCTGCTCTGTTAAGTCTTCGTCTTCGGTTAGGAACCTGGGTGTGCTCTTTGATACCAATCTTTCATTTGAAAGTCACGTGTCTAGTGTCTGTAAAACTGCATTTTTCCATCTTAAAAATATATCTAAATTACGCCATATGCTCTCATTGACAAATGCGGAACAATTAGTTCATGCGTTCATGACCTCAAGGCTAGATTATTGTAATGCTCTACTGGGTGGTTGCCCTGCACGCTTAATAAACAAACTACAGCTGGTTCAAAACGCAGCAGCTCGAGTTCTTACCAGAACCAGGAAGTATGACCATATTAGCCCAGTTCTGTCAAAACTGCATTGGCTCCCTATTAAACATCGCATAAATTTTAAAATATTGCTGATTACTTACAAAGCACTAAATGGTTTAGCTCCGCAGTACTTGAGCGAGCTCTTAACGCATTATAGTCCGTCACGTCTATTGCGATCTCAAAATTCCGGCCAGTTACTAATACCTAGAATATCAAAATCGACTGCTGGCGGTAGATCCTTTTCCTATTTAGCACCAAAACTCTGGAACAGTCTTCCTACCATTGTCCAGGAAGCAGACACACTCTGTCAGTTCAAAGCTAGATTAAAGACACATCTCTTTGACCTAGCATTCACATAATACATTATAGACTTCTATAATTTAATGTTAGGCTGCATAGATTAGGTCAGATGGAACCGGGAACACTTCCCATAAATCCTGATGTACTTGTTACATCATGAGAAGAATGGCATCTACGCTAATTTTAGTGTCTGTGTTTATCCCGAGGTTTTCCTGCAGCCTGCCGGATCCAGGCCGTATCCAGATCTGACGAAGGACCTTCGCCTGGGCCGATGACAAAGCTGTGCTGAAGCGCCAACTAGTCTCTCCCTATGGAGGATCCCTCTACCACTATACAGATAAGGCGTATAGCAACAACCCCAAAGCAACAAAATAAAATAAAATTCTTTATCAAAATTCTTTATCAAAATTTATAAGGAAAGACAAGTACTTTGTTTAGGCTTGGCTTGTAGGGAATTCCAAACCTGCATATTTTCAAATGCACATAACTATAGAACCCATTCTAAATGCGCATGTGAACGCCATCAGCGTTTCTCACAGGCTCGCGTTTAAAGTCTGTGTAGAGAGAATGGTGTCGTCTTAGTGGCCCCTAATTTAATAACAAATGATCGTTGCGACGGAAGCAAATCAATCAAAACTACCTTTAGATGGAAAATAACTTAACTCTGCTATAAAGCCAAAACAATCTCTGTTACCTTAAATTATACGCTTATCTCTGTAAAGCTGCTTTGAAACAATCTACATTGTTAAAAGCGCTATATAAATGAAGATGACTTGACTTGACTTGACGTGAGTTTATTTCAATATGACATTGGTAACTGCTGTCACAGTAAAAAAAACATTTATTAAAGGTATAGTTCACCCAAAAATATAAATTTGCTGTTAATTTACTCACCTTCAGGCCATCCAAGATGTAACAGTGGTCAATATATTATATGGTGTAAATATACTGAAAAATATATGAAATAATATATTGTGTTAAAATATGGAAATATATTTTCGTTACGTAAGGGTTATCACCACTCGTCTCCGCACTCGTTCCCCGCTGCAGACCTTGCTTTATCACACCCCCGTCGCCACACTGTTCTACTGAAGGAAAAAAGTCTTAGATGGCCTGAGGGTGTGTAAATTAACAGCCAATTTAAATTTTGTGGTGAACTATTCCTTTAATGTAAGACAAAGCTAAATTACTGTCTTTTAAACACGTTTTTTTTAATGTCAGTGTAAGTGCGCTTCACAAATACTGCCCACTAAATTCACAACAATAATTTATGGCCATAATTACAGTTCTCTTACGAGAGTTCTCTCGTACTGCGTTTTAACCAAAACGCTACGGGAAAAGTCTCTTTTTCACGAAACACTGAAGCAAACCAGCAGCCATATCACCCTGTAGCCCAAGACTGGTTGCCCACTGAAGCTAAGCAGGGCTGAGCCTGGTTAGTACCTGGATGGGAGACCTCCTGAGAAAAACCAGGTTGCTGCTGGAAGAGGTGTTAGTGAGGCCAGCAGGGGGTGCTCACCCTGTGGTCTGTGTGGGTCCTAACGCCCCAGTGTAGTGACGGGGACACTATACTGTCAAAAGAGCACCGTCCTTCGGATGAGACGTAAAACCGAGGTCCTGACTCTCTGTGGTCATTAAAAATCCCATGGCATTTCTCGTAAAGAGTAGGGGTGTAACCCCGGTGTCCTGGCCACATTCCACCCATTGGCCCTTACCAATCATGGCCTCCTAATAATCCCCTTACATTGAATTGGCTCTATCACTCTCTCTCCTCTCTCCACCTATAGCTGGTGTGTGGTGAGCGCACTGGCGCCGTTGTTCTGTGGCTGCCGTCGCATCATCCAAGTGGATGCTGTACACTGGTGGTGGTTGAGGAGAGACCCCTGATATGATTGTAAAGCGCTTTGGGTGTACAGTAGTACATATGAAAGCGCTATATAAATGCCTCATTCATTCAAAAATGCCTCATTCATTCATTCAAAAAATTATCCTTAATTTTCAATGTGTAAAAAATTTAATATGTAAAACGCGTTGCGGCAGCAGCAGCTAGCTATGGCGAGACGGCTTGTTCGCTCATTGGCTGCTCTGTGGCAACTGCATAAGCCTATCGAGCGAGGCCTGAGGTGACGTCAGGCCAATGAGGGCGCTTTGCGCCCTCCTCGCCACTTCCCGCCGAGACGGGCGTGGCTTACCTCTATAAAAGGAGCTCGAGAAGGCTGATTCACTTGATTTTAATCTCTTCAGCGAAGCGCACGCATCGCTGGATCACGGAAGCAAGCGTCGTTTGAAGCAAGCACTTCAGCGGGACGAGCCCTCGAAGCCGCTGGCCAACGCCGCCTTCTACAGCCGTACCTGCTGCGCTTTCCGACGCCCATATCCTTTATTGCATTGCTCTGTTTTCTGTGTGTGTGTGTGTGTGTGTTCGCTGCAACACTCACCCCTAAAAGAGCTGCGTCTTTGTAAAGATGCCTTCCTGCGGCTCGTGCCGAGCCCCACTCACCGAGGGAGACAGTCACGTCATCTGTGTCTCCTGCCTGGGTGAGGACCATGCAGCGCTCGCGCTCGCTGACGGCGGCTGCCCTCACTGCGAGCTTTTGCCGATGGTGACTCTGAGGACTCGCCTGGCATCCTTCCCGAAGCCTGCATTCACCGCCGCGATGCCGCGCCGTAAGAAGCGCTGCTCGCAGCGCGTCCCGGAACCCGCTCCAGCCCGACCAAGCTCGCCGGTTCGCCCGCCAGCTTCACCGGCCTCTCCCGAATCACTTCCTGATGCTCAGCGCCCGCAGTCTGCCGCCGCTTCATCAGAGGAAGTTGTTTCAGAGGCCGCGTCGGGGGAAAAGGATTCCTGCTCTCTGCTGGCTTCTGGCAGCGAGGATTGGGCGAGCTCCGAGGATCTCGCGCCTCCTGCCCGCAAGCCCACTACGAGAGCCAACATCGAGACGGAGCTCATGCGAGTACTCGCACTGGCCGCGGCGAGCCTCGGCCTCGAGTGGTCTGCACCGGAGCCCCCCTCTCGAACCCGGCTGGATGGTAGCTTCCTCCCTGGTGAGGTCACTTCTCCGGAATCAAAGCCCGCTCCTTTTCTTCCTGAGTTGCACGAAGAAGTTGCGAAGGCCTGGAACGCGCCCTACTCTGCGCGAACGCGCTCATCTGTGTCGCCTGCATTTTCCTCTTTGGATAATGCCAAAGACCGAGGCTACCTCTCTCTTCCGCCGGTGGAACAGGCGATAGCGACCCACCTTTGCCCGCCCTCTGCTGGACGGCGGACTAAACCGGTGTTGCCTTCGAAAGCCTGCCGCATGACGTCGACGCTGCTCGCGCGAATTTTCTCCGCCGCTGGGCAGGCCGCGTCATCGCTACACACCATGGCTACGCTGCAGATTTTCCAGGGTGATCTCCTCGGTAAGTTGGACGAGATGGGACCTGACGCTATCTGCATCGCGGACTTAAGGAGTGCTTCTGATCTCATGCTCCGAGCTACTAAGGCTGCCGCACAAGCCATGGGACGGTGTATGGCTTCCGCCACTGTCGCTGAGAGGCACTTATGGCTGACGCTTACGGAGATGGCCGATTCCGAGCGCACCGCGTTTCTCGATGCCCCGCTGTCTTCCACTGGCCTTTTTGGTTCTTCTCTCTCCGAGTTCGTGGAGAGATTTACCGAAGCCCAGAAAGCGTCTCAAGCCTTCAAGCACTTCCTACCGAAGCGCTCCGGTTCTGCAGCGAGTCGTGATAAACGGACTCCGCGGAGCTCTCAGCCTCAGCCCCCACCTTCGGCCGCCTCTTCGCAGCAGCCGCAACAGCGCAGCTCGAGGCCCCGCTCTCGGTCTAGCGCCCGGCGCCCCACTACGCGCGGGCCGCGGTCGAGGATTGTGGTGAAACCGGAAGCCCCGAAGAAGTCCTAGCAAGCCTAGGAAAGCGCAGGTGTGTGAGTCCCGTTGCGACCGGCCTCTCACCCAAGCGCCCAGCTGTTTCAGTCCCAAGATTTGCGACTGTTCCAGCGTTTTCTGCAGAGAGCAAGTCCGCACTGTTGCCCGCTTGCCTGCACACAAAAGCCGTTCTCACGGCTACCCAGATAAATCCCAAAAAGAGTGTATTTTCTGGTGTCCCGGCCACGGCCGATGGTGCTATAAATGTAGTCTCGATGCCCACTCCTCAGTGCCCATCACTACACACAAGCACAGCCCTACACTTAGGGCTCGCGCACATAAAATCGACTCAGGTCGATTGCGCTTCCAACATAGTGAAAGTGCCCACTTCCCAGTGCCCACGAACACTATGTCTAACAGATCACAGGCTCTCTGTAAAAACGAGACCTGTGAGCGCGCTCTCTGCTCAGGCAGACAGCGCGCCCAAAGCAGTAAATGTGCCCGCTCCCAGCCCACATCTACTCGCTCACATGAGTCCCATGAGACTTTCTCAGTCCTCCCTCACTCAGTTAAGCACTGTAGTAAGGTCGAGGACGAGCGTTCCGCCCGCTGTATTAAGCGCGCGCCCCGCCTCAAATGCCACAGGCATAACGCCTATGTTTTTATCCCCCGAAGCGCCTCTGTCGCACGGCGAACAGAGCGCGCTCTGTATCCACCCCCTAGCCAACCATGCAGTAGCATGGGCAGCGCTTCCAGGGGTTTCGGACTGGGTGCTAGGCATTATAAAAAGAGGCTTCTCGCGGTGAAACTACGGTGTCGTTGGAAGTAGCACACCTACTTCAAGCCGAAATATCAAAACTGATAAGCAAAGGGGCGATAGAGCGCGTTCCCCCAGCTCAAAGCGAAGGGGGGCTATACAGCAGATACTTTCTAGTCCCCAAAAAGGACGGCGGTATCAGACCCATACTGGATCTAAGACGGCTGAACAGAGTATTAGTGAAACGCAGTTTCAGAATGCTCACAACCAGCAAAATCCTCGCGCATGTTCGCCGAGAAGACTGGTTCATGTCGATAGATCTGAAGGACGGGTATTTTCAAATACAGATAGCGTCACATCACAGGCGAACTTGAGATTCGCCTTCGAGGGTCAGACATACCAGTATACAGTCCTGCCATTCGGCTTGTCCCTGGCACCTCGTACATTTACGAAATGCATGGACGCAGCGCTCGCTCCTCTCAGACTCAGAGGCATGCGAGTGCTGAACTATTTGGACGACTGGCTGATCCTAGCTCAATCACGATCACAGCTCGTGGAGCACAGAACCATTTTACTCGATCACCTCGAGAATCTTGGTATCACGGTCAACTGGACGAAGAGTTCACTGAACCCCAGTCAAACGATTTTGTTTCTGGGTATCGTTCTGGACTCACAGTCTATGACAGCGCGGCTGTCACCACAGCGCATGTTGCACATTCAGCGCGCGGCGAGATCTTTCCGCTGCGGCGCGTCCACCCCGCTCAGGAAGTTTCAAAGTATGCTAGGTCTCATGGCCTCAGCATCGCCAGTTCTCCAGCTGGGCTTGCTCCGCATGCGCCCACTACAGTTCTGGTTGAAAGCGCGAGTACCGCGCGGAGCGTGGGTGACCGGTCGATTGCGCCTCAAGGTCGATCAGAACTGTGTTACAGCCCTGGTGCCTTGGATGGCGGTCGACTGGTACCGGTCAGGTGTAAGCCTGGGGACTTCCTCAAAGGTGAAGATGGTGTCGACAGACGCATCCACCTCGGGATGGGGAGCGCTGCTCGAGGGCAGACCGTTCTTCGGCCTGTGGTCGGAACGAGAAAAGCTCCAACACATAAACTGCCTAGAAATGCTGGCAGTGCACAACGCGCTGACGCGTTTTTGTCCCCACATCAAGGACCAACACGTCATAGTCCGTTCGGACAACATGGCTGTGGTGTCCTACATAAATCGCCAGGGCGGTCTGAAATCCACATCCCTGTACAGGCTGGCGAAACGCCTCCTACTATGGGCTCAGCACAACTTACGCTCGCTGAGAGCAGTGCATGTACCTGGGCTTCAGAATGTGGGCCCAGACAGACTGTCCAGGAACAACGTTCCCCCGGGCGAATGGTCTCTACACCCACAAACAGTTCTGCTGTTGTGGAGGAGATTCGGCAGAGCGGAGGTGGACCTATTCGCGTCCCACGAAAACGCTCACTGCCCCGCGTTCTTTTCAAAGACCGACAGCGCGCTGTCCCGAAGGTGGCCGCGCTGCCCGTTATACGCTTTTCCCCCCGTCTCCCTCCTGCCACAGGTGTTGGAACGGGTCAGGAAAACAAAATGCCCAGTGCTGCTTGTAG
Organism: Rutilus rutilus; assembly: GCF_951802725.1. NCBI lineage: Eukaryota > Metazoa > Chordata > Actinopteri > Cypriniformes > Leuciscidae > Rutilus > Rutilus rutilus. Next base: position 46,555,311 of record NC_140214.1, on the reverse strand, counting down.
CACCGTTCTGGGAGAACCAAGCATGGTTCCCAGTCCTGATGCAGTTAGCAGACATCGCTCCATGGCCAGTGCCATTGAGGAGAGATCTCCTCTCGCAGGCCGGGGGCTCGATTTGGCACCCACACCCGGAACTGTGGTCCCTTCATGTGTGGGCGCTCAACGGATACCCGTTGGTCTCGCAGAGGGAGTCATGAATACCATCACTCAGGCTAGAGCGCCGTCGACTCGGCGGCTTTATGCTTCGAAGTGGTCGGCTTTCTCCGGCTGGTGTACAGCCCGGAGCCTTTCACCCCTCGAATGTGAGGTAACGGAGGTTCTCTCCTTCCTACAAGAGCTGTTGGATAAGGGCAGATCCCCTTCCACGCTCAAAGTGTATGTGGCGGCTATTTCAGCGTTCTCCGGTTCAACGCTGGGTCAGTCACTGGGAAGGAATGATTTAGTCATCCGCTTCCTCAGGCGAGCTAGAAGACTGAATCCACCCAGACCTCCTTCAGTCCCTATGAGGGACCTTTCTACGGTCCTGGCGGCCATGAAAGGTGCCCCTTTTGAGCCTATACAGTCTATTAGCCTCAAACATTTGTCTTTCAAAACAGTGTTTTTGATGGCTCTCGCTTCAGTGAAGCGCATAGGCGATCTGCACGCGCTCTCTGTGAGCCCGGCGTGCTTGGAGTTTGGTCCTAATGACTCTAAAGTCATACTCAAACCTAAGCACGGCTATGTGCCGAAATCCCTCAACACGCCTTTTCGGGCTCAGGTTATTTCCCTGGCGGCCCTGCCGGCATCGAGTGAGGAGGGGGACTCGAGTTTTCTTTGCCCTGTTAGGGCTTTAAGAGCTTATGTGTCCCGCTCTGCTGTCTTCAGACAGACAGAGCAGCTCTTTGTCTCGTTCAGCGGACGTTCCAAAGGAATGGCCGCTTCGAAACAAAGTCTATCCAGATGGATAGTTGACGCCATAGCGCTGGCTCATACTGCCATGGGCATTCAATGCCCGTTGGGAGTTAGAGCGCACTCTACGAGGGGCGTTGCCTCCTCGTGGGCTTGGTCCAGCGGGATTTCCCTACAGGATATATGTACGGCGGCAGGCTGGGCCTCTCCGTCTACATTTATCAGGTTTTATAACCTAGAGGTTCCCGCCTTACAGGCTAAGCTTTTGTTGGTGTAATCTATTCAGCTGTCTAGTCAGGCCTCTGAATTCGCAGGCGCAATGCGCTACCGACTATCTTGGCAAGAACTGTGTAGGACCCACATTTCCCACATTAGTTCAGGCTCCCTACCCTGTCTATGTGATGTCATATTTGCGTCTGTGGACATGTCTATATAAGGACGGAGGGAAACCCCTCCTGTCTTTAGACTCTCCCTGTGAGGTCACGTTAAGTCCGCGACGCTACAGTATAGGGAATTAAGGCTTCCCCCCCTTATTCCCTGACTCTGTGTGAGTCAATCTGGTGATTATGCACTGTATGCCTGAAATAGCTTCCGGTGATCAGTGTTTTTATCCCAGCACGCACGGCGTTTTGCAAGGGGTTCCCGTAGCGTTTTGGTTAAAACGCAGTACGAGAGAACTCTCGTAAGAGAACGTACTCGGTTACTAACGTAACCTCGGTTCTCTCTAGAAGAGGGAACGAGTACTGCGTTCCCTGCCGTGCGTTTGGTTCACTCTGGTTCGCTTCGGTGATCAAAATCAAGTGAATCATCCTTCTCGAGCTCCTTTTATAGAGGTAAGCCACGCCCGTCTCGGCGGGAAGTGGCGAGGAGCGCCCTCATTGGCCTGACGTCACCTCAGGCCTCGCTCGATAGGCTTATGCAGTTGCCGCAGAGCAGCCAATGAGCGAACAAGCCGTCTCGCCATAGCTGACTGCTGCTGCCGCAACGCGTTTTACATATATGAAAATTAAGGATAATTTTTTGCTTCAGTGTTTCGTGAAAAAGAGACTTTTCCCGTTGCGTTTTGGTTAAAACGCAGTACTCGTTCCCTCTTCTAGAGAGAACCGAGGTTACGTTAGTAACCGAGTACGTTTTATCCTTTATAGCATAGTACAAAACTAGGCACGTTTGTCATTGCATATTCTTCTGGTTTTGGGAAAATGGATACAGTCTAGTGCTAAACAAACTATAAACTACATTGAAATATACGTAGGTGTTTAGGGATGTGAATTGAAAACCGGTTCCACTCGAGAACCGGTTATAAGTTTTATGAACCATCGATATTGTATGCCCTCGACGTTAATGAGTCCTCTTATCGATGCTCCTGCTCCGAGTCCCAGCCATAGTATACAGACCGTGAACTCACAACTGTCCCTTTTGTCCTTTATTGGGCACCATAGCATGGCGTGGATGACCTCACTACTGATGGGTTGAAAAGATTTCTCCGCTCCCACATTAGAGACAAAAATGTAACTGAACTTTTTCAAGAGCTAACTAGTGCTAGACAAAATGACAAAGAAAGCCCACAACAGTTTCTTTACCGAATAATGGGCCTGAAGCAGCGTGTTCTTTTTGAGTCACAACAACCTGGTGTAGGTTTTAGCTATAACAAAGAGCTCGTTCAGGGTTCTTTCATTCACACACTTTACCAGGGGTTAAATGAGAGAAACAGCCATGTCAGACATGATCTTAAACCTTTTCTCTCAGACATGCAGGTTAGTGATGACTAGCTCTTGGAAGAAATAACAAAATCAACAGCTGAAGAAGAAGGGCGATTGAAAAGACTGGGTTCAGTAGGTAAAAGCAGACCAGTTACTGTAAGCGCAGCTCAGCACTCCCAAAGTGAACTGAACACCCCAACAAAAGTTGACACTGAGTAACAAGCAAACCGTGATGCTATCAAAGAATTAACTGCTCAAGTTTCTTCTCTAACCAAGCATCTAGCCCAGATGTCCACCCCCACTGAGGCTGTGAAGCTGAAAGACTGCCGCTCACCTACTGACCGCACACAACCACCATTATCTGAGACCAGAGGTAAATGCAATGACTGTGTACAAAAAAAAAATACCAACTGTGTTCACTGCTTTGTTTGTGGCCAGGCAGGACATCGCGCCATTGGCTGTCTCCAACGAAGGTTGTCGGGAAACGGGAAGAGGTCGCTGGAGAGGGGCAGCCAGTGATCCTAAGCAGTGATGAGCCCCGAGAAAAGGTCAAAACACCTAAACACTCACAGTCAAACTTACAGTACCAGTCAGACCCAAAGAAAAGAGTAGCTCAACTCATTGGTAAGCGATGCATGGTCTCATGTTCCATGAATGGGGTACCTCTTCAAATGCTGCTTGATTCAGGGGCACAAGTGACCATGGTGAACAAATCGTGGATTGAACAAGCACTACCCTGTATAAAAATACAGCCACTTGGATCGTTATTTGATAATTCCCTTGAAATTTCTGCTGCTAATAATACTCAGGTTCCCCTTGATGGATGGGCAGAGATTGATCTTCAGATATGCAGCCATGGGCGCCTGACAATCAGAGTGCCACTGCTTATCAGTCGTGACTGCAATTACCATCTTTTAGGTAGTAATGTCATTGCGGAGATGATCAAAGCAAACATTGATCAGGAAGATATTGTTGATGTAACTGAAATACTGAAAGAAGCTTTGAGTGTCAGTGACAGTACCGTAGAAGCATTAGTCTTAATCCAAACCATTAGACCCACGGAGATGCCACAGTGTAATGTACGCCTTGGCAAGAAAGGAGTAAATATCCCTGCAGGCAAGATCCGTGAAGTCCAGTGTAGAATTCAAGGATGGAACAGTGGAGGTACGATGATGTTTCAGCCGAGCCCTGAGAATCATTGCCTGGAGGGCCTAGAATTGTTCCCAGCTTTAGTTGATGTTCCTGTTGGCTCATCCAAGCACATCAAAATCCCGATTCAGAACTCGACGAAACATGACATCTATCTTGCAAAGAAAACCGTTCTTGGTACTCTCGAAGATATACTTGATCTTAAACCAATCCCTCATTCCTCCATAAACTGTGGGCCAACGCCTCAGAATACAGCCCACTTGTGTGCAGCTCAATTGTGTACTCATGAGCAGACTTTGAGAAAAAAAGAAATGCATAAAACCACACACATGACCAAAGACAAATGGCATCCTCCTGTTGACTTGTCTCATCTAGCTGAGGAAGAGCAGGAGATTGCGAAATGTATGTTATTCGACCAGTCAGATGTCTTTGCCAAAGATGACACCGATATTGGTTTCATTTCTGACTTACAACTCAAAATCTACTTAAAAGATGATACACCAGTCCAAAGGTCCTACAACGCAGTCCCAAAGCCCCTGTATAGAGAGGTTAAGGAACATGTTCAAAAGCTGCTAGATCATGGATGGATTAGAAAGTCTGTATCACCTTATTCCTCTCCCGTGGTCTGCATAAGAAAAAAAGATATGAGCCTACGCCTTTGTGTTGATTTTCGTGGACTTAACAGCAAAACAATCCCTGACCGTCACCCCCTTCCACGTATTCAGGACCTATTAGATAGCCTGGGAGGTTACTCATGGTTTTCCATACTTGACCAGGGCAGTGCATATCACCAGGGCTTTGTTTAGGAGAACTCCAGGCACCTGACAGCTTTCAGCATGCCTTGGGGATTGTATGAGTGGATCCGTCTTCCTTTTGGCCTTTCCAATGCACCGGCGGCTTTCCAAAGGTGTATGGAAGGTGTGTTGAGTGGTCTGAGGGATGAATGCTGTTTTCCCTACTTAGACGATGTTCTCTGCTTTTCCAAATCCTTTCAGGACCACGTCAAAGATTTGAAGAGAGTCTTTTGCCGCTTACGGGAGCATGGTGTGAAATTACGACCAAAGAAGTGTGAATTATTTAAACGCCAAGTGTAGTATGTTGGCGCCTTGTTACAAGTGAGGGCATTCAAGTCGAACCCAAGGACTTGGAAGCAGTGATGCAATGGAAGGAGCGGAAACCAAAGAATGTTGGCGAAGTAAGAGCTCTTTTGGGATTTTTGGGCTACTATCGGTCCTTCATTCAGGATTTTTCCAGAATAGCCCGACCACTGTTTAAGCGTCTGGAGAGAAATCTGTCAAAACTAGGACAACTAAGCAAAGTATAAAAAAGGGTCAGCTGCCATCCAAGACACCAGTCCAGTGGACCCCTGAACACCGTGCTGTGGTTGCTTCCCTTGTCGACATGTTAACCATCTTTCCTATCTTGGCATACCCAGACTTTAATTTACGTTTTGTCCTTCACACCGACACATCCAATGAAGGTCTGGGGGCTGTACTCTACCAGGAACAAGGGGGTAAACTACGCGTTATCGCCTATGGCTCGAGGACACTCACACCCGCTGAGAAGAATTATCACTTTCATTCTAACAAGCTTGAGTTCCTTGCCTTAAAGTGGGCCATTTGCGATAAATTCCGAGATTACCTTTACTACGCCCCCACGTTCACCATATTCACAGATAATAATCCCCTTACCTATATCCTAAGTACCGCCAAGTTGAGTGCTGTTGGGCATCGTTGGGTGGGTGAATTGGGCCGACTTTCATTTCACCATAAAATATAGACCAGGTAAGACAAACACTGACGCTGACACCCTATCACGGTTCCCAGTGAAGCTCCAGGACCACATCAGAGAGTACTCTGAGGTTTTACCTCCAGATGTTGTGTCTGCCATATGGCAGGGAGATAAAGCCCAGAGAGAAAGAGAAGTACCGTGGGTTGCGGCTCTTCAGCTGGGCTCCACTGATGATAATATGCTTCCAGCCAGTATACCCTTGTTTCCTCCAGAAGACATTCGAGCTGCCCAAAAAGGAGATGCTTCCATCGTTGACGTGATTGCATTGAAAAAGAAAGGATGGAACCCCAATGACAAAGACAAGAGACAAATGGGACCCACCACACGACGGCTCATACACGAATGGAATAAACTTCGACTTGACCAGGGAATTTTATACAGACAAACCTGACAACACAGACAGCTGGTTCTCCCTGATTCTCTGAAGTCTCCTGTGCTCAAACACCTTCATGATGACATGGGGCATGTCCAACGCATTCTCATATACTGATGCTTTTGACATTTCATCTACATCGAACGCACATGGCACCCTTTAGCGTCAATATGAGACGCACAGAGCTTTGTTCGGTTATGGGTAGGTTTAGGTCTGGGGTAGGGTTAGGGTTAGACCACTAGGAGGCGCCTACTGGCCCATATCTATCTGCGTCTCATATTGACGCTAAAGGGTGCCATGTGCGTTCGATGTAGACGAAATGTCAAAAGCGTCAGTATTTGACGCCTTGAGATGAGAATGGGCTGGCATGTCGGGGCTGACAAAGTTACCCACCTGGCAAGGCAAAGATTTTATTGGCCTTTCATGCAGCGTGACATAGAAGATTATGTCATCCGCCAGTGCCCATGTATTAAGCAAAAGCGGTCTGTCTGTCTCTTTATTATTTCACAGTGTTTTCACAGATACACAGTGCTTCACTGCCTGTGTGTCCTTTGCTGCCAGCTCAGATATCCCTCAGATCTGAGGCCGGTAACATCAGGATTCAGCTGGTTAGGACAATGTATTCCCTTCGCATTTGCATTTGTTCACCCTCTCCAGGGAGTGATAAATTCAGGTCATAGTGCAGAAGATTTCCAAGTGGTTTGTCATTAGCCAGGTGATATATTGGGATCCAGTCTTGGACTGCAATGTGGTGTATCCAGTGTATTGACCGGTTGCTGCGTAGGGTGGACTGGTGGTGTGCATGCATGTAGAAATCCAAATTGTCAAAAATTATGGAATATGTATGTGGTGGAGTTGGCCATGTCCCCGTCAACGCATCGGATGTGATCCTCACATCGTCATGTCCAGAAACCTGGTCCACGGCACTGCTTTCAACTACCTCTGATGTGATCCTCACCTCTTCATCTTGTGTAGCATGGTCTATGGCACTGCTTTCAGCTACCTCATCTGTTGTCATACATTAGACACATAGATATAAGACAACATAACACCATACATATCTTGCACATGAAAGTATCTCTGTGTGTGTGTGTGTGTGTGTGTGTGTGTGTGTCTGTATGTGTTATTTTTCACCTGATAATTGAAGATCTTCCATGCTTCGGAAGACATCACTGAGTAACAGCTCAGACTCACTTCTGTGGTCTATGGAGGTTTTGTCCTGTCCTTGATTGACAGACTGACATCCAGCTTCCAGAGTTCATTTTGCCTCTTTAGATGCAAAAGACCAGATCCACATTTGTTAGACAATTCCTTCTGCTTTCCAATAGCATTTTTGTGCACCGTTGAAATGGCAAATTTTCTGAGCCTTTCAAACACTGCCTTCTTCGCACACCCATATTGAAGAATGCAGTTTATGTAGTGAGCGAAAGCTGTGAGACGGGTTTCTCTACCTCTCAGTGCAATCGCAGCAGCAGCACAGGTGACAGGACGGGATTGGTTTGTGATGGTTGAAAAGACAGACAAGAGGAGTGGTGAGAGGCGCTGGAGGTCTGACTCAAGGCTGCTAATTGAGAAAGATCTCAAATCTTCTGGTGAAGACCTCCACAACATGAAATTCTGGCTGGGGTCGCAAAGTGTTTTGCATTCACTTGCAATGACTGTAAGGATGATGACCTTCACTTCCTGTAGAAGCTCCTCATGCTTCATGATTAATTTGGCCGCCGCTTTCCATTTTTTGTTGTTTATGTGTTTCACCATCAAAGCATCCTCAGCCTCGCACACCTTTTGTTTAGGGCATTTGATGATGACCTGAAAGAAGTCAAAGAAGTTCTAATGTGAAAATTATTTATTGTGAAAATCTACAATGTAGAGTAATGCAGTCAACGACTACATTCACAGCAATGTTGACAAGTTTGTTAATAGGTCTAAGAAGTGCAGAGTAACTTTGCAGCATATCATTACTTTTACAGTGAAAATCTAAATAAGCTATCAAGACCATGCAACTTCTGTACTTAGAATAGCCTACTACTGTCATGATTCTGCCTTCATGTCCTAGATCTTTCTTGTTTTGAGGCAGGATCATGACAGACCCATGTTTTGTGTACAAGCACATGGCCATTTGTTTGGGCCATGTGCTTGTGTTGTCTCGTTCTCATGCCCTGCCCCCTTGTTATCCTCGTTTTGTCTTGATTGCTTTACCCTTTATCACCTGTGTTCCTGATTAGTTTGCTCCCTATTTAATCCCCTCATGTTTTCTGTCCTGTGTCGGTACATTGTCTAACATTGCGTGTTATTCTTTGTGAAACCTTGTGAGTATCCTGTCAAAAGTATTGTCTAGAGAAAGTTCTGTTTTTGCTGTTTGTTTATAGTCTAGTTAATTGTCAGAGTCTTAGTCTAGTTTAGTCACTCGTAGTCCTGTCTGTCTTGTTTTACCCCATTGTGGGCTTTATTTTCCCCTTTTTGCCTATAATAAATCGTGTTTAGTGTACTTTGTCTGCGCCTGGGTTCTCCTTCCTCATCATCATAACAACTACAAAGTTCACAAGTTGTCTCAGTCTGCTACTCATGGTATGACATCATTTTTTTAAAAACAAAGCCCTTGATATAGACATCTGACAGAAACGAGGATATCAACAGCATTAGTTACAGCGTTTGAAAACAGGGCTAGTACAAGTAAACATATCAATAACTGATGTTGCTCCCAGAGTAACTGGTGGGCAACATATCTGTAATGAAAATCAGGCTGTTCTGCACTATTACTGGATGTTAAAACATATGTAACAATACAACTACCATACCTCGGTGATGCTGCGTCGAATATTAGCTCTTCCAGGACTTGCAGGTTTATGGCAGAACTTCTTCAAAGCCCTGGGGGTCTTCGACGGAGTAGGCTCACGTTCTCTTTTATCTGAACGACCTGTAATTGTTTCTACTGCGGAGGCTTCCTTGTTCTTTTCATCGTCCACCCATCTCCAGTATACCGGCAAGTCACGTTCAAGTCTCGATAAAAGATTGAGACACACCTTACAAATCTTGTTCGACTTTATTGATGTTTTAACTACCGCCACTCCGACATGCAGTAGTCTCTCGGCAATACTTAGTAGTTTCTTCTGTTTATCGAAAATGCTTGCTGAATGTACAAGCACACCCGCAATTCTCATATTTTTTTCACAAAAACGGCAACAGTCATTATGCTCCATTACAATAACATTTGGTAGCTTACAGAAATCTCTCCATCAAACTTTTCCGCGAAACACTTCCCCATCAACTCTTTTCCGTCGCTCTGACTACGTCACCTTCTTCATTGCTCTGATTGGTTGTAGCGCTGTCCTATTGCGTGCAGAGGGATTTTGAGAGACAACCGTTTATCCCGCCCCTCGGATTGAGCCGTGTCTATGGAGAGTTGCCAGACCACACATCTTGATGTAGGTCTGGCTTGCCAGGCTAGCATTACATTAGATTCCAACTTAATGCAAGCCTCGTTGCCCCTTGAGAAATTAAATTGCATTAGAGAAATCATGAGAAATGCTCAGATGTCCATATTTTTTTCAAAAAGAGATTTGCTTTCTCTACTAGGCCATCTTAATTTCGCAATGCATATAATTCCACAAGGCCGGCCTTTTATTGCCAGACTCATAAACAGATTATGCAGGTGCCTTACTTGGTTATCAGGCATGAATAACTTCATTTTTCGGGCTGCTCATATTCCAGGCTTAAACAATCAAATTGCTGATTATCTTTCTCGATTTGAATTTCAGAAATTCCACCTGCTGCGTCCAGGTTCAGCGTCAGCCAGCTTGGTCTGCCCTCATTTCAGCCAAACTGTAATAGATTAGATATGACCTTTCAATCTTATTTACATTCAGCAGCAAAGTACATGCGCAGTGGTCTAGCACAGTGGTTCTCAACTCCAGTCCTCGGGACCCGTTGCTCTGCACATTTTGTATGTTAGTCTAGACGGATTTTTTGAAAAATGGCCTTCTATAAGAAGTGAGGAGCATTTATGGGTACAAGTCGGGAACCGGCTTACCTTACATATTTCAAGGGTGCTGAATCCGAAAAAACTGGTTCCCAAGCAAAATTTTTTGTTTTTGACCTTCTAATTTGCATATCAAAATGGCCGCCAAATTGCCTATCTTGCTCAGTCATTGGACCATTTTCCCCTAGTTTTTTTGTAAGTAGGCAATCAAGATGAGGAAATTAAGTTTCTAGATCGATAGTCAAGGGTCAGAGCAAAGATATAATGGAGGCTCACTGCCTTTTTTATGTATATATATATGCAAAATACCAATTTTTAAGGTGAAATTAAGCATTATTTGTGTAATTTTTTAAGGCCGACATACCAATATCACTCTTAAATGTTCCCATTGTATATATGATATGTGATTATTCCATATTACATAATAACTAAGAAAAACACCATTGCAAGTTGTCTGAGATTTCATTTTTTATGCAAACAAAGCATTTATGCTCTTAATTGAAACATCGAAAAACCCAAGTGAACAGAGAAAAAAAAAAAACACCATGAAACTTCCCTTGAACAGATCTACAGATCACATCTTGTTTCTGTATATTTTCTTTCATATTTGTAGCTTAATTGCTTTGCTTTGGAGGCCGCACACACACACATACACACACCCCTCCCCCTCCATGCACACCGCGTCTCCATGAGAACGAGTCATCAACGTTGAAAGCAAGTTTGCAAAAGGTTGGTATCTCATGAACACCTTTACATAATCACGCATTAAAAAGTGGTTTAATCTTTTAAATTCTGAATATAATTTTGTCAGTGTGTTAATATCGACCCGAGAAGCGATTAACTTTTAGAAAGTTAACTAGTCGCAAGTTTGAGATAAAGATGCACTTGGGCTGTCAATGTCAAAACACTAGCCTAAGCTGTGATTCAAATGTTAAATAATGTTATGTCATTTTTACTTTTACACTGAATGCCTGCTGCTTCCAGATGAGTAGGCAGTGACGATTAATTTAATTTAGTAATTTAGTATAATGATAGGGTGTGAAACTTGTACTGCTGTGGTATTTGTATAGAGTGTGAATTCTGTATAGAAGATGTGTAGATTGTAGAACCAGTGTATGATGATTCATGGTGATCACAGGTTTTGAGTGCTAACGTAACGGATCTGTGCCTTGCTCCAAATATAGGCTACATATCATAACACAATTACCCCTAAATAATATAGATCTTCTAAAGTAAATTTAATGTTATTTTTCTTTGATTTTGCTTTTCAGCTTCAAATGGATCCAATAACAAACCTGAGACCGGTAGATTACAGCATTGTCTGCTTTTTTTGTTTAAGCAACAAGGGGAGTCTTAGTAATGCATCTGACCAAGGATTGGCAAAAGCTAGGCATGCCGCCAGAACCAGGAGAAATCTAAATGACTCAAAGAACAGTGTTTTGATTGATCGTGTTGAAGATGTATTGGACTCCGCTGCAGCCCAGCGTGTTGTATGGCATAAAAGGTGCTATTCACACTTCACTGACAAAAGCAAATTAGAACGTTTGCAAAAGACAGTGGGTTCTGAACATGCAGGTAGCAGCAGACAAACTGCAGAAGCACAACCTTGCAGTAGCAGGTTTTCACTGCAAATGCAAATGGATCCAGTAGATTGGAGTTTATGCCTGTTCTGCCAAACAGATGTTTTGAAGAAACCATTGAGATCAGTAATGACAACAAAACTGAGTGATCAAATTATTCAAGCTTCGTCTTTAGACCATAACATTTATGTTCGGCTGGCTGGAGTGATTGATCTAATTGCAGCTGAGGCAAAATATCACTTAACATGTTTAAGAGCATTCATCAGATCTACGGACAAGACAAAGAAAGCAATACAAGAACACTCTGAAAACTCAGACTACCCAGACCTTGCGATGACATGGCTATGCAAAGAGCTGCAAGGGGCAGCAGATAAAGGACATGTACTTCTTCTTGATGATGTCTGGGAACGGTATAAGGTACTCAGTGAAAAATCATCAACCACAATTCCACTCTCTTACTGCAGTAGAAGGGCAACATTTCGTGAAAAGTTGCAGTCACAGCTGGATGACATCTTCAACTTTTTTCAACCTCTTGATAGGTGTTCATCCGAGCGAAAAACCATACTAATTCCGACAAAGTACACAAATACGGTGGCAAATACGGCAGTGTTGGAAATGATGGATGAGGATGAGAGTGAGGAAACATTGCCTCAATATGTGCCTACGATCAAAACAGCTTGTAGAGTTATTCAACAAGGCCGGCCACTGTTTGAACTATGAGCAGGTGATGAAGGTAGACAATGCCTTAGCTGAGAGTACCTTAAAATCTATGGACCCAGCAACCGGTGCCATTATTCCATCAAACATGGTAGCAAATCGATTCATCCACTACACTGCTGACAACATTGACATCCTTGATGAGTCCTTAGATGGAAAGAACACCTTTCATGCAACCCAAATGGCAGCCTGGCAACGGGGAAAAAAATATATCGAACTTGACATGCTGAAGCCCTCCACTAGCCATACACTGGTTGTGCCAGATGTCCTGGAGAACTTGCACCACATCAATGTACATTCTGCCACAAGCAAGCCAGTATTCACATCACATGTTAACAAGACCTGGTTTACAAAACCTAAAGGAGACAGTGAGTGTGTGAAACAAGCAAAAGCAACAGACATGGCTTTTTTCCTGCGATGTCAGGATTCTGAACCCAAACCTTCTTGGACTGTATTCAATCAGTCAGTCTCATCAAAGGAACCAGAGCAGACAGCAGTAGGATATTTGCCAATAGTCCTTGCTCCAGCTCATGAGTATGATACGCTCAATACAGTTGTGAAGAGGTGCATGGCAATATCATCACATTTTGGCCAGGAGCATACTGTCATAACAGTGGACCAAGCTCTTTACTGCAAGCTCATGGAACTGAAGTGGTGTGTTGAGGAATATCAGTGCAAGTTAATCCCTCTGCTTGGTGGACTTCATATTGCAATGAACTTCCTGAAGACTATCGGAGATCACATGGCTGGGTCTGGTCTAGCTGAAGTGTGGCTGGAGAGTGGATTGCTGGGGGAGGGTGCTGTGCAGCTTGTCATGTCAGGGAAAGCATACAACAAGGGTATGAGAGCTCACAAACTGACCTTGCAGGCCCTATGGCAGCTTTTGTTGCCAACATTCCTCGCGTTTGCTGCAGAATCAAACAAGGAATGCCATGATGAGATCTCTGCTATGGCTGCTGATGACAATCCTGAAACTATTCCTCAGTTGATAACATATCTGAAGCAGGAACAGTTTGACAGTCTCCTCAAAGATTTCATCGCAAGTAAATCTGAAGATGTCAACTTAGTTTTCTGGTGGAACTACATGGATATGGTCTCAACACTGTTGCAGTTTACACGAGCTCAGCGTGATGGACTCTGGGAGCTTCATATTCACTCCTTCAGCTGGATGTTGCCGTACTTCATGCGATATGACCACCTGAACTACGCAAGATGGGGGCCAGTGTATATTGCTGAGATGCACCAACTCCCAGAACCTGTACTATCGGAGTTCCAAAGGGGCAACTTTGTTGTGAAGCGGTCCGATCAACGATTTAACCAGGTCGATCCTGACCAAGCAATGGAGTGGATCAATGGAACAGGGAAAAAAGGAGGGGGGATCATTGGCATTACTAAGACACTTTCAGCCCTTTCCAGATGGACACTCTCCTACAACATGAGGTCCCATGTAGCAGAAGAGACACATTTGATGTTCAGCAACACATCTGAGAAAACCTACGTCCACAATGAAGCTACCAAATCCCGTGAAAAGAGAGACAACAGAGACGAAATGGCATTGGTTTTAGTCTTCAAAGGATTCAAGGTGTTTGGTTCAGTCTCACCAGGCTCATTGCAAAATCTCGCCACGAAAGATGTTGCCACAGAGGCTATCCAAAGCTCATTACTTTCTGCCAAAGAAGAAAAAGTGAAAGAAAAAGAAAAAGTGAAATCATTCATTGAGAAAAGGATGATTGTTCCTGAGGACAAAGATAAACCAGAGGTCCCAATCCATGCAACCCTACATAAGAGCAAAGCTAAAACATTTGCATCTCTGTATGAAGTGGCCAAAAATCCTAAAATCAAAGACAACAGAACCGTCGTAAAGGCTGACTGAAACGTCCTCAAACGCCTTGTTACGGCCTATGAGGCAGGTCGTCCAGTTGACTTACCAGCTGTCCTAAAATACGAGCTTCTGCCAGTTCCCATATTCCTTGCTGAAATGAATGGGACCCTTCGCACTGGAAACAAGTCTGTATTGGTAAATAAGTTAACAGAAGACATAGTCTGTCCTGAGGCTATTGAACTTCCCGACATGTCATCTTGCCTCATCATAGATGGACAGGCACTGGTGGTTGCCCTAGGAAAGCCAGACAAAGCAGTAACATTTGGAGATTTGGCTGACACATTTGTCAGAGCAGTATTGAAAGCTGGATGTTCCTATAAATGGATAGACGTTGTGTTTGACAGATACAGAGAAGAGACCATCAAGGGTGCTACCAGGACACGACGCACAAAAGCAGCTCAACCAATCAGACGACTTGTTGAAGGTCGTGATGTGCATCTTCCGAAAAACTGGACCAACTTCCTGTCCCTCCCTGACAACAAAGCTGATCTTGCCAATCTACTTTCTGAAGAACTATGTGCTCAGGCACCAGATGATAAAGAGATAGTTGTTGCTGGTGGGTTCAGAGACAAAGAAACGGAGGTTAGGTCATCGAAAGCAACAACCAACCTGACTCATCTGAGAGCCACACACGAAGAGGCAAATACCCGATTGGTATTACATGCAGTGCACTGCCAGTCAGACACAGTAGTCGTGTCATCTAGAGACACTGATGTGCTTGTGATTCTGGTTTCCCATTTCCCGCACATAGCATGTAAAAAACTCTGGCTGTTGTCTGGTACCACAAGGAAGCCACAATATATACCCATTGATGCTGTTTTTAACAAACTGCCAAAGGATTCAGCACCAAGCCTTGTAGCATTTCATGCACTAACTGGTTGTGATACCACATCATACATTGCAAGTCACACCAAAAGTACATCGTGGAAAGTCTGGAAAATGCATCATCAGTTGCTCAGCAACCTCGGAATTGGTGATCTCACGGAGGAGACTCAAAGATCTTCAGAGGCTTTTGTCTGCAGAATATATGATGTGCATAAAACAGACTCTTACTTTTCTCCAGGACAGGTAAACCAGAAGCAATGCCGGCGACAAGCGATGCGCTCCACTTCCATCTGCTGAGAGTACACTACCAGGCAATGGTTTGGAGAAATGCTCACTATGCCACACCTGAGCTTCCTTCACCCTTGGACATGGGATGGAAACATGGCAGTTCAGGACTACAGCCCATTCTTATGTCACAGAATCCAATACCTGAAAGTTGCCTGGAAATGATCCTGTGTACCTGTAAAAAACAATGCACAACACGCCAGTGCAAATGCCGAAAATCAGGGCTGTTATGCACTGCAATGTGTGCATGTCAGAGTGATGACCAATGTCCTTGTTTAAATGTGGAGTTGTAGTCCTCAAGTATACCAAGGCAAGAGGTAACCAAAGAACTTAGAAAAGGACTGCAGAAAGAAATACTAATCAAAATGAAATTCCAAAGACAAATGGCACACAAGCAAACTAGAAAGGTATAAAAACAATTTACCAAAAACAATTTACAAAGGGAGTGAACTACAGAACTAAAAATCTAACAGAAAAGAGCAAAGCAATTAAGCTACAAATATGAAAGAAAATATACAGAAACAAAATGTGATCTGTTGATCTGTTCAAGGGAAGTTTCATGGTGTTTTTTTCTCTGTTCACTTGGGTTTTTCGATGTTTGAATTAAGAGCATAAATGCTTTGTTTGCATAAAAAAAATGAAATCTCAGACAACTTGCAATGGTGTTTTTCTTAGTTATTATGTAATATGGAATACATCACATATCATATATACACTGGGAACATTTAAGAGTGATATTGATTGAATATGTATGTTGGCCTTAAAAAACACACACAAATAATGCTTAATTTCACCTTAAAAGTTGGTATTTTGCATTTATATACATAAAAAAGGCAGTGAGCCTCCATTATATCTTTGCTCTGACCCTTGACTATCGATCTAGAAACTTAATTTCCTCATCTTGATTGCCTACTTACAAAAAAACTAGGGGAAAATGGTCCAACGACTGAGCAAGATAGGCAATTTGGCGGCCATTTTGATATGCAAATTAGAAGGTCAAAAACTCAAAATTTCGCTTGGGAACCAGTTTTATTTGGATTCAGCACCCTTGAAATATGTAAAGTAGGCCGGTTCCCGACTTGTACCCATAAATGCTCCTCACTTTCACTTTTTGGGCACTTCCCATCTAGACTATGGCTACGTTCACACTGCAGGGCTTAATGCTCAATTCCGATTTTTTGAAAAAATTAGATTTTTTTGCAAGGCCGTTCACATTTCCAATTAAATGCGACCTTTTGTGATCTCCTGTGTGAACGTGAAATGACCCAGAAGTGACCTGCATGCGCAGAAGAGTACTCAACGGACAACAACGTCACCTGTTATTTGCGGAAGTAGCTAAACTTTAACTAAGTTAACTGTCTGTGATTCTCTCTCTCTCTCTCTCACTCTCTCACACACACACACACACACACACACACTCACGAGCGCGCGCAGCGACCATTACACAAGAGCCAGACAGCAGCCGCTGACCTATCTAATATCAGATTCAGCACAAATAAGTTAACATAACGTATTTATAATGGCCGTGGGCTTCTTTTTTTATTTTATTTTTTATTAATGGGTTCGTCGAGGTCGACCCGTTCGGCAGATTTACCTCAGCTCGACGAATATGCAGTCCATTTTCAAACCGACTACTTCAATGCAGAATTATGATGTTTTTCGCGTTTCAATGACGTGCGGGTCGGATACATGCGACCTGGCCGTTCAGACTAAAGTCGCATTTCAAAAGATCGGATACGTATCGGATTTGGGACCACATACCCAAGTGGCATGGGTCGCATTTGAAAAGATCGGATCTGTGTCGTTCAGACTGTCATGAAAAGATCAGATACAGGTCGCATAGGGGCAAAAAAATCGGAATTGGGTCGTTTCAGCCTGCAGTGTGAACGTAGCCTATGTCTCTGACACACTCAGTTCAGTTCATGGAGTCTCGCTTAACGAGCTGATGATCTGATTCAGGTGTGTTAAATAAGGGAGACATACAAAATGTGCAGAGCAGCGGGTCCCGAGGACTGGAGTTGAGAACCACTGGTCTAGCAACATCGACATTAAAAATGTACGACACTGCTTGGTCTCATTTTATGCTGCCTTCACGTGCTATGGAAAAGATGATATTTTCCACTTTGAACTGGTATTTACCAGTGTGTTGTGTTCAAGTGCTTTTGTTGTCGTAAAATATAGTACCCGCAAGGTCTGTGTCAGTAGAGTATCTTTTTTTATCTTTACAAAAAAATGTGGTGCTTTCTTATGATTAAAACATAATTAATAATTAAAAAAAATAAAACATGACATAAAATGATTAAATATGAACCAAGGAAATTGCGGCAAAGTTGAAAATTGAGTGTTAACGCATTATATTACAATCGTTAATGACACAACATTGTATAGGCTACAAAAACTATCCGCTAACAGTATTCACGACTCTTGCGTTGCTCTCCGCCATTTTGAAACGGTCAAAGGATATCTCATCTCGGCAACTCGTGCATCAAAATATTCTACGAGTTGCCCAGTGGAAATACCACATGAGGGGGTGTTCATGTGCATTTTTCCATGTCGGCTTTTGGTATTTACCATAATTACCATAGCACGTGAAGGCACCATTAGTTCTTTCTCTGCCACCTTCTCTGTAGATGTATTTCCTGTCAATGTTTCATATGTTAGTGCTTTTATAGTACACTGTTTTGAGTCCCGTAAAATGCATCAATTCGTCTCCTGCTTAATGGACGTAAAAAAGAGAAACCTAAAGGCAATGATCATCGTCTCCCTCTCACATTTCCACTTTTAAACAAATTAATATCACGTCTGAGAGAGGAATGCTTTGGGATTTATTCTGATATGATGTTAGAATCTGTTTTGCTTACTGCTTTCTATGTCTTTCTCAGAGGTGGCGAGTTTTCAACACACACAGATTCCTTTAATCCGGCACATGACCTCACTATATCTGATGTTTCAATTTTTTCTCACCACTTCACCATATTTCTAAAGCACTCAAAAACTGATAGGAACAGAGAAGGATCTTTTGTTTATGTTTCTGAAACTAACTCTGCTTTTTGTACTCTGTCGTCTATGATGGCTTATCTGAGGAGTCGTCCACAAGCTCGTCTGTAGGACCCATTATTTAGAACGGAGGAGGGAAAGCCTATGTCTAGAGCCTGGTTTGCATCCCATTTCCGCCTGCTTTGTCAATACTGCGGGCTTCCCCCACAGTGTTATTCGGCTCATTCATTGCGCATAGGGGCTGCTACAACTGCAGCTTCCTCTACTCCCGTTTCTACCCTAAAAGCTATTAGTAGAGGTCCTGGGTAAGATTTGTGTGCGATTCATTTAGCGAAGAATATCTCAACTGTTATAGACTAATATGACCCCATAGAACAACGTGGGATGTGTGCCAAAATCTCTACCCGGGACGAAAGTCCTGAAAATGACCACAACCTGTGACACTATTATCACACTACAGGTGAATGGGATTTTTTTTTTCCTTAATAGATATCCTCATACATTTCTACCAGTTTAATCTTCATATTAAGAGAAATAATTTTTGTATTACACTTTGTCTTAAAAATAAAATAAAATATGCAAATTAGGCAATATCTCATTAAAAATGTGTAACATTACATATAAACTTTTGAAGCTACAGATTTTCTGAGGTAATCACAATGACCATAATTCACCTTTGGCTAAGCCACGCCCTAGAATATAGATTGACCAATCACAGCGCAGCCAAGAACGAGCTCCGACAGAGGTCCGACACTTTTTCACAGCGCTCCATTGACTTTAACGCAGGCGTCTCATATTTTTGGTCTCGGCAGGCTATTACCGTCATAGTTTTATCAAAAATATGGTTAAACGTTGTGCCTGGGGCATTTGTAACACAGATACGCGTTTCCCAGGGAGTTTGGAGGGGGGTGTCCGTTTTTTTCCCTTCCCAAAACCGATTTCAAATCCTGACAAGTGTCGTCTTTGGATTAAACTGTGTGTGGACGTCCTCACAGTCAGCTAAACCCCTCAAGGATCAACAAGCACACTTTTGTGTGCTCTAAGGTAAATTTAGATTTTAACCCCCTGAGGTCGGCTATCGCGCCGGCGCGATAGGCTCGTTTTTTTCCGTATGAGTGCAAAAAAATTATAAAATAAAAATATTAATTTTTATCTTATATGCTTGTGTTATACATCAATCTATCCTGTTAAGTGTGTACTATTTTTGTGTACACTCACAATAAAAACAAAGTGTTGTGCTTTTCGCCAAATAAAGAAAAATAAACACGAAGCGAGTTCTGCCTTCTCTCTCTCCGCGTAGTCTAGTCTGAAACGCGTCCGAAAATGAATCATAACTCAGCGAATACTTCTCACACAGGCACGTGAGATATGTCTTTATGAAGCTTGAAATCTCCTCTTTTAAATGAAGTAATTTATATAAAAAACAAATGTTTTCAACTCACGTAATCCGTTTGAAAGCAAGGAGAGGTACCGTTTTTTCTTCTGCTTCATTATCTCTATAATTAGCTGAGGCCGCTCCGCCCCCGGCGCGATTCACATGTAAAAATAGTTAGGTGATCTAGTATGCATCGCATACGCCCCTCGATCAATGCCATAACAAGTTTCTTCATCAGACTTACTGATAGTTCATCGCGTTTTAAATATGACACGCTTCTCTGGTAATAAAGACGCCCTTCAGATGATTCTGGACAGCGAGGAAGAATGCACCTTTTCCTCAGAGGAAGATTGTAACTATTGAAGTATTGTAAGTATTGAAGAGCGAATTCCGCCGAGAACACAATTTCGGAGTAAGTTTTACTTAAAAGTCTTTTGTCTTTTATTTTTCGTGTTCGCATGTATGAGGAAAAAACAATATTAGGCTACGTGACAGTTCTCCATTATGGACGTGAGCGCTCTAAAAAAAGCACTAAAAGACTTTCAAACTTTCACAGAGACCTCAAAACAGAAAGTACAAATCCTTTCTTTAAAACGAATTTCGTTTTGTATCAATTGTATCTTACTTTTAATAATTTTTTCATTAACAAATGTGAGCCGATCCAAACAAACCTGTGAAACGCCCACATCAGCTGGATAACACACACCGCGAGTTCACTTTCAGACTTATGTACTTTACGATGCTGTGAGGAATAATACTATCTTGATAATAATCCTGCAAAAATTTACCTCAGAAGTTCTGGAAGTATCATTTCGAGGAGCAAACGGATCCCGCTGAGGAATTAGGTCAGTTCTGTTTGCTTTGTTCTAATCTGAATGAATGAACGCACAGATGCGTGCTGTTGTGGAGCTACTACAGCTGGCAAAAATACTGTTTTAATATGAATCGCGAATACAAAGAAAGATTACACTGGAAATATTGTTACAATTTTAAATGTTGTTGTAATTGTATAACCTTATACAATATAAAAATTGTATATATATATATATATATATATATATATATATATATATATATATGGATAGATGTAAACAAAATCTTAAAAGGTCATTATAAGCCTTCTCTTTAAATAATTTTATTAAGCTTTATTAGTGACACATTTGGGAAGAGAATATATTCCAAATCTGAAAATACAGTATGAGAACAATTAACTGCACAATTACTAGAAATGTTTACCTTGGATATTGTACAATTTGCAAGCAAAATTTGTGGAAAAAACAACAAACCAGTTATATATTGTCCTTGCATTCTTGTGGCTCAGTCACACACCTGAATGAAAGGCTCATTACGTATGCAGCCTCATTATGCGGGCCCCATTGACTCTGCAGGTGTGAATCACACCCACCCGCATATTGCCTTTCCAAACAAAAAGTGTTTTACAAGATTTAAATCAATGTATTGTGTTATGTGAATGATTAGGCAGGATGATTTTCACATAATTTTGAAGAAAAAATTCTAGGCAACGAAATCCATTCGTCAAAAGTCTTATTTACATATATTTAGAATGTGTTTTATGGCCTTATTTCAGAAACTTTAGTTTTTTGTTTTTTAAAAAACCATGCATAAACATTATTCTCTCAAAAATACAAACATGTACATGCAAGTTGTTCACATATTATGGTAGCCCTGTTTGTGCTAAATAGAGTGAATTTACACTTTTGCCATTAATATGTTTATAAGCAACTGAAAAAAGCACAAATGTCAGGGCATGTCAGAACATCTCAAGGACCCCAAAAACCCCTCAGACCCCAGAGGGTTAACCTTACTGTAAAGTTATACTAGTTAGACAGTTATATGCTGTTTGTTTAGCTAACTTTGTTATTCAAGATACAAACACCTAACGTTAACGTTAGGTGTTTGTATCTTGAATAACACAGTTAGCTAACATCCAGCCGCTAGTCAAAACATACAATCCTGACTTACGTGATAACTAAACTATCGCTAAGCTTGCTTGCTAGCACCTTGATTCTTCATTAACGTAATTAGGGTAGAGAACCGAAATCATAACCTAAAACAGCATAAAACTGTCTAACTACGTAACTAGCATTATAACTTGTATAACTTGACGGGAAGGTTAAAATCTAAATTTACCTTAGAGCACACAAAAGTGTGCTTGTTGATCCTTGAGGGGTTTAGCTGACTGTGAGGACGTCCACACACAGTTTAATCCAAAGACGACACTTGTCAGGATTTGAAATCGGTTTTGGGAAGGGAAAAAAACAGACACCCCCCTCCAACCTCTCTGGGAAACGCGTATCTGTGTTACAAATGCCCCAGGCACAACGTTTAACCATATTTTTTATAAAACTACGACGGTAATAGCCTGCCGAGACCAAAAATATGAGACGCCTGCGTTAAAGTCAATGGAGCGCTGTGAAAAAGTGTCGGACCTCTGTCGGAGCTCGTTCTTGGCTGCGCTGTGATTGGTCAATCTATATTCTAGGGCGTGGCTTAGCCAAAGGCGAATTATAAGGTCATAGAAGAGTGTAAGCATTCTGGTTTGATATAAAGCAAATGGCTAAGAAACTGTCAACCTATTACAAACAACTAGCAACATACAGGAATTGCCAGTTATGTATTAACCTAAACTTTAAAAGCTTACATTTCCTACCTGTTCTAAATATTGCTGTCATCACCTCCAACTTTTTTTTTTTTTCAACAAGTTTACTTGGCAGCCATAGTGACCTGAGGTCACATTTGTTTTGTCACAGGTGTTTTTGTGTTTTGTTGTTGTTGTTTTTTTGCAAAATGGGGAAAATGCCATCACAAGTACATCACAACTTGTGCTCACATAGTCTCAGACAAGTTGACGAAGTTACAGTGTCTTCATGTCATGAAGTCATTCCTCACAAAGAACAGATAAGTTGGTACATACCAATTACTCATATTTGAAACCTTATTTTACAAAATTCCAAAAGATCTGGAGAGAGTGAGAGAACAACTTATCCATCCAGTGTCACATACAGTGGGGAGAACAAGTATTTGATACACTGCTGATTTTGCAGGTTTTCCCACTTACAAAGCATGTAGAAGTCTGTCATTTTTATCATACTGTAGGTACTCTTCAACTGTGAGTGACGGAATCTAAAACAAAAATCCAGAAAATCACTTTGCATGATTTTTAAGTAATTAATTTGCATTTTATTGCATGACATAAGTATTATATACGTCAGAAAAGCAGAACTTAATATTTGGTACAGAAACCTTTGTTTGCGATTACAGAGATCATACGTTTCCTGTAGTTTTTGACCAGGTTTGCACACACTGCAGGGATTCTGGCCCACTCCTCCATACAGACCTTCTCCAGATCCTTCAGGTTTCGGGGCTGTTGCTGGGCAATACGGACTTTCAGCTCCCTCCAAAGATGTTCTATTGGGTTCAGGTCTGGAGACTGGCTAGGCCACTCCAGGACCTTGAGATGCTTCTAACAGAGCCACTCCTTAGTTGCCCTGGCTGTGTGTTTCGGGTCGTTGTCATGCTGGAAGACCCAGCCACGACCCATCTTCAATGCTCTTACTGAGGGAAGGAGGTTGTTGGCCAAGATCTCGCGATACATGGCCCCATCCATCCTCCCCTCAATACGGTGCAGTCATCCTGTCCCCTTTGCAGAAAAGCATCCCCAAAGAATGATGTTTCCACCTCCATGCTTCATGGTTGGGATGGTGTTCTTGGGGTTGTACTAATCCCTCTTTCTCCTCCAAACACGGCGAGTGGAGTTTAGACCAAAAAGCTCTATTTTTGTCTCATCAGACCAGATGACCTTCTCCCATTCCTCCTCTGGATCATCCAGATGGTCATTGGCAAACTTCAGGCGGGCCTGGACATGCGCTGGCTTGAGCAGGGGGACCTTGCGTGCGCTGCAGGATTTTAATCCATGATGGCGTAGTGTGTTAATGGTTTTCTTTGAGACTGTGGTCCCAGCTCTCTTCATGTCATTGACCAGGTCCTGCTGTGTAGTTCTGGGCTGATCCCTCACCTTCCTCATGATCATTGATGCCCCACGAGATCTTGCATGGTGCCCCAGACCGAGGGAGATTGACCGTCATCTTGAACTTCTTCCATTTTCTAATAATTGATTGAAGATTCTCACCAAGCTGCTTGCCTATTGTCTTATAGCCCATCCCAGCCTTGTGCAGGTCTACAATTTTATCCCTGATGTCCTTACACAGCTCTCTGGTTTTGGCCATTGTGGAGAGGTTGGAGACTGTTTGATTGAGTGTGTGGACAGGTGTCTTTTATACAGGTAACGAGTTCAAACAGGTGCAGTTAATACAGGTAATGAGTGGAGAACAGGAGGGCTTCTTAAAGAAAAACTAGCAGGTCTGTGAGAGCCGGAATAATTACTGGTTGGTAGGTGATCAAATACTTATGTCATGCAATAAAATGCTAATTATTTATTTAAAAATCATACAATGCTATTTTCTGGATTTTTGTTTTAGATTCCGCCTCTCACAATTGAAGAGTACCTATGATAAAAATTACAGACCTCTACATGCTTTGTAAGTAAGAAAACCTGCAAAATCGGCAGTGTATCAAATACTTGTTCTCCCCACTGTAGATAATACTTCATTGGACTGGGCTACAGCGGGAAACATGGTGAGATTTAATTAAATAATTTCAATTTTTCTGTGGATTATGGGGGTTAAAAAATAGAAAAGTGACATGCCATCCTTAAGGCAACTTTTGTTTGCAACTTTTGTCTCTGTCTAACAGAGAGTGCAATACAAATGGCAGAAACATTCTTGTCAAATATCTCAAACCATCAACGGACATGGAGACATTTGACGACCTGCGCATTGCTGCGTTCGATAGTAATGCCTTTAAGATGGACTTTGAGAGGACCGCTTACACCTCAACTAATGCAAGAAAACATATACAAAGAGCCTATTATCAACAGCAGCTTTGGGTCCAAGCATCATTTACAGACACCACCTCGATCTTAATTGCAGATTTTTATGGTTTTGTAAGAAAGGGCAGTTTATTAGTCCCTGAGATTGTAATCTCAAAACCTGAAGGTTTGCCAGATCCCTGCTCGTGTGGCAAGTGTGCACACAAGAATGGGTGTCCCTGTCGGGTAGCTGGTATCCGTTGTTGCAAGTACTGCTATTGCAAGGGAGGCAATAGTTGTAAAAATCCTATCACTGAATGCCTGGACTCTCTGGTGAAAGTTTTACCTAGCAACACAGGGAATAAACCTGTTATTTTGTATTTCTCACTTTAAGTTAACGTTCCAATGATAATGGCAAGGTTGTATATAAAATGTCTGTATATTAATCAAATGCTTGTTTTCTTTCTTTTAAAAAAGTCCCTTGTTTGTATACAATTTATAATTTTCCATTCAATACAGCACAAAACAGGACATCCCCCCCCCCCCCCCCCCCCCCGACATCCACACTGAACATCTACAGAAACACAATTAAAAATATCAAACCAGAATTCTTACACTACACGGTCATTGTAAACATTGTGATCACCTCAGAAAATATGTAGCTTCAAAAGTTTATATGTAACGTTACGCATATTTAATGAGATATTGCCTAATTTGCATATTTTATTTTATTTTTAAGACAAAGTGTAATACAAAAAATATTTCTCTTAATAAGAAGATTAAACTGGTAGAAATGTATGAGGATATCTATTAAGGGGAAAAAAAAGTCCCATTCACCTGTAGTGTGATAATAGTGTCACAGGTTGTGGTCATTTTCAGGACTTTCGTCCCGGGTAGAGATTTTGGCACACATCCCACGTTGTTCTATGGGGTCATATTAGTCTATAACAGTTGAGATATTCTCCGCTAAATTAATCGCACACAAATCTTACCCAGGACCTAGACTATATGGGAAGATGGTCTTCGGCAGCTTATAAACGGTACCTCCGGCCAGATACTCGAGCTATCCTTGAGGCTCAGAAAGCTTGTGATCTGTAGTTGAAATAAATATTGCTTCAGTAACTAATGGGCTTATTTTATTACAGCTTCATTAGCTCTTGCTTCCTCTTGCTAGCTCCACGTAGATCTGTTGGCTTATTCTTTATCTAAATAAGATTGGCTTTTGAAACATTCATTTTTATCCTCTACTGGCTCTTCGATTTAGCAGGAAGAGCCAGGGATGATTGCCTGGTATGGTCTGTTTGGGGGATTTGTTTTTGCTGCTTTCCCAGTTTAAATGGGAGATGTCCCCAGAAGCTGCTGCTGTTCCCTGACTAGCTTTCATGGAGCTCATGGAAATGATGGGTAACTCGGAACAGAGCCATACCACCAAATGTAACTACCACATAAACTCCACCAACCCGGTACCGGGATTTAAAATCTTTGTTATGATGTTCGTACATTCTTTTAATAAACCTCCTTATATGGTATTAGACAATTCATGGTATCATTTTAAAGCTTAGAATCTAAGCTTTACAAAGAATACCATCACTTTCGTTTTCATGATACATGTCGAATGAAATATTAGCTTAAATATGCATTGGTCCCAGGCAAAAAATTCCGCTTTATGATTGCGAAGAAATATTTCTACAAATATTTATTTTTTATATATTTCACAAAACAGTCAAGTCATATATCACAAGAAAGCTCTCATTCTAAGGAATTTGACGATGTAGATTATTACATTCATAGACCGAAATATCTTCAAAAGAATCGCGCAGTGAAATAAAATCAAACAGAGATGACAGATAAAAGTATCACATTCCTGCTCCGATGACGGCTTCAGTCAGCCGCAAACAGCCACATAATCTATATCACCTTTTAGCTTAGGATGTTATCTTTAAAATGAGACCATTTTCACGTTTCTGTGAGCTTTCGTTGGTAAGAAAAACCTTTTCGAATGAACTGAGAGAAGACGCGCTCTGAGCGCAAGACACTGGATCTCCAACCCATCTGTACAGGCGCGAGCCTACTTTGTGCTACTGCTAAGGAAAGTCATTTAGTATATATATCTAACCGGAACTAAGCTTGCGTCAGATATCAGAGAGAGACGGACGCGAGTTCAAGAGACAGACGGACGCGCTATGGGTGCGCTCACTTGATCACTTCCGGGTCAGCGCGCAAGCTCTCTTTGGAGTAAAATATTCGGGAGTTTGCGTGTGTTATTATAGTTTTTATAGTTTATGAACTGTTTTGATTTTTATAATTGCATATAGAAAGATAAAAGCATTGATAAAAGCGATCTTTGGAAGTGCAACTGGTTTCTAAATGGACGTTTTGGAGAAGTTTTGAATGCGCACTCTTCAGACGCACTGAGCTTTTGGGTACGTATAACCTTATGGTTTTTCAGCATTTACAATGTTTATATACATTTTTTGATAAAGTTATTGTTAGTTTGAAATGTGAAAGCACAGCAACCAATCTGATAAACTATTATTTGAAAAGAAATGTCAAACGTTTTGGAAATGGAAAATATTATTGCGCAATAGTTTACAACTTTCCATAAGTGGAATAAAATGGTCATTTCAGTAAATCTACATTTTGATATTGTGAAATGGATATTATTACAGTGCAGAAACTATGTATAAATAGTGTTTTCTTTGTTTCATGTTCTGTTGAAGATTGGCACTGTGGGCACTGTTGGCACAGCTGGCATCAGATCTCCAGGAGGCTGGCCGGTGATGTTGAGGTGATGCACAACACAGGTGACAAATCTGATGCCAATATAATGAATTATATAAATCTGGAGGATGAGGATCCTGTTCTAGATTGTAATAGACCACAGATTTTAGGCAAATAATTTGTAAAATGATAAGTCTTGTATCTTCTGAAAGAATAAAATGATAAAAATCATAAAGCGCCTATTTTTTTCTTTCTGTTTATTATATCACAGACACCATATACTATAATATTTATCACATCCAGCAGTGTTTTATATAATTTCAAAGTGTTTTCTGTAAAATGACACTGGAATATTGCATATATTCCACTGTATATGGGTATGATCAGAGTTTAGATTTGGGTAGGTGGAAATTACATAACAAAAAGGTAATAGTCCTCCCTTCTGATTAATATGCACATCTTTTTCATTTTTTAGTGTAGAGAAAAAAATTCTTTTTTCCAGTGTTTGCTGGCATCTAGAGGAAACAGCCATAAGTGTCTGCATGTTGCTAGACCCCACAGGGCCTGAGTTACACACTTTCAAAAATGAATTTAAAATTAAAAAATCAAAAAGCGCCTATATTTTTTTGGTTTGATTACAGCTCAGACAACATATACTTAAATGTTTATCACTTTTAGCACTGTTTTATGAATCTGCAAAGGGTTTCCTGTAAAATGACACCAAAATTGTCTATTTTGGAAAAAATATGTGGAAATGGGAGGCTTTTCAATTTCGGTAGGAAAATCCAGGCGGAAATCCCCAAAAATGGTCGAGGAGTGTAAGAGGTTTTAACAATCATGCAAATAAAATTAGAAAATTTTGACTGAAAGAATTGTCTGTTATTTTTGACTCAAGTGGTCCTGACTGAACTTATACCATTAATCTTACCCAGCATATATGAAAAATGTTACCAGAGAGAGACAGTTGGATACCAAACATTTGTAAAACTGTATGATAATTGTTAACATTTTATTAACAGTGGAAGAGGCGGAATAAGGCTTATACTGTAGCGGAGCGAGAGCTCTTTCCATGTGGAGTCTCTGCATTAAAGTCATGTGAGCAAGTGGATTCTCTCTTCTGGAAGTGGACCTTCTCAGTTCAACTCAGCTGTTATTTGTCAAATAATCACAGACAGAAACACATACAGGAGAACTGAGAGCTCTTTAATTATATTAATGATAGAAGAGAGAGAATACAGGACAGTCTCTGACTCGATATGAAACACTTCTATAAAGACACAACAATATTCAAATAACTCTCTTCTGATTTCCATGCAAGCTCTGGTTAATATTTGTATATAAACTTAGTACTCTTCTAATATATTCTGTGCACTTTAAATCAAGTCTTTTTAGGGATAGTTCACCCAAAACTGTCCACTGACTTCTAATGTATGGACAAAGAAATCACTAAATATTGTCTTTTATGTTCCACAGAAGAAAGAAAGTTATCCAGCTTTTGGTCGACATGAGGGCATATGTACATTATGGCAATTTTCATTTTTGAGTGAACCATCTTTTTAATACATTTACATTGAATCATTTAGCAGACGCTTTAATCCAAAGCGATTTACAAATGAGGAGAACAATAGAAGTTAAACTAACAATATTCAAGTGCTGTGAATAATAGAGTGAATAGTAGTTATTTGGTAAAAGAGTATAATGTACATGCATTAGGAACACAAGCAAGACTATGACATTAAACTACTTGATGTTGTTGATCTGTCAGTCTATCAGGGGAATTAATGAGAATAAACCGTGCTTTATACAACCCTCCTCTCCATCGTATGATAAAGTCCTGCTGATACAGAACGCCAGCAGAAGCATCAACGGCACATCAATACATCTTTAATAAAACTCTGTTTACCGTATGTGTTTAATGGAGCGCAAACAGAGCAATTGAGTTTTGAGTTTTATGAGTCAAGAGTTATCTCTAATAACCCTAAATGTCACAGAAAGGAAGGGTGTGTGCAGTGAAAAGAATGACATTGACTTCATTTATTGAGTGCAGATGTTTAAACTGAACTGCAGGCGGTCTGTGAATGAGACGCAGGCTTTTGCATTGAAACACAGCAGGCAAACGCTGCACTACTGTCTCGAGAGTGTTCGTCCCCGCTGTGTGTCGAACTCTGATGTGTGTCAGTTCTACAACAGCAGTGAACAGACTTCATTAACCCTCCAACATCAGGCCTCAAGAACATGTACAATACACAGTCAGCCAGTGGGTTCAGATACACGAGATATTTAGACAAATAAACAAATATATGAAACAATGTATTGTCGTACCAGTGAATACTAATAAAAGTACTGATTACGTGGGGGAGAATGAGAAAAGTGTAAGTCAGAAGCACCAGGAACAAACTGGCCAAAATTTTTTTGCGCTTTAGAGAAGTAAGTGATATTGCGCGTGAAAGACCGCGACAAGTGCCAACAAAACACAGAATGATTATTGGGTAGGGGATTAAACAGCCGATCGATAGGGACAGATTTTTAAAATGCAGCCCATGAGAGCTAAAGTTTGCAAAGATCAGAGGAACAAACCAGATGATCACAGAAACGACACAGCAGACTTTTAGTGAATGATGAGATCTGTACCAGATAGGATGAGAAACCAGAAGATATCGTTCAAAAGCAACACATGCCATAAAATACACACCCACAATCAAACTATACAAATATGCATAATAGGCATCCCATGACCCTGTGATTGTGAATGTTAATCTACAAATGATCTGAATGAGATCAGAAAGAATCAAATGAATAACAAACACTGGAGTGGAGCGATGAGATTTGATAAGAGCACACAACGCTAACAGAGTTAAGATCATGATTGGAATCTCAATGGCTGCAATGATCTTGAAAACTAATGAGTCTGCAGACAGAAGTTTCAAGTAAAATCCCCACATCTGAAGGCCGATCCAATTCATCCATTCATTGTCATAATGTACTTCACTTGATTCGTTGATATAATAATCTTCACTTGATGTGTTGCTGCTGGCGTTTTGTTCTGCCATTGTTTCATGAAATATTGACAGGCAACACTAAATAACAAACCAGTCATTAGTTTAAAAAACATGCATTCATTTACTATTTACTACTTTATTAAAAACATTAGGGACAAATGTATGACATAACTTGTTCTGTGTGATTGTTGAAATAAAGTTTCCTCAGTTTGCTTTACATGTTCTTTAGAGGAGATGTGTGTAATGTTAGAAAGCTTGAAATACGTGAAATGTAAGATTAAAGTTTGGAAATCGACACTCGGTTACTAACGTAACCTTGGTTCTCTCTAGAAAGGCCGTAAGTGAAGCTTACACTACGGGAAAACTCCTTTTCTCGAGAATACTGAAGCCAGAAAATTATCCTTAATTTTCCAAAATGTAAAACGCATTTGCTGCAGCAGGCAGACCTAGGCGAG
This sequence comes from Rutilus rutilus, assembly GCF_951802725.1. Taxonomy (NCBI): domain Eukaryota; kingdom Metazoa; phylum Chordata; class Actinopteri; order Cypriniformes; family Leuciscidae; genus Rutilus; species Rutilus rutilus. The sequence continues at coordinate 46,524,710 of NC_140214.1, read as the reverse complement.
ACGGCTCGCGCGCCTATTGGCTGCTCTGCAGCAACTGCTGCAACCTATCAGGCATGACTCCAGCGTCAATGGGAAGCCTTCCCGTGCTACGTCATGACCCGCCAAGGTGGGTGTGGCCACAAGCCTATAAATTCCCACCGCTGAAGTTGCACAATGATTTCAGTCGAGTGAAGCAAAACCATAATGCAGCACAAGCACGGCAGCGTACGCAACACTCGTTCCCTCTCTAGAGAGAACCGAGGTTACGTTAGTAACCGAGTTAGTAACGTTAGTAGAGTTAGTAAAGTTAGTAACGTTAGTCTTACAAGAGTACTCTCGTGTTGCGTAAGTGAAGCTTATGCTACGGGAACCCCATGTAAAACCCAGTGCGTGCGAAATGTCAAACACTAATGTCCCAAGGGCGGTGTGCCTGGGGCTCATAACAGTGGAATACACACAAGCGGTAAACGGGGAGGAACGACTCGGCCAATGTGATAGGTGCGCGCACATATTTACAGTCATGGCAGTACCTCAACCTTATAACTGCATAAGCCCACAGGACGTTGCAGCACATCAACAGTCTAATCAAACTGAGTTGGGTAGACAGTGTTAATATGATACATCAGACTGAGAACAGTCTAGCCTGTAAGGCAGGCTCTTCTAGGTTATAAAATCTTATAAATGTAGACAGCGAGGCCCAGCCTGCTGCCATACAAATATCATGAAGTGACACCCCACTTGTCCATGCCCACGACGAGGCCATACCTCTAGTCGAGTGGGCCCTAACCCCCAAGGGACAATCCAGGCCCTTGGAGGCATAGGCTGACGCGATAGCATCCACTATCCATCTGGACAGGGTCTGTTTCGAGATGGCCAGCCCTTTGACGTGGCCACCGAACGAAACGAAAAGCTGCTCTGTTTGCCTATAGGCGGCAGAGCGTTGCACATAAATCCTTAAAGGGTACATAACATACACAGTTTCACCTAATCTCATGTTAATCTTGAGTACCTATAGAGTAGTAGTGCATCTTTCATATCTCCAAAAAGTCTTTAGTTTTATCACATTTATAAAAGAAAAATACAGCTTTCCGATTATCTCCGGAAAAAGCCGAGCTCCTGGAGGCGGAGCTATAGAGTCAAGCGGGAGCAGAAATCAGAAATCTGATCCAGTTGTACTTACATGAATGGGGTCTTTTATCACTGGGGCCGCTCCACGTTTTAACAGCAAACGATTTGCAAATCCAGCGTCGACCTGGGCCTTGTTAATAAAACATTGGTCACTGAAATGACCAGAACACACAACCACACTTGCTACACTCCGTTGCTGCCCCGGAAAAACAAACTGCATCCACTGTTCCTGTAACACTGGGTTCTTTGGGAAGCTGAACACGGTAAGCTTTCCCTCACATCCAAAAACACACTTTTTTGGAGACATTCTTGAACAAATCCTATGCAGTGCTGCCGATGATTTCCTGTTGAAGCATGTTGATGTGCGCGGTCTCGCTCTCCTCTGGTCGACGTGTGCGCGATAACTTTAGAGTCGTTAGGCCCAAATTCCAGGCACGTAGCGCTTACTGAGAGCGCGTGCAGGTCGCCCACTCGCTATACTGAGGCTAACACCAGCAGAAAAGCAGTTTTGAAGGATAGGTACTTCAGTTCCACCACATGTAATGGTTCAAATGGTTTACCTTTCATGGCCTCTAGGACCGTGGAAAGGTCCCACACCAGAACCGAGGGTGGTCGAGGAGGGTTCAGCCTCCTAGCACCCCTGAGGAAACGGATTATGAGGTTGTTTCTTCCCAGTGACTAGCTGTTCGTGGGCTTCGCGAAAGCCGCTATTGCCACCACATACACTTTGAACGTGGATGGGGTTCTACCGCTATCCAGCAGCTCCTGCAGGAAAGAAAGCACCACCGCTACCTCGCCACTTAGCGGGTTAAAGACATGAGCTGAATTGCCGCTGTCCGCTCTCGCGTCAAGCGCCTTCATAGACCTGGGGCCGTATTCACAAAGAATTTTAAGGCTTAAAGTAGCTCCTAACTGGCGAATTTAGGAGCAACTCCTAAAAATAATGGGCGTGTCACTCCTAACTTTAGGACTCCTAATTTTTTTGACTAAGAGTAATTCACGAAGCATTTTAGCCCTAAAAGTAGCACCTAAGTCTGGGACAGCTTAAAAGAAGTCGAGAGGACTCCTAACTCACTAAGACCTATTCACAAACCGCTTTTTGTGGCATTTCACGTTGCGATGTTTTGAAATGCGTATGCGGCGGCTACAGGAGCTTCCAATCGCGAGGGAAAATTTTTGCATTGTAGGCATAACTAGGTATGCAATAATGCCACCAACAACAACCAAAACTAGGCTACTCATTGCATGTAAACTAATTGTAACGTTTCATTGTGAATCAAATTAAAATGTTCTTCTCTTTGCAAACGTAGGCAGAGACATGTAGTGACAGATTAATTCAATAATGTTGCAAAGATATTGCATCAATCCATATGTTTCATTAGGCTACTAGGCTATTTGTTTTGCCTTACTCTTTATTCATTTAAGCTATTTATTCAGTTATTCATCATCTTCCGTCCTTCGCACTACTTGTGTAGCGTACGCATTCTCAGACCTGTCACCTGTCACTCATCATCGTAGGGGAGGTGTTTGGAATCATTCCCGCGTTACAATCATCAGCCAATCACGGTGGTCACTTCAGTCAAGCTCGTGCATGAGTAATGACGTCATCCATAGCAACGAAGACTCGCTCTTAGTTTAGGAGTTGTCATTTTTCTTTACTAAGAGTAGGTCTGAAAGGCGTTGTGAATAACTTTTAAGAGAAAACTTCTAGCTAAAATCTTTTAGTGCGATTTAGGAGTACTCCTAGTGGTAAGATAAAATGCTTTGTGAATACGGCCCCAGGAGTCTAAATCTATCCCCAGAAAGGATATTTCCTGACTGGGGGATAGTATGCTCTTGGCCCAGTTGACTCTGAGACCCAGCTGATCCAGATGGGCCAACAGTAAAGTCCTGTGTGACACCAATTTCTCCTTTGACTGGGCTAATATTAGCCAGTCGTCCAGATAATTCAGGACTCTCACGCCCCGTCGTCTGAGGGGCGCGTGCGCCGTGTCCATGCATTTCGTAAATGTACGAGGTGCTAAAGACAGGCCAAAGGGAAGGACGGTGTACTGATAAGCCCGGCCCTTGAAGGCGAATCTCAAGAATTGCCTGTGACGGGCTGCTATTTGGATCTTAAAATAAGCGTCTTTCAGATCCACTGATATAAACCAGTCCCCTGGTCAAATTTGAGCGAGGATTTGTCTGGTCGTGATCATTTTGAACGAGCGTATCATCAGCGCTTTGTTCAAACGTCTGAGATCTAATATAGGGCGGAGTCTGCCGTGTTTCTTTGGTACTAAGAAATGATGGCTGTAAAACCCTGACTCGCTCTCGGCCAAAGGGACGTTTTCCACTGCCCCTTTTCCCAGCAAATTTGCTATCTCGGCGCAAAGTAGGTGTGCTACTTATTGATTCACTGAAGTTTCGACCCGTGCTGTGAAGCGCGGTGGTCGGCGAGCAAATTGCAGCGAGTAGCCATTTCACCATCTTTAGTACCCATTCTGAAACCCCTGGTATCAATTCCCATGCTTTCACGTGAATTGATAGGGGTAGAATGAGGTCTGGGTTTTGGTCGCTCACATTCGGGGACCCGGGGACCAGACCATGAAGAAATTAGGGGTGACCCCGAATAGTCGAAGATTCGATGCTTCGATAGGAGGAGCCTGATTCGACTACCGATCTCCCGGTCGAATCTTCGCAGTGGTGTTATGAAACGAGGATCATGCCGCTTTGGCTATATGAGGGCGCTCAATGTCTGATTTCACATAGAACTAGCTTTTATGTCAATACGTTAATATTCAGCCTATTATGATAATGCTGTATATAAAAATGTGCAAAGAAAGAAGCTTTTAATAAATATTTTTTTAACGTGCGTGAATAAATCCAAACACCCTGTGACAGATTTAAGTTTCACTTTCAATCCGTGACCGACAGAGGAGCGTCTTCGAGGCAAGGATTTTAATCTTTAACAAAGTCTGGGATAAGAAAATCTAAAGTGTGGATGTACACCATCAGAAAGGATATTCTCCACGGTTGGATTTAGCATCAGGAAAACCATGATCGCACTTCTGCCGGCCAACGTTAACACGTTTCACACATAGACGTTAGAATGTATTTTATCCGCGCGCACAATTTTAATAGACTCTAACGGACAGACAGAGTGAAAGACTGGATTTGTTCTCTCGATCAGTTAGGGTCCAAGTGATTTAAAAACTTTTCAGCCGGTTCTAATTTGATTTTTGGATGCTTTGAACATTTTTAGCTAAAAAGACTGCCTCTCCAGTTTAGCATTTATTGTTGTTTGTGCAGTTAAAAAGACAAAGTTGAAAATTCTAGCTTCTATCGTTATTTTAATAATTTATTTATTTTAATTGTATTTATTGATCTGTCAGGGTTATCTAATCTAACTATTTGTGGCTTGTGTTTTGAATATATATTCCTCTGCACTTAAGCTATTTTGCACACATTTGCTCACCTTGTGACTTGATTCTGATTTATTTCGTTTTGTATTTTTATTTATTAGAAAGGTATATTCTGTTCTAATTTAATTTAGTAAATTAATTGTTTATTTTTTCGGTGCATCGATGTTGTGCTGTAGGTTGGCCTGCTCCCACAGGTAATTTAGCCGATTTAATTTGATTTGCATGTGAAATGCAAATCCTGTCTGCAGTGTGGCCTTTCTGGAGTTATTTCTGTTATTTCTTAGTTTTATTGATCCAAAATGTTTTTATACATTTTCTTCTATATCTTTGTGTGATTTTTCTGTACATCGCGGCTTTGAAACGTTAAAGCCCCACCCCCATACACATGATTCGACTATTAGTCGACTATAGGCAAGACATGACGATTCTGATTCGACTATGAAAATTCATAGTCGGGGACAGCCCTAGAAGAAATGGTTCGTTCTTCATGTTTATTTCGGATGGGATAGACAGTAGTTTGCGTGGTGGCTCTGTAGCTAGCACTCCAGTCGTATGAACGGGGAGATGCTGCATCACAGACACAGTAATGTGAGCTCGCCGTGCGACACGCAGAGAGTTTTTCACAGAGTGTGTGTGCTGAAAGGCAGACACGTGGTCCACACTTGAAACACCACCAGCTCGTGCTGGGTTCATATGCTGAGGCTGCATGTGTGTGCAAAGCGCAGATACAGTCGTTTTCACGGGCAGGGGTGAGCGCTGTACAGTGGGCATATTCCGTACACTTAAAACATGAACGGCGTGAGCCGGTTTGACTGATATGAACCCTGTGGTGGTGTGAGACACTGCATGGGTAGTGCTTGTGTGTAGGGGCGAATACTGGGCAGTGGGCACTTTTCCTACATTTAACGGTCGAGCGGCCTGAGCCAGCTTTATTGTATTCGACCCTGGATGAGTGTGACACACAGAGAGGGTAGTGTTTATGTGCGTGGGTGGGCACTGGGCAGCGAGCACCTTTGCTACATTCAAAACACCTTTGGCCTGAGCCGGAATATAACCAGACATAATGCTCTCTTTGAGATTTATGTGGGTCACCGTAAAAACGGCGTTTGTGTGCAGGCGACCGAGTTGTGGAACCGGCTCGTTGGCTGCTAAGTACACTCTTCGAGTCACCTCTGTTGAGGGAACTACGAGAGCGGTTCGCGCTGATTTCGACGCCGGTCTGGCCATAGCGGGACTTAACCATTGGCACTTTCCAATGGAGGGCTAGGAAGACTTGGGAGGCTCGAAGCTGGGCGCGAGCCTGGGTCTGGGTCCCCAGGCAGGCAACGGTCTGCACGGCCTGGTGCTGTTGTGGAGCGGGGGGCGGAGGCGGTGGGGGGGCCGTTCTTCGAGCGGGCGGCTGCTTCTTAGCACGGCCTGCTGCAGAACTTGAACACTGCGGCAGAAAATTTCTTATGGCCTGAGATGTTTTCTGCACCTCCGAATAACGCTACGCGAAGCCTTTCACAGAGGGACCGAAGAGACCAGTCGGAGAGATAGGAGCGTCCAGGAAGGTGGCACGGTCGGACTCAGACATGTCGGACAGGGTGAGCCACAAGTGACGCTCCGTGAAGGTGAGCGAAGCCATATTACGGCCGATGGCCTGGGCGCCGGCTTTGGTAGCCCTGAGCACCAGGTCCGTCGCACTCCTCAAATCCGTCACACATTCCTTAGTCGGTCCAGCCTCGTCCAGAGACCGGAGGAGGTTGGCCTGGTGGATCTGCAAAACAGCCATGGCGTGAAGTGCAGATGCGGCCTGACCGGCGGCTGCGTAGGCGCGGCCGATCAAGGCTGACATGGTCTGGCAGGCTTTGTTGGACAGAGTTGACTTGGCCCGCCATCCAGCATGGGACGGACACAAGTGTGCTGCCACTGCTTCCTCAACGGGAGGAACAACGAGCTATGCTTTGTCCTTCGCGCTGCCGACCGCAGAGAGCGTGGAAGAGACAGAGGATCTCAGCCTGGCTGAGTACGGGGCTCCCCACGACTTGGAGAGCTCCTCGTGAAGCTCGGGAAGGAAGGGAGCGGGCCTGGAAACAGGTGCAGAGCGGCGTCCAGTGAGGAAGCAGCCATCCAAACTGTTGGGCGCAGGCTCCTGGGGCGTGGTCCAGTCAAGGCCGAGGTCCTCGACGGCCTTTGAGAGAAGGCGGAGAAGCTCAACGTCGACCGAGGCCCTCACGCTGGACTCCTGTGTCGACGGGGTGGGGTCAGGGATGGAGCCCGACCAATCCTCACTCCCGGACGCCAGCAGAGAGCAGCCGTCCTCCTCCATAGCATCCCGCTCTGTCGTCTCGACCGCAGCGGGGTGCTGGCCGTCAAGGAAAGAGACGTGGGACTCCGAGAAGGTGGCTCGGGGGGACGCCGCCAGCGAGTTCTCCTTCACCGAAAGTTCTGGTGGCCTTTGAGAGTGGCGCTTTTTACGGCGCGGCCCAACAGAAGGCATAGGTGAAGCGGACTTAACGTGAAAAACAGCCTGTCGAGCCCGCAGGTTCGAGAGAGGCAGAGACTCGCATTCCTGGCAGCCGCCATCAGCGAGCGCGTGGTCCGCGTGATCCCTTCCCAGGCAGGAAACGCAAAGCAGATGACGGTCCCCGTCGCTGAGAATGGCTCTGCAAGAGCCGCAGTACATGGCTGGCATTTAAAAATGCCTTTACTCTTTTAGAAAAACGCATGTGTCGCAGCGGGCGAACACACATGGAGCAGGGAAAAGGATATGGCCCCCGGATAGCACAGCAGGTACGGCGAGCGAAGGCGGCAATCCGGCGTCCTGAAACTCGAGCTCGTCCCGCTGAAGGCTTTTCGACGGCACGGCTTCTTCCCGGAGATCCAGCAAAGTGTAGTCACTCGCTGAAGGAGACGAAATCATTGTGCAACTTCAGTGGTGGGAATTTATAGGCTTGTGGCCACACCCACCTTGGCGGGCTATGACGTAGCGCTGGAAGGCTTCCCAATGGTGCTGGAGTCATGCCAAGACACACTGATCAGTTGCTGCAGCCAATAGGCGCGCAAGCCGTCTCGCCTAGGTCTGCCTGCTTCAGGAAATGCGTTTTACATTTTGGAAAATTAAGGATAATTTTCTGGCTTCAGTATTCTCGAAAAAAGGAGTTTTCCCGTAGCGTAAACTTCACTTACGCAACACGAGAGTACTCTCGTAAGAGAACCTCCATTTGAACAATATCACAGAAGCAAGAATGCTGTTGTTCTGAATATTCAGTCCAGCACAGCTGCAAGTGTACAATGGTTTATTAAACTAGGAATAAATCTTGAAGAACTTACGTTACTGACAGGATTGTGTGTTTCGTCTGCAGGTCAAAGCAGAAGTTTGTGGAGCAACACACAGACTGACAGATGTTTCACAAGTTTCCACTGCCGTGTTTAAAGAGCTCTTCATTCCCTGCACACACTGTAAAAACACACATCTTAAAGCTTGTGGATCTAATGTAGGAAATGCCTGAGATTACAGACAAACTATTTGATCCAACGTGTGCAACTGTAATTACCTTAAAGACACAATTAACTAACAATGGTGCTTTGAGTGAAAAACCAGTCTAACTTTCACAAACGGTTCGGCTCAACTACGACGACTGAAGTAATCTGAAAACGCGTTATATCTGATGCTTTCATTTTTAAAGTTCACTCTGTGTTTTTAACTCTTTCCCTGCAAGTGTTTTAGCTCATTTTCACTAAAGCTTCACGCCCACAGAATATTTTGTTGTATGAATATCTGAACATGTAATTTATCAAAAGAAAGATTTTTCTTTTTTTCTTTTTAACAACACTTGAAACTTGAAAAAAAAAAAAAAAAAAAAAAAAAACATTTTGAGCAAAAAGCTGAGAAAATCATGTTTATGTCAGACTTCATCCAGATCATATTCAGACTGATGATCAAACTCAAATGGATGGATTCATTATTTAGTGATGTAATATCATAGTGTACTCTTCAGTAATACAGGTATAACAGATACTGATTAAAACAGCTTTATAATAAACTATTAGTCTAATACTAATATATTTCTAATGAGCTGAAATGCTATTAAAATGTTCTTGAAGTACATTAAAATTAAGCCTCAAATATATGATAACTGTAGTTTAAGAAATATGAAAGTATATTTTAAATGAACTAAAGAAATACACTTAAATGCACTAAATGTGCTTGAAGTGGTTCCATTTTAGCACAGTTTAATATATTAAAATATATTGCAAATAGCTTAAATTTGATCTTAAGCATATCTTGAAATACAGTACACTTAATATACTGTTGTTTCAAAATAATAAATTTAATACGCACTTAGTACAGTATAATTTAAATACATTATGTCCAAAAAAACACAATTTAAATACATTTCCTTTCACCTGGGAAACAGTTGATGAAGTTTATGAGCTGATCATCATCATCAAATGAATATCAAGAGCCTGAAATGGAAACTGGTTCCTACAGGACCTTAAAGAAAACTTCCAAACCTGCTTTAAACAATTCCATCTTCATTTCTTTAATTTCTTCTACATATAATCAAGCACACTAGAGAGTCAACAAGCTGAACAACATGTGCTAACGTTTGAATAAAGGCTGAAACACAATGACACAATAATTCCCACGTGATACGACATGATCTTACCGGGAATCAGACTGAAGACTGAAGACGCTGCTCATCAGGAGATGATGGTGTTTATGAGCTGCTCAGCGTTCTTTTATAGCCTGAATTAACCCCAGAAACACCAAACAAAGATGCATTAAACATCATTAACAGTTAATGCACATGCAACCGCATCAGCACTCAGCAAACCAAACCAAACTCCACAATATAAAACCATTTAAAAAAGACACAAGTGTTATAGAAAGGAGAATGTGAATAGCCAGAAATACAGTGATATAATACTAAGATTTTGTCATACTGTAAGTTTATCAAATTATGATTATGCAGTAAGGGCTGAATAAAAACTTCAGTAAAGACAAAATATTTTAACAACTTTTACTACTAAAAACAAAATCACTTTATTTGCAGTTTTATTCCAGACACAGATGTTTGTGAATCTCCACATCAATCTGTCAGTAATATTGACTTAGTTTAATTCTGCTCTACGCTTTAATAATGTTCCACTAATCTGTGTCTGATTCTAATTATTGACACTTGATGTAGTGATAAATGTAAAGCATATTAACTGTATCCACACGAGAAATGGGCATTTCTGTTAAATATTTACAAATCATTACAAAATGTGTGTTCCACATGTTAAATTATATTGTGTTAATATTGGTGAAATCACTGTAAAAAATAATTCAAGGGATCTGTTACCACTACATAATTTAATACATTGTTGTAAATTAAAAATTCTAAATTGTTAATTTGATTAAACCTTTTAAATTGCCAGCATTATTTTAATGAGTTGTCATGACAGAATAATGTTGATAATTACGTCAACTTAATAATGTTTGTAATTTAAACATAAATATATGTGTTGATTAGTTTAAAACAATATTTACGTTGTAGCAACCCAATGAAATTGGCTTGATAACGTAATTTTTCCACACCATTTGAGTTCAGGATTTCAAAGCTCCTCCCCCACTTAACGAGCAAGGAGCAAGTTCAGACATGTTTTAGGCTGACCAGTATGACACAAAGGACATTTCAAGGTGAGTTATCTGAGTCTTATTTCATTTAAAAATAAATTCTCTCCATTTAACTAGAGGTTTAGCTACACCTGGTAATACAGTTAATGTTTGTTAGCAGTATAATTTGACCAGGATGGCAGTGGATTAGAATGCAAAAACGGTTTCATTGAAAAATATGCTCAGCCAGAGAGGGAATTTCATTTGTGCTGTAAATAGTAAAATAATTTAATGCACAGACACATTTTTAAAAAATCTGTCGTCATTCACACAGATAGCATTCAACTTTTATTGTAGGCAGTTTGCTGTTTGACCAACATTAACCCTTTCATGCATGAATTATGATATCCTCAGTCAGGATTTTTTTTCCTATGTGTTTTTATTGCTCTTAGGGCATGAAAAACAAGAATTGATTTTTATTTTTTGTACAAATTTTTCAAAGAGATCTTCAGATGTCCACTTGAGTGGACAGCATGCGTTTATGGTTTAAACTGAAGATATACTGTATTAAATAAGACAATAATCAAAAAGATAAAGTATGTGAATTTAACGAGCTAATCAATACAATTATATCAAATCATGTGAAAACTATAAAATAAATACAAAAAATATGAATGCAAAATATTGCAAAGGCTTCATACAACTTCATACAAGTTGCACTTCGCGTATCTTTGATATCAGAACATGAGGACGTGATTCCATCAGAATTTTCTACAACCTGTCAAGGTACAACTGTGGAAACCACTCAGATGTTCCCTCCAGTGCACCAGAGTATGGAGATTTACCCTTATTAGCTGATAATTCTGATTATGTTCAAGATGGACATGCACATTTCTATCATAGCCCTCCTTCTATCATAGCCCTCCTAGCGATACGTTTTTTCAATCTCATCTGAAATGATCAGTGTTGGGGGTAACGCATTACAAGTAACATGCATAACGCATTCAGATTACTTTTTGATGTTACAAGTAAAGTAATGTGTTACAAGTAACATGCATTACCTAATCAGATTACTTTTTGATCTAACAAGTAATTAACTACAAGTAATGTGCATTACATAATCAGATTACTTTTTGATGTAATGAGTAAAGAAACGCATTACAAGTAACATGCATTACATATAATAATCAGATTACTTTGTGATGTTATGAGTAAAGAAACGCATTACAAATACGCATATTATGTAATCAGATTACTTTTTGATGTTATGAGTAAGGAAACGCATTACAAGTAACATGCATTATGTAATCAGATTACTTTTTGATGTTATGAGTAAAGAAACACATTAAAAGTAACATGCATTATGTAATCAGATTACTTTTTGATGTTATGAGTAAAAAAATGCATTACAATAACGTGCATTATAAAATCAGATTACTTTTTGATCTAACAAATAAAGTAATGCATTACAAGTGTCATACATATGTAATCACATGACTTTTTTCGATGTCAATGAAAATTACTTTCTAATAATACAAATACATTTATTTACAGTAAAAAAGTCACTGCAGATTAAGTTTTTAAGTTTTAAATTTCAAAAACTGTTGTAGCCAATTTCAATGTGTTATATGTTTTTTGTTGGTGGTTAAGTTGCATGAGGGTGACGTTCTTTCACCTGCACACCAGGGGGCATAGGCAGGGCATCACAGGCTATATGAGGAAGTTACAGGTGAATAGCGTCAGGGAATTAGGATCTGGGAAGCCACACAGTTTTTCAACCGTACATGCGTGCATGTGTGGGATGGATTTTGTCATGTCCAGCTACTAACATCATGTTTAATGTTGCTTGCAAACTTACGAGCTCGAGTTACATCAGCAATGCAAGCAGCAGTGTTTGTAAGTCATTTTACTCTGCATAAAATAAAGTGAAATAACGAGTTCCATGGCAGACCTGATTTCTTGCACCGTACGCGTTGGAGACGACTTCAAATTCCCTCAAGTGGTTTTTTTTGTGGTACGATCGCCACTACATTAAGTTGAAAAACTACGCTTCAGTGGACGGATCGCGCGGATGTTGGAGGGCAGAAGCACAGCGCTCCAGCTGATTTCAATGAGTGAACGCCGACAGGAGAAATTGGACGCTGAGAAATGAAAGTGGGTTAAAGCAACGCTGGAGAATAACGGTAGGATTGTTTTGGAATTGTTATAAGCTGTGTGGAAGAGATTGGACTTCTCACAATCAGGATATAGGTAAATCCTGTTTCAATTTTAAAATAAAGACTTCGGCAGCTTGTCTAATCATTGGCATAATGAGTAACGTGGATTTGAATGCACCTGTCAATCAAAGTGAAACGGTGAATGAACTTGGTAAAAGACCAGTTAAACTCACGATTAAAGCTTTGGAAGAAAAAATATTATCACTTCAAAAGGAAAGGAACCTTAGGATAAAGAAACTTTATAAATTAAGAAAGGAAGTTGAGCAACTGATGCTTTCAAAAGAAAATGTGTCCGAGGTACAGATTCTATATGATACTTTTTTAAAGTTGAGTGTGGAAACAACAGAACTGCATGAATCATTGAAACCTTTGCTACCAAAAGAGGAAATGTCAAAACAAAATAAATGGTTTGAAATCTAAATGAACAGTAATACAGAAATAATTAAAAGAATTAAAGAGTGGTCGCTTGACATTAAGGAGCAATGCAAGGATGTTGATGATGATGGTGATTTTGATGATGATGATGAAGTTGACAGTGCTGCGCCACATATGACTGTGATCACTGATGAAATCGGTCCAAATGACAGTGTTTCAAATGTTGGTGGTAAAAGGTGTACATCAGCTTCTTGCTCCAGCCACAGGTCTTTAAAGTCATCAACCTCCTCTGCATGCCTAAAAGCAGAGGCTGAAAGGGCCGCTCTTCTTGCTAGGGCAGCTACCCTAAAAGAAAAACATGAACTGGAGGTACAGGAGGAACAAATTAGACAAAAGAAGGAGGTGCTTGAACTGCAAAGTCAAATTGCTGCTCACACAGCAAAGGTTAAGGTGCTTAAGTACAGAGGTTCTGATGTGCAAAGCTCCAGTGCACATTCTGATGGAATGAATTCATATCTGAAAAGGTCAAAGTACAAATCCTCTCTTAGATCCTCTGCTATGGAATTTGTTCCACAAAGTTCAAGCTATCATTTCAATCATCCACCAAAAGGAGGCAGCAAAGCCACAGTGTCAATGGAGACATGTCTCAAGGATTCAAGCCATCAGTTCAATCATCTACCAAAAGGAGGCAGCAAAGTCACAGTGTCAACGGGGGCACGACCTAAAGAAACTATTTTTCAACAAGGTGGAACAAAAGTTCATGTTCCGCTTCACAAACCAAGCATGCCTCAACAATCCCAGCAAACCAATCACACCACATATCACACACAGGAAACGGCCATGCTTTCCAGCCAGGAGTCCATACAGCGTGATGGTTTAGTGCAAACCAACGTGGAACAAGGAAATATTCTCACTATTATGCAAAGGCAAAACGACATAACTGCTTTGCTAGTACAGCAGCAGTCTTCACTATCATTACCCCCAAGGGATATACCAACCTTTGATGGAGACCCTCTCGAATACAGCACATTCATTAGAGCATTTGAAAATGGAGTAGAAGGAAAGACTGCTAGCAATCAAGATTGTTTGTACTTTTTAGAGCAGTATACCAAAGGACAACCTAAGGAGTTGGTCAAGAGCTGTCAACACATGCCACCTGAAAGGGGGTATCAAAAGGCCAAGACACTTCTTCAGAAATGCTTTGGAAATGAACAAAGAATTGCCACAGCTTACATGGAGAAAGCTCTGGGATGGTCACCAGTGAAAGCAGAAGATGTCAAGGGCTTGCAAGCCTTTGTTTTGTTTCTACGGGTTTGTTGTAACGCAATGGAGGACATTAGCTACATGATAGAAATGAATATGCCATCCAATATGCGTGCTATAGTCTTGAAGCTACCATATAAGTTGAGGGAAAGGTGGAGAAACACTGCTTATGAGTTGCAGGAAAGGCACTGTCGTCAAGCGGGTTTCAGTGACATTGTCAGTTTTCTTGAGAGGCAAGTATCTATTGCCTCTGATCCACTCTTTGGAAACATTCAGGACACATCCATCTTACCATTAAAATATAACGTTGGACATAAAGTCTCACAGGTTCGCTTCAAGGGAAGGGGAAGCAGTTTTGCTACCTCTGTGGAAGCTGTTAATACTGGAAACACACATCAAGTGCAACAAGAGAAAAATGTTACTGATAAGTCAACAAAGGTGACGTGTCTGCTGTGTGAGGAGGGCCACAGATTGGAGTGGTGCCCCAGAATGGAGAAGAAGCTGCACAGAGAGAAAATCGACTTTCTAAAGGTGAAAGGTGTTTGTTTTGGGTGTTTGACTGTTGGACACATGAGCAAAGACTGTCATAGACGTCTAACTTGCAAGTTGTGTAACCTGAAACATCCTACCTGCCTCCATATCCATTCAAAGGAAAAGGAAACCAAATCAGAGGACACACACCAAGAAACAAGTCATGTAGTTTCTCCTAAGACTTGTGGCCATATAGGGGCCGGTGCACAAGACTGTGTTTTGCCAATTGTGCCCGTGCAAATCAAGGCTGTGAAAGGTAGTAAGATGCTAAAAACGTATGCATTTTTAGATTCCGGTAGCACAGCCACTTTCTGCTCTGAGCGACTCATGAGGGAACTAAAGGTGAGAGGAAGAAACGCCAAGATCCTGTTGAGAACCATGAGCCAAGAAAAGTTTGTTGACAGTCATGTTATCTCAGGACTGGAAGTATCTGCACTCAATAGTAACACTTTCTTTGAATTGCCTGATGTATTTACACAATATGAGATGCCTGTGACTCGTGATAACATTCCACGACAAGAAGAGTTAAGTGCCTGGCCACATTTGCACTCAGTGGAAATTCCTGTCATCAATTCTGATGTGGAGCTATTGATTGGAACCAACGTTTCAAGAGTAATGGAACCATGGCAAGTGGTAAACAGCAAGGATGGAGGACCCTATGCTGTCAGAACCCTATTGGGATGGGTTATCAATGGACCACTAAGAGGAGGCAATGCTATTGGAAGCAGCTATCCTACCATTACAGTCAACCGAATATCTATTGCTAACATAGAGGAACTGTTGGTGAAGCAATATAACCACGACTTTAATGAGAAATCCACTGAGGAAAAGCCAGAAATGTCCAGAGAAGATCTCAAGTTTATGGAAATTCTGAACAGTTCAGTTGAACTCAGCAATGGTCATTACTGCATGAGATTACCTTTCAGGGAGGAAAATGTTATCCTGCCTAACAACCGTCATGTTGTTGAACAAAGGGCCCTCTGTTTGAAAAGGAGATTCATGAAAAATGCTACCTTTAAAGAAGAATACACTCACTTTCTCAGTGATGTCATAAACAAAGGATATGCAGAAAAGGTCCCAGAAAATCAAAGGAAAGGAAAAGAAGGAAAAGTCTGGTACATCCCGCATCATGGCGTGTACCATGCGAAAAAGGGAACCTTGAGGGTAGTATTTGACTGTGGTGCAAGCTTTAAGGGGATGTCGCTTAACAGTCAGCTACTTCAGGGGCCTGATTTGACGAATTCATTGCTTGGAGTTCTGTTAAGGTTTCGTCAAGAAGTTGTAGCAGTGATGGCTGATATCCAGGCAATGTATCATCAAGTCAAAGTGACAAAACAGGATGTTGATTTTCTACGCTTCCTGTGGTGGCCAGCTGGTGAATTAACACAACATCTTACTGAATATAGAATGATTGTTCATCTATTCGGTGCAATATCATCACCCAGCTGTGCCAGTTTTGCCCTAAGAAAAACTGCTGAGGACAACAGGGCAAAGTTTCCAGTACACGTGACGGACACAATCAAGCATAATTTCTATGTGGATGACTGTTTGAAGTCCTTGCCTTCAGAAGCAGAGGCCATAGCCCTGGTGAGAGACCTGATAACTGTATGCCAATTGGGGGGGTTTCGGCTGGTGAAATGGATTAGCAACAGCAGGTCAGTGTTGGAATCTATTGATGTGGAAAAAAGAGCTAAGGAAGTGAAACAATTGAATCTCGACAGAGACAATCTCCCTGTCGAGAGAACACTTGGACTGCAATGGTGTGCAGAAACTGACACCTTCAGGTTCAAAATGGCAGTTCAGGAAAGACCATTGACAAGACGAGGTATATTGTCTGTAATAAGCTCAGTGTACGATCCTATTGGATTTTTAGCACCCTTTGCCTTACCTGCCAAGTTGTTGCTGCAAAATCTCTGTAGGTTGAACTGTGGTTGGGATGATCACATTTCCCCAAATTACCAACTACAGTGGGTGGGGTGGCTAGAAGATCTAAGAAAGCTCAACACATTTAGCGTACCAAGATGCATCAAGCCCAAAGATTTTGGACAGCTTACAAGTGCCCAATTACATCACTTCTCAGATGCCAGCGAGGATGGTTATGGCACAGTATCGTATCTGAGAATGCAGAATGACAAGAAGAAAATTCATCTTGCCTTTATTCTTGGAAAAGCGAGAGTTGCTCCATTAAAGAAAGTGACAATCCCAAGGATGGAACTAACTGCTGCCGTACTTGCAGTTCGAATTGATAGGATGTTGAAAACAGAATTGCAGCTAGAGTTGGAGAATTCAACCTTTTGGAGTGACAGCACAACTGTGTTAAAATACATCAGGAATGAAAAAAGGCGTTTTCACACCTTTGTGGCCAATAGGATCTCCACAATAAGAGAAACCACTGCTGTCTCACAGTGGAGGTACGTCGATACAAAGCAGAATCCTGCTGATGAGGCTTCACGTGGGGTGAAAATTGATTACTTGCTCACGAGCAGCAGATGGATCCATGGCCCAGGTTTTCTTCTCAAGAATGAAAGGGAATGGCCTGTTAACATTGTGGATTCTGTCTCTATCAGCAGTGATGACCCAGAGGTCAAAGGAGAGGCTACAGTAAATGCTGTAGTCATTGAAGATGTCCTAAATGTAACAAACACTGTCAACACAGAACAGAATGCAACAAATCAGTTGATGACTTATTTCTCTTCATGGAAAAGGCTAAAGATCTCAGTTGCTTGCTTTCTACAGGTGAGAAAGATGTTGTTGCTGTTGAGTCAGAAGAGAAGAGAAATACAAGCTTCTGTGTCCAGCAGTGGACTTGATAAAGTTCAACAAAAGAACAAAGTGGAAAAGGAGATGCAAAGATTCAGAACTACACTGACTGGTCAAACCATGTCCCCTGAAGATCTTGAAACTGCTGAAAGTGCCATCATTCAATACTGTCAACTAGATAAATTCAAAGAAGAAATCACTGTTTTGAAAGGGGGAACATCTGGAGTGAAGAAAAGCAGCCATATTTACAAACTTGATCCAGTGTTAGAAAAGGGGCTCTTGAGAGTGGGTGGAAGGCTCAGTAAAGCAGCAATGCCTGAGTGCATGAAACATCCAGTCATTTTGGCTAAAGACCAACATATCTCCACTCTCATTCTTCGCCACATTCATGAGCAGTTAGGACATTGTGGAAGAAATCATCTGCTTTCTAGACTTCGTCAGCGGTATTGGATCATCAGCGCAAATGCTGCTGCTAGAAAGATTATTTCATCTTGCGTCATTTGTAGACGTTTTAGAGGAAAGCTGGGTGAACAAAAGATGGCAGATTTGCCGAAAGACAGACTCCAACCTGACCTCCCACCATTCACAAGTGTGGGTGTCGACTATTTTGGGCCTTTTGAAGTGAAGAGAGGCCGCAGCTTTATAAAACGCTATGGTGTTATCTTCACCTGCATGGCCAGCAGGGCAGTGCATTTGGAAATAGCTTATTCATTAGATACCAGTTCTTGCATCAATGCACTGCGTAGATTTATATCTAGAAGAGGCCAGGTATCGCACATTAGATCAGACAACGGAACTAATTTCGTTGGAACAGAACGTGAGCTGAGAGAGGCTCTGTCTGCTCTTAATCACCAAAAAATTCAAAAGGCATTACTTCAGTCAGGAGTGAAATGGAGCTTCAACACTCCTACTGCATCACATCATGGTGGAACATGGGAACGAATCATTCGCATGGTCAGACAGGTGCTGAACTCAGTCCTTCATCAGCAAAGTGTGGATGATGAAGGGTTACAGACTCTTCTATGTGAGGTGGAAGCCATATTAAATGACCGTCCCATCACCAAAGTGTCAAATGATCCTAACGATCTGGAACCCTTGACCCCTAATCACATCCTCCTGTTGAAAGGCAAACCTGCACTTCCACCTGGGCTTTTCGAGAAGAGTGATTTATACACAAAACGACGTTGGAGGCAAGTTCAGTTCTTATCGGATCTCTTCTGGCACAGATGGATCCGGGAGTACTTACCTCTGTTACAGGAACGACAACGGTGGTCTAAGGACAAGAGAAGCTTCATCATTGGAGACATAGTCATTGTGGCGGACTCTACTGCCCCTCGCGGATCCTGGTTATTAGGGAAGGTACTGCAGACCTTTCCTGACTCACGAGGACTTGTGCGGTCTGTTAAAGTCCAGACCAAATGCAACATTCTAGAGAGACCAGTCACAAAGATTTGTCTTCTGCAAGAAGCTGGATAAAGACTGATATATTAGACATATGTATGCTCACATGGACATTATAAACTGAAAGCACATATGTGCATGATGGACATTTTTTTTTGGCTCCATTGTTTGTATGGTGTTAAATTGTTACATTATTATAGAGTAACAATTGGGGGCCGGTGTGTTGTAGCCAATTTCAATGTGTTATATGTTTTTTGTTGGTGGTTAAGTTGCATGAGGGTGACGTTCTTTCACCTGCACACCAGGGGGCATAGGCAGGGCATCACAGGCTATATGAGGAAGTTACAGGTGAATAGCGTCAGGGAATTAGGATCTGGGAAGCCACACAGTTTTTCAACCGTACATGCGTGCATGTGTGGGATGGATTTTGTCATGTCCAGCTACTAACATCATGTTTAATGTTGCTTGCAAACTTACGAGCTCGAGTTACATCAGCAATGCAAGCAGCAGTGTTTGTAAGTCATTTTACTCTGCATAAAATAAAGTGAAATAACGAGTTCCATGGCAGACCTGATTTCTTGCACCGTACGCGTTGGAGACGACTTCAAATTCCCTCAAGTGGTTTTTTTTGTGGTACGATCGCCACTACAAACAATATTCACATTATAATTATGAATTGTAGCTGAAATATAGCCATTGCATGCATGACGTCCACTACAGTGGACATGTGGTTAATCAGAGTTTTCTCTCAATCTAAAATCAAAACTTGGAAAATTTTACTGTGATATGACTCATTAGATATTGCTTGATGCTGCAATATTTTTTTTTACCTACAAGAGTCTCCTAGGATAGAAGGAATCGGTGGATATTCCGGTGCAACTTGGCATGTCTGACTGACCCTTGGCCATCTTGGTTTGGAGGGAGAAAAAAATCGAAATACAAAGGCTTGCCACTTGATTGCAATTTATAGGATGATGCACAAGGGTCCAATGAAGAGGCTGATGTGCAACTTTGCCATAAAAACCCGTGCAAATTCAAGAAAATGCATTTTTAATAGCTGTCCACTGTAGTGACCACTATGCGTGAAAGGGTTAACAGACTTTTGATCTCTGTAAAAAAGATAGTAGTGGCAGGGTTTTTTTTAATGCTTTTTTTATAGTGTGTTTTTGTGTTAGAATAGAGATATTCTGGATTTTGGTCACTGTTGTTATGCAATCTAAAATTTGTATTTTATTTTCCTGCACTTAAAGGCATACAGTAAATTATGGTTAAATTGTCATTCTTTTGGCATAAATTACTAATATCTACTGGTTGCTGAGATTTGCATGAACAATTAATGCAAATGTACTATGACATTTCTAGGCTGATCAGTTATATTTTTAAGTTGGCCCATATCTAAAAATGGTTTCATGTAAAATGTGTAAATTTGAAACCAAAACACAAATAGCGTTGCTAAAACATTACAGGCTATACCATGGTCATGGTGGGCAACCACTGCCATGCCTTTATCAAGACTGTTTTTGTTCTTTCAGAACATGGGGTAGCCTTAGATCACATTTATCAAGACATCACTCTAAGGGAACTCAGGAAAGATTCAGATCTGCAGAAAGTATCTCGTTTACTTGTCCTTGTTGCAATGCCAAGACAATCTCCACAGAAAGAGAATTATTTGAACACCTGGGTCGGCATTTGAAAAAACATGAGACTGTCATCTGTGTATTTCAGAACTGCAATTTCAGCACTAATATTTATGGTACATTTGCTTCCCACAGAAGCCGAAAACATACTCCTCACTCATTGACGGACTTCAAGGAAGACATTATAAAAAGGTTTGTAAGTTCAGCCAACACAGATCAACACAGTGATGTGGAAATTCAAGGTAGTGAGCTGCCTGATGATGGTCAAGATGATGATAATGATGTGACAGTTCTGCCAAACCACATTGAAAAAATGTTGGCTTTGTTGTTTCTAAAACTTGAGAGCACTTTTAATGTATCTAACAGGTGTATTGATGAGGTTGTTGAAGAGTTAAATTTCATATCTCATTCAGCATCAGGACCCATCATCAAACGCATTTTACAGTCCTGCTTGAAGAAACATAATTGTGAGATTGATGAATCTGTTGTGTCAGACATGGTGACAGAGCTGTGTGATGGAAATCCTTTTACCTCTGCCCTGAGTAGCAGTGGTCCCCTTTCTTCTGCCTAAAAGAGAAGATCTTATTATATAGAGCAGTTTGATGTGGTGGAACCAGTGGAGTATGTACTGGATAGGGAAGAAAATAGAAGCTTCCAGTATGTCCCCATTCTGAAGTCATTGCTTCAGGTTTTGAGTCAGAAAGAGATCCGGGATGTAATCTTAAAAAACAGAGAAGCTCAAAGTAACAGTCAAACTCAGTACTGGGCATTTTCTGATGGCATTTACTACAAAACAAATGAGTTTTTTTCTGCAGAAGATCCTACGATTGCTATTATTCTCTATGTTGATGACTTTGAGATATGCAATCCTCTGGGAACATCAAGAAAGAAACACAAAGTGACAGCTGTGTACTGGGTGTTTGCTGATGTTCCTGCACTGCTCAGATCTTCACTGACCTCCATCTTCTTAGCAATTCTCTGCAAGCCTGATGATGTTAAGAGATTTGGTTATAGTACTGTACTTGAGCCACTGCTCAAGGATCTTGTGAGCTTGGAGGAGGAGGGCCTGTATGTTCCAGCATTAGGCAAAATAGTCAAAGGAACAGTGTTTTGTGTCGTGGCAGATAATCTTGGGGCACATTCCTTGGGGGGATTTGTTGAAAATTTCTCCGGTTCTTACATTTGCAGATTTTGTCTGGGTGATAAGTCAAAGTTTCAGGTAGAAGAAGTCAGAACAGGGGCATTTCCTCTCAGAACTAAAGAACAGCATGAAATGCATATCCAGGCTGTGCAGGAGAATACAGACTTGACTCATGTCTATGTAGTCAAGAGGCACTGTCCACTTACGAAGAATCTAAAGCATTTCAACGTTTTATCAGGATACCCTCCTGATGTGATGCATGATTTGTTTGAGGGTATAGTCCCCCGAGAACTGGCTCTCTGTCTTCAAGTATTTATCAAAAATAAATACTTTACTCTTGATGAGCTCAACAAAGCCATTCAAATGTTTCCATACAAATGGTCAGACAAGACTGATGCTCCACAGCAAGTCCCTCTGAATTTTGCAACAAAGAAAATTGTTGGAGGGAATGCACATGAGAATTGGTCTTTGTTGAGATTCCTGCCCCTCCTCATTGGATCAAAAATCCCTGAGGGTGATCCAACATGGGAAGTACTTCTAGTGCTCAAAGACATAGTTGAGCTAGTTGTAAGCCAGGTTCACACAGAGGAGATGATTTGCTACCTGGACAGTAAAATCTCTGAACACAAACACAGATTGCTCCAGGTTTTCCCAGAGGAAAAACTAATACCCAAACACCATTTCCTGGAACATTATCCAGAGTTGATCAGAGCCTATGGTCCACTAGTGTTACTGTGGACTATGCAGTTTGAAGCCAAACACAGCTTTTTTAAGCGTGTTGTCAGGCACACACAAACCTTTCGAAATATTCTGCTTTCACTCTCCGTGAAGCATCAACTGATGATTGCATATAACCATCATGATTCTAGTGTTGTAAAACCCATCTTACATTCCACAAATCTGGCTACTGTAGATGTTACTGTGCTAAGAGAAAACATCCAGAAAGCACTGCAAGCTAAAATCCCTGATGAAAGACGTATTCAGATAGCCAATACAATCAAAGCATACAATAGCAAAGCATCTCAGGAGCTATGTTCTTGAGAAAACAGACACTGTGAAAGTGCTAGAGCCTGCAGAGCTGTCTGATATGTTCCCTTTATCAACTTATGTGTTTAGTGGAAAGAGCATTGTAACCCTGAAACGCTACATTTATGTTACTTAGATTGCCAACAAAACCTTGACTTGTCAAATTCAGAAGTCATAGTTGGAACAAAAAGCAACTTTATCAATTTTTCACAAGGATTAAGCCTGTTAGCATACACTTACTTTTCAATAATATTAACATGCAAGACACAAATACAGTCCAGCAGCGAAGTCTGTTATATGGATGGTCCCCCAGTTATTGCTTGTGCAGACTATGTATTTTCATTTAAAAGAACAAACTAACGAAAACAATTGTTTGGTGTATTAACCTTGCATTGAGCAGAGCCTCTACAACTCTGGGGGAACATTGCATTGTATTCTTACTTGCATTTGTTGTTATTTTGTGTATTACAGATAATGTCCCAACCAGGGGTGCGTTTCCCGAAAGCATCGTTGGCCAACTATGGTCGCAAGTTCATCGCAATGTCCATTGAACTCTATTGGTAACGAGGGAACTTGCGAACATCGTTGGCTAACGATGCTTTCGGGAAACGCACCCCAGCTCATCTCCGAGTGATTCTTTCAGACCATGATGTCCAAAAACTGACATTACCTTTTGGAGTCCCCGGAACAGTTGAAGAACTTGAATCAGTTGTTCGAGATACTTTTAGGATTTCTGTGAATTTCTGTTTGCATTACAAGGATGTTGATTTTGGCAATGATTTTTTCACCCTGCTTTCAACTTCCGATATCAAAGACAAAGACACAATCAAGTTTGTGTATGTCCTGGAACCCCCGACTGTAACTTTGACTTTAACAGATATAGACAGCTCCTTCACAAGCAATGATTGTCCCTCTCAGCCTTTCAATGATGCGTCCTCATCTGTGACCTCCAATGACACATTCCCTGTTTCTTCAGAATCGACTTCAGAAAACCTAACCTATCGGTCAAAGGGTTGGCCCTCAGAATTTCCAATTCCCTGTTTCTCTTCCATTACAGAGATACTGCTTCAGTCAGGCAATGAAAAATACAGGTGTTCTGGGACTCGTCTTGATACAAAAGATCTTGTTTCAATGCTTCCAGACATTCTTGGAAAATTAGCTGAAGTCATTTTTTAATACACTGCATACCCATCAAGTGCTCACTTAAGTCAGGTAGCGGAGGCCCTGATCCAAAAACATCCCTGCCTCACAGAACCAGGGTCATTCAATGGTTACTACGGCTGGATTCAACGACTGAAATACAAGATGAACAATTTTAGATCGAAACTTAGAGGAATTGGCTGTCCAGAAACTGTGGTGAACTCACTCAAGTGAAAACCAGCAGATGACCAGACTCCTGCTAAAAATGCTAAAAAGCCTAAAAAGGCTTAAGTGAATGACTTGCCTCCTCATCCTCAAGGTGAAAGCAGTGCGAGTTTGGAGCAAGAGAGAGTGAACCTTTTGCATGAAGTGACAAAAAAGAACAATTTCCAAGTTGTTGCTGAGAAAATGGGCAAGACATTTTCTCTTCGCAGACAAGGAATAATTTACAACACCCCTGAAATCAGGGATGTCATGGAGCGCTGGCCTGCGTTATCAGATGCTGCACAGGTAAGTTTTGTTCTCTCTTTGGAAGCGAAACGAGTTTTGACTAGAGTTTTGGTTCTTTTCCCCATCTTCAGACAGCTATTGTTACAGTTTTAGAACTTTACCAGAAAATCACCTTGAAGTTATTTAAGCAGGCTGCAGAAAATTCATCACCATTGACATTAAGTTCGCTATTTAATTTTTAATTTGTAAATAAACAACACAGACATTGTAAACATAGTATTAATTGTTGTTGCATTGAAAAAGTACTGAGAACAGGGCTGAAAACAGTATTATTTAATGTATAAGAACATATTACATGTAATTTGATGTTACATATGAAAAGTTCTACTATTCCTGTTTTATACAGATAAATGAAGAATTCAAGAGAATAACCACTGTAAGTCTTGAAGCCACCTTTATGGCCAAACAAGTGTACCCCAAAACTGATGGACCTGGCCTTATCAAAGGGAGGAGCTAAAGGAAAAAGAATCAGAAAGATCAGGGACATGCTTCTCGAGGTATTGTAAATTATTTAGACCATCACACTAGAATAATTTAGATTTGTGTTTAAAATGTCAAGTTGTTGTCATTCACCTGTTCAGATTAAAGTATATTTATTTACTGTTGACACTTTCTCTTTATTCTTTTTTCATTTTTATTAAATAGCACAATACAATTGAAGTACGGAGAGAAGTAGCTATCCGCTGCCTTGTTGTCCATCTTGGAGAAAAAGAAGAGGACCTTTTCAAGGAGTTTGCTGTGAGTATTACAACATCTTGAAAATAAAATGAAATCTTCACTTGGCACATTGTAAACACACAGGGCAACAACGTGCTCCTGCACTGCTCTCTTTCAGTTCAAATTTTAGGTATATTGTATTACACTGGCCACACACTGGGTCTACCCAGGTGTCTACCCAGGTCAGTGATATCATAAGAATGGGCTATTTAGTTTAATAAAGAGATGTATGGAAAAAGACTTTTCACTTTTTTTCACTTAACCATTTGAATTATTTCATGATCTTATTATTTTTATGATAAAATATTTTTGATCATTACTTATTGATGCAACCTATTTTGGCCATTTGAGTAACTAGGTGCATGGTCATTAAAATAAAATAAAAAAAAAGTTAAAAAAGAGTTAAAGTTAAAATAGAACAAAGTTTCCAGTGATTAACTGAATTAAGTAAGATTAACTTAAAAATCAACAGTAATAATCCAATTCATTAGCTCTAACATGCTATCTATATTTTCTCTTGCCTTACAAGAACACACAAGAGTTTGAGGAAGACATTGAAAGGCAAGTGATGACAATTGCCATCATCAGTGATCAACCTTCAGGATTTGACCACAAGACGGCAACCATTGTGGTTGAGGGCATAAAAATCCTGAATGGAATGGATATCTCAAGGTGCTGTGCTCTGCTGATGGGCATAATATATGCTCTGAATCTGAGTTACCCCAAGGAACTTAAATATACCTGTGAAGTGTTTCAGAAGCTGTTTCTTGAACTTGATGGACTGAAACCCAGTGCAAAAGTAATGCGTCTGAAGAACAGTATTTTCTGAAATCTCTACCTGTTCCAGAGAAAATTTTGTTCCTTTTTTTTTTTTTGTATTTTGAAGTCTTCTGTAGGCTGATCTGTGAGTTATATTTTATACTGCTTGAAAAACTGAGGTTAACATATGAATGCTACTGCATTTATATATGCTTGTTTGTGACAGTAGCAGTCTTAGATGTTTTAAAAATGGGGTTTTACTGTGAAGAAATAGTTTTAAAATTTAAAGTTTTACAGACTGTTTGACACTGTGGAAAAATATGTAAATGCCAATAACTTTCCTGTGTTGGAATTTGTTCATTGTGATGGCATAATTGAGTATGCATACAAATGTTTTAAAGGCAAATCTGTAGTGCCAGTTTGTTTATAATTTGTGGGGAGCACACATTTTTGTTTTGTAAATTGTGCTAAGTGCAAAATTTTGAAACTACATTTTTTGAAACTGCTATTCAAAATAAAAAAAAAGTTAACTAACAAAATTGTTGTTGAATTAATTCATTTCTTACAAGCAACTAAATTAATGAACAAAAACATGAAAAAAAAGCTAAACAATTAAAGCAACTTAATTTTTTATAGTTTGTGAACTTGAAAACTTGCATTTATAATTATGGTAATTAAGTACATAACACTTAATTTATTTTAAAATTTATGTAAAAAAAATAGTTGGAACAACTTAATTTTTTCAAGTACTCAACTTAAAAAATAGAGTTTATGCTACTTAAAAATACCTCTGTCTAAAGAGTAAAAGGTCATTTGTCTAACTCAATATAGTTTGTTGGCTGAACGTAATATTATTAGAAGTTGTCATAACGCAAATATATTGATGCAAACTGTTGCGTTGATTTTTTTTTGTTTGAACTACACAATATTTTTTAGAGTGTAATTCATGTTCAGATATTGTTAACATTAGACTTTTTCACAGTACGGTACACTTGAGGAACAATCAAACAGCATCTCAGCTTAATGTAAATAATAGGGCTGGGTAAAAATGATTGATTTCTCGATTTTAATCGATTCTCATTTTTACAAACCGATATCGATTCTTAAATCCCAAGAATCAATTAGGCTAGTCATCCTGTTCTCAGTTGATGAATGAATGGAACATTGTAGCGTGCATCCAATCCAATAAATCACAATAGTCTATGTGCTTTGTTACTATTGATATGAAACAAAGTCTCAGATTTCAAATTACGTCCATTTTCTCACGAAATTCAAAAACATAAATAGAGTTTTGTCGCTGTGGCGTGAGATCGCTCTGGCTCAGCTCAAGAGAAGCACATGATCTTCTCTTCCGCCTTAATAACACCAGTTACAGCGCGAAATAAACATGAATGAGCATCTGAAAGTGTGTTAAATGATGAGTACAACTAATCGCTCAATCAGTGTTTCGACCGTGGAAAGACGTCAGTAAAACAGCTTGTAAACAATGTCATGTAACGTCACATTTACCTCAGAAAAAACATATCCAGTGACCATAAACTCATTAGTCTCACTAGTCTCACAACTCACATGTTGATAGTGAACACAAAAGTGATGTGATGCATATACACTGAACAAAATTAGAAACACAACACTTTTGTTTTTGCCCCCATTTTTCATGAGCTGGACTCAAAGATCTAAGTCTTTTTCTATGTACACAAAAGGCCTATTTCTCTCAAATATTGTTCACAAATCTGTCTAAATCTGTGTTAGTGAGCACTTCTCCTTTGCCGAGATAATCCATCCACCTCACAGGTGTGGCATATCAAGATGCTGATTAGACAGCATGATTATTGCACAGGTGTGCCTTAGGCTGGCCACAATAAAAGGCCACTCTAAAATGTGAAGTTTATCACACAGCACAATGTCACAGATGTCACAAGTTTTGATGGAGCAGGCAATTGGCATGCTGACTGCAGGAATGTCCACTGTTGCCCGTGAATTGAATGTTCATTTCTCTATCATAAGTCGTCTCCAAAGGTGTTTCAGAGAATTTGGCAGTACATCCAACCGGCCTCACATCCGCAGACCACGTGTAACCACACCAGCCCAGGACCTCCACATCCAGCATCTTCACCTCCAAGATCGTCTGAGACAAGCCCCCCCGGACAGCTGCAGCAACAATCGGTTTGCAGAACCAAAGAAATGAACAAATAATGCACTGTTGTGTAGACGAGGTCATAAAAGCCTTTCTCATAGTATGAGGTTACGCACCGGTGTGCGGGAGTGGCGGGGTTAAATCCTTTCTCCTAGATAAACAGTTACCTTTCCTTCTTATACCCTGAGCAAAGCATTGTTAAACACGAGTGGAATACTAACACCGAAACCCAACCGACAGGAAACCAAAAGATGAGGCAAATGTGAGGAGATCCAGAGGGAGAGAAGAACATTAACATATTCTCCTCAATGAATGTTTAACCAATAGTACCTAGATTGTACATTAAGATACTTTAATATCTCTATTAAGTTCACCACCATTAATTTCAGTTTATAGGTTGTCAGATGAGACCAAACATGACATAGTTACATATTAGAACACACTAATAAATAAACTGTATGTAGTTGAAAGCATATGTCCTGTGAAGCAAATGGTACAGGCGTGTCATTGAGGTGCAAACGACTCTCTCTCCCGACAGAACCATCCTGTGCCTGGAGAGTCCCAACAGTCCTCGATCAGCATATTGATGAAATTCATTGCAATATAGGCATTAGCATAATGTGATGATGAAGGCCATTGTGCCACGTTTAATTCACATGTATACCTTTAAAAGGATTTTTGAAGTATTAGGGCAGTAAAGAGTTCTGCCCATATTTGCTCAGCCCTACAACTGAGTATTATAATTAATTTGGTTTCTTCCATTAGAAAACACTTCCCTATTGAGTGGATGTAAGTGATGTTTTCCTCAATTTTCAAAAGCTTGATTCCTGAAAGCTTGTTACTAAGAGATTCAGTATGTTGCACATTTCCTCATTTCCCATCAGCATTAATTTATTATGAATGATGCCACAAAGCACCTCTAATATAACACGAATGTTAACTGTTTCCTACTGAAAGTATCTGCACAATATCTGTGACTATCTGTGAGCTGTATATGCTTTTGTTGGACTAAAATCCTGACTAGAATGAATTTAATTTAGAATTTTAGGACATGAATGTGTGACAAATTAAACAGCGACTCAACGTGGAAATATTAATAATAGCCTATGCTGTCACTACAGCTGAACCTGAATATAAAAGAGCGCCTGTAGTGACGTCATCCACTTCTCTGTCTGAAAGGGACGTATCACATTTTTTTGACCTTTATTTAACCAGGAAAATCTCTCTGAGATTAAAAATCTCTTTCACATGAGAGTCCTGGCCAAGAATGGACAGCAGTTACAGTCACAACTTACAGACTGAAACAACAAATATACAATTTAAACACTTAAAAACAATTGCAAATCAATGAGTCTTCTTCGAGTGACCGAATAATAGATTTAAAATGTTCCATAGGCACCAGAGTTTGTAATTTCAATTTCGTTTGGAGTAAATTCCATTCAAATGGAGCTGCGTACATAAAAGCCCTTTTCCCCAGTTCAGTTCTCACAAATGGAACAGAGAGAGTAAAACAATTATCAGACCGGAGGGAATATTTCCCAACACTTTTTTTTTTAATTAGACAACCTAGATACAAAGGCAACAACCCCAGAATAGTTTTATAAATTATTAGGTAATAATGAATTTTCCTTCTAATAGACAAAGATGGCCAGGATACTCTATTATACAATATTCAATGATGAGTTAAAGGTTTACAATCTGATATAAATCTTAGAGGTCCCGTTCTTCGTGATCCCATGTTTCTAACTTTAGTTAGTGTGTAATGTTGCTGTTAGAGCAAAAATAATATCTGTAAAATTATAAAGCTCAAAGTTCAATACCAAGCGAGATATTTTATTTAACAGAAGTCGACTACAGTGAACGGCCCGTTTGGACTACATCCCTCTACTTCCTTCTTTAGTGATGTCACTAGAACCGTTTCTTGACTAACCTCTGCCCACAGGAATACTCCCTCAACTCTACCGAAATTCGTTTATGTACTTGCGCACTTCTTACAGTTATAACTGTGTTTACTCAGCTCTTACGGTGATTTTCTGAAGTAAAACTGACGCTTCATTTTTTGTGTGATGTACAATAAACTTTATTAAACTCATCAGTATGTTTGATCATCATTCAGACAGCAGACTTGTAGGCTATTAATAAATAATGGATACATACAAGCAGATGACAAATACGTTATTATAACCGTAATATAAAGTTTCATCTCTATACAGCACTCTGACTCTGTACGCATTATTGTCCGACTCGAAATGAACACCGTTACTGAGAGTTTCTTATATTATCATCATTCCGTGAGATGAGATTATCCTGAGAGACTGAGCGCGAGCTCATGAAGCTCCGCCCCCTGGGTCGTCCAGCAGCACCTCATTTGCATTTAAAGGGCACACACTAAAACAGCGCGTTTTTCTGAGCCCCAAAAAATGACAATTTAAACATGCTGTAAAAAATGATCTGTTGGGTATTTTGAGCTGAAACTTCACATACACACCCTGGGGACATCAGAGACTTATTTTACATCTTGTGAAAAAGGGGAAAATAATAGGGGACCTTTAAAGTGCTATGATAAACAGCATCCAAAGAAGAAAGAAGTTGAGAGGAAGCAAATTGATACACCACATCACCATAGACCCAAAAGATAATTTATCATCGATAGTGATGCCAAGATATTTATATTCTTTCACTAACTCAATCACATTACCTTGCAAAGTCTGGAGAGGAATAAAATTGTCTACCGCCTTTTTCGAGCTTGAGAATAACATGATTTTAGTTTTATCCACATTCAGAACAAGTTCTAGTGTATGAAGCCGAGACTGAATAACATCAAAAGCCGCTTAAAGTTTAAGCAAGGCTTGCTGTTTCGAAGGTGCACCACAATACATAACAGTATCATCTGCGTAAAAGTGAAAAATAACATATTGATTATCATGATCAAGACCTGTTAATATAGATAGTGAATAAAAGAGGCCCCAACACAGATCCTTGAGGAACACCTTTAACAATCTCCAATAGTCCTGAATTTTTACCCTCAGCCTGAACACATTGAGTTCTATACTTAAATCATTTTTAAACCAGAAAATAACATGATTTGATAAGCCAACACTCCGTAATCTATGCAGTAATATCTCGTAATCCACTGTGTCGAAAGCCTTTGATAAATCGATAAAAAGGGAAGCGCAGTAATCACCTTTATCAACTGATCCCACAATGTCATTTAAAACTTTCAAAACTGCTGTTGTGGTACTATGTTTTTTGCAAAACCCAGATTGATTACTAGATAAAACTTTGTGTACGTTCAGATAACAAGTCACTTGATCACTAATAAAATTTTTTAAAAATTTGATAGGACACAAAGCTTTGAGATTGGCCTATAATTATCTAGTATAGTAGGGTCTCCCCCTTTTAATAAGGGAACAACAAAAGCTGATTTCCAGATTTCCGGAATAACACCAGTATCTATTGAAAGATTAAAAAGATAAGTTAAAGGGGTCTAAATAATATCAGCTGCCATTTTCAAATAGATAGTTTCCACACAATCAGGGCCGGGTGATTTATTTGTATCAAGCGATTTAAGTGCTTTATGGACATCAGAACTCTTGATGTGTCTTTTTTAAAATAGTTTCTGCACTAACAAAGTCATTATTTGAGGGCAAAATATTGTGTGACTCAAATAAAGACCCAGAGTCAATAAAATGCTTGTTAAAACTTACTCTAATATATTCTGTGCACTTTAAATCAAGTCTTTTTAGCTATAGTTCACCTGAAACTGTCCACTGACTTCTAATGTATGGACAAAGAAATCTCTAAATATTGTCTTATGTTCCACAGAAGAAAGTTATCCAGCTTTTGGTCGACATGAGAGCATATGTACATTGTGTCAATTTTCATTTTTATTACATTTACATTGAATCATTTAGCAGATGCTTTAATCCAAAGCGATTTACAAATGAGGAGAACAATAGAAGTTAAACTAACAATATTCAAGTGCTGTGAATAATAGTGTCACAGGTCGGGGTGGGCCGGACCAGACTGCACCCACCCCTGGGGACCGGGTACCACCTCGAGGAACGTGCCAAGGATCAGTCAGACAAGAGAATAAGAAATAACAGGTTTTCTTTATTGAATTAAAAACAGTGAGTTGCAAAGTCCTAATTAAAATCTTCTTCTCCCCACCAGAGGGAGTTCGAAGATCTTCTGGACCTCCGAGGGGGAACGATCGTGGCAGGCCTGTGGCTCGTTAAAGGGGGGGGGCTCAAGGGGAATACTCGCACTGTCTAGGTAGGTCGCTGGGTAAGTACTCTTTTACAGGGCTCAGGAGGAGGTCGTGGCCATACGGACACCATTCGGGTTGGAACCAGGTAGGTATCAGGCGCGGGGGCGAGGCGAGTCGCTGATGCTGTCCCGGAGGTAAGTATTCAGGGGGCGGGGTCCTCAGACTCAGACGGGACGCAGGTGGACAGGTGACGAGCGGCCGGACCAGGAAAAGGGAACAGGTAACGTACACCCCAGCAGGACGAGCACTTCAAGCGAGATGCACTACTGCAGCTACACACTGTAACGATACAGCAGGGATCAGTATATGAAGCATTCAACTGAATACCTTTTCTCTTTCTGAACAGGGCGGGGGCTTCAATGAGGCATGTGGAGACCACCAGGCGGAGAGAGCACTTTGAGCGGGACACTCCACTTCGATAGTGCGCTGTAACCAGGTAACAGGGTTTAACTATTCAACATCATACGAACATTCAGTTGAAGTACCTTCTCTCTTTCTGAACAGGGCAGAAGCTTTTCGATGGGGCGTGTGAAGACCACCAGGCAAGGAGGACACTTTGAGCGAGACACTCCACTTCGACTGTACACTGGAACAATGCAGCAGGGTTTAACTGTTCAACAGTGTATGAAACATTCAGCCGGAATACCTTCTCTCATTCTGAACAGGGCAGCGGCTTTCGATAGGAGCGTGTGGAGACCACCAGGCAGGACGGATGCTTTAAGTGAGACGCTCCACTTCGGCTGTACACGGTAACAATGTAGCAGGATTTTACCATTCAACAGTAGATGAACATTCAGCTGCAATACCTTCTTTCGTTCTGAACAGGACAGCGGCTTTCAATAGGGGCGTGTGGAGACCACCAGGCAGGAAGGATGTTTTAAGCGAGACGCTCCACTTCGGCTGTACACTGTAACAATGTAGCAGGGTTTAACAGTTCAACAGTAGATGAAACATTCAGCTGCAATACCTTCTTTCGTTCTGAACAGGGCAGCGGCTTTCAATAGGGGCGTGTGGAGACCACCAGACAGGAAGGATGCTTTAAGCGAGTCGCTCCACTTCAGCTGTACACTGTAACAATGTAGCAGGATTTAACAGTTCAACAGCATAGAAAAAATATAAGCATTAACAGAGCCGGGCTATCTCAAAATGGTAAGTTGGGCGCTTGATATATCAAATCCTTCCTTAGAGACAGCGGGTGAAAGACTGTACGGAGAGAGTGTACAGCAAACTACTATTACTTCTCCACACGATGAACTTCACTCCATAACACAAACCGTGTGAATCGTCACTTCAGGCACTGCATTCCACTCGCACACCGTGCATTCGGGCCAGCACTCACCCACCGGTCTTTCTCCCACCAGATCGACTCTCGTCTCTCACAAGGGCTCAACTTCTCTCCAGAGACAGCAGAATACGGATGCAGCAATCGTCACATCCAGCGAGGAGCGGACAAAAGTTGGAGACAGATCAACAATTCACTCGGTGTACTAGTTCACTCGTGCCACACACTTTCCAAACTCTCAACACCACTTCAGTGTTAGTGCATATAAACAACGGATCCAATACTCATCACTTTGCGTCTTTCCCACTGCTGACGATATCCCTTGGGTTTTCGTTGACAAACACTTCACTCTCCTCTTTCCATTTCTCAGCTTCAATCTTCGCCTGCTTCACAGCCCAGCCTCAAATACAAACAACCCGCCGACAAACACAGTATCTCACGGGAGGAGAACCACACGACAGTCTTCTTCTTCTTCTTCTTTAGTTTTTTATGGCGGCTGGCAAACCAACTTAACGGTGCATTACCGCCACCGACTGGACTGGTGTGTGAATCAGGAGATATTGGAACTCAAAAAAAAAAAAAAAAAAAAAAAAAAAAAAAAATTAAATCCTTTTTTCTAAATCTGTGTCTCTCAGAAACTTAATAACATATTGATAAATGTTACTGGATGTTTTCCCTAATAAACCTTGCATTGTAAAATTATTCTGATTGACCATTCTAAGAGACTGAAGAAGCTGGTTTCTTTCTTGGCTGTACTTTGTGCAATGAAATAAAATATGCTCTACAGTTTCTAAATGATTACAATGTTGGCATTTCCCTGTTGGATGTTTCCCTATTATCTTCAATGAAGAATTGAGCCCGGTGTGTCCTATTCTTAACCGTGTAATTATACTTTCCTCTCTTCTACTCCTACACTCTGTCCTTCCTATATCTACTTCTGGTTGTATATTATATAAATGTCTCCCATTTTCATGACCCACCCAATACTCCTGCCATGTTGATCTTGCATATGCTTTAATAAACATTTTAGCTTCAGATTTACTATATGGTACTTGTAATATTCTATTGTGTTTCAGTGTTTGTTTTGCAAGTTTATCAACCTCCTCATTCCCTTTCACTCCTACATGTGCAGGTACCCAAAGAAACCTGATTTTTAAATCCTTTGCATTTAACTTATATAAAACCATACAAATCTTATGAATTATATCATTTCTTATAGATTTCCCAGATTTCATGCTTTCTAAAGCTGAATAACTATCAGATATAATCACTGAGTTATTTAAATCATTTCCCTCTACCCATTCCAAGGCTAACAAAATTGCAACCAGCTCTGTTGTGTATACTGATAAATTATCTGTTATTCTTTCCTGACATATTACCCCATTCGTTGGACTATATACTGCTGACCCAGCATGTCCTGTCTTTGGATCTTTGGAACCGTCTGTAAAAATGAATGTATATTCAGAAAAATGCATATCCAGATAATATTTAACAATATCCCTCACTGCTACTTCCTTTGATTTATTTTTGATTTCCTTATGAAGGCCTAAATCTACATCTGGTATAGGGAAAAACCATGGAGGAATAGGAGGGACTGAAATTGTTGAACAATACTGTAACTTATGTAACCCTATATTCTCAGCTTTCACATCACCAATCCACCCAAAACTTCTGAAATTGGACTTACTATGTTCCCAGCAGTCTTTTAAGATAGCTTTAGCTGGATGGCTATCAACTTGTCCCTTCACATTAACCCAATATGCTAACATCAGTTGTACCCTTCTGATCCTCAAAGGCATCTCACCCATTTCCACTTGCATAGAAGACACTGGGGATGTTTTAAAAGAACCACTACATATCCTTAGAGCCTGAGCTTGCATGACATCCAATGCTTTGATATTAGACTCTGCTGATGACATATATGCTATACATCCATAATCAAAGACAGACCTCATTAGTGCCCAATATATATTTTGTAAAGATGCCCTGCTTGCTCCCCATGCTTGTCCTGATAGACAGCGTAGTATATTAACAATCTTTTTACATTTATTAACCATTTCCTCCAAATGAATCTTCCATGTCAATTTTTCATCAAACCACATCCCAAGAAACCTAATAATCTTCTTTTGCTCCAGAGGCTGACTATACAATTTTAAGGATACAGGTGTAATCTTATGCTTTTTTGAAAAACATATGACTTGTGTTTTAGACACTGATAATCTAAATCCCCATTTATTTGTCCATTTTTCCACTTCATTAATTGCATCTTGCATTTTTGATTTAACATAAGATTCATTACGGCCACGAAACCATAATGCTCCATCATCAGCATACAATGATTTCCCAATTTTATGGTCAATATTTGAAAATATATCATTAATCATAATGTTGAATAATAATGGGCTACATACACTCCCTTGTGGAGTTCCATTCTCAACTGTATATACCTCAGAGAATTCTGCACCTACTCTTACCTGTATTTTCCTATTAAACAAAAAATCCAAAATCCAATTATATACTTTACCACCAATTCCTAATCGTTGTAATTTAATTAATAACCCTTCTTTCCAAAGCATATCATATGCTTTCTCGACATCAAAAAATACTGCTATTACCACCTCCCTATTAGTCTGAGCTTTCCTAATATCTGATTCTAAACATAATAATGAATCCATTGTACTTCGGCCCTTACGAAACCCACTCTGATATGGGGAAAAAAGGTCATTGCTATCTAAATAATGAGTCATTCTATCTGTAATTATTCTTTCCATTATTTTACACAACTGCGATGTTAAAGCAATTGGTCTATAACTAGACGGGTCAGATGGATTTTTCCCTGGCTTTAAAATAGGTACTATAATCGCATGTTTCCACACTGATGGAAGCTGACCAATTTCCCAAATTTTATTAAAAAATTCTAGTACTATTTTTAGTGTCT
Organism: Rutilus rutilus; assembly: GCF_951802725.1. NCBI lineage: Eukaryota > Metazoa > Chordata > Actinopteri > Cypriniformes > Leuciscidae > Rutilus > Rutilus rutilus. The sequence goes on along the minus strand of NC_140214.1, from coordinate 46,488,509 downwards.
CATCTGTCATATTTGCTACCATTTTATAACATACCATGTCTTTTCCTGGAGTAGTTTGTTTTGCATTAATGACTGCTTTTTTCAACTCAAACATATTTAAAGGTTCGTCTAATGGATTTCCTGAATGTTCTTTCTTTTCTAAAACATCTGGGAAACTTTCTAACACTTTCCTTCTGTTCACTTGCGCTTCCTTAGTAAGGTTCTCAGAACTATGCACTTTCCTAAATGTTTGAGCTAAAACTTCAGCCTTTTCTAAATTATTAACTGCCACTTTATCACCACTATTTAATACAGGTAATTCATAATTCCTTCTAACTCCTCCCATCCTCCTTATCATTCCCCATATATCAGATAACTTCACATCCCTTCCTATACTATTACAGAATTTCCTCCAAAAATTTCGCTTTTGTGTCTTAATTGTTTTTCTTACTACTGCCTGCTTTCTTTTATACTCTATCAAAGCATCTTGAGAATGATATTTCTTAACAAATTTAAAAGCTTTGTTTCTTGCTTTAACTGCTTTACTGCACTCATCATTCCACCATGGTACATTCTTACATTTCCTATTTCCTTTACTTTTAGGTATTGTTTCCTCAGCTGACAATATTATTTCATTTACTAATGCATTATTAAACTCATTTATTTCTATTTCTTTAATCTCATTAAGTTTTAGACATTTTGCTGCACAAATGATCTGAAAAATTTCCCAATTTGCATTCTCTATTTTCCACCTTGGAATGTTCCTAATCCTTTCTTGACATGTCCCTAATCCAACTTGAATTAGAATAGGGAAATGATCACTACCTATTGTAGTTTCCTTATCCACATTCCATGTACTAATACCTGCTATTACACTGGACACAAATGTTAAATCAAGTACTGATTCAGTATTATTTATACTGTTAAACCGTGTTCCCTCACCATTGTTGAGACATACCAACCATTTATCATCAATATATTCTTCTAAAACTAAACCATTTGCATCTGTACTATTGCTTCCCCATAACGTATTGTGTGCATTAAAATCCCCACACCATATTACCTCATTGGTTGGTGATCCCACAATATTTTCCAAAATACTACCCTCTATTTTCCCACAAGGATTATAATAATTGATTACATCTATAGAACCTTTACTAGTCCATATCCTTATCGTAATTGATTCATTATTTTCATTTATATTTATAATTTCATAACTTAAACCATTTTGTATGAAAGTTACTAATCCTCCCCCTCTACCATTCTCTCTATCTCTTCTGACTGCTGAATATCCTTTAATAGTAAAATCTAACTCTGATTTCAACCATGTTTCTTGCACACATATTATATTAGGTTTCTCTTTTACCTCATCTAAATATTTCTTAAACTCTTGGCCGTTTGCTATCAGACTTCTAGCATTCCATTGTAGTATGCCTACATTTATCACCATTTAATCTATACCAGCATTGTGCTGGGTAGACTGAGTGTCTGTACTTAAGTTATCCCGAACTGTTTCCCAAACCATTCCTTTTATCCCCAAGTATTTTTCAGCTGCTTTCACAATAATTTTAATCCTTTCAGTACGACTCGTTGTCTGTGCAGAACAGTTGATAATTTCAACCATAAAAATCACAAAATCATGTTTGCTGACAACTAAATTGTCTTTCCTTATCTTTCCATCCTCATCATTTATTATTTCATTTCCAATGCCCTCAATTTGATTTGGCATTACATTCACTCTGGGGACCAACTTTACTGCTTCAGAGTAGCTAATACCTTCAGTTACCTTAATTCGTTGTACCTCTTTGGCTCTTTTACTAAATTCACATCCCTGATATGCTGCACTGTGCTCCCCTCCACAATTGCAGCATTGATTGCGAACTTTGTCACATTCATCATAATCATGATCTCCTCCACACTTACTACACCTCTTCTTTCCTTTGCATACAGCCGCGATATGCCCAAACCGTTGACATTTATAACATCGAAGTGGTGGAGGGATGTACAACTTAACCACATAACTCATAAAACCAATGAAAACCTTATCTGGTAACGTTTCCCCTTCAAACGTAAGCATAACTGACAAGCTGTCACAAATGTCTCCAAATCTCTTAGTTTTAAGTCTTTTGGCTTCACATACTTTAACGTGCTTAATGTTTGCTACTATAGCATCTGTCTGTACATTTACCGGAATGCCAGTAATGACTCCTCTAACTAACTTTTTGTCATTAGCCTTTGTACATTGTACAATTTTGCCATGAATTTTACTCATCTTAACTGCTTTTTTGAGTTGTTCTTCACTTTTACAAAACACCAGTAGTTGTCCATTTCTTAATATTTTTGCACTCCTTACCTCTCCAATTTCTTTACTTAGACCTTTTGTAAGTTGTATCGGATTCCACTCTCTGAACGTGGTACCTTCTTGCCCTAACTTAACAAATACCTTATATTGTTCCCCACCATCCTTTAAAGAAGCACTCTCACCACAATCAGATGTATTATTCTTTTTCTTTTTACTTTGATTTATATTCCACTCTTCGTTACCCTCGCTGTCTTCCAACTCTCCAGTGCTCCCCACCTCTCCTGTCTCACTTCCTACTCCGTCACTTCCTTCCTCCATCTCCTGACCATTCCCAGCCCAGCTGTTGCCATCCACCTGACACGGAGTTAGTTTCCGTTTGCGCTGACGTCCACCCGCCATTCCCTCCTCGTGAACACCACACGACAGTCTGTTTCCTCTCTCTTTTTAAAGCCCCATCTGAATCCGTGTTCCTCGCACAACGCTCTCTGTAATTACTCCACACCTGCTGTCAATCGGGCAATTGGCCTCGCTGCCATAGCAACAGATTCGCAGTACAATGAGACGGGTGTCCACAGGAGGTCTCCAAATAACACTGCATTCACAAGGGCTTTAATCTCGTTCGGATTTGTCACACCGTGACAATAGCGTGAATAGTAGTTATTTGGTAAAAGAGTATAATGTACATGCATTAGGAACACAAGCAAGACTATGACATTAAACTACTTGATGTTGTTGATCTGTCAGTCTATCGGGGGAATTAATGAGAATAACCGTGCTTTATACAACCCTCCTCTCCATCGTATGATAAAGTCCTGCTGATACAGAACGCCAGCAGAAGCATCAACGGCACATCAATACATCTTTAATAAAACTCTGCTTACCGTATGTGTTTAATGGAGCGCAAACAGAGCAATTGAGTTTTGAGTTTTATGAGTCAAGAGTTATCTCTAATAATCCTAAATGTCACAGAAAGGAAGGGTGTGTGCAGTGAAAAGAATGACATTGACTTCATTTATTGAGTGCAGATGTTTAAACTGAACTGCAGGCGGTCTGTGAATGAGACGCAGGCTTTTGCATTGAAACACAGCAGGCAAACGCTGCACTACTGTCTCGAGAGTGTTCGTCCCGGCTGTGTGTCGAACTCTGATGTGTGTCAGTTCTACAACAGCAGTGAACAGACTTCATTAACCCTCCAACATCAGGCCTCAAGAACATGTACAATACACAGTCAGCCAGTGGGTTCAGAAACAGGAGATAACTAGACAAATACACAAATATATAAAACAATATATAGCTGTAAATGTAAAAATGATCTATAATAAAACTCAGGATTACGTTCGGGAGAATGAGAAAAGTGTAAGTCAGAAGCACCAGGAACAAACTGCCCAAAATTTTCTTGCGGTTTAGAGAAGTAAGTGATATTGCGCGTGAAAGACCGCGACAAGTGCCAATAAAACACAGAATGATTATTGGGTAAGGGATTAAACAGCTGATCGATAGGAACAGAGGGCTAAACAGCCGATCAGAGTTAACGTCTGCAAAGATCAGAGGAACAAACCAGATGATCACAGAAACGACACAGCAGACTTTCAGTGAATGATGAGATCTGTACCAGATAGGATGAGAAACCAGAAGATATCGTTCAAAAGCAACACATGCCATAAAATACACACCCACAATCAAACTATACAAATATGCATAATAGGCATCCCATGATCTTGTGATTGTGAATGTTAATCTACAAATGATCTGAATGAGATCTGAAAGAATCAAATGAATAACAAACACTGGAGTGGAGCGATGAGATTTGATAAGAGCACACAACGCAAACAGAGTTAAGATCATGATTGGAATCTCAATGGCTGAAATTATCCAGATAATTAATGGGTCTGCAGAATAAAGTTTACTGAGAAATTCCCTCATCTGATCGTCATCATAATCTACTCCACTTGATCCGTTGAAATAATCTTCACTTGATCTGTTGCTGCTGGCGTTTTGTTCTGCCATTGTTTCATGAAATCTTGACAGGCAACACTAAATAACAAACCAGTCATTAGTTTAAAAACATGCATCCATTTACTATTTACTACTTTATTAGAAACATTAGGAAAAATATATGACATAACTTGTTTTCTGTGTGATTGTTGAAATAAAGTTTCCTCAGTTTGCTTGACATGTTCTTTAGAGGAGATGTGTGTAATGTTAGAAAGCTTGAAATACGTGAATAAATACGTGATAAAAGTTTGGAAATCCTCCATTTGAACAATATCACAGAAGCAAGAATGCTGTTGTTCTGAATATTCAGTCCAGCACAGCTGCAAGTGTACAATGGTTTATTAAACTAGGAATAAATCTTGAAGAACTTACGTTACTGACAGGATTGTGTGTTTCGTCTGCAGGTCAAAGCAGAAGTTTGTGGAGCAACACACAGACTGACAGATGTTTCACAAGTTTCCACTGCCGTGTTTAAAGAGCTCTTCATTCACTGCACACACTGTAAAAACACACATCTTAAAGCTAGAGTTACAACAAGCTGAACAACATGTGCTAACGTTTGAATAAAGGCTGAAACACAATGACACAATAATTCCCACATGAGACGACATGATCTTACCTGGAATCAGACTGAAGACTGGAGACGCTGCTCATCAGGAGATGATGGTGTTTATGAGCTGCTCAGCGTTCTTTTATAGCCTGAATTAACCCCAGAAACACCAAACAAAGATGCATTAAACATCATTTACAGTTAATGCACATGCAACCGCATGATTTTGAACTAAGATTTTGTCATACTGTAAGTTTATCAAATTATGATTATGCAGTAAGGGCTGAATAAAAACATCAGTAAAGACAAAATATTATAACTTCCTGAAAACAAAATCACTTTATTTGCAGTTTCATTCCAGACACTGATGTTTGTGAATCTCCACATCAATCTGTCAGTAAACGTTGAGTTAGTTTGATTCTGCACTACGCTTTAATAATGTTCCACTAATCTGTGTCTGATTCTAATTATTGACACTTGATGTAGTGATAAATGTAAAGTATATTAACTGTATCCACACGAGAAATGGGCATTTCTGTTAAAGATTTACAAATCATTACAAAATGTGTGTTCCACATGTTAAATTATGTTGTGTTAATATTGGTGAAAAGCTAATTCATGTTCAGATATTGTGAACATTAGACTTTTTCACAGTACGGTACACAACATATTAATGATATGAAATAAGAATCGATTAGGCAAGTCATCCTGTTTTAAGTTGATGAATGAATGGAACATTGTAGCACGCATCCCATCCAATAAATCACAATAATATTTGTGCTTTGTTACTAATGATATGAAACAAATTCTCAGATTTCAAATTACGTCCATTTTCTTACGAAATTCAAAAACATAAATAGCGTTTTGTCGCTGTGGCGTGAGATCGCTCTGGCTCAGCTCTAGAGAAGCACATGATCTTCTCTTCCGCCTTAATAACACCAGTTACAGCGCGAAATAAACATGAATGAGCATCTGAAAGTGTGTTAAATGATAGAGTACAACTTATCGAAATCTGTATCATGTCACATGGAATCACTCAATCAGTGTTTCAACCGTGGAAAGACGTCAGTAAAACAGCTTGTAAACAATGTCATGTAACATCACATTTACCTCAGAAAAAAAACATATCCAGTGACCATAAACTCGTTAGTCAGCGAGAAATATTAACTCTAGAGAGGAGCATTCTGCTAAATATATGCACCATATTACATATTCATTATAATTTTTAATGTTCTTCAATTTTTTAATGCATGTTTGAATAAATCTGGCAAGTTTTTATGACAGCCACCATTTAAATGTTTATATTTCATATAACTTTATTATTATAAAAATAAATAAAAGTGTTATTTAAATGTTTGTATACAAATCAGTTAATTTTTACCTTCAATATTATAGTAGGCTAATGAAGCCTATAGGCTACAACTGACTCCCATAGTTTACAGCATTAGTTAAGAGATTTGTTTTCCTTGAGAAAATTTGTCATTTATTGAACCTGATTTCCAAAATAATCAATATTGAATCGAATCGAATTGCAGGCTTGTGAATCAAAATTTAATCGAATTGTGAAATTTGTGTCAATACCCAGCCCTAGTAAATAATGACAGTAATGAACACTTTCATCCACATGTTGATAGTGAACACAAAAGTGATGTGATGCATATACACTGAACAAAATTAGAAACGGAACACGTTTTTGCCCCTATTTTTCATGAGCTGGACTCAAAGATGTAAGACTTTTTCTATGTGCACAAAAGGCCTATTTCTCTCAAATATTGTTCACAAATCTGTCTAAATCTGTGTTAGTGAGTACTTCTCCTTTGCCGAGATAATCCATCCACCTCACAGGTGTGGCATAGCAAGATGCTGATTAGACAGCATGATTATTGCACAGGTGTGCCTTAGGCTGGCCACAATAAAAGGCCACTCTAAAATGTGAAGTTTTATCACACAGCACAATGTCACAGATGTCACAAGTTTTGATGGAGCGTGCAATTGGCATACTGACTGCAGGAATGTCCACTGTTGCCCGTGAATTGAATGTTCATTTCTCAACCATTAGCCGTCTCCAAAGGTGTTTCAGAGAATTTGGCAGTACATCCAACCGGCCTCACAACCGTAGACCACATGTAACCACACCAGCCCAGGATCTACACATCCAGCATCTTCTCCTCTAAGATCGTCTGAGACCAGCCCCCCAGACAGCTGCAGCAACAATCAGTTTGTAGAACCAAAGAAATGAACAAATAATGCACTGTTGTGCAGACGAGGCTGTAAAAACCTTTCTCATAGTATGCGGTTAAGCACCGGTGTGCGGGAGTGGCAGGGTTACAGCCTTTCTCCTAGATCAACAGTTACCTTTCCTTCTTATACCCTGAGCAAAGCATTGTTAAACACGAGTGGAATACCAACACCGAAACCCAACCGACAGGAAACCAAAAGATGAGGCAAATGTGACGAGATCCAGAGGGAGAGAAGAACATTAACATATTCTCCTCAATGCATGTTTAACCAATAGTATCTAGATTGTAGATACCTAGATCTAATTATGATAATAATAGTCATTTAAATTTAGAAATATCAAAATAATATCATGTTATATATATATATACTTTTGGTAACGCTTTAGATTACAGCCCGGAAAGTACTGCGTAATTAAAATGAAAGTACAGTGTAACTTTCGGTAATTACAGTGTACCTATAAAGTACTTATGTGTAAGTATAGGGGAACAATATGTAAAGTCTTGGGAATAAAGGTGTAACAACCAGGAAAATACTGCGTTATTAAAACGAAATTACAGTGTAACTTTCGGTAATTACAGTGTACCTATAAAGTGCGTACGTGTAAGTATAGAGGAATAATATGTAAAGTTTTGGGAATAAAGGGATAACAACCAGGAAAATAACAAATTATTTAGGCAAATTATTTAGACTGTAAGTATTCCAGTTACAGGGTAAGTATGACATTGCGGGCTGTAAATTAAAGTGGTGTTTCTTACCCTCTTGTTTCATGTAGTTACAGGGTAAGTTTGACATTGCGGGCTGTAAATTAAAGTGGTGCTTCTTACCCTCTTGTTTCATGTAGTTACAGGGTAAGTACAATAAAAAACACATGTACACACAATCTGACATCACTTGGAAAACCTTTATTTGAAAAACAACTTATTTCAAAACAGATTTACAACATATTACACTTCTTATTTATTTAATTTATTATAATTTTTTTTAAATCAACTTTTCATTTCAAATTCTAAAGTCCTGACAGAAAGTAGCATGTTTTGTCCTTTTTTGTTTCTCTTGCATGGCTTCCTCCTCCTCTTGGTCCTCCTCTTCTTTTTCTATCGTTCCACTGATTAGCCTAATCTTAAGGAGTCTTTTTCTATTCTGTATTATGTATTAAAAGAAAATACAGTAGCCTACACCCAGAAATGTTCTCATAATTTACTCATCTTTTCGCTACCGACCAACTTTCACCAGCGAGTGCATGAGAGTCGGCTTCATAGGGGCGGCTTGAATGGCTTCGCGTTTGGTGAAGCTTTAAGCGTTCATTGCATTCTCGCGGGAGTTTGATGTGAAACGTGCGCGAGAACTGGTGTCTCTGTTCTTCTGCATGGTTTGTTTTTCATTATTATTATCTGTTATTGTTTGTATTTTGTTGTGAGCAATAAAAAAAACATTTAAAAAAATAATAATTCAACATTGGTTTTTCGGTGCGCTTACGTCACGCTTTAAGCCTCTGTTATACTCCAGTTTGGACGCGTACACGACAGCTGCGCACAGCTCGGACGCGGACAACTTGTATTTATACTTTCTCTCAACCCTCTCGTGAACGCGCAGGTGACAGTTGGTCGGAAGCGATAGTCTACAGTTTAAAAATTTAAAATATTTGGTATTTTTCTTACAAACGCTTATCGTTTCACTTCAGAAGAAGAGGAACAAGAGGAGGAGGAAACCAAGCAAGAGAAACAAAGTGCTGTAAATCCGTTTTGAAATAAGTTGTTTTTCAAATAAAGTTTTCCGAGTGATATCAGATTGTGTGTGTACATGTGTTTTTATTGTACTTACCCTGTAACTACATGAAACAAGAGGGTAAGAAGCACCACTTTAATTTACAGCCCGCAATGTCATACTTACCCTGTAACTACATGAAACAAGAGGGTAAGAAACACCACTTTAATTTACAGCCCGCAATGTCATACTTATCCTGTAACTACATGAAACAAGAGGGTAAGAAGCACCACTTTAATTTACAGCCCGCAATGTCATACTTACCCTGTAACTACACGGAACAAGAGGGTAAGAAACACCACTTTAATTTACAGCCCGCAATGTCATACTTACCCTGTAACTACACGGAACAAGAGGGTAAGAAGCACCACTTTAATTTACAGCCCGCAATGTCATACTTACCCTGTAACTACACGGAACAAGAGGGTAAGAAACACCACTTTAATTTACAGCCCGCAATGTCATACTTACCCTGTAACTACACGGAACAAGAGGGTAAGAAACACCACTTTAATTTACAGCCCGCAATGTCATACTTACCCTGTAACTACACGGAACAAGAGTATATTTTCCCAGCATTTAAAAAAAAAAAAGTTGCAATAGTTTTACTTGCCTTGAAACTTAATCAGTGCACCTTTGCAATAATAACAAAATAGCCTACTTTATAAATCCACTGATATGTACCCCGTGATTTAAAAAAAGCCTTTATGTATTTTTGTACACTATTCTTACAAAAAGGTGCAGTGTATGTACTCGCTAAATTGCTCCCAAAAGTAAGATTCTAAAATACTTTGTATAAATAATTTGCCTAAATAATTTGTTATTTTCCTGGTTGTTACCCCTTTATTCCCAAAACTTTACATATTATTCCCCTATACTTACACGTACGCACTTTATAGGTACACTGTAATTACCGAAAGTTACACTGTAATTTCGTTTTAATAACGCAGTATTTTCCTGGTTGTTACACCTTTATTCCCAAGACTTTACATATTGTTCCCCTATACTTACACGTAAGTACTTTATAGGTACACTGTAATTACCGAAAGTTACACTGTACTTTCATTTTAATTACGCAGTACTTTCCGGGCTGTAATCTAAAGCGTTACCATACTTTTCATTTCAAAATCATTTAATTTTACTTTTACTTTGAGTAAATATTTATATAAGTACTTGTACTTTTACCTGAGTACAGTTTTTGGATACTCTTCCCACCTCTGGTAACCTGAAGCGCTCTCTTTCGAATGGGAACTCGGATGCGTCAAGGATGCTAACACCCACTGTGCCATACTGAGGGGACGCGTGCTGTGTGTGTGTGTGTGTGTGTGTGTGTGTGTGTGTGTGTGTGTGTGTGTTGAAAAATGACTTAGGCAATTATTTTAGGAAGGTGACAATATTCAATTATTGGTTCCGTTTTTGTGTTTTCTGAGAAACCTGAAAAAATGACTTAGGCAATTATTTTAGGAAGGTGACGACATGTAAAAATATATTGCACAAAAATGCAAAATGATCAGAATATGAAACAACGTGGTCACGGATTTTGGTCACGGCTATTTTTACATGTCGTCACCTTCCTAAAATAATTGCCTAAGTCATTTTTTCAGGTTTCTCAGAAAACACAAAAAAGGAACCAACAATTGATTATCGTCACCTTCCTAAAATAATTGCCTAAGTCATTTTTCAGGTTTCTCAGAAAACACAAAAAAAATGAAAAATAACTTCAGAGGTTTGTTCTTCTTGATGCAGCTCCCATCTTGAAAAGCATGTTTTTGTCAAAAAATTACTTAGGCAATTATTTTAGGAAAGTGACGATGTGTTTTTACACATTTTTTTGTACATAACTACGTACTTGGGTCTCGTCTACAAATCGACGTCCCCTAACGTCTCCTGTCGACGTTTAGTCTATCTGGGTCTACTAACTGACTTGCTTCCCTAAACTAGCTTACTTCCTGCGCAGGAATAATCAACAAACAGACTTCAGCAAATGTCCTTTAAATGCTTTAATCACGGCCGAAGAGTTCCTGAGCAGTTCTCAGGGAATCTCTCCCAAGAAGCAAGGCCGGAGGATCTCAGACAAATACCATTGAGAATCCCACCAGAAAACACGGATACAACAATTTTTTTAGAATCGAGACAACAAATAAGATTATCGTGACTAACATGTCACCTTCGATGATTGGTTCAATTGGTTTAAAAGCCCCAACCTTTTCCCTCTGTCACTGGCACAAGCTAACTCTGTTTTTGTGATTACTTATCACAAGGTTTGAGAACTAGTCATCTATCTAGTTTCATTTCCCCTATTTGTTATTTATACACACACACACACACACACACTCAAAGTCACAAGTTTTCCCTTGGTTTCAAACAGTACATTCAAATGTTAGATGTTAGTTACAAAAAGTTTGATATACAGTTTACTATTTCATTAATTAAAAAATCTATCACACGTTGCAGCCAGAAAACACTAGTTTACTAATAAACAATTCAAATGTATCATGCTGCATAAACATTACTTTTGACGGTTCTTTGTGGCAAGCTTTTTGCATGCGCTTGATATTCGGAATATAGGCAATATATCACGATAATGCTCATCATGGTTTAGTATTCTCTCCCATATATTTTTAAATGATTAAATTAATATAAATATGTGATTAGACTAATGGCATAAATGAACTACTACTATTCGACTAAAAAAAACTTTAGTCGTGCACGGGCAGCCCAACTTATTTCACATATTTTAGGCATTTGTTTGTGTTTGGAGCTCCGTCGAATTGATTCCTAATCCTTGATTTTCTTCTTTCACATTTATTTATAAATCAAAATTTTCTAATTTTACAAATGTGTGAACATATCTCCGATACTATTCTTTATAAAAAACAATCAGATTGCTTTGATATCGCTACTTATATCCAACTTTCCGAACTTCCGCTACTAGCCTTAGCCCGCTAGCATTGCACACGTGGTCTCGCCTATCGATCGTCTTATTTACACCCGTATCACTGAAAGCTATAATTCTATAATTGCTATAATATATCGGATGTGTGTCTAACGTTACCTTTGAGTGCAGGTGAGGACACGTTCGAGCTGCATTCGGTGCAGTTAGAGCTGGAGTCCGTGGAGAAGCAGATCCGAGAACTACTAAAGAGACAGGCCGAGCTGCAAGATCAGCGATCAGCGATCAGCGCTTGAATCATCACGCGCCGATGCTCACAAGTCAGTGGTTAGTCATTTTTTGACTCCGACCTGGTCTACTCCGTGTGTTTCTCTGCACAGGACCCGAGCACCCAGGACGCGATCATCCCTGGTTTCGTTCACTCCGGCACCGACACATCACCACACCTGGGTGATTCCATAGCGGAAGACGCGAGCCAGGACCAGAGCAAGGACCTCTCCGCCCCTCCCGGCCTTCGAGATCTCCACCCGGAACCGCTTCTCCCCTCTTCGCGAGACGGAACGCGACGCTGTGATCATCGGCAGTTCCATCGTCCGGCATGTCAACGCTACCTCAGGTAAAGGTAAGGTGCGCACTCACTGCTTTCCTGGTGCTCGTGTTCTCGATGTAGCTGACGAGTGCGTCGGAGCTGTCGTGCTGCACGCGGGAACGAACGACATCAGGCTGTGGCAGACGGAGGTTCTGAAGAAGGACTACAGGAGCCTGATCGAGACGGAAATATAAATAATATTACGCTCTTTGATGTAAGAAAGAAATCCCTATTATCTCTAGCCTTGGCTACTGTCTATAGACCTCCAGAGCGATCTATGGTGATTTCCTAAAAGAGTTTGCAGACTTTCTCTCAGATCTATTGGTCAATGTCAATAAAGCATTAATTGTTGGAGATTTTAACATACACGTAGATAACACAAATGATGCGTTAGGGGCTGCGTTTACAGATTTATTAAACTCCTTTGGGGTCAAGCAAAACGTCACTGGTCCCACTCATCGTCTTAATCATACGCTAGATTTAATTATATCATACCTGATCTATCTCAGCTGCTCAGTGAACCCAAACAAACAGATGAACTAGAGGAAATGACTAGCACTATGAGCACCATTTTCTCTAGTACATTAGACATTGTTGCACCAATTAGATTAAAAAAGGTTAGAGAGAAAACTAAAGCACCATGGTACAACAGTGCTACGCATGTTATCAAGAGAGAAACTCGTAATTTAGAGCGTAATTGGAAACAAACTAATTTAGAGGTCTTTAGACTCGCGTGGAAAGACAGTATGTCACATTATAAAAAGGCCCTAAAAGCAGCCAGGGCTGAGCACCTCCGCAAACTAATAGAAAATAACCAAAATAATCCAAGGTTTTTATTTAACACCGTGGCTAGACTAACAAATAAACAGACATCACCTGAACAAAATATCCCGTTACAGTTTAGTAGTAATGATTTTATGAATTTCTCCACTGAGAAAATAGAAAGCATCAGAAACACAATTGTAAATGTACAATCTTTAATGGTGTCTAATGATTCAGCCTCAATTATCGCCCCTCAAGAAAAACTACAGTGCTTTACAGCTATAGGACAAGAAGAGCTAAATAAACGTATCATTGCATCTAAACCAACAACATGTTTATTAGATCCAATACCCACTAAACTACTGAAAGAAGTGTTACCTGTAGTGGAAGAGCCTCTTCTCAATATTATTAACTCGTCTTTATCTTGAGGTCATGTTCCAAGAATATTCAAGTTGGCAGTTATAAAACCTCTTATTAAGAAACCACAATTAGATCATAATAACCTAGCAAATTACAGACCCATTTCAAATTTTTCATTTATGTCTAAAATACTAGAAAAAGTGGTGTCCGCTCAATTGTGTTCTTTCTTGCAAGAAAATGATATCTATGAAAAGTTTCAGTCAGGATTCAGACCGCATCATAGCACAGAAACTGCGCTCGTTAAAATCACAAATGATTTACTTCTAGCTTCTGATCAAGGCTGTATCTCAATACTAGTTTTACTCGATCTTAGCTCTGCATTCGACACTATAGATCACAAAATACTCTTAGATCGACTACAAAACTACACTGGTGTTCATGGACAGGCATTAACCCTCTGAGGTCGGCAAACACGCGGGCGCGTTTTGCTGGATTTTCTTCTCATTGTAGCACAATAAACTTAAATTACTCCGTCATTTATGGTCATACAGAAAAAATAAATATGAAAAAGGAATCTGTGAGATGTCTACTTTTATATGTGTCCACTTACAATCAAATCAAAACATTGTGCTTTTGTAAAATAAAGAAAATAAACAGGGTGTGCGTTCTGCCTCTCCGTCGCGTGAACTTTTTTTTCTTGAGCACGTCTATAAACTGAAACAAAACTCAGCGAATACTTGTCACACATTTATGAGCCATATACCTTTATAAACATTTAAGTGTGTACTTTTAAATCATCGGATTCAAACTGAAAACAAATATTCTCTGTTTAAGTAATTTGTATAAAACCAACAAGATGTCCAGCTTCTCAAACGCTTGCTCATTATTTTTAATTTAACCACGCCCACACGCGCAAAAGCGATTCACATGCAAATCTCCACATGGAACGCGAACACGCTCTTTACCTCAAAAACAAAGCACCAAAAAAACTTAACAAGTCTCTGCTTTTCGTCGAGTTTGGAAGACACATCGTGAGCTTACATTGGATTTACCTCAGAAGAAGAACGCGATTTGAAGACAAGAAAGATGTAAGGTAAGAAATTCTTAATTATATTAGTTGAATATTATTGTTGCATAAACTTCACATTGCAGCTGAACTGTTGCTAGATATATGGTGAATATTATAATATTAAGACCCGTGTTTACTGTTAAATACTGTTTGTGGATATCTGCTCAAACGTAGATATGTATAATATAGTAACCATAATGTTTCATATTTTGGAGCGCGCTCAGCGTTTGAATGTATCATATTTTGGAGCGCTCTGCGTTTGAATGTAACATATTTTGGAGCACACTCTGCATTTGAATGTATCATATTTTGGAGCACGCTCAGTGTTTGAATTTTTCATATTATATCATCATAACGAATGGAAACATTTGAAGTAACATATGATAATCAATATAATTTTGTTCTAGTAGTTGTTACTGAAGTGATCCGTTTAAAAGATTTATAGGCTGCTATAAGTTATTGTTATTATTATTATTATTATTTTATGCAGCACTGCGCGTAGCCTATGCCTACAAGGCACAACAAACCTGGTGTTCATTACATATTGTTGGAAACATTTGTGTGTGTATTCTGTGACTTTTAAAAAGCAATTTTAACCAGAAAAAAAAACATTTTAACCGTACAGCCCTATAGTTTCTCTTGATATCAGCACGGTCACAGTTTTGTTTGTTTTTTATAAAGGGACCAGATGCCACTGAGTCCTACTGACTTCAACATTCACATGAGTCTCTGTACATGAACATGGTAAAGTGAAAATCATACACCTTGGAAATGAACGGTATGTACAATGTTTTTAGTAATGTCAGAAAGGTCTCTGTCTTTGGATCATTGTTTTCAATAGTGTGCCATTTTTTGTCATTTGTTGTGTATCTTTGGATTATGTTGTGTTGTAAATAAATCATATTAATGATGTGATCACGCCTCCCGCATAAAGCTTTCTCACACAAGACACGTCTTACAAATTTTAAATCAATATATTGTCTTATCTGAATGAGCAAAAGTCTTCAAAACTTCAAAACAAAAAAAGTTTTCAAAAGTCTTGTGAAGAAATAATCAGTAGGGGTTTCATGGCCTTATTTCAGTGACAATTTTTTTTTGTATTTTCACAAACCACGCATAAATGTCATTATCTCAAAACTACAAACTTTTACATACATGCTGTTGATATATTATTGTAGCAGAGTTTGTGCTGAATACAGTGTAATCAGACCTTAGCCATGAAAATGTCACAAGTAACAGAAATAAGCACAAATGTCAGAGCATGTCAGAACACCTCCAGGGCCCAGAAAACACCTCAGACCCCAGAGGGTTAAGCTGGTTTAGATCGTACTTATCAGTCACTCAATTATATATTTATCACTCAATTATATATTTAATCACAACCAGATGAAAACACTAAATTATCCAAATTGACAGAGTGTGTTAAAGATATAAAATACTGGATGACGTGTAATTTTCTGCTATTAAATTCAGATAAAACGGAGGTATATCTCAATGAGACGTGGTCTGACATTAGCCAGGCTAGGTTTTGGGACCAATTTTTGTAAAATAATTAAGATGTTTTATACTGACATAGTTCTGTGTCCCTGAATCCCTATGACTCCTAGGTTTGATGTGCTCCGCGGTATTAGACAAGGGTGCCAGATTTCCCCCAAACTGTTTATTCTAGCCTCAATCACTTCTCATGCTCATTAATCACAACCCTGACTTGCATGGAATCTCAATATTTGAAAAGGAATTTAAAATTAGTCAATTTGCAGATGACAATCCTTTTAAGGAATAAAGTCATGGTGGATGTTGTCGATTTTCTCTAAAGCTTCAGGATTAATATTAAAATATTTAAAAAATGTGAGCTACTTCCCATTCACTCATCAACGGATCCCATCATCTCTTCAGTCGAGGTTAAATCTGAAGTGAAATATCTAGGAATAGTCTTATCTAACAATACTTTCAAAAGGGAAGATGTAAATTTTTCTATGTGATTAATAGATATGAAGAAATCTTTTGAGTCGATGGCTTACCAGAGACCTCACTATCTTTGGTAGAGTTACTCTAAAACAGAAGGTATTTCCAAGGTAATGTATCCATGTCACTCACTGTATGTTTCTTCAGGTAATCTTAATTAAAGCCAACTCAATTATTTTCCAATTCCTGTGGGAAAATAAAAGCCATTATATAAGGAAATCTCAGCTCGTTAAAGAGCATGATATGAAAGCCTTGGACTTTGAATCAATGTTTGGGACCTTTAAGATTAACTGGTTGAAAACATGTTTATCACGACCAGATTCTATGTGGTTTCACATAGCCTACCTCGACATCTATTTAAAAAGTTAAAGGGCTTGATTGTCTTTTGCAATGTGATTTTGGGGTGAACAAAATTCCTGTTAAATTATTAAACTTCCACAAACAAATTCCCCAATATTGGACAATGACATTCACCCATAACCTTTGTCCACATGGATCCACATTATGGAACAATAGGGTCATTATAATCAATAGAAAATCATTGTTCAGGTATGATTGGTATGAAAAGGGCATTGTGCTTGTGAATGATGCTATAGATGATAATCTTGGAATATAAAGATTTCTTAGACAAATATAATTTAAACTGGACAAGTAGAGAATACAGTAAGATCTGTAAAGCGATACATGTACGATTATTACAGTTAATTCAAAGCACATTGTTATATAGGCCTACAAGAATAAGACCCTTGCCAACATTACCAAATTTAGTTATTAATGATTGTACTTTAGTTGACAATAAATGTAATATTAAATATATTAATGATGCTTTGAAATCTAAATAGTTGTTTGATTATAACAGAGGATTGTGTGTAAAGGTTACGAATTTGTTTTAGCATTGTCCATAGAAAAAACACATTTTAAATCCATTAAATGGCTCATTTCCCCAAAGGTCAAGGAGACTCACTTTAAAATAATCTACAGTATAAGATATACCCGGTGGCTGACTTTCTTAGAAAAAGATTCAGATTTGATGTAGACCCTTGTGTATTTTGTGAGACTCTGGGATACACGTTCTGTTTTTGCCCAGCGTCCAGCAGCTTCTGGTCACTTAAGACTGATAATATCCCTACTCTCACCTTGCCACACATACTCTTTTATATGGATACTGTAGATTCATCAGTAGGAAACTGCTGTTTTGATTGATCTCCTCTTGTGTTTGTGCCGCTCCAAATGTTCATTTTATTCTCTTTAGCCTTTTTGCTTTTGACTTGTGTATTTTGAAGTAGCTCCCCCTCTTTTTTGTTTTTTGTTGTTGTGTTCTGCTTGGTTAATACTTTTTGTGTATTGACGTCTGTATATAAGCGCATGTATTCTCCTTCCCCTACAACAGTTTTGTGTGCTGCTGTTTTTTGTAAAAAAAAAAAAAACCACGGATCATCTAGCAGGGGGCGCCACACACACACACACACACACACACACACACACACACACACACACACACACACACACACACACACACACACACACACACACACAGGTCAGCTCCTCATCCTCCAGTACAGCAGGGGGCGCTGCACACACACGGGTCAGTTCACAGTCAGTCCGCTAGTGACTCACCCTGAAGAAGCAGCTCTTTAACTGAAGATGAGGACAGGTTTACTGCAGCTCAGGTACATATCAGTTATGTTTTTCAGTGTTTCACACAGTGATAATGCTGCAGGTGTGAGTGTATGTGTGTGTGTGTACGCTCGTGCGCGCCTGTGTGTGTGTGTGTGTGTGTGTGTATGCTCGTGCGTGCGCGCGCGCGTGTGAGTGTGTACGCTCGTGCGCGCGCGTGTGTGTGTGTGTGTGTGTGTGTGTGTAGTCGGAACTGTCATACGGAACCAGTATGGTTATCTTCTCACTGCTACGGTTAGTGCTGCCGGCAGAATGCAGTCTTATTCGAGAAAAATAACTGAAAAGATATGAACTGAATTTAACAGAATCGCTTTTCTCAAGTGCAAACAGTTTCCAGTAAGAGCAAATAAAATGACCTTATCTATCTGAAGGCAAGCTCTTCTGACTTTAAGCTTACAAAACACAAAATAATGATCACAAATGCCACACAAAATATTCTCAATCAGCTGAAACAGGACTCTGAGTCTGTGAAGTATTGCACCGCACACAGTCGAGTACAGATACCGCAGACGTCTGGACTCTGGAGGTGTTCTTCACGCAGGAAAGCCAGTCAGTGGCAGAACACACTGGACTCTGGCGAACCCTTGCTGAACTGTCTTCTCCCCAAGTCCACACTGGATTAAGGACAGTATTTACACACTTCTGGCCACACACACTAAAACACACTAACATGCGCCAGGATTCCAGTTTTGGATGGGCCTTAAACTAAAAACGTTAAATTAAAAACGTTATCCAATCACTGTTTAACTTAATAAAAATGACTGACAAATATACTGTTATATTATCTGTCTGTATACATAATATAGATTTTAATAGCTTGATGCTCTTTAAATATTTTGTTGCGTTGTAAAACGTTCCGGTGCATATATAGGACGGACCTATTTTGTATAAATTGTATCTTAATTTTGATCAATGTTTTATCAACCAATTGACCCTCAGACGGTCAATTTTCGGACGGACATTTTCTGTTTTGAATTTCTAAAAATCACAGCTTCATCGGGATGTTACAAAACTTGGTGACTTTTATGACATTAGGTATGTGAACACACAAAAAAAATTAGGTCATGAGCCGAGCATGCTAAGTCGTCGTAAAAAAAAATAGTCACACTTGTGGTCTTCGGTCAAAAATGACCCCCATAGGAAATGAATGGGAAATTGACAAAAAATAAAAAAATCCCAACATTTTTTAAATAATAATTTTTAGATATTATTTTACATAAAGTGTTATAATTGAATGAATTGCATTTTTTGTTACAAATTCTGTAAAAAAAAAAAAAAAAAGTAAATGTGTCCATAAACAGCTGGGGAATTCACATGCCTCTCCATAGAGAGCTGTACATGCCATCTAGTGGTTACACAATGGTTCTACACTTTCTCTCCATACTCTCACCAGATGGTGCTAATCTGCTTAAAACATTTTTTTAAAGGAGTCATAATGTTGTGTTACCTTGGATACCCAAATGCTCTATTATAGTATTTTAGGCACTTCTAAAAAATAAAAGTGGAAAAAAAAATCAACACAGAGCCCCTCAGACCCTTATTTCTAAAGGCATTATTGTCTCGCGAGATCTGATGCGATGTTTTGGCTGTCGTGGACGGTCATTATAATAATGCAAATGAGGGGCGCATTGATTGGTTGCAGGAATGTATTTTACTACTTCCAAGCGGTACAAAAACATAGACAAAATACTGCAATAGCTCAATAAATGTGACGGTACTTATTGTTAGTGAAATTGTAATCACAACCAAA
Source organism: Rutilus rutilus (assembly GCF_951802725.1). Lineage (NCBI taxonomy): Eukaryota > Metazoa > Chordata > Actinopteri > Cypriniformes > Leuciscidae > Rutilus > Rutilus rutilus. The sequence goes on along the minus strand of NC_140214.1, from coordinate 46,468,613 downwards.
GAAAAAAGAAAAAATACACCATTGCCAGATACATTCTTACAGAAGCCCCACTAACTGAAAGCTATTTTCAAACTGCATGTTTTGCATGAGTTTGGCTAATAATGTTTAGTGGTATATTGTTTTCATACTTGCATTTAAACAGTTTTAGCCACTGAGCATGGACTCCTGTACCGTCACTACTGTAGCTGCTAGTGTAAAACAAAGTGGAAAGATGTGGCTAGCATTCGTAGAGTCCATTCCCCGTGTTTACCTCGAAGGTAACGTTACATACAATAGCCGCATTAGCAGTTAGCTGCTATTTGTTAACCACAGTAGAGCAATAAAAACACAGTCTTACCTTTTCAATTTCTGGCAAGTCCCTGATGGTTGGGATGGCACCTTTTCCCAAACGGAGCTTCGAGGCCAAGTTCGCCTGATACTGCCCCAAATTTGTAAAAGATTCCGGTGTAAAATGTTTAGCACACACACCTAACGATACGCCACTTGAAAGAGTTGTTGGGACAGCGTCATTAAAAATGAATTTCATCCACTGTTCCCTGATAGTTTCGTCCGTTTTTGGTAGATAAAACACATTTGCATGTTGTTTGTGGCAGTCACCCACAGAGCATCTCAGGTGTGCACTCGGTTTCTCCATCTTTCTCGAGTCAACTAAACTGAATCTGAGGGGGAGAGGGGGAGAGGGGCGGGCTTCCCGCGGCATAGGTTTGCGGTGTCCATATTTGGTATATCCTCCCCCGTCTTGACGTCAAGAAGGGGAAGAAATCAAAATCTCGTTTTTTCGTGCGCGTGCACGTGGCCTATTTTACAAACCCCGAGGTAAACAAACGCTTCACTTTTAATCATCGGCTTCCCGGCCAGTGTACAATCATTATGCAATCATAACATACATTGATTCTCGTGGAAAAGTGAAATTTCTACATTATGACTCCTTTAAAGGCCTAGACTCTATATTAAACTAAGATACTGCATTAAAAAAAAAATATATATATATATATATATATATTTTTTTTTTTTTATTATTTTCAATGGTAAAAATAGACCATAAATATTGCATAAATATTAATAAATTCAATAAAATTCTGTCAAAATACAAAATGAAAAAGAAAAAAATATTATAGAGCAAAAATAAATTGCATTGGTTTTACTGGGATGGAGGAAGTTTCATTTTTAGGTGTCCGGTCACTTCTGACCGGGAAGGCCCAGGATGTGACTCTGAAACGAAGACCGTATGAGGGTTAATAAATAAGAAGCAAATATATAGCAGATAATGTAATAAGGCGTCGATTTGAGAAATAGGCTATATATTATAGAAAGCTTGCAATGTCTAGGCCTACTTTTAAATGAAAATATTCAAAACCAAAGGCAGGGATGTGATTTTTCCGGATTAATCCGGAATTCCAGATTTTCCAACCTGATAATGTGACCTACGTGAATCGTGCAGATCTGTAAAAAAAAAAAATCTCACAGCCGTCACCATGGTAACCCGGGACAGAACCACAATCGCCGTCCCCGCGCAACAGGGCCACACCGGGCGGTTTTTCACATCAGTTTGGGTGACAAATTCATCTGAAGCCTATTTCATAGCTTAATGTGAGGGACAGAAGTCTATTTACATCAATAAAGTATACGGAAACTCGTTTCCCTCCTCTGCGGCTGTCACTCTCCATTCAGTATTCAAACAGCGCGCGCCTCTTCCGGTTACAGCAGGATGCACGGTAAAACTCTCTCCAATATGATATCCACATTATAATGCTTGATCTGTAGAGAAAAGGCTGTGGATTTGCATACAATGACTTTATTTTGTTTGAGTTTGTTGCTGTTTTTAAACGACTCGCTACCGTGTGCTTGTTAGATCACACACATCACAAGGACTATGAATCGGCATCAAACACACAATAACTGGAATTTAAAACGGCGAGCGGTTGCCGTGAAATGAAAATCTAGTAGTCGACTAGAAAAAAACTTTAGCCGGAGGCAGCCCTTATTCCACATATTTTCAAACCTGCTGGCCCTTCTGGGTCGAGCGAGCGGAATATATTCAGAAATGCTCTCCACTCACGAACTCTGATCGAAACCCGAACCACTGTCTGCTGAACCTGCGCAGAAACATCAAAATAGACATAACCAGCTTTTTAAAAAAAATTTAAAACTAAACATTAAGACTATTTTAGCACAAAGTATGAGCTTATTGATCATTTTTTATAATTCTTGACAAAATTAGAATATATGAAAAAAAAAATTTTTTTTGAAGAAAAGTTTTGGGTGGGCCTGTTGAAAAGTGGGTGGGCCTGCCGTGCCAGGCTCACACACACACACACACGCGTCACAGCGTTTCGCTAGCACTAAAGAGTCTCTCCCAGTGGGAGCTTGTGCCTGGAATACATAGCCAGTTTTCTCAGCCTTGGAAAGTTATTCATTTCAGCATTCACTAATATTAAATTATAAGTTTAAATTCACTTAAATTATAAGAAAATTGTATTTGTTAACATTAGTTAATGCACTGTGAACATAAACTACGAACAGCTGTATTTTTAACAAAGATGAACAAATACAGCATCAGATGTATAGCTCATGCCTCATGGTTAGCTCATGTCAGTTAATACATTACACAACGCAGGGCTCTACGCTAACCTTTTTCCCAAGGAGTACATGTGCTCCTAAATGAAAAAATTTAGGACCACACAAAGAAATATAGGAGGACAGTGAAAAAAATTGATTCAACTGCTGAATTCATATGGATTAGTTTTATGATCTTTTTATGAACTTTTTTCGAAGCATCAAAGTGGTAGTTGTGTTTTTTTTTTTTTGCGAATTGCGAGATATAAAGTCAGAATTCTGACTTTTTTTCTCACAATTGCGACTTTATATCACGCAATTCTGACATCTTTTATCAGAATTGTGAGATATAAACTCACAATGTTTTTTGCCACAACAGCTGATTTCATTAATGACTGGAAGTTGTGCAGTGCGTGTCTAGAAACAACATACTTCCCACAAGACCACACGGGAGAGCTCATAGCACAAGGCCTTAGGGAAGCGCTTGAATGTTGGGGACTGAAAGAAGCGAACATGACCTGCATGACCACTGACAGTGGGGCTAACATGGTGAGGGCCTTGGAGCTCAATAGCTGGACACGTCTACAGTGCTTTGGGCACAGACTTCACCGAGCTATTGGTGAGTGAAACTAAAAATAAAATATTGTCACTGGCATTTAGAAGTTTGCTTGTAATACTAAATATTTACTAATAAAGGTACATTAGGATTATTATTCAAATGTTTTTTATATGAAAAAATATGGTATTGTGTTGTAATTGGTATTGTATGGTATTGTAGCACAATTTGTTTGGTTTCAATAAAATATTACAAATTACAAGTGCATAAAAATGTAAATAAATCTAATCAATGAATGTTTTTTTTTTTTTTTTTTTTAAGTGCCAAAGACCCTCGTGTTGAACGCATAACATCTATCTGCAAGAAAGTCGTCAGTACATTCTCTTTCAGTTGGAAGAAAAAGAGGGAATTAAATAAAGCTGAAACTACCTCAACATAAACTCATCACTGAATCCCCTACACGATGGGGCTCCAGACATGATCGAGAGAGTGCTTGACCAGGAAAAGGCCATTTCGCAGGTCCTGAAGGCAGACCGGAAGGCGAGGCATTTGGTCCCATCATGGCAAGACATTGATATGATGGAGTCTGTGAAAAAGGCAATGAGTCCACTGAGAGACTTCACTGATGCACTCTCCGGTGAGGACTATGTGAGTCTGTCCTATGTAAAGCCAGTGCTTTCCCTGTTGAAAGTCAACATCTTGAGCCTGAATGATGATGACACTGAACTAACAAAAACAATGAAGCAAACAATTCTCAATTACCTCTCTGACAAATATCAGGATCCCACCACTGATGACCTGTTGGATATGGCTATTCAAAACCCAATACATTGATACTACAGCGACAAGATAGAGGGAATACAAGCCAGATCTGTATCTGAGCTGGAGTCTTTGCTGACCGTACAGTATCCAGCAGCATCGGTTCAACAGCCTACATCCGCCTCCACATCACAGAGCCCTGACGCAGAACAAACCCCACACAAGAAAGTAAAGAAATCATTTGCCAGCTTTTTGAAAACCTCAGGTGGTGTTTGTTGTGCATCTGCAATTTCAGGATCAACTTCCTTTTCTCTAAAAGAGGCAATAGAAGGGGAATTGAAGGGATACGTGTCCATACCAAATGCAGAAAGTGAGGTGAATCCCTTGGAATGGTGGAAAGTCCATGAGGCAAACTTTCCAAGAGTTAGCCAACTTGTTAGAAAGTACTTGTGCATTCCAGCCACAAGTGCTCCCTCAGAAAGAGCTTTTAGCACTGGTGGCAATATTGTCACATGCCAGAGGGCAACTCTCAAGCCAGATAAAGTCAATCAACTGGTTTTCCTCTCTAAAAATTTGTGCTTGGGATCAGTCATACTTTACGTTCTTAGGATATATACTTTACACAAATAAGCTGCTAAGTTTAAAAGAGTCAGGATTCATGTTTGCACCTTTGGTTGATTGTTTGGTTCTGAATCACATTGCACTTTTTAAAAAAAATACTTAAGCGATTATAAAAGGTAGTTTACATTTTGTATTTGACTTTTCTTTATTAAGCTATTTATTGTGTTGTGTTTTACCTTTTGAAGCAAATGCTATAGTCTCTGACTGTACTTACATTTATAACTAGTTACATTTTATTTAAACATTTTTATTTAACCTTTTTAAAATAAGCTTACATTTTTTTATTGTTTTTGATGCATCTGTTTATCTATATTTTTCATGCTAGATGCTACCTCAAAAAAATAGAAAGAGAAAAACATGCTGACAAGGGTTTTGCTCAGGGTTTACAGCTGTTCCCAATGTTTGATTTTTTTTTAAACAATGTTCATTTAGTGATGAAAAGTCTTTGATTGTAATGCAAGTCCTGTTGAATGTTCTTACTTTGCACAATTGCACTTCCATTAAATATACACTTGATTAAAATATGCTACTTTGCCATTTTTCTCCCTTTTATGTTTTGTTACCTTGTATGGCTATATTTTTTTAAATGGGGATATTAGTTTGCTTGTATTGCGGCTCAGTAATTTTCAAAATAGTCTTAAAAATCAACATGAAAAAGAATCGTGATAAAATCGTGAATCGTGATTTTTCCTGAAAAAATCCCCACCCACCACCATATTCAGTTATTCAACATATAAATCCACTATGAAGGAAGCAAGAACATTTTTAATGAAAACATATACATCCACATCATAGAACATTCATTTCAACTTGGACATCTGACAAAAGGGAAGTGAAAATCCCAAAAGGTTTATGACCCTTATCAGACCTTCATAGACCTTCAACGTCATATAAATAACTGAAAATCACAGAAGAAAATATGTCCTTTTGAACATTGACAACTGGCAAACTATTGAAAGAAAGATAAAATCACTAAAGCTGTGCCATGTCCTTTCTTAATAAACATTTTACTGTTGAGATGTATCACTTGTGGCAGTGGCAGCTGCTCTAGACTGTTTTGCCTCATAGGTAGCTGACTTGGCATTCCTGAGAAGCTTGTCGCTGAAGTCCTCCATGTGGCAGACAGTGCCCTTAGCAGCCATGCTCACCTTTTTCATAACCAAAGCACTGATCATATATCAGTGCTCAGGCTGGCTCTGTATTGGGTCTTGTTCTTGGTAACAAGACTGAAAACCCTCTCACAGTCAGCATTGCTATGGAATATTTCTAGTACTCCAAGTATGACTGCTGAGAGCTTGGCGAAGACCTCCCGGCCCTCCCCTCTTCAACAGGCCGATGTCTCTCCAGGCCTCATCAATATGTTTCCTGAGGATGCTGGAATCAAAGCTGGTGGTTTGATACATCCTGAACTCATCCTCTACCTGATCCACTGTTACACTGCCCGACAAAATGGAAGGAAAGTGGCTGATGAAGAAGTTAACAGAACAGAATATCACTTCTCTATGTCGGCCACAACAGCATGCATAAGCAGCTCATCCCCAAATGGAAATTTGGAAAGCATGTAGTCAGCTGCAGATGAAAAGAACTTCCTCACATCCCTATAGAATGGCTTCAGCTCTAAGTTACCCTGGCTTTGGATAAAGACTTGGGTCTCATGCCCAATTGAGAGTTCCTCGTCAGGCAGCTGCTTTTTACCTGTGATGGTTGGCCTGATACCTCTACCAATTTCCTTCAACATAGTGATGACATGCTCAGGCTTACAGAATGAAAGCAATATCTTTTGCAGTTGCAGCTCCAAAGTTGGAAGCAGAATATGTAAGCATGGCTCATCTTTTTGAAGAATTTGGTTGCTGATGTCAAAGACTGGTATGACCCTCTTCAGAAAGAGTGAATACACCTTTGAACAAAGGGTTGGTAAGGAACTGAATAACCTTTTCAGGTTTTGTCAGATCCTTTTTCTCTTCTTTCTCTGTTCTTTCCGCCTTTGTTTTTTCTTTTTCTTTTGCAGCTCTTTTTCCAATTTCGTTTTGCTTGAAGAGGAAATTGGTCAAGTCAAACTCTGCAGAAAGATGTCCAGGAGCTTTAGGCTTATGGGTAGGACTAGGTGGAGGTGCAGACAGCTTTGGTAGCATAGAGGATAGCTTGACCTGCACTGTAGCTGGCATGCTGGTGGAGGGTGTGGCATTTGCGCCTGGGTAGTACCAGGTGGAAGCTTTGGCAGATTGGAGGAACCTGAGGACTTTGTCCTCTTTTTCTTTCCTGCATCCACCTCATTACCAAATAAAACAGTAAGAGCATCCCACTGTTGCAGTAAACGGTTCACACACTGCCCCAGAGACAGCCACCTTGTGGAGGCCAGCTTGAGGATCTTTCTCACCTCTGTGTCACACATGATTTGAATATCACGTAGGCTTGACTTTCTCTTGCTGCTTTTGTCTAGATAGTAATAGATGGTAATGAGGAAGTCTTCGATGTTCACACTAAGCTGCCTGGATGCCCTCTCTGCAGCTAGATGTATCAGGTGGCAGGGACAACCAACTAGGTAGATATGCGGATGTTGTGCCTTCAAAAAAGCTGCTACACCTTTCCCCCAAACCTTGCATAACTGCAGCATTGTCAGCTGCAAGGCTGACACAATTTGACCATGGTATGCCTCTCTTTGTCAGTTCACCATCAAGCAATTCAAATATTGCTCTCCCAGTAGACTCTCTTGATTCACAAATCTTGAGCAACATCACAACTACCCTACCTAGACTGGCATTAAAAACCTTCACTACAATGGGGTACATTTTTATGTCCTCCATATCTATGCTCCCATCTGTAGCAAGGCTGTATGGAGAGTGCTTCATTGCTTCTGTAATGCACTCATCATCATGCCAGGCCATTGTTTTTACTATGGCAGCAGTCTTAGTTCTGCCACAGCCATACTGTTTGGCTATTTCACTATCAGGAAACATTTTCTTAAACAGTGGTCCGGCATGGTCTGCAGCAGCTAATGGCAGGTTGTGTTCTACAATGAATATAATGTAAAGGGTTTCTGCACGGATTGGTCTCAAATCTTGTGGTTGTACGAAGAATGAGTTAATTATAGGCACTGAGTCTGTAGCAGACACAATTTTTAAATGTTTTTCCCCTCCACGTGCCGTCGACAGTCTGCAAAACGCATACGTATACACACACACACACACACACACACACTAAAGCTTCTCTTCATAATTTTAGGTTAGACTGTAAAATTGATTAGGTGCACTACTATGCTATACTTCTTTTCAGTACACTTAATTTTTTTTGTTCATGATCAATATTTAATTGTATGTTATGTATGCTTATATAAACTAATAACCATAAATGAATTGTATTCAATTGTTTAATTAAAAGGGAACCAACCATTCATATGATAGCTATATTATTACCTGTAACTCCTTGGTGGCTAATGTCAAAATTATAATTACACGAAGTGCAAAAGGCATGATTGGGCAGTTTAGAGGGGTGGAGGCAGGGCCACTGCTCCTGATATTTTGTCAGGAACTTCTGAGGGGCACAGACCCGCTTCTTTTTAGGTTTGCTGCATTCTCTCTCCCTGTCAGTGTCCTCGTCTGACGCCATTTTGATTTACTGCAAGGCACACACATACAGCATCCTCTTAACATCATGTAGGCCAGGGGTTGGGAACCCTTCTTGTCCAAAGAGCTATTTTTTTTATTTTTGGTTAATGCATGATTTTTCCAAAAGAGCCTCAGTAAAAAATAATCTAATATTATTATTAAAGACATACTTTTTTTTCCAATTAAATTTCCAACAGTAGCCTAAGCTTTAGTTGTCCATAGACAACTAAAAACAAATATTCAGCAAACAATAAATAAGTTGCAATATGGAATTAATTGTGCAGGGCTTTCACAGTGAGGTTGAGTTACTGATGAGCATAAATCCTCTTCGTGTGTGTCTGTGAGAGAGAGAGAGAGAGAGAGAGAGAGAAAATGCACACAGTACTTACATTTACTGTGTTTACGTGAATACTCGACTTGGCATTTTGATATATTTCTGTGTTTATTTGGCTGTTTAGGCGCGCAACCGAAGACAAAAGCTGCTTGTCCGCGTTGCGCTCGGAGCGCGCGTGCGGCATGGCATCCTGTAAGCAGAATTCAGTTCTCTTTCACGACTTATCGCGCTTTTAACCCTCTGGGGTCTAAGGTGTTTTTGGGGTCCTTGAGATGCTTTGACATGCCCTGACATTTGTGCTTTTTTCAGTTGCTTATAAACATTAATGGCAAAGGTGTAATTACACTCTTACAGCTATTATGGTAGCCCACAAACAGGGCTACCATAATATGTTAGCAACATGTATGTACATGTTTGTATTTTTGAGAAAATAATGGTTACAGTGGCCACCGCCGCTTCAGAGCCCGCTGCCAGCCTGGAGGCCTTCCCCAAGCCCCACCGCCCTGCCGGCACCGCTTGCTGTCTGCTCCGCCCACCCTGGGACTCATGAGACACTGGAGCCCGACTGGTCGGTCCCCCGAGCTGCTGTCTTTTATATCACTGTATTAGTCCATTAAAGGAGAACTCCGGTCAATTTTAACATTGAGCTCATTTTTTTGTGCTAATGTGAGTGATTCCTTCTGAGTGATCACGGGTGAATCTGACTGCAGTAGATGTGAAAGATATTAATAAAAATGATGTTATTTCAGCCAGCGCACATTCACCCGTGATCACTCAGAAGGAATCACTCACATTAGCTGTGCACTTGTAATGACACATCAAGGATGTTAAGAGGCTAAAAGCTGGTTTAAAACTTGCCCCATTGAAGTCAACAGGGTGCAAATTTTAAAAAGAGGTTAACACGGTGTAGGCAACACCGATTTTTGTTGTTGTTCTCTGTATTGACAGCACTCCAAATTTACAAAAAAATTACAACAGGGGAATTCTGGAGCACGATGTATTGAATGAGTGAGTATCTCACCCATTGCTCTTAGAGTTCAAACCCGCGGGTTCGGGCCGGGTTCGGGTCAAAAATATAAGCAAATGACTCGGGTTGGGTCGGACCTCGGGCTTAATCTTTTCCGCTCAGTGAAAAAACAAAACAAAAAAAACACATTTATTAATCATCGCTGCTGTTCACCGTAAAGAAAGTCTGTCTGCTGCGTGCAACGTGCATCATGGAGAGGTGGGCGGGGGCAGACCTGACACCGCTGCGTGCACGCCTTTAGCCTGGAGAAAAAGATGGAGTTGGTGAAAAGTAAACTTGCCACAGGTGAATTCACAAATCTACAGTGAATTTACAAATCTACAGGAGTGGGAAAATCAGAGGTCTGGAAAGTGTTTGGAGTGGTGCTGGTGCTGGAAAGGCGTGAACATTAAAGGTTGATTCGAATTCCCGTCTGCTGGTCATGATAATACGTGTATGAGAAAAAAAAGGGCGCCGTCGGGCCGCGGGCCGGGTTCGGGCAGATAATTCATGTTTATGTGTCGGGTTACATCGGGTCCGGGCTTTAAAAGCCACGGGCCAGGTCGGGTCGGGTTGTAATTTGAGAACTCTAATTCTAATTCTCTAATTGCTCTATAGTCTTCTTCGTCAACAGCCATTTGCACCCCCTGCTGGTGAGGTGGACTGACAGCAGATGGAGATTATGAATAAACACACTGCTATTCCTGCAGTTCCCGGATGTGAAATGTTGAATTTTCTGATGAATTTGAACCACTGAATTTGTGGAAGAGAATTTGTAAAGAGAAATAAAATGAAATTGCCTGTCAAATATAATAGGGTGTATAAACAGTATTTAAAAATATAAACAGTGTATAAAAAAATAAACAGACCAAATATTTTGGAAGTGAAATCTGAACGGTGAATATGGATTACTGAATTTTGAATAATGAAAATGTGTGTGAATTTTTTTAATGGAATTATTCACAGCTTAAATATACAACCATGTTGAATTTCAGCCAATAAATATGCAAGCTCCAAAAATACAATGCATTAAAATCCAACCATGGTTAATGCAATGCATATTTTTTTCAACTCAACAAGCTTTTTTGTTTCAAATACATTTGTCATTATTTTATTTCTATATACTTGACTAGATTGAGTGTGTAGGAAATGGGCAGTATTGCTTGGATTATTTGCTGCATACTAAATACTAATAATGTCTTTCTAACTTTACTCCAACAGTTCAAATTTACGCAGCGATTATGATTCACATCTGCGGTGAAGCCATAGAAGTTCATCGGTAAATACAGGAACATTCCCACCTTTTTACAAGTGAACAAACCACTCGGATGTGCCATAAAACACATTACAGAAGAAATAAGTCCAGTTCAAACAAATACTGAGGGTATACAACTGCAAACATGGAAATGGAGGTTGTCAAAGAGGAGAGTGACAACATGAGTGAGGCATACAAAGATGAAGATACAGAGGAACAAAGAGGTTAGTGTCCATTCCTGATTCTTTTCACTTTCATTTAAATTTTCAGCTTAATTTGACTTGTGTACATCTCCATTTTAGACCTGGTGGAAGTTAAAGAAGAAAGTCAAGAGCTGAATGAAGTGGAGAAACAGGTGGAAGTTAAAGAAGAAAGTCAAGAGCTGAATGAAGTGGAGAAACAGGTGGAAGTTAAAGAAGAAAGTCAAGAGCTGAATGAAGTGGAGAAACAGGTGGAAGTTGAAGAAGAAAGTCAAGAGCTGAATGAAGTGGAGAAACAGATGGAAGTTAAAGAAGAAAGTCAAGAGCTGAATGAAGTGGAGAAACAGGTGGAAGTTAAAGAAGAAAGTCAAGAGCTGAATGAAGTGGAGAAACAGGTGGAAGTTGAAGAAGAAAGTCAAGAGCTGAATGAAGTGGAGAAACAGGTGGAAGTTAAAGAAGAAAGTCAAGAGCTGAATGAAGTGGAGAAACAGGTGGAAGTTAAAGAAGAAAGTCAAGAGCTGAATGAAGTGGAGAAACAGGTGGAAGTTAAAGAAGAAAGTCAAGAGCTGAATGAAGTGGAGAAACAGGAGTTTGTCACAGGAGAGCATTCTTCTAATAGCTCACAGATTGAAACGCCTGGAGGAGATGTTTTCACCTGCCCAGAATGTGGAAAGAGTTTCAAAGTAAAAGGACGCCTTAAGGCTCACATGAGAGTTCACACTGGAGAAAAGCCGTACCCATGCCCTCTGTGTGGAAAGGGTTTCAGACATAAAGGACACGTCCGCACTCACATGAGAATTCACTCCGGAGAGATGCCTTTCAAATGCCATCAATGTGGGAAGGGCTTCAATGAAAGAGGAAACCTTAAGGCTCACATGAGAGTTCACACTGGAGAGAAGCCGTTCAAATGTGAGCAGTGTGGAAAGACATTCAAAACCAACAAAAGCCTTAAGACACACAAACAGAATGATACTGGTGAACGTGAAAGGCCTTATAGCTGCAGTCAATGTGGAATGAGTTTCTCACAGAAAAAAAACCTTTCGAAGCATGCACTAGTTCACTCTGGAGAGAGAGCTTTCACATGCCATGAGTGTGGAAAGAGTGTCAAACGTAAAGGAGAACTTCAGAGTCACCTGAGAATTCACTCTTCTGAGAAACCTTACACATGCAGTCAGTGTGGAAAGACTTTCAGATGGGCACAGAACTTCAAGAAACACATGCTCTCTCACGCTGGAGAAAGTCACCATACCTGTGATCGGTGTGGTGAACAGTTTAGTCTGGCAGAAAACTTGCAGACACACCTGAAAACCCATGCGGATGAGAGGCCTTTCTTGTGTTCCTTCTGTGGAATGAGATTTCCACGACTGGACTATTTGAAGGAGCACCAGAAATTACATTCAGGAGTGAGTGCTCATGTGTGCACTGAGTGTGGGAATATCTTCACTAGTGCCACCTGTCTGAAAGAGCACAGGAGAATACATGTAGTCGTAGGAAAACCTCACAAGTCAGGAGAGAAATCTCACAAGTCAGGAGAGAAACCTCACAAGTGTTCCCAATGTGGGAAGAGTTTCTCCCAGGCAGGAAACTTGAAGACACATGCGCGAGTGCACACAGGAGAGAAGCCGTACCCATGCCCTCTGTGTGGAAAGGGTTTCAGATATAAAGGACAAGTTTGCACTCACATGAGAATTCACTCCGGAGAGATGCCTTTCAAATGCCATCAATGTGGGAAGAGCTTCAATGAAAGAGGAAACCTTGAGGCTCACATGAGAGTTCACACTGGAGAGAAGCCGTTCAAATGCCATCAATGTGGGAAGGGCTTCAATGAAAGAGGAAACCTTGAGGCTCACATGAGAGTTCACACTGGAGAGAAGCCGTTCAAATGCCATCAATGTGGGAAGGGCTTCAATGAAAGAGGAAACCTTAAGGCTCACATGAGAGTTCACACTGGAGAGAAGCCGTTCAAATGTGAGCAGTGTGGAAAGACATTCAAAACCAACAAAAGCCTTAAGACACACAAACAGAACGACACTGGTGAACGTGAAAGGCCTTATAGCTGCAGTCAATGTGGAAAGAGTTTCTCACAGAAAACAAACCTTTCGAAGCATGCACTAGTTCACTCTGGAGAGAGAGCTTTCACATGCCATGAGTGTGGAAAGAGTGTCAAACGTAAAGGAGAACTTCACAGTCACCTGAGAATTCACTCTTCTGAGAAACCTTACACATGCAGTCAGTGCGGAAAGACTTTCAGATGGGCACAGATCTTCAAGAAACACATGCTCTCTCACGCTGGAGAAAGTCGCCATACCTGTGATCGGTGTGGTGAACAGTTTAGTCTGGCAGAAAACTTGCAGACACACCTGAAAACCCATGCGGATGAGAGGCCTTTCTTGTGTTCCTTCTGTGGAATGAGATTTCCACGACTGGACTATTTGAAAGAACACCAGAAATTACATTCAGGAGTGAGCGCTCACGTGTGCACTGAGTGTGGGAATATCTTCACTAGTGCCACCTGTCTGAAAGAGCACAGGAGAATACATTTAGTCGTAGAGAAACCTCACAAGTCAGGAGAGAAACCTTACAAGTGTTCCCAATGTGGGAAGAGTTTCTCCCAGGCAGGAAACTTGAAGACACATGCGCGAGTGCACACAGGAGAGAAGCCGTACCCATGCCCTCTGTGTGGAAAGGGTTTCAGACATAAAGGACACGTTCGCACTCACATGAGAATTCACTCCGGAGAGATGCCTTTCAAATGCCATCAATGTGGGAAGAGCTTCAATGAAAAAGGAAACCTTAAGGTTCACATAAGAGTTCACACTGGAGAGAAGCCATTCAAATGCCATCAATGTGGGAAGAGCTTCAATGAAAGAGGAATCCTTAAGGCTCACATGAGAGTTCACACTGGAGAGAAGCCGTTCAAATGTGAGCAGTGTGGAAAGACATTCAAAACCAACAAAAGCCTTAAGACACACAAACATAACGACACTGGTGAATGTGAAAGGCCTTATAGCTGCCATCAATGTGGAATGAGTTTCTCACAGAAATCAATCCTTTCGAAGCACGCACTAGTTCACTCTGGAGAGAGAGCTTTCACATGCCATGAGTGTGGAAAGAGTGTCAAACGTAAAGGAGAACTTCAGAGTCACCTGAGAATTCACTCTTCTGAGAAACCTTACACATGCAGTCAGTGCGGAAAGACTTTCAGATGGGCACAGATCCTCAAGAAACACATGCTCTCTCATGCTGGAGAAAGTCACTATAACTGTGATCAGTGTGGTGAACAGTTTAGTCTGGCAGAAAACTTGCAGACGCACCTGAAAACCCATGCGGATGAGAGGCCTTTTTTGTGTTCCTTCTGTGGAATGAGATTTCCACGACTGGACTATTTGAAAGAACACCAGAAATTACATTCAGGAGTGAGCGCTCACGTGTGCACTGAGTGTGGGAATATCTTCACTAGTGCCACCTGTCTGAAAGAGCACAGGAGAATACATTTAGTTGTAGAGAAACCTCACAAGTCAGGAGAGAAACCTCACAAGTCAGGAGAAAAACCTCCCAAGTCAGTAGAGAAATCTCACAAGTCAGGAGAGAAACCTCACAAGTCAGGAGAAAAACGTCCCAAGTCAAGAGAGAAACCTCACAAGTCAGGAGAGAAACCTCACAAGTCAGGAGAAAAACCTCCCAAGTCAAGAGAGAAATCTCACAAGTCAGGAGAGAAATCTCACAAGTGTTCCCAATGTGGGAAGATTTTCTCCAAGTCAGGAAACTTGAAGACACATGCACGAGTGCACACAGGAGAGAAGCCGTACCCTTGCCCTCTGTGTGGGAAGAGTTTCAGCACATCAGGCGCTCGAAAGAGACATAGCACTAATAACTGTCCAAAGCTTCCAATGTGAGCACGCTTCGTTTCAACCCTGAACTCTTTCAGTGCATGGGTTTAAATTCAGGTAAACTGGTTCCAAATAATAAAGTTAACGTTCACAAGTTTTTGTGCATTCAAAGTATTTTTTTTGCTATTGAAAAGATACGCATAAAGAACTTAGTAGTGATCTTTCCAAGGTTAAAAGGGTTCCCTGTTGGAAGCGTGACCAACATCCCTGACAGTGTGTATGTATGATGAGCATGCTAATCACTCCTGTAAACCGGCTGAAGTGGCTCCCCACATTAAACTGAACTCGTTGGAACGTTGTGGGGTTTGGGGGGTTAGTGCGCGGATGAGGAGGAGGGAGGGTCTAGCTAGCCTCCGTTTTGTTTGACAATACTTCGAACGTCAACAAGAAGTGACGTCACCCAACATCACTTATACCCCTTTTCCACCAAGGCGGGGCCGGTTCGGAGTTGGTCCCAACTCGCGAACCAGTTCTTTGTGTTTCAACAGCCAAAGAACCAGTTCTCGGCCAGGAAAATTGGTTCCAAAGCGGCACCAACTCTTTGCTGGACTAGAACAGTTACTTTACCACGTCATGCTTACGTCGGTGGCTGGGGGCAGGGTTATTGTCGAACTTCTTCTCGAACGTAACTTCCGTCTATAGTAATCCAGACGAGCAGCACAAATGTGTTCTAAACGTCGTCTTCTGACCCCAATATAGGATCGCAAAGCCAGGAGAAACATTTGCAGAAAGACGATGTAGTCTGCCATTGTAATTGTTATGCTTGAAGTTGGGAAAGCTAAAGACATATGGCAACGTACACAGTGACGTAACAACGTCGTTTGCTGGGCTCTCTAGTCAGTGGAAAAACAAACAGGTTCTGAGAAGGTTCGCAAGTTGAACCAACTTTGAACCAGCACCAGTTCCGAACCAGTTCTTTTTTGGTGGAAAAGGGGTATTAGAGCACCTATAAGCCTACATGTACTGATGCATGTCAACTAAGTATGTCAATTTACAAAGATGAGGGTGTCTTTTTTCCATGGCACCCTCACCCCTGAACTATATAGAATGACTGAATAGCTCATGACGTCATAAACAGTGAAGCCACCGTACCGCCATATTGGTATTCAATTCAAATCAAATTTATTTGTATAGCGCTTTTCACAATACACATTGTTTCAAAGCAGCTTTACAGAAAGTGCATTTCAGAAATGTACATAGAAAAATAAAGTTAATTAATCATGTATTAATTTAGGGCATAACATCGCTGGCGTCGAGTCGTCTCTTCACGGGTGTTTGGGCATCTGAAGTCTCCATGAGAGGCTGGATACAAACTGGTGCTGACTAGTGTCCCGAGATAACAACAGAAAAGCAGATGGGAAATAATTAGCATAGCTGCTGTTCATAATATTAATGCATTTGATCCGATTTAACTGTAGTATAAAAGGTAATCATTATGTGAATGCTTGGCTAAAGAGATGCGTCTTTAATCTAGTTTTAAACTGGGATAGCGAGTCTGAGCCTCGAACAATATCAGGAAGGCCATTCCAGAGTTTAGGAGCTAAATGTGAAAACGCCCTCCCTTTTTTAGTGGACTTAGATATCCTAGGAATGACCAGAAGCCTCGAATTTAGTGATCAAGAGCGCGATGGATTGTAGGGCGATAGAAGATCTGTTAAATACACTGGAGCTAAACCATTTAGGGCTTTATAGGTCAGTAGTAATACTTTGTAATTGATACGGAACTTAATAGGTAACCAATGTAGAGATGATAGAATTTGTGTTATATGATCATATTTCCTTGACCTAGTAAGAACTCTAGCAGCTGCATTTTGGACTAACTGTAGCTTGTTTATTGAGGATGCAGGACAACCAGCTAATAAAGCATTACAGTAATCTAGTCTCGAGGTCATGACTGCATGAACTAACTTTTCTGCATCAGAAACTGATAGCATGTTACGTAGCTTAGCAATGTTTCTAAGGTGGAAAAAGGCAGTTTTTGTAACATATGAGATATGATTTTCGAAAGACAAGTTGCGGTGTAATATAACACCCAGGTATTTTACTGTAGTGGATAAAGTAACAGGACATCCTTCTAAATTAAAGTTGTATTGTAAGAGGTTTTGTGGGCAGTTTTTTGGACCAATAAGTAATACCTGAATTTAATAGCAGAAAAATACACGTCATCCAGTATTTTATATCTTTAACCCACTCTGTCAATTTAGATAATTTAGCGTTTTCATCTGGTCGTGATGAAATATATAATTGAGTGTCATCAGCATAACAGTGGAAATTAATTCCATGTTTCCTTATAATATTACCAAGTGGCATCATATATATTGAGAATAGCAGAGGGCCTAACACAGATCCTTGCGGCACTCCATAGTTTACTGATGTTATCTTCGATTTTTCCCCATTTAAACAGACAAAATAGTAACGGTCTGATAAGTACGATCTAAACCAGTTTAATGCCTGTCCCTGAACACCAGTGTAATTTTGTAGTCGATCTAGGAGTATTTTGTGATCTATAGTGTCGAACGCAGAGCTAAGATCGAGTAAAACTAGTATTGAGATACAGCCTTGGTCAGAAGCTAGAAGTAAATCATTTGTGATTTTAACGAGCGCAGTTTCAGTGCTATGATGCGGTCTGAATCCTGACTGAAATTTTTCATAGATATCATTTTCTTGCAAGAAAGAACACAATTGAGCGGACACCACTTTTTCTAGTATTTTAGACATAAATGGAAGATTTGAAATGGGTCTATAATTTGCTAGGTTATTATGATCTAATTGTGGTTTCTTAATGAGAGGTTTTATAACTGCCAACTTGAATATTCTTGGAACATGACCTAAAGATAAAGACGAGTTAATAATATTGAGAAGAGGCTCTTCCACTACAGGTAACACTTCTTTCAGTAGTTTAGTGGGTATTGGATCTAATAAACATGTTGTTGGTTTAGATGCAATGATAAGTTTATTTAGCTCTTCCTGTTCTATAGTTGTAAAGCGCTGTAACTGTTCTTGAGGGGCGATAATTGAGGCTGAATCATTAGACACCATTAAAGATTGTACATTTACAATTGTGTTTCTGATGTTTTCTATTTTCTCAGTGAAGAAATTCATAAAATCATTACTACTAAACTGTAACGGGATATTTTGTTCAGGTGATGTCTGTTTATTTGTTAGTCTAGCCATGGTGTTAAATAAAAACCTTGGATTATTTTGGTTATTTTCTATTAGTTTGCGGAGGTGCTCAGCCCTGGCTGCTTTTAGGGCCTTTTTATAACGTGACATACTGTCTTTCCACGCGATTCTAAAGACCTCTAAATTAGTTTGTTTCCATTTACGCTCTAAAATACGGGTTTCTCTCTTTAGAACATGCGTAGCACTGTTATACCATGGTGCTTTCGTTTTCTCTCTAACCTTTTTTAATCTAATTGGTGCAACAATGTCTAATGTACTAGAGAAAATGGTGCTCATAGTGCTAGTCATTTCCTCTAGTTCATCTGTTTGTTTGGGTTCACTGAGCAGCTGAGATAGATCAGGTAAGCTATTTGAGAATCTATCTATAGTTGTTGGAAGGATTGTTCTGCCTGGTTGATAACGCGGCGCAACATGACAAATTTCAGCAGTACGTAGTATGCAAGTTACCATGTAATGGTCAGTGACTTCATCACTTTGCGGTATAATATCTGTATCGGTTGGATTGGTTCCATATGATATAATTAAATCTAGCGTATGATTAAGACGATGAGTGGGACCAGTGATGTTTTGCTTGACCCCAAAGGAATTTAATAAATCTGTAAACGCAGCCCCTAACGCATCATTTGTGTTATCTACGTGTATGTTAAAATCTCCAACAATTAATGCTTTATCGACATTGACTAATAGATCTGAGAGAAAGTCTGCAAACTCTTTTAGGAAATCAGCGTAAGACCCAGCCGGTCTATATACGGTAGCCAAGGCTAGAGATAATAGGGATTTCTTTCTTACATCTAAGAGCGTAATATTTAGCACAAGTACTTCAAACAAATTAAACCTGTGACCGTTTTCTGGGTAACATTAAGAATATCTCTATAGATTGTTGCAACACCGCCGCCACGACCAATCAGACGGGGCTCATGCTTATAACAGTATCCTGGTGGAGTAGACTCATTAAGATCGAAATAATCATTTGGTTTAAGCCAGGTTTCAGTAAGGCAAAGTGTATTCCCTAGTGAGCTCACGCATTCTATTGAATCAATAGGAAATTTTATGATTTGACTGAGAAAACATTGCCTAACGAGACACCGTTTTTAAATCTAAAGTCTCCCTGTACATTTTTACAACGCAAACATCCTAAGCATTTAAATGGGTATCTGTTTAAAGTCGTAAATTTTTCCTGCTTATTAAAAAACGGCAATTTCTTTGCAAAAGGAATAAAAAGCTGTACGAGAACACTAGTCGGCCTTCACTGAAGAGCTATCTTCACAGGTAAGAAAAACAGTTTGATACTATTAATTAAGTAGTTAATGCTAAAGACCTATATTTTTGTGCACTGGTGAATATTCAGGTGAATATTGTTTCGTGGCCACAAATTAATAATACCTCAGCACGTTTTACTAATTTGTTCCCTCGTTTTACTATATTGTGGCCACGTTGTAATTCGTTAAATCAAAATGAGGGAGGGAATTAGTTCAACAAGTCCACGATTATTAAAACGAGGGAACAAATAAGTCGTCGTAACAACAAATTATTTAGATCAGGGGACAGGGCGCATAAGAACGAGCAGAGAGAGAGAGAGAGATAGAGCCCCGGCCGCGCGCACTCACTCTCACCGTCTTCAAACAACACGAGCGCTGTATGCTCTCTCTCCCTCGCGCTTATCAACATCAATTGACATGATAGTTAAAGGTCGGAAGACCGATTGTGTTTTATAGAACAGTAGTTTGTCCAAATAAAGTTTTTTGTGCATGTTCAGGAAGTGCATAATACAAATTGTATGGGTTAATGTAACGGTAAACGGACTCTGCACAAAGCTCTTTTGAAGCTGTCAAATGGTGTCGCTATTGGACACTTAATTGTGATTTATTGCTGCTCTGAAGTTTCTTATAGGCTACTGTTGACTGTTTGTTGTTGTTTTGTGGGTTTTTTTTCTTGTTTTTTTTGAAGAAGCATTACTCTTGCTTCAGTGAAAACAACACGGAATAGCGACAATTGTGCATATGAATTACTACTTATAGGGCTTGAATTACAACCTGTGGGCAGTTTTTCTACATCCTTCAGTGAACGTCATTTTACACTTGTATACTGCAGAGCAGGTCATCTTAAAGGTGCCGTCGGAGCTACCAATCTCTGTATAGCGGCCGCTGGAGCCTCTGCTGGGAGGGAATCGTAAGATGGCCGCTCGAACACTTCCGGTGGCTTCACTGCCTGATGGCAGTTCAGAACGTCATGAGCCATCCAGTCATTATATAGATCAGTGACCCCCACCCATGAGTTCCCCATTACATGTGCTTCCCCAGACTGAGAACAGGAACGGTAAGTCTGGTCCTGCTCTTCTTCCCGTTCTCTGTCCGAAGCGATTGATGAACTCTTCAATCTCTCCATCAGATGCACTCGCAGTGCTTGCATTTCATTAAAAAATTAAAAAATAAAAACATTTTCACAATACAATACACTGTTACCAATCCAGTTTCTATCAACATCAACAAAAGCCATCTTTACACTGCAAAGGTGGAACAGAAGTTGCATCTGACATGGAATTTATGCTTATTTACAGACTATTTAATGCTGTTCTGTACATGTATTTACATAAAGAATGCATGATGCAAATAAAAAACTACAACAAATCATTAGAGAGTGAAGCTCCAATATCGTCACCAAATCATTATTGTTGATTATTGCTCCTGATATTGTAATAATGATCATTACTGTCGATTAATAGATTGCTTCTGTGGTGGAAAAAAAAGCATGTCATATTCTGGCTACAGGCGAAGCAATAATAATCGTTTATGAATGGATTAATGAAGCCTTCACACTGGTTAGTTCCAGCAGTGTTGCTCCAGAGCACCTGGAAGCTTTTGGTGATCCTGGAGACATTGATTAGCTATGTTTAATTAAGGCTAGAGCTAACGCTAGCACTGTCAGCCAACTCACGGTTATAGAGTCATTATAAATAAACATCACTTTGGTATTATATGTGTAGAACGGCTTATAAACATGATATTATATGTTAGATTATCAATGGTTTACTCAACACGCTAGCAAGCAGTTCTTCTGGCGATTAGCAGCACAAAAGCCCGTCAGGTGTGTCTCGTATAGCAGAAATAATGTTAAAGTTCCCGTAACCACTTTAAACTTGTTTCATTATATGAATTAAATCATTTTACAAATTTAGTTAGTTAAAAAAAAAAAAAAAAAAAAGATGAATAGGACTTAAAATAGCCTAAACCAGGGGTTTTCAAATTGGGTGAATGTGAGCCTCCCCTTAGAGTAGGTAAGGACAGCCGAGCCCCCCCTTCCCCAAAATCCCGTCCGCCTGCCCTAACCCACACACGCCTCTGCAGTAAATGCCAACTTTTGTGTGTTCCAGGCAATGATGAGTTTCAATAACAACTGACAATGGACAGCTCTCTGATCAATGAACGACAACGCTGTTTGTTTAACAGTCAACTGCATTGAAGGCATGTTATCAGATCGAACAGATTCTTTTTTACGAACACATTTTTTTAACGATTTCAGCCACATAAAACCTCAGATTAATACGGAGCCTGGGAAGTCACCTATGGGAGAAAAAAAACAATCCGTGGCGACGGTTTTGCAATCCGTCCGCTCAGTTTATAAACAGTACTCACGAATTCTCAAACGGTTCCCTTGGTTTAACAAATCGTGCACACGAGTTTCTATCCGCGCTCTCAGACTTGAAAACCGTGCCCACGCTTTCGCAATCCGTTCCCACGGGTTTGTAAACTGTACTCACGGATTTGTGGCTCGCCCTCATTTTAGAAGAACACCAGGAGGTACGTTGTTAACGAATCTTATTGTATATTGTTTTATTGTGTATTAAGTGGAATACATCAAATTGTCGTGATTCTCAGTTGTAGCGGGTATGGGGTGGAATATATACGATTTAACACGACGCGCATCAAAATCTTTTGTTTATTTGTGATAATCTTAGCACTTTAGTATTATTGTCTAACCTGTATTATGACTGATATTTGACGAATTGCGTTGTTCCTTTTTTGTACGTTTTGGACAAAAGCGTCTTCTAAATATGTAGCCTAATGTAATAATAATTATTATTATTATTTGTGTTTAACTATAAATGAGTTCACTTACTAATACAGTAATATATTTGTCATAAAATAATTTATCAATGCTTTATTTTTATAGGCTATAACCTTTTACAGTTTTGGATAACATTTTTTGCATAATTTTTGCTTAAAAATAAAGCATTCATAAATTATTTTATGATAAACCTATTACTGTCTTAAGTGAACTCATTAATAGTTATAAACTCAAATAATAATAAAAATAATTATTATTATTACATTTCAGGCTACATATTTAGAAGACACTTTTGTCCAAAACTTACAAAAAGGGAACAAAGCAATTCGTCAAATATCAGTCATAATACAGATTATCACAAATAAACAAAAGATTTTGATGCGCGTCGTATTAAATCGTATATATTCCACCCCATACCCGCTACAACTGAGAATCACTTTAAGCATGCAGACGCAGTCAAGACAAGTTGATGTATTCCACTTAATACACAATAAAACAATATACAATAAGATTCGTTAACAACGTACCTCCTGGTGTTCTTCTAAAATGAAGGCGAGCCACAAATCCGTGAGGACAGTTTACAAACCCGTGGGAACGGATTATGAATTTGTACAGACTGCAAAAACTGAAGGCACGGTTTTCAAGTCTGAGAGCGCGGATTAGAAGCTCGTGGGTACGGTTTGTTAAACCGAGGGAACAGTTTGAGAATTTGTGAGTACGGTTTATAAACTGAGCGGACGGATTGCAAAGGCTCCGTATCCTCCCTTAATGCTGACTTTGGAGACAATAATACATAGAATTGTCTAACACATAGAATTGACCACATTGTAAAAGGATTGCCATGGAAGGACACAGATGAAGTACATGAACAGACATTCAGTACTGAAAACACAGCACAAATCTTCCATTTATTTCTGTTCAGTATGCTGAGATTGAGTGTGTGTGTGGTTGTGAAAATCACCAGTGACTTCAACAAGATCAAGTATAAATAATCAGAGCCCTTAAAAGTAGTGTGTGTCTCACTGTAGTGTGCACATGTAGTCAGCACATGTATATTATAACAGACTGAAACAGGCTTTACATGTGACAGCCGCTCACTGGCTCAGTTCTGTTATTAACAATCCATTAATCCACAGAAGAATACAAGTCATAAAGCCAAGCCCAAATCTCAACAAACTTAATATAGATATTGCTGTACATCACATAACCGCCGCCTCTCCTTCACAAATACTGCTATCAGTTTATATAAGAAGAAAAGATAAGATACACACATGTCTTAGAGCAGAAGATGTGAGGACTGACTCTGCCAGCACTGAGGACATTACACTGAGAAACTAGAGACATTTTAAAACATTTTATATGCATAACATTTCTTTTATATATGAAATATAAACAGTTCAGATTTTTTTTTTTCTCTAGAAAACTTGGCAAATGGAGATTTACGAGTAAAAAATATGATAAAATACTAAATATATAGACATCTAAAAAAGCAACGACATTATAAAGACGTTTTTGGTTTATGTCATCAGTAGTAGAATACATTAAATCACAGAAAACTAAAAAATAGTTTTAAAAAGCTCGTACACGCATATATTGAGATTTATTTTCAGTAAGAATAATTCCTTTGAGTCTGTGTCCACGATACATACACTTTCAATACAAAAATATACAGAACAATGTACATGTTTCATTTGTCATGTGATCAAAAACGGTCCCACGTCTTTCAGCTCATTGGAGGAAATCTGTTGATCGGCACTAGTCTCGACAGGCCACGCCCTCTTCATGACATCACACCTTCTGTGAGCCAATCATGACCCTGGAGACGAAGTTGACGATGGCGCTGGCGGGCTGCTCGGGGTCGTGCTCCGCGAACACGTGACACTCGTTCTCCATGCTACTGCCCGCTTTCCGGGCCACGAACCCAAAGACCCTGCCGGGGGGGAAGAGCTGTTACTCCTGTTAACATGATGAAGGAGAACTGACCCGTTCTGGGCTACACCTGAAACACAGTCGTACTCACTTCGCTGAGCTGCAGCCGTCTCGTCTCCACCTGTGAATGAACACGGAGAAACAGTGAAAACGCCTATAGAAACTCAAGATGAAGTACATGAAAGTGCAGAAGGGACTCACTTCCGGTCCTGAGGGTCCAGAGCACAGAATATGACTGTGCCGACAGCATAGTGTCTTCTGAAGAACAGTCTAGAAAGACAACAGGGTTCATCAGCTCCATGAATATGAATCTGTTCCTGGAGCTCAAACAGTAGAGCGCTGGCGCTTGCAACGCCAAGGTCATGGGTTCGATTCCCAGGGAAAGCAAGAACTGGTAGGAATGTAAACGTGTATCTTGAAATGCAATGCAAGTCGCTTTGGATGAAAGCATCTGCCAAATGCATAAATGTAATGTAAATCTATATTACTCACAAGCGCTGAAGCCCTCGCAAACCAGAGCGACTTCAGGAACTGTGCATCTAAATGTCTGTGTTTGGTGACAGTAGCCGCGTTTCCATTACCCTTTAAATTGTGCAAATTTAAATTTAAAATACACGTCAATTTAGCAAAAACTCACATAAATCGCCCAAAAAAATGTAACGCTCGCATGAGGTGGTGTTGCAGGCAATTCGATAAAGCAATATTCGCAAAACTGCAATGGAAACAGATGTTCTGCGTTCACAGGTCACATGACGTAGATGGAGCGGTGTGTTTGCAGGTCACATGACGTAGATGGAGCGGTGTGTTTGCAGGTCACATGACGTAGATGGAGCGGTGTGTTTGCAGGTCACATGACGTAGATGGAGCGGTGTGTTTGCAGGTCACATGACGTAGATGGAGCGGTGTGTTTGCAGGTCACGTGACGTAGATGGAGCGGTGTGTTTGCAGGTCACATGACGTAAATGGAGCGGTGTGTTTGCAGGTCACATGACGTAAATGGAGCGGTGTGTTTGCAGGTCACATGACGTAGAGCGGTGTGTTTGCAGGTCACATGACGTAGATGGAGCGGTGTGTGTTTGCAGGTCACATGACGTAAATGGAGCGGTGTGTTTGCAGGTCACATGACGTAGATGGAGCGGTGTGTTTGTAGGTCACATGACGTAGAGCGGTGTGTTTGCAGGTCACATGACGTAGATGGAGCGGTGTGTTTGCAGGTCACATGACGTAGATGGAGCGGTGTGTTTGTAGGTCACATGACGTAGATGGAGCGGTGTGTTTGCAGGTCACATGACATAGATGGAGCGGTGTGTTTGCAGGTCACATGACGTAGAGCAGTGTGTTTGCAGGTCACGTGACGTAGATGGAGCGGTGTGTTTGCAGGTCACATGACGTAGATGGAGCGGTGTGTTTGCAGGTCACATGACGTAGATGGAGCGGTGTGTTTGTAGGTCACATGACGTAGATGGAGCGGTGTGTTTGTAGGTCACATGACGTAGATGGAGCGGTGTGTTTGTAGGTCACATGACGTAGATGGAGCGGTGTGTTTGCAGGTCACATGACGTAGATGGAGCGGTGTGTTTGTAGGTCACATGACGTAGATGGAGCGGTGTGTTTGTAGGTCACATGACGTAGATGGAGCGGTGTGTTTGCAGGTCACATGACGTAGATGGAGCGGTGTGTTTGCAGGTCACATGACGTAGATGGAGCGGTGTGTTTGCAGGTCACGTGACGTAGATGGAGCGGTGTGTTTGCAGGTCACATGACGTAAATGGAGCGGTGTGTTTGCAGGTCACATGACGTAAATGGAGCGGTGTGTTTGCAGGTCACATGACGTAGAGCGGTGTGTTTGCAGGTCACATGACGTAGATGGAGCGGTGTGTGTTTGCAGGTCACGTGACGTAGATGGAGCGGTGTGTTTGCAGGTCACATGACGTAAATGGAGCGGTGTGTTTGCAGGTCACATGACGTAAATGGAGCGGTGTGTTTGCAGGTCACATGACGTAGAGCGGTGTGTTTGCAGGTCACATGACGTAGATGGAGCGGTGTGTGTTTGCAGGTCACATGACGTAAATGGAGCGGTGTGTTTGCAGGTCACATGACGTAGATGGAGCGGTGTGTTTGTAGGTCACATGACGTAGAGCGGTGTGTTTGCAGGTCACATGACGTAGATGGAGCGGTGTGTTTGCAGGTCACATGACGTAGATGGAGCGGTGTGTTTGTAGGTCACATGACGTAGATGGAGCGGTGTGTTTGCAGGTCACATGACATAGATGGAGCGGTGTGTTTGCAGGTCACATGACGTAGAGCGGTGTGTTTGCAGGTCACATGACGTAGATGGAGCGGTGTGTTTGCAGGTCACATGACGTAGATGGAGCGGTGTGTTTGTAGGTCACATGACGTAGATGGAGCGGTGTGTTTGCAGGTCACATGACGTAGATGGAGCGGTGTGTTTGCAGGTCACATGACGTAGATGGAGCGGTGTGTTTGCAGGTCACATGACATAGATGGAGCGGTGTGTTTGCAGGTCACATGACGTAGAGCGGTGTGTTTGCAGGTCACATGACGTAGATGGAGCGGTGTGTTTGCAGGTCACATGACGTAGATGGAGCGGTGTGTTTGCAGGTCACATGACGTAGATGGAGCGGTGTGTTTGTAGGTCACATGACGTAGATGGAGCGGTGTGTTTGTAGGTCACATGACGTAGATGGAGCGGTGTGTTTGTAGGTCACATGACGTAGATGGAGCGGTGTGTTTGCAGGTCACATGACGTAGATGGAGCGGTGTGTTTGTAGGTCACATGACGTAGATGGAGCGGTGTGTTTGTAGGTCACATGACGTAGATGGAGCGGTGTGTTTGCAGGTCACATGACGTAGATGGAGCGGTGTGTTTGCAGGTCACATGACGTAGATGGAGCGGTGTGTTTGCAGGTCACATGACGTAGATGGAGCGGTGTGTTTGTAGGTCACATGACGTAGATGGAGCGGTGTGTTTGCAGGTCACATGACGTAGATGGAGCGGTGTGTTTGTAGGTCACATGACGTAGATGGAGCGGTGTGTTTGCAGGTCACATGACGTAGATGGAGCGGTGTGTTTGTAGGTCACATGACGTAGATGGAGCGGTGTGTTTGCAGGTCACATGACAGATGGAGCGGTGTGTTTGCAGGTCACATGACGTAGAGCAGTGTGTTTGCAGGTCACGTGACGTAGATGGAGCGGTGTGTTTGCAGGTCACATGACGTAGATGGAGCGGTGTGTTTGCAGGTCACATGACGTAGATGGAGCGGTGTGTTTGCAGGTCACATGACGTAGATGGAGCGGTGTGTTTGCAGGTCACGTGACGTAGATGGAGCGGTGTGTTTGCAGGTCACATGACGTAGATGGAGCGGTGTGTTTGCAGGTCACATGACGTAAATGGAGCGGTGTGTTTGCAGGTCACATGACGTAGATGGAGCGGTGTGTTTGCAGGTCACGTGACGTAGATGGAGCGGTGTGTTTGCAGGTCACGTGACGTAGATGGAGCGGTGTGTTTGCAGGTCACATGACGTAAATGGAGCGGTGTGTTTGCAGGTCACATGACGTAAATGGAGCGGTGTGTTTGCAGGTCACATGACGTAGAGCGGTGTGTTTGTAGGTCACATGACGTAGATGGAGCGGTGTGTTTGCAGGTCACATGACGTAGATGGAGCGGTGTGTTTGCAGGTCACATGACGTAGATGGAGCGGTGTGTTTGCAGGTCACGTGACGTAGATGGAGCGGTGTGTTTGCAGGTCACATGACGTAGATGGAGCGGTGTGTTTGCAGGTCACATGACGTAAATGGAGCGGTGTGTTTGCAGGTCACATGACGTAGAGCGGTGTGTTTGTAGGTCACATGACGTAGATGGAGCGGTGTGTTTGCAGGTCACATGACGTAGATGGAGCGGTGTGTTTGCAGGTCACATGACGTAGAGCGGTGTGTTTGTAGGTCACATGACGTAGATGGAGCGGTGTGTTTGCAGGTCACATGACGTAGAGCGGTGTGTTTGTAGGTCACATGACGTAGATGGAGCGGTGTGTTTGCAGGTCACATGACGTAGATGGAGCGGTGTGTTTGCAGGTCACATGACGTAGATGGAGCGGTGTGTTTGCAGGTCACATGACGTAGAGCGGTGTGTTTGTAGGTCACATGACGTAGATGGAGCGGTGTGTTTGCAGGTCACATGACGTAGAGCGGTGTGTTTGCAGGTCACATGACGTAAATGGAGCGGTGTGTTTGTAGGTCACATGACGTAAATGGAGCGGTGTGTTTGCAGGTCACATGACGTAGAGCGGTGTGTTTGTAGGTCACATGACGTAGATGGAGCGGTGTGTTTGCAGGTCACATGACGTAGATGGAGCGGTGTGTTTGCAGGTCACATGACGTAGATGGAGCGGTGTGTTTGCAGGTCACATGACGTAGAGCGGTGTGTTTGCAGGTCACATGACGTAAATGGAGCGGTGTGTTTGTAGGTCACATGACGTAAATGGAGCGGTGTGTTTGCAGGTCACATGACGTAGATGGAGCGGTGTGTTTGCAGGTCACATGACGTAGATGGAGCGGTGTGTTTGCAGGTCACGTGACGTAGATGGAGCGGTGTGTTTGCAGGTCACATGACGTAGATGGAGCGGTGTGTTTGCAGGTCACGTGACGTAGATGGAGCGGTGTGTTTGCAGGTCACGTGACGTAGATGGAGCGGTGTGTTTGCAGGTCACATGACGTAGATGGAGCGGTGTGTTTGCAGGTCACATGACGTAGATGGAGCGGTGTGTTTGCAGGTCACATGACGTAGAGCGGTGTGTTTGTAGGTCACATGACGTAGATGGAGCGGTGTGTTTGCAGGTCACGACGTAAATGGAGCGGTGTGTTTGCAGGTCACATGACGTAGATGGAGCGGTGTGTTTGTAGGTCACATGACGTAGATGGAGCGGTGTGTTTGTAGGTCACATGACGTAGATGGAGCGGTGTGTTTGCAGGTCACATGACGTAGATGGAGCGGTGTGTTTGCAGGTCACATGACGTAGATGGAGCGGTGTGTTTGCAGGTCACATGACGTAGAGCGGTGTGTTTGTAGGTCACATGACGTAGATGGAGCGGTGTGTTTGCAGGTCACATGACGTAGAGCGGTGTGTTTGCAGGTCACATGACGTAAATGGAGCGGTGTGTTTGTAGGTCACATGACGTAAATGGAGCGGTGTGTTTGCAGGTCACATGACGTAGAGCGGTGTGTTTGTAGGTCACATGACGTAGATGGAGCGGTGTGTTTGCAGGTCACATGACGTAGATGGAGCGGTGTGTTTGCAGGTCACATGACGTAGATGGAGCGGTGTGTTTGCAGGTCACATGACGTAGAGCGGTGTGTTTGCAGGTCACATGACGTAAATGGAGCGGTGTGTTTGTAGGTCACATGACGTAAATGGAGCGGTGTGTTTGCAGGTCACATGACGTAGATGGAGCGGTGTGTTTGCAGGTCACATGACGTAGATGGAGCGGTGTGTTTGCAGGTCACGTGACGTAGATGGAGCGGTGTGTTTGCAGGTCACATGACGTAGATGGAGCGGTGTGTTTGCAGGTCACGTGACGTAGATGGAGCGGTGTGTTTGCAGGTCACGTGACGTAGATGGAGCGGTGTGTTTGCAGGTCACATGACGTAGATGGAGCGGTGTGTTTGCAGGTCACATGACGTAGATGGAGCGGTGTGTTTGCAGGTCACATGACGTAGAGCGGTGTGTTTGTAGGTCACATGACGTAGATGGAGCGGTGTGTTTGCAGGTCACGACGTAAATGGAGCGGTGTGTTTGCAGGTCACATGACGTAGATGGAGCGGTGTGTTTGCAGGTCACATGACGTAGAGCGGTGTGTTTGCAGGTCACATGACGTAGATGGAGCGGTGTGTGTTTGCAGGTCACATGACGTAAATGGAGCGGTGTGTTTGCAGGTCACATGACGTAGAGCGGTGTGTTTGTAGGTCACATGACGTAGATGGAGCGGTGTGTTTGCAGGTCACGACGTAAATGGAGCGGTGTGTTTGTAGGTCACATGACGTAGATGGAGCGGTGTGTTTGCAGGTCACGACGTAAATGGAGCGGTGTGTTTGTAGGTCACATGACGTAGATGGAGCGGTGTGTTTGCAGGTCACATGACGTAGATGGAGCGGTGTGTTTGCAGGTCACATGACGTAGATGGAGCGGTGTGTTTGCAGGTCACATGACGTAGAGCGGTGTGTTTGCAGGTCACGACGTAAATGGAGCGGTGTGTTTGTAGGTCACATGACGTAAATGGAGCGGTGTGTTTGCAGGTCACATGACGTAGATGGAGCGGTGTGTTTGCAGGTCACGACGTAAATGGAGCGGTGTGTTTGTAGGTCACATGACGTAGATGGAGCGGTGTGTTTGCAGGTCACATGACGTAGATGGAGCGGTGTGTTTGCAGGTCACATGACGTAGATGGAGCGGTGTGTTTGCAGGTCACATGACGTAGAGCGGTGTGTTTGCAGGTCACGACGTAAATGGAGCGGTGTGTTTGCAGGTCACATGACGTAGAGCGGTGTGTTTGCAGGTCACATGACGTAGATGGAGCGGTGTGTTTGCAGGTCACAACGTAAATGGAGCGGTGTGTTTGTAGGTCACATGACGTAGATGGAGCGGTGTGTTTGCAGGTCACATGACGTAGATGGAGCGGTGTGTTTGCAGGTCACATGACGTAGATGGAGCGGTGTGTTTGCAGGTCACATGACGTAGAGCGGTGTGTTTGCAGGTCACGACGTAAATGGAGCGGTGTGTTTGTAGGTCACATGACGTAAATGGAGCGGTGTGTTTGCAGGTCACATGACGTAGATGGAGCGGTGTGTTTGCAGGTCACATGACGTAGATGGAGCGGTGTGTTTGCAGGTCACGTG
The DNA here is from genome assembly GCF_951802725.1 of Rutilus rutilus. Lineage (NCBI taxonomy): Eukaryota > Metazoa > Chordata > Actinopteri > Cypriniformes > Leuciscidae > Rutilus > Rutilus rutilus. The sequence continues at coordinate 46,437,740 of NC_140214.1, read as the reverse complement.
ACGTAGATGGAGCGGTGTGTTTGCAGGTCACATGACGTAGATGGAGCGGTGTGTTTGCAGGTCACGTGACGTAGATGGAGCGGTGTGTTTGCAGGTCACATGACGTAGATGGAGCGGTGTGTTTGCAGGTCACATGACGTAGATGGAGCGGTGTGTTTGCAGGTCACATGACGTAAATGGAGCGGTGTGTTTGCAGGTCACATGACGTAAATGGAGCGGTGTGTTTGCAGGTCACATGACGTAAATGGAGCGGTGTGTTTGCAGGTCACATGACGTAGATGGAGCGGTGTGTTTGCAGGTCACATGACGTAGATGGAGCGGTGTGTTTGCAGGTCACATGACGTAGATGGAGCGGTGTGTTTGCAGGTCACGACGTAAATGGAGCGGTGTGTTTGTAGGTCACATGACGTAGAGCGGTGTGTTTGCAGGTCACATGACGTAGATGGAGCGGTGTGTTTGCAGGTCACATGACGTAGATGGAGCGGTGTGTGTTTGCAGGTCACGACGTAAATGGAGCGGTGTGTTTGCAGGTCACATGACGTAGATGGAGCGGTGTGTTTGCAGGTCACGACGTAAATGGAGCGGTGTGTTTGTAGGTCACATGACGTAAATGGAGCGGTGTGTTTGCAGGTCACATGACGTAGATGGAGCGGTGTGTTTGCAGGTCACATGACGTAGATGGAGCGGTGTGTTTGCAGGTCACGTGACGTAGATGGAGCGGTGTGTTTGCAGGTCACATGACGTAGATGGAGCGGTGTGTTTGCAGGTCACGTGACGTAGATGGAGCGGTGTGTTTGCAGGTCACATGACGTAGATGGAGCGGTGTGTTTGCAGGTCACATGACGTAGATGGAGCGGTGTGTTTGCAGGTCACATGACGTAAATGGAGCGGTGTGTTTGCAGGTCACATGACGTAAATGGAGCGGTGTGTTTGCAGGTCACATGACGTAAATGGAGCGGTGTGTTTGCAGGTCACATGACGTAGATGGAGCGGTGTGTTTGCAGGTCACATGACGTAGATGGAGCGGTGTGTTTGCAGGTCACATGACGTAGATGGAGCGGTGTGTTTGCAGGTCACGACGTAAATGGAGCGGTGTGTTTGTAGGTCACATGACGTAGAGCGGTGTGTTTGCAGGTCACATGACGTAGATGGAGCGGTGTGTTTGCAGGTCACATGACGTAGATGGAGCGGTGTGTGTTTGCAGGTCACGACGTAAATGGAGCGGTGTGTTTGCAGGTCACATGACGTAGATGGAGCGGTGTGTTTGCAGGTCACGACGTAAATGGAGCGGTGTGTTTGTAGGTCACATGACGTAGAGCGGTGTGTTTGCAGGTCACATGACGTAGATGGAGCGGTGTGTTTGCAGGTCACATGACGTAGATGGAGCGGTGTGTTTGCAGGTCACATGACGTAGATGGAGCGGTGTGTGTTTGCAGGTCACGACGTAAATGGAGCGGTGTGTTTGCAGGTCACATGACGTAATTGGAGCGGTGCGTTTGCAGGTCACATGACGTAATTGGAGCGGTGTGTTTGCAGGTCACATGACGTAGATGGAGCGGTGTGTTTGCAGGTCACATGACGTAGATGGAGCGGTGTGTTTGCAGGTCACATGACGTAATTGGAGCGGTGCGTTTGCAGGTCACATGACGTAATTGGAGCGGTGTGTTTGCAGGTCACATGACGTAGATGGAGCGGTGTGTTTGCAGGTCACATGACGTAGATGGAGCGGTGTGTTTGCAGGTCACATGACGTAATTGGAGCGGTGTGTTTGCAGGTCACATGACGTAGATGGAGCGGTGTGTTTGCAGGTCACATGACGTAATTGGAGCGGTGTGTTTGCAGGTCACATGACGTAGATGGAGCGGTGTGTTTGCAGGTCACATGACGTAATTGGAGCGGTGTGTTTGCAGGTCACATGACGTAATTGGAGCGGTGTGTTTGCAGGTCACATGACGTAGATGGAGCGGTGTGTTTGCAGGTCACATGACGTAGATGGAGCGGTGTGTTTGCAGGTCACATGACGTAGATGGAGCGGTGTGTTTGCAGGTCACATGACGTAGATGGAGCGGTGTGTTTGCAGGTCACATGACGTAGAGCGGTGTGTTTGCAGGTCACATGACGTAGATGGAGCGGTGTGTTTGCAGGTCACATGACGTAGATGGAGCGGTGTGTTTGCAGGTCACATGACGTAGATGGAGCGGTGTGTTTGCAGGTCACATGACGTAGATGGAGCGGTGTGTTTGCAGGTCACATGACGTAGATGGAGCGGTGTGTTTGCAGGTCACATGACGTAGATGGAGCGGTGTGTTTGCAGGTCACATGACGTAGATGGAGCGGTGTGTTTGCAGGTCACATGACGTAGATGGAGCGGTGTGTTTGGACAGAAGACGAGACAGAGTTCTTCATTAAACTCATAAAAGACAAAAGTATTACAGAATATTGGATTCTAAACAACAAAGAAATGCCACAATTTATCAAGAGCTTGAAGCAGAAATGAGGGAGAAACTCCCAGAAACTCCTCATAAATGCAACACCAAGGTCATGGGTTCGTTTCCCAGGGAATGCATGAATTGGAAAAAGGTATATCGTCAAACCAAACATTATTCAGACACCAGATATCATTTTTTACTAGTGTGTGCAGGACACTATAGTTCATTTATGTAAGTGAGGAGAGCAAAATAAAGTAAACTGTGACATATTATACCCAAAACTTCTTCATACAGTGACTACCAGTGACATTTATTAAAATTTAGGAGCAAAAATGATTCGGACACTTTGAGCTGATCATGTTTTGCTGAAGTGTGTTTTCTCTTTAATTGCTAATGCTCTTTTTACACACAGACTGAACACAATGAAGCATTGCTTGGTCACTGGTTGAGCTAAACTGGTATTATCTAATTGTGTAGTTCAATTTAACAGCTGACAGATATTCAACATAATTCATGTGTGAGACAGTCTAACAGAAGGATGGACAAAACCAGTCAAATATCAACTGAGATCTTGTCATCAATGTTCCCTCTAATATTTTTCAGCACTGAGCAAATTTTTTTTTTTCTGAGCGCACATTTCAGTACTGTGAGCAATTCGCAACCACAAGACCTGCCGAAAATGACCACAATCGAGCCTGCCTTAGCCATGGGGGATTCAAAGAGATGACAGCAAATGCATCAATATGTCTACAAGGTTGATATTTATTCAATATCCTTATTGGACTTTGGGAACATTTTAATGTTGGTGTTTTACCAGTCAGTTTAGCTGAACTTAAATGATCTTTGGTTGATAGGGTTTCATTAAGGTTTAGAGAGGTTATGACTGGTTCACTGGTTATTATGACTGATAATGATATATGTAAAAAATAAAAGTATCCAAGATGTTTAGTCATTTCTCAGCAGGTACAACATTTAAGTGGAACTTCATTGAAAGAAAAAATGCTAATGCAGGGCTTAACAATAATTATAGCCTAGGCGTATTAAATTGACATGGTGCAATTTTTCTTAAAGGTAGGTACACTACCTAAAGATAGGTAAATATAAACAATTTAATAACTTTTTTTTTTTTTTTTTGGCTCAGTCTGAACATGTTGAACAATGATTATTACATCAAACAACAATAGGCCTATTGTTGATGATAAATTAAAAGTAGCCTAAATTTTTTTCTTTTCAAAACGCTATAAATCCATCCATTTTTCCCCAAAACGCTAAAAATTGTTGTTTTAAAAAGTATTTTGTCATTTATTTTTCGTGTTTGCATTTATGAGGAAAAAACAACATTACGTGACAGTTCTCCATTATGGACGCGACAGCTCTGAAAGCCGCACTTAAAAGATTTTCAAACTTTCACAGAGACCTCAAAACAGAAAGCACAAAGGCTTTCTTTAAAGCAAATTTCGTTTTGTATTAATTTTATCTTAATTTTAATCAATATTTCATTAACCAATTTCCTGGCCTAAATAAATTTAATTTTAATTTAATATTTTTAATTTAACTTTTACTTTGAATATTATACTGTAAAAACGCATAATTATAGTTGATTTTAGTTGATCATAATTAGAGATGAAATGGCATGACAAATACATTTTTTGATTATAGTGACCAAAATGATCATGGTTATCGCAGAATCTTGTTCAAAAAGTACTAATACTACAGAATGAAATCAATTCACCAAGTTTTATGACAAAAAACAGCAAATAACTAAATATTTGCTTAGGCTACTTAAACATTAAAATAATAACATTAAAGATGATGGCCAGAGTTTCTTGCAACATCTCATCTACTAACAAGTTCAAATAAAGTTTTGACAAAAAAAAAAAAAGGTTTAAAAAAAGATAACGCTCACATATTCAGCCTTTAAATCATTTTTATAAAAATAATGAGTCAAAAAAGATAAATTACTGACATTTGCAATGCACATTATAGCTTATCTTTTTTAACTGCGCTCTCCACAACGACAAAGAAGTTTTTTTTAGTAGCTAATGGTTTTCCACCACCTAGCAATACTTAGCTCTGTTAAGTTACCATGCAGATGTATTTACGGAGAGGAGAAAAACACCCGTAGTGTTTGGGTGCAGCCCTTACCCGCGCGACTACCGGTACATTTGAAATAACGAGCTTGAGCGCGCAAAAGACGCAATATGTGAACGGCCCCTTCGCGAGCTATACCTCCATTCTGGCCGTGCACGAGCTACTGGTGGTCTCCCGCGCCCCTGTGGCAGTTCCCCACACAGTGAGTGAAATGAAAGATAAAAGAAAACTGCTTCTTGGCGCAGGGTTTTTTTTTTAACTGCTCGTGCCGCCCCATGTGGCCGCCCCATGTGACTGCCCGGTTCGCCCGTGCCTAAAACCGCTACTGTTTATTAGCCTGCATCGCCTTTGATGCTCAGATGTTTAACCCCTGAAAAAAAAAATCGTTTGTGCGGTCTGAAAAATGTGCGCGGTCTGAAAAATCTATTGCGCAGCCACTTTGACTGGCCTGCGCGGTTGCGTGCGCGCGCAGCTTAGAGGGAACATTGCTTGTCATCACCATTTTCTAAACTATAGCGAATAAACTGTGATAATGTGAGAAATGTTGAAGGTGTCTGAATAAACTGGTTTGACTGCAGCTCGAAAGCAAATCTCTTTGAGTAACAGGCATGGATGCAAGGTAATGTTTGCTGTAAGGTAAGGTAAGGTAAGAGTGAGTTACTTTCTCCGGTTGTCAGTGAGCGTGATTCCCTGCGAGGACACTTTGAAGTGCACTACGGTGGAGGCCGGGAGCGAGTGCGTGTTCAGGATCTCGCTGGTGGCCTTCTGCACCGCCTGATAACCCGTCAGAGACTCCATCTCCACCGAGCCCAGGAACCACACGTTACAGGCTGGAGAACACACACATCACACACGCGATCTGAGACTTCAGCAGTCATGAGGACTCGTCGCTGATCCATGTGGTTATCGCTCAGTCATTGTCCTGAATATCGTGTTTTGGACTCACCTGCTCCTTGTTTCAAGAGTTCAGCTGCAGAATTGGTAATGGACTGTGAAGATGCACTAGCAGCCTCCTCTAGAGGATCTGAAGAGAGACAACACTCATGTGATCAAACATCCATTAACCTAGAGCGGCGATGGGGGCTTTGTGAAGCTTCGAAACCTTTGCGAATCATTTGTTTGAAACCAGTGTATAAAACTGCCAAAGTCATGTGATTGCAGTGAACAAGGCTTGGTTCGCCACTAAGGGGCGATGATCTCTGTGAACCAATGAACCACTGTCAATATGTGATTTTGACCTGAGCTTGGATCATTTCACTCATCACAGCTTTCAAGAACAGCTATAAAGCCAAACAATCTTACGTTAAACTATACATTTATCTCTGTAAAGCTGCTTTGAGACAATCTACATTGTTAAAAGCGCTATATAAATGAAGATGACTTGACTTGACTTGACATCACTCATGGAAGAGTTGTAGTTATTACTCTCTTATTGGGCTGATTAATCAAGCTCTCCACAAAACAAACAAAAGAAGCCCTACATTTTAATAAAAGAACATTATACAGACACTTTATATTTTATGGTATAAGATGATTTTGGTAATTGCGTTTAGTAGATTGCACTGTCAACTAACTATTTTCCATTGGTTTGTAAGAGGTGTTAAATGTGTTTCTGAGCTGCATTTACACTGTTCTGACCAGCAGAGGTCACCAGCCTGTGGAGTTTCAATGCTTTCCCAAACTGGGAATTCCTTTGTGAAACAATTGGTTCAATGTTCTGAAAGCTTTGTTTCCCTCTCGGTCTTTGGAGCCCCAAACACCTCTGACGTATTCAGGATATCCGGGGAGTGTCCAGGCATGCAAATTCCACTTCGCCAACTTCATTGGCCTTTTCTGAGTTTCGTCAGAGGTGTTTGAGGGCTCCCAAGAGTGGCCCCTGGTGTCTAACAAAGTCAAATTTAGTTCAAATTATATATATAAATAAAGTTGTCCTGCTGTACCTCTGTCAGGTATGATGAGTTGGCATGGAAGAGCCAGAGGAGTGATGGAGTGCTGACAGACCAGAGCCGTCAGACTGCCTGAAGAGTAGCACACACACACACACACACACACACAGCTGATGTGAGCAGTACTCGTGTATATGTGAATATGCCCATCTGTGGCAGGTTTGGTAGACTCACCGAAGTAGGGTTCATTGGGGCACCCCTTGAGCCGAACGCCCCTTGGGGTGCACTCGATGAGGAAGTGCCGCACCAGCTCGCTGGACGGGTCGGCTCCTGAAACATCACACACATCAGTATGACCCAGAGTGACGGCGGGCTAAGGAATATTGACATCTTCACAATTTATTCAAATATTATTATTTTTTTTATTTTGTAAGCACATTATTGCATAGTTGTACTTGGAGTCGATTGTTTTCTTTGTGATAATGTAATAAAACTTGCCAAATTGTGCAACATATCTTTTGGCCAGAAATTATGAACGTACCAGTTTTTTTGCATAGTAAAATAAAAACTGTAGCTGTAGTTTGTGATTTTTGCTAAATAATTTTGTCAGATAAATACCTTAACCAAGTTTAGTGTTTTGTTCTTCCCTCATATTTAAAATAGTTAAAACATAATAAGTATTTTCCTCATATTTTGATGGTTTAATTGAAGTTGTAGGGTCATTAAAAACAAACATCCCCTCCGGACATCACTTTTGGCCTTTAATGTACACTCACCTAAAGGATTATTAGGAACACCTGTTCAATTTCTCATTAATGCAATTATCTAATCAACCAAACACATGGCAGTTGCCTCAATGCATTTAGGGGTGTGGTCCTGGTCAAGACAATCTCCTGAACTCCAAACTGAATGTCAGAATGGGAAAGAAAGGTGATTTAAGCAATTTTGAGCCTGGCATGGTTGTTGGTGCCAGACGGGCCGGTCTGAGTATTTCACAATCTGCTCAGTTACTGGGATTTTCACGCACAACCATTTCTAGGGTTTACAAAGAATGGTGTGAAAAGGGAAAAACATCCAGTATGCGGCAGTCCTGTGGGCGAAAATGCCTTGTTGATGCTAGAGGACAGAGGAGAATGGGCCGACTGATTCAAGCTGATAGAAGAGCAACTTTGACTGAAATAACCACTCGTTACAACCGAGGTATGCAGCAAAGCATTTGTAAAGCCACAACACGCACAACCTTGAGGCGGATGGGCTACAACAGCAGAAGACCCCACCGGGTACCACTCATCTCCACTACAAATAGGAAAAAGAGGCTACAATTTGCACAAGCTCACCAAAATTGGACAGTTGAAGACTGGAAAAATGTTGCCTGGTCTGATGAGTCTCGATTTCTGTTGAGACATTCAGATGGTAGAGTCAGAATTTGGCATAAACAGAATGAGAACATGGATCCATCATGCCTTGTTACCACTGTGCAGGCTGGTGGTGGTGGTGTAATGGTGTGGGGGATGTTTTCTTGTAGGGCTGAACGATTAATTGCATTTGCGACAATATCGCGATATGATGAAATGCGATTTTTTAACCGCAAAGCTTCGATTATAGTCTGGTCACGTGACACGCGAAAGTAAACCAGTCTGTATTGGAGATGAAGCATCAACTTGGCACGCGACACATATAGACCTGGCTACAGGAAATAACAGTTTATGTTTAATTTATGTGATGTTGTGTTATAGATTCTCTCCAACGATTCTGTATCGATTGAGATCATTTCAGATTTATGTCTGAGCTTAGTTTTAAACACAGATACGTGATGACGCTTGTGCTTTATAAACAACCGTATTCTGCTTGCTTCTAATTCCTCTGTCTCTCTCTCACACACACACACACACACACACACACACACACACACACACGACACCACTCGAACCTTATGAGAAATAATCTTTAATAAAGTTCGGAAAAGTTGAAGCGAATTACAAGGACATTCGCAGGCTTCATTGCACAAGATATGAGATGCGCGCGGTCTGCGTGATGTTACTTTTGTAGTGCGCGGTCTCGCCCGCCGGTATTTTACTTACAAATGTTCTACGAAGGCATCATATGTCTTGGAATGCAGTTGGCTTATATATTAAAAATATGAAAATCACCGACAGAAGCTGCTTTCAATTTCAAATACTCCCGTGAGCTTTGCGAAGAGCGTTTGAGCATGCGGCTGTGAGCGAGTCTACGTGGTTAAATGTACTTGCTTCTCAAAATGCTTTTATGACACGAAATTAATGTGACACAGTCAGTTATTAAACAGACAGGACAAACCACATCTTATAATTTCAAAAGAGATGAAAACGTTCAGACAGCCTACTCTTAAATACTGAAAGCACTCTTTGTTTATTGCTTGTAATATTTTTTTCCCTCCTTGTTATTTGTTTTGAAGCTATTTGTTAAAATTATTGTATTAATTTAGTTTTTTAATGTGTAATTATTATAAGTAGGCCTACTTATAATTATGTGATTAAATATTTTAAGTTTTATTAATAAGATCAATTAAAGAAAAAAAATGTATGGGCTCATGAGGTGCCTAAAGATTCCCTTCCCTATTTTACAATGATTTATTGCTTGTTTTTGTTGAATAATAGAAAAGATAAAGAGCTTAAAAAATAATCGCATATTAAATCGCAATCCAAAATTTTCCAATTCTTTTCCAAAATCGTCCAGCCCTATTTTCTTGGCACACTTTAGGCCCCTTAGTGCCAGTTGGGCATCGTTTAAATGCCACGGCCTACCTGAGCATTGTTTCTGACCATGTCCATCCCTTTATGACCACCATGTACCCATCCTCTGATGGCTACTTCCAGCAGGATAATGCACCATGTCACAAAGCTCGAATCATTTCAAATTGGTTTCTTGAACATGACAATGAGTTCACTGTACTAAAATGGCCCCCACAGTCACCAGATCTCAACCCAATAGAGCATCTTTGGGATGTGGTGGAAAGGGAGCTTCGTGCCCTGGATGTGCATCCCACAAATCTCCATCAACTGCAAGATGCTATCCTATCAATATGGGCCAACATTTCTAAAGAATGCTTTCAGCACCTTGTTGAATCAATGCCACGTAGAATTAAGGCAGTTCTGAAGGCGAAAGGGGGTCAAACACAGTATTTGTATGGTGTTCCTAGTAATCCTTTAGGTGAGTGTATATAACCCTTTAACTGTTGTATATTATGGAAACGGCACACATCAGTCACGACTAGCAGATTGATATATTCAGCATGAGCAGGTAACGACGCACGAGGAAACGCTGGGTCTCTCTGGAGATGTGTGTGTGTGTGTGTGTGTGTGTGTGTGTGTGATGTTTCTCTGCTCACCTCTCTTGCCCTGCTGCAGTGCAGATGGAGGCGCTGTGGACACTTTCATGGCCAGCCCGTACGCGCCGCGGAACGAGTGACTGTCCCGAACGATGAAGGAGCCGGGCTCTGTGTCCTTCAGCAACGCTATAGCTGTCAATCACAAGCCAGTGTTAGATGAGAGTCAGAACAGAAGCCAGAGGTCAGATGAGAGTCAGAAACACAAGCCAGAGGTCAGATGAGAGTCAGAAACAGAAGCCAGATGAGAGTCAGAAACAGAAGCCAGATGAGAGTCAGAAACAGAAGCCAGATGAGAGTCAAAAACAGAAGCCAGAGGTCAGATGAGAGTCAGAAACAGAAGCCAGAGGTCAGATGAGAGTCAGAAACACAAGCCAGAGGTCAGATGAGAGTCAGAAACACAAGCCAGAGGTCAGATGAGAGTCAGAAACAGAAGCCAGAGGTCAGATGAGAGTCAGAAACACAAGCCAGAGGTCAGATGAGAGTCAGAAACACAAGCCAGAGGTCACGGGGTTCGCTCGTACCTTGGTCTCGTGCAATGTCTGGCTTGTACCAGTATTTGGAGGTGTCCTGGACGAAGTTCACGGTCAGCTGCTTGCTGGAGAGCACCTCTGCAGCCTCTGCGCGGGGGTCCGGAGCAGTCGGGGACGAGCCGCTCGCCAGCTCCGGCAGCACGCTGGGAAACGGGATACTGAGCGAGCTCCTGCTGTGAGGACTGGAGCAGCCGCTGGGAGATGTAGACGCTGACCCCTGCGAGGTCTCTCCGTCGAACCCCGCGAGGCTCTGAGGCGGCGGCTGGCAGTCGAGTCCCTCCAGCGCCGGGCCCAGGCTGAACATCTGCTGCAGGGCTTTGGCTCTCGGCCCGCTGAGAGGAGAGCTGTGGGCGTTCGGCACAGGGAGAGAGTGTTGAGACGGGACAGAAGACACTGGGGCGAAGCTCACGGAGTCCGAGGGATGAGCAGAGATGGACTGTGGAGACCTGCATCAACCACAACACACACTATTGTTAACTATAAAACTAGCACTGCTGGGGCTATTCTGTTACCTCGTCGTAGTTTTCACCTCTAAAGTGGACATATCGTGAAAATCTGACTTTTTCCTTTTTTAAGTGCTATAATCGGGAACCCAGTGCTTCTAACAACCCAGAAGTGAAACCCAGTAACTTTGTTCTGGTGAGTCTTTCTCTGCAAGCATGGCAAAAAATAAGCCGATCAGATTTCGCTCTCCTTCTGACGTATGAAGAGGATCTTATTATAATATTACCGGCCCTTAATCTGCACGTTTACACACACCAGCCGACATTTGGTTCCACAAGCGACAACAGAGACCAGTTCTAACGCAATGATAAAGATCCAGCAAAGCCTGAAACTGTTCTGTGGTTGAGCACAGACGAGCACTGAACACTATTGACCAGAACATGTCACCGCTGTCTTATAAACACCTCAGGAACTGTGGACACTTGTGGAGAAGTTAAACATGATGATGAGATGATCAGTGTAACTCCACAACAACTACAGAAATGTCTCCACTAACATTCAGAAGCTCTTCCTGAGTCTCTCCGTAAGGCTGCACTCGCTCCTGGTTATTCTGGGATTCTGGATGAGTGAGATTGGCCTGTTCTGTTATTGCCCGAGTTTCTGAAGCTCGTGTAAAGACTCCGCCCTCTTCTGAACGAAGGCGGAGCTAAAGCTCATTTGCATTTAAATGGACACACACAAAAACGGCGAGTTTTTGCTCGCACCCAAAAAGGGGCAAATTTGACAAGCTCTAATAAACGATCTGGGTGTATTTTGAGCTGAAATGTCACACACATTCTGGGCACACCATAGATATGTCACCTTTAAAATCATTCAGAGCTGCAATCGGCTCTTCAGGCAGTAAAAGCTTGATTAATGTCATGGAATTATTATGATGGCTCAATTAAAATAAGTGGTAATTCTAATACAATTCACCAAAAAAACACATTATGAAAAATATTAAATCTTAACCTTTGACAAAAAAAGAAATGCCATAAGTCATAACGAAAATTATGACTTTACAAAAACGCATTACAAACATAAAACTTATGAGAGCATTTGATAAATCTAAACACAACCTGGATGGAGCGCAACTCTGACCTAAAAGCCAACAAATCCTCCAGTTTCTTCAGGGTTTTCTGCAGAACTGAAGGATCCTCAATCATTTAAAGTCCACATGAAATCAAAATGGACTGTTCTTGTTTATTTTATGGAATATCGCAGTGTTTAATATAAATGATTTTTTTGTGCACATCATTATATTGTTATAAATTCATTAGGCTCACAGGGGTGTAAAGAGTACTGAAAAAAATATCCTCAAGTAAAAGTACCATTACTTTCCAAAATATGTAGTGTGAGTAAAAGAACTTGTCCCATAAACAACTAGATTAAGAGTATAAGAGCAGTTTATTTAAGTACTCGTGAGTAGTGAGTCCTGAGCTGCGGATTCTACCCTCGTATAATAAACACTGTACGCACTGTAATTCACATTCTCTTTTGCTGTTTGTCAGAAAGAATAAATAATGAATAATACTGCGGCTACAATACAGCTGTACTGTAACGGACATGAAGACACGCTGCTTCAGTTTGCTCAGCATCTTATTCTCAGCTTTATCTTTAGACAGACACAATAAACAGACGGTTGATAGCGCGTGAATGATGATGATGATGATGATGATGACTGTACCTGTAGCTGTCGGAGAAGGACATGATGTCCCCGATGGCAGGCTGGACGTACGCTCTGTGCTGTGAAGCTTCATCTGACGCTGTGTGTCCCATAAACCCTGCAGTCTCTCTCGTGTCTGAAAGAAAACATGTGCACTGCTTACATATAAAACAATGAAATGTGAAGTGTGTCAATAGTGGAATCACAGCTGTACGCGCAACATCACTCCATGCACACATTCATCTGTTTGAGTGTCACCATCGACCCGACCAATCTGTTCAATCCATCGACCCGACCAATCTGTTCAATCCATCGACCCGGAGCCATCTGTTGGCAGCCCGACCAATGAGGTGAGGGTGGGCGGAGCTATCTGTTGGCAGCCCGACCAATGAGGTGAGGGTGGGGCGGAGCTATCTGTTGGCAGCCCGACCAATGAGGTGAGGGTGGGCGGAGCTATCTGTTGGCAGCCCGACCAATGAGGTGAGGGTGGGGCGGAGCTATCTGTTGGCAGCCCGACCAATGAGGTGAGGGTGGGCGGAGCTATCTGTTGGCAGCCCGACCAATGAGGTGAGGTTGGGGCGGAGCTATCTGTTGGCAGCCTGACCAATGAGGTGAGTGTGGGCGGAGCTATCTGTTGGCAGCCCGACCAATGAGGTGAGGGTGGGGCGGAGCTATCTGTTGGCAGCCCGACCAATGAGGTGAGGGTGGGCGGAGCTATCTGTTGGCAGCCCGACCAATGAGGTGAGGTTGGGGCGGAGCTATCTGTTGGCAGCCTGACCAATGAGGTGAGGGTGGGCGGAGCTATCTGTTGGCAGCTCGATCAATGAGGTGAGGGTGGGCGGGGCTATATGTTGGCAGCCTGACCAATGAGGTGAGGGTGGGCGGAGCTATATGTTGGCTTGTGTTTGAAAGCTTGTTTAAACTGGCTGTAACATGAATTAATGCATTTACTAATATTAATAACGAGCAATACATTTTTTACAGTATTTAAATAATGTGTTAACATTAGGTAATAAAAATGCAACTGTTCATTGTTAGTTCATGTTAGTTCAGATCCATTAAATAATATTAACAGATACGACTTTGATTTTAATAATGTATCAGTAAATATTCAGATTAACATGAATTAATATTAATAAATGCATTTAAAGAAAAAAGTTAAAAAGCGTTAATTCAATCATGGCTCACTCTAGAAACATTACCAGTGAGTAAAACACTGGTGCATCTCCGCCCTTCAGCCTTCCTTCCTCACAGTGTGTGTCAGGTACACAATGAGTCACAGTGTAGTTCACTACTCTACACATACCTTTACAGGGGGACCTATAATATCATTAACCAGTACAAAGTATTATATATTTGTTCAAAGTATAATGTATTTGTCTCTATGGGGGTGAACAGTGAGTGTATGAGTGTATGGAGTGTGTGTGACTTACCATGTTCAGCTCTATAGGATCCGAATGAAGGAGACAGAGTCTGTCTGAATGGAGGATAGTTCATCATCACACTCTTCCCTGGATCAACACACACAACAGCAGATCAGTCACACATCAGTGCAGCAGTGTGTGTGTGTGTGTGTGTGTGTGTGTGTGTTACCGTAAGGAGTGGATGGTGAGATGGGGAACGCTGGTGTTAAGGGCATCACATCACTGCCAGTGTGAGAGTATGTGTGTGTGTGTGTGTGTGTGTGTTACCGTAAGGAGTGGATGGTGAGATGGGGAACGCTGGTGTTAAGGGCATCACGTCACTGCCAGTGTGAGAGTATGTGTGTGTGTGTGTGTGTGTGTGTGTGTTACCGTAAGGAGTGGATGGTGAGATGGGGAACGCTGGTGTTAAGGGCATCACGTCACTGCCAGTGTGAGAGTATGTGTGTGTGTGTGTGTGTGTGTGTGTGTGTGTGTGTGTGTGTGTGTGTGTGTGTGTGTGTGTGTGTGTGTGTGTGTGTGTGTGTGTGTGTGTGTGTGTGTGTGTGTTACCGTAAGGAGTGGATGGTGAGATGGGGAACGCTGGTGTTAAGGGCATCACATCACTGCCAGTGTGAGAGTGTGTGTGTGTGTGTGTGTGTGTGTGAGAGTATGTGTGTGTGTGTGTGTGTGTGTGTGTTACCGTAAGGAGTGGATGGTGAGATGGGGAACGCTGGTGTTAAGGGCATCACGTCACTGCCAGTGTGAGATGAGAACTGAACACCGTCTGTACTGAACACTGTCGAACACTGACACACACACACACACACACACACACAATCACTGGAGTTAACAAGCAATTCACCTAATGCAGGAATAACACAGATGTTATTTGACTGTGTTGGTATTTTCCGAGTGTGTGTAAAGTGATTGGTTACAGAGGGACTTCAACGTAATTTAGAATCATTTCAATTACTAGAAGGAGTTTCACTGACTCTGAGTGTGTGTTAATTTCTCTGATAATATTATAAATCAGGGAACTGGACGAGTAAATGAGTACAATGAAGCGTGCGTACGAGTCGACATCCTCTTGATTTGTGCTTATAGGCGAAAGTGCAGTAATTCTGATGAAATGTAACGAAATTTCTCTCACGACAACAATCATGATCAGTAATCAAGATTATGATTTTGAGCAAAATAATTGAGATGATCAGTTTAACCATAATCTAGCATGACTAAAACAAGAGTAAAAAGCCCAGTCTATGAGGCAACGAGAACTTGACTGAACTTAAGTAAAGGTTATTGCTGTACCTGTGTGTGTGTGTCGCGGTCAGCGCTGGGCGTCAGTGTGTGTGTGAGATCCAGAGCCCAGGACGCGTGTCCACGAGCTGCGCTGAGCTGAACACCATCTGAGGAAACACACATGAACACGGACACACACGGCGTGAGTGTGAACGAGACATCACTCGTCGTCTGGCTCGTAGTGTGTCATGAATGAAGACGTGAGTGTGGAGAGATAACAGCCACGACTCCTCAAACCTGTTTCTGTTGAGGATCTTCATCTGTGCTGAGAGTAAAGGCCCGTTACACAACATCCAGAACTATAAAGACACCTATAAGAGCGTCCACAACATCCCTCTGGTCACTGTAAGCGCTGCAGTTTCATCGTCTGTCTCTGTAAAGCAGGGTGGACTCTGACCGGCTGCCATGTTTTATCCTTCATCAGCTGGAAAGAACTGATACCGTGATATCGTTTCGGGTAAATAAATACTTTTGCAATGTGCTGCTGTTGCTGCTGGTCAAGCAAATGTGTGTGCTTTGTTTCTGTTTGATATAATTGTAAATATATCTATTAAAATACTGATATTCTGGGCCCGGTTTCCCGATAACGCTCACTCTTAGCGCGCTAAGAGAGCTCGAAAGATATATCTTACCAAAGGTGTTTATGTTCCTAAGTGTGTTCCCCGAACCATACCTTAGGAAGCTGCTTAAGATATACCTTCTTACGTGCGACGTTACCCGGCGCTGTCCGTGGCGATAGTACTGAATTGTTTGATATCGATGGCTGGAGAATCAATTATTCTCTCGTGCAGGGGCTGTTTATGTGAGAAAGCGGTGATCTTTATAAATGAAGCACTTCAGAAATAGTTGAAATTGCAATTTATTATGATTATTGGATATTATAAAAAATAATCCAAACTATAATAGCCTATAATAGCCTAGCCTACATATTTTAAAATTGTATCATATATTGCTGCCACAATAACCTTTTCAAAAATTTACGTGCTTTCTTCTCTTTCCCATTTGTGTTCGCTGAGGTGGAGCTGCGATGAAATATTGTTCTTGTAAATACTTTCCAGCCTTTCAGTAATAAAAGTGTACATCTTGCGTACGGTGCTCGGCAGTGTTCAAAAAGGATTTAAACCGTGAATTTTGAATCTCTTCTTGTAAACTCAGAGATGTGGATTCAGACGGAAATTAAATCACCACACGACCTGATTGTCAAAAAACAGAAGGTACTAATTTGGCCAGGGATTTTTACGCGGGTTGGGTGAGAAAAACACTGATATTATGGATTCGGACGGCACTAAAATCACCGGCTCACCCCTGTAAATGTTTAAAATACCGGACGAGCCCATGAGAAACAATATTAGCGTCCGAATAGGACTTAACTGACAGTAGCCTATGCTTTCACTGGCCTTTAAAAGAGCGTTTTAATTCAATTAATAATATTGTATAATAATATAATTAAAAATCTAACAACAATCAGTGTAATGACAATTTTATTCTTTGCATGAAAACACTTGATTTAGCCTAATTGAATACTGTCTGGGTGTATTAAAACTTCAGAATTATATTCATATAGACCTGCAACAGTGATAAGGTAAAGCTAAGAGTGGTCCAGACCAACCTTACGAAAGTGTGACTTACAGAAGATATACTTAGCGTACGAACGTTTCGGGAACCGTCCCATAAGGTTAAGAGAGAGGTTAAGGAACAGGTTAAGAACTACTTAGAGATAAGAACGCTTTGGGAAACCGGGCCCTGGTCTTTAACTCCTCTCCGAACTCCCCGCTGTCCTGTATTGCTCTCTCATTGGCTGTCGGTCATCGCCGATGTAGTTTTCAGTCAGGACACATTCACACAGCAGGATTGTGAATCGCCGACAGCTTCAGATGTTCAGCGTGCCTTTTGCCTTTGATTTCGGGCATTTGTCGGCGATCTCACAAAACCTGTCTGTGAACTCGGCATTAGAAATCAGGAATGCTGAGAGAACATTGTGCTTGGGACGTTTCTCATCTAGCGCGATTCCCATAATGTTTCCGCATTAGGCGGAGAGAAGACAGCCTTTTAGTGTCTGTTTGAACACACTCGACCACATGAGCGTTTACACTACGAAAGCAATGAATGAGTTTCTACTACCTCTGGAAGAGGTGAAAGTGGACAAGCTCAAAACGTTTTAGACCCGCTTACACCTGTCGTCCTCTTGTGATCCGACCAACAAAGACGCATCTTAACACCGGGTGGAAGCGGAGCGTTTGCTAACCGGCTAACCTGAGCACATCTGTAATACTGTGGGTCAACAGCTGGATACACACATCACAGTAGATGTGAAGATGACTGACAGCACAGGAACAGCGACACTTCTTCACACAGATTCAAAATCATTGTATTTATTAATGCAAGACTTCTGCTTCATGTTCCCGATAACTCTTTCAGGCTTATTTTATGCTAATGACCAGATGAATATGAATTATTCTGTGCTTGTTTGTGTCACACTCTGTTGATGCAGATCTGAGCTGCAACTCAAAGGTTTCCAGGTCAAACCCCTGAAAAGGCCGTTACTGGACCTCATGCTGAGAGGAACCACATAACCTCATGCTGAGCATGTCTGATCATGATCTTACCCATGTGCCGACTCCTCTCGCTGTCCTTCTGCGCGTCCCCTGGGGCTGTGCTGGGTTTGGTGGAGATGGGCACGAAGCTGGGGTCCAGGTCCAGAATGAGCTGGTTGAGCTGGTGAATGGAGTTGTCGATGTCCAGCGTGAGTGAGCTGAACTCCTCGTCATGTTTGTGGTCCGGCTCCTGGATCCGAGGGGTTTCATGCCTCACCGCGGGCTCTTTCTGCTCTGAAAACAGCCACATGACCGTCATTTATACTGGTCTAATACAAAATCATGGTTTTAAACCGGTTTTGTTCAGTTTGTCTAAGAGCAAATTAACACTCCCCATAGAAAAAAGGAAAAGAATCAACTGACTTTAAATAGTATTTTAGCTTGATGTGCACAACAGATACTGGCAGCTTTACTGACTGCAGAAATTATTGCGGGTTTTTTCTTGAGATCACAAGAAACATTAAAGTCGCCCTGTAGTCATTCATTTAATCCCTTAAAACTCATCTTTGATCACCAAAATGACATCTTTAAATATTTTCCTTGGGGAAAAAAAATCTGTCATACCTTAAAATATCTTGAATGTAACTCGACACCCTTGCCTCATTTAGTATGCGCGGTTCTATGAATATGCAAATGAGCCCCGCCTCCACTCACTCACTCAGCTCAGAGATCCACTGGTTGACGATCACACGTTGATCTGATTGGTTACAAGGTAGTTTGTGACGTCAGAAACACCAGCGATTTCAAAGCGTGTGTTTGAGACTGTCTTTGGTTCACTGCAGTTTTAAAGGGATACTCCACTTTAAAATGAAAATTCTGTCATCATATACTCACCCTCATGTTGTTTCAAACCTGAATGAATTTCTTTCTTCTGCTGAACAGAAAGGAAGATATTTAGAAGAATATCACATTATTCTAAATATCTTCCTTTCTGCTCAGCAGAAGAAAGAAATTCATTCAGGTTTGAAACAACATGAGGGTGAGTATATGATGACAGAATTTTCATTTTAAAGTGGAGTATCCCTTTAAGGAGAAAATACTCAGCAATGGTGTCGACTTATGAATTTACACATGGTTTGTCTTAAAGAATATTAAAAACACCCCATAAGCCCTATTCGGACAGGATTAATTTTACAAGGGGAGATGGAGTGTAATTTTACCACAGGACGTCTGTAATAATAATGGCCAATTCGCACGGGGTAAGATATCTCAGTAAAACTAGCAGAAGTGGGAGAGTAACTCGATTTACACACCCCGTCACCCTCCTGTCATTATGTGTGTATTACGTTGCTTCCTGATATCACGTGCGCAAACACATATAACCTATATTTATATATATATATATAAAACAGTTATGTCCGATGTTTTGTGCCTCTAACAAGTGCTGTCGATCTTCTTTCTGATCTGAATGGTGTGTGGAAATCACTTGAGTTTTGCCACAGACTCGTCCCAGCGTCTAGAACACAACTGAATGCTTTTTCAAGCGTCTCCATACTTGAGAAACCGCAGAAAACTACTTTTAAACAGGAAATGACGGAATATTTACGTCCATATTTACAGCGGGTCTATTCGTACGAGATTAGTATTACCTGAGGTCATTTTTCCAGACCTTTTTACTGAAGGTAAAAGTCGCTGTAATCTTTACTGACATTGTCCGAGATGATCACTGAGATGCGCATTCAGACGGGACTAAAATCACAGAGAAGCTCTGGTAATTATTACTTTACCCCACCTCTCCATGTTAAACGTGTCCCGTCCGAATAGGGCTGGGCCATAGACATATAAACAACATTAAAAGCTCACCACAGGGGGACTTTAACGTCTTTCGAAGTTGTCTTTGCTTATAGTAAGTAAACTAAATCAAACAAAATGTTTTTAGTTTTATTTTGAATGGAAACCTTACTTTTGTATTACAGCTAATTTAAGTTTAAGGCGAAATTAAGTTGTAAAAAGCCCCAAAGTTATTATATTGACCTGCATTAAGTAACTGTCAAGATTCCCTGTGTTTAGAGTACTTGGACAGTTATTTTGATATTCTTTTGTCTTGCTGTGCCTGTGTTCTCTCCCTGCATTTAGTTCCTATCTGCCTTTGTTTCCATAGTTACTATTGTTTGTTACTATGACAATGAATTAGTCTCACCTGTACCTTGTTACCTTCTTGTTATCCAGTGTTTTAGTCTTTATGTGTTGGCAGGTTTTGTCTTAATACTATCCCATGTAAAGCTGTTGAGTTGAGTTCTTGCTGTTGAATTTTTGCTCAAAATGTTGCTTTTTTATGAAACTTACCCACATTTAAGTGATGATAAAAAAACAGAGTGCATGACGCAAGAATAAAACAGGTTTTTTGTTTAAAAGCAGAGGCTCTGTTCTTTCTTTTGATATACTGCATGTTATCCATTCAACAAAATATTCAGGGGGCCTTGACGCTTTTGTGAAAAGGTTTAAACCAAAGCATAACTGTAATGAGAGAAAGCTGCGTGTGCTGACCGGTGTGTTTGGGCAGGAGCTCCTGCGTGTGGCTGTGGAAGCGCTGCTCGCCGGCATCCTCCTCTGGCAGGTACAGGTACTGCTGTGCCGTGACCAGCTGCTGCTGATGGACCCAAGTCTGTGTGGAATATCCCCCGTGTGGGAACGGGTGCCTGGGGCCCGGAGAGCCGGCGGGGAGGGAAGCGCCTCTGTGAGCGACTCTCCGCTCGTACTCCTCCATGGCTCCCGTGTGCGTCTCCTCCGTACGCCCGGGGCTGCCGAAGCCGTCCGACAGCAGCGAGTTCTGGCTGCTCTTGTGGTAGGACGAGGAGAGCGTGCCCAGGCTGTCCGCGCTGTGCAGGTCGTGCCGCGAGCTCAGGACTTCGTCGTCCAGGATGTCGGTCTCGCGCTCCTTGGGCCGCGGGCGCCCGTTCAGGTGGTTCTGCGGAGGGGCTCGGCTCGCCTCGTCCAGGCCGAAGCCGCTGAGCAGCCGCTTGAGCTCCACCCGCTCCTGCCGGCTGGGCTGAGGCGCTCGGGGCCCCGGGGTGGGGGGCCAGCAGTCGGGGGCGCTGGAGAGGCCGGAGTCGGTGCTGGCCGAGAGCGTGTGGTCCGGGCTCCGCGGGGCTCCCGAGGGGGTGGAGCCTCTGCTGACGTCACGCTTCACCAGTCGCTCCAGGATCGGACCCGCTGGGGGGGGACAAACACACCTCACTCAACAAGGAAACAAGCAAGACATCTCACACTGCTCATGCACTTAGGGCCTGTTTATACCTGGTCACTTCATGCGTTTTTACAGATCATATATCTATCTGATTTATCAAAAAGATTCCATTTACTCCTGGTCACATAAATGTGTTTTCGCAAAACGGATATAAATTCGATCTTCAATTCCCGCGCTATATGCAGATTTAATGGAGTTCACGTCACCGAAAGCAACAGATATGAGCTGCATTTGATTGATCATCAGCTAATTTCAAGATCAAAGACCGCAATAGGAGAGAGAGCGGCAACAGCACTGGTAAGATCATTTCGTTTCTTTACTTTTAATGAAGATGATTGTGTGTTAAGCGTCTGCGACTTACTTTCACTCTGATTTGCGATAGTTTGCGCGTTGGCTTAATGAATAGATGATCAGCTGCGGTGATGCATGTTGCAGTAGCGCCGTCATATCTGGCTATAACATGACATATAGCCTAAAACACGCTCTCACACATTTATTTTGAGGCATTGTTGGGAGGAGTAAAATGTACATATGTGGTTTCAACAACCAGATGCATTTACACGTGTCCAGTTTCGTCTGGAATGCGTCTCAGACCTCCTCCTGAAATTGGTTTGAGCGATCTGATTTAAATCCGTCTCGAATGCGTTTCGGAGGGCATTTACACCTGGTCTTTTCACAATCAGATAGCTAGCCCATCACAGAAAACACATGAAGTGGCCAGGTGTAAACAGCTCCATAGTGGCATGAAATGCAAACTACATTTGTTCTTCCATATATGGGGATGGAATGTAAGGACAGGGGCGGGGCATGATAGAAGAGGGCGGGGCTGTTCTTCCATATATGGAGATGGGATGTAAATGACAGGGGGCGGAGCATGAGCGAAGAGGGCGGGCTGCTCTTCCATTTATGGAGATGGAATGTCATGACGGGGCGGGGCATGAGAGAAGAGGGTGGGGCTGTTCTTCCATATATGGGGATGGAATGTAAGGACAGGGGCGGGGCATGATAGAAGAGGGCAGGGCTGCTCTTCCATTTATGGAGATGGAATGTCATGAAAGGGGGCGGAGCATGAGCGAAGAGGGCGGGCTGCTCTTCCATATATGGAGATGGAATGTCATGACGGGGCGGGGCATGAGAGAAGAGGGTGGGGCTGTTCTTCCATATATGGACATGGAATGAAAGGACAGGGGGCGGGGCATGAAAGAAGAGGGTGGGGCTGCTCTTTCATATTTGGAGATGAAACGTAAGGACAGGGGGCGGGGCATGAGAGAAGCGGGTGGGGCTATTCTTCCATATATTGAATGTAAGGACAGGGGGCGGGGCATGAGAGAAGAGGGCGGGGCTGAGGATGTGTTATATGCAGTTCATTCAAAATTTCTGGGTATTTTTTCATTTTTTTTGTAAGCAACATTGAACACTAATATTTATTAATATTATATTAGATGTTTTATCAGAGTTTCTGTCAATATATTGTACGAGTACTGGCCTTGTTTTATGGACAGGCAACTTTCTATTGTACCACCTGTATTATTATAGTGGTTATCATTACTTTGATCAAGGAGACTGCTATATTAACATTATATAAACTAATAAAATATATTGTTATAACCATACTTATAACTTTTGGTTATAAGTATGGCTATAGTAAAATATGCAGGCACCGATATGCCGTCCAATAGCTACCTTGAGTTTTGTTTTACTACAGTCAGTCATTCCTTACATTGCAGCGGATCATTGGAAAGAATCGGTTCACAACATTGATTGGTTCATAAATCAGACGTCACTCAAAGGGCCTGAAACATGAGGCTGTCCTTTAAAGCTGAGATGAGAAATGACTAAGCAGAGCAGTTCTTCAATCCGAAGATGAAAGCAGACTTTTTCCACAACTAACAGATCATCCAGGCCTTCAATTAACAGAGCCTGGATCCCTCGCTCATTGCTGAGAGAGCAGATGTGCTCAACGTGTAGAGGAATGTCCAGGTTCAGTGTGAGTTCAGCTCCATCAGTGTTCATTAACAGAAAATACCTTTACTGTCCATCAGTGTGAGAACAAGACACTGACAGCTGAAGAGAGCAAACTCAGCAACTCTGAGAAGGTTTCAAAGCAGGAATGCCAAGCTCAGATTCTTATTAAAGCACTCAAACGTTAATGGGATTGAACCAAGAATATTCTTTAAAGTGCTCACTGAAACATCTCAGCAACGTTCAGATAGAGTCATTCTAGCATTTCGCCTTAGTTTGCAAAAGAAGTGCATTCATTCATTTCTTGGCTTCCAGACGCATCTTGAGGGAGGCCGTGGGAGGAAGTTATATGGTGTTTTTCTTGTGTTTTGTCATCCGAAGCAGCCCGAATTAGCCAGCGAAAACAAAACACTGTAATTACAATTCCAGTCCCTCTTCCTGCCGAAGCCTCAGCATCACAACTGTGTGAGTCAACACCAGTTCAGCTAAACACACACTGCGCTGACCAACACACTGCTGTCACTGTACGAAACAAGCAGGACTGAACCGTATCAAAGCTTCATTACCGTTCTCATAGTGTCTGTCACAATACCAGTCCAATACCAGTCAACAGACATTAGAAACATTTTATGGAGAAACATGGCGTTGGCATTTTTTCACCCCACTATGGCTCAGTTGTTGTGGGTGGTTGCCACGGTGTTGCTATGCAGTTCTGTGTGGTTTCTAGGTATAAAGAGTCACTCCTGATCCTCTGGTCTGTAGATGTGTCTCGAGTTCCTCTTTCAATGTGCGATTGTGAGGTTTTTCCAGCTGTTTTCTCGTCCAGCGGGTGAAATCACTTATTAATGCAGTAGCTCATTCTCCTCAACAAGCACACTAGGATTCACACTGGGATTCACACTGGGATTCACACTAGGATTCACACTGGGATTCACACTGGGATTCACACTAGGATTCACACTGGGATTCACACTAGGATTCACACTGGGATTCACACGGGGATTCACACTGGGATTCACACTGGAATTCACACTGGGACACTAGCATTCACACTGGGATTCACACTGGGATTCACACTGGGATTCACACTAGGATTCACACTAGGATTCACACTGGGATTCACACTGGGATTCACACTGGAATTCACACTGGGACACTAGCATTCACACTGGGATTCACACTGGGATTCACACTGGGATTCACACTGGGATTCACACTAGGATTCACACTGGGATTCACACGGGGATTCACACTAGGATTCACACTAGGATTCACACTAGGATTCACACTGGAATTCACACTGGGATTCACACTGGGATTCACACTAGCATTCACACTGGGATTCACACTAGGATTCACACTGGGATTCACACTAGGATTCACACTAGGATTCACACTGGGATTCACACACTGGGATTCACACACTGGGATTCACACTGGGATTCACACTAGGATTCACACTAGGCTTAACACACTGGGATTCACACTGGGATTCACACTGGTATTCACACTGGGATTCACACTGGGATTCACACTAGGATTCACACTAGGATTCACACTGGGATTCACACTGGGATTCACACTGGGATTCACACTGGGATTCACACTAGGTCTGGTGGTCTGTTCAAATCACTTCACTAACTATGAGCAATAGTGGTGCACTTCCCTAAGGAAGCAGCACTAAAATCACACTATTCTGACATGAGTCTGCCAGTGCTGTTTCCTCTCGCCCTTATTAACAGAGGCAGAGCTCAGGACGAGATGCTGAATTCCTGTGAGCTTTAGGCGTCTGCGTGTGAAAACAAGGCCTGGCGTTTGCCGCAGGAATGCACAGCTGTCTGTTTGTGCTTGATCAAGCCCTCTTTATTAAAGGTGCTGCAACTAGTTTCCATCAATGTGTTTCATGCAAAACAGCTGTGTGATTGTGGCCAAACTATTCCTGTGCCTGCCAGTTTAAGAAGGGTGTGAGTTCTGTCCTGCCATAAGCCTCACCGCAGTCAGGAAAACATGCTGGACTTCTGGGGTGGTTTTAGTGTGTGTGTGTGTGTGTGTGTGTGACAGCACAGCCACAGTACAGAAAAAGACTGAGTTTTGCCCAACTATGCAATACAATAAACTGAAGTAGTGTTCAGAGGCAGCTAGGGCTGTACAGTATACAGTATATATAGGGCTGCCCTCAACTTAAGTCTTTTCTAGTCGACTAGTGGTCGTTCATTTAATCGATTAGTCGACTAATCACACATTTATATTAATAAGCCATAAATCATAATATTGAGCCTTTAATTGCCTAAACATGGCCTAATCAGCGCTCTAACGCACGCATACATGTTGCCACAGAGCGCCGGCAAACGTAATAATTATGAAAAAACAGAAGTAGACTGTTTACACGTTTTAATAATTTATTGATAATGTTTTCTGTGTTTTCAGCTGCAGAGATTACGTCAATGATGCTAACCCGTCATCTATATGCATGTTCATACGGATTACATAATCTGAGAATATTATTTAAAAGTAGACAATTCAAGCTTTCTATAGATATATTTCTCATGTCTGTGAGGCGAGTATACACTGAGTTTCGGTTCATTTATGTGATGCGCTCAAGTTCACTGAGAGCGAGATGGCAGAAAGCGTCATTATTTTACAAAAGTACAACGTTTTGTAGTTATTGTGAGTTTACATAAATAAAAAGTAGACCATTGACAGTTTGCGTTACACTTATCTGAATGACGGAGTATTTTAAGTTAAATGCAGGGATGCACCGGCACCTGAATGCCATGCAGTAAGTGGCTCTCCACACAAACACAGATATGAACCTAATAACAGCGCACATTTATCTATGTTAGCATTAGAGCGAGCGGACTACTTACATGCTTCAAGTGATAAGCCATATTTGAGGATGAACGATAGGCGAATGTTTGTATCGATCTGTCCGTTACAGCCTGCGGGATTTCGCCACTTCCTGTGGAGTGTTTTTTTTCTGCAACTAAACGACTAATAATATTTTGGTCGACCAAACCTCTTCGGTTGCACATGCACTATAAAGCTGGAGGAAGTGAGCATGTGCTTCAGTCAGGACCTAAAGGCTCATACAGTAACATTACTAGTATCAGAAATGGCTTAAATAAATATCAAATGACCAGTCCCTCAATAAAAGTCTCTCTTTCAGGGGTCCTTGAATCATTCACTCAACCACATTAATGTGTTTGTGTAGCCAGAGCTCAAGTGAATGTCCTTCACTAATAATCATTCGGATCTTCCCTACCTTCACTGCAGATGTTTCCATACGAGTCCCATTTAGAGAGTGAATCTGTGCTGGTGTAGTCGACCGTCACATCTGGACCGTTCAGCCAGCGCTCTGAACCTGCCAATCACACAACAGCTGTAAAGCAGCTCTACAGAAGACAACAGAGTCATCATTCAGATCAATTCAGTACAAGTTTTGTTCAGGACATGAAGTGCAAACAAGCCCGTCAGGCTCTGATGTGGAGAAACGCTGGCATTCAACAACTTTAGGATTAGCAGGAAATTACAAACGCACCTGAAATCGGTTCTGGGCCATCAGAGAACACTAGCTCCACTTTGCCATAATCTGGAAACCTGGCGTCTGAAAGAGAAACATCAGACCATCGACAGATGCTGAAACACAGGCAGAAAACATCTGGAAACCCTCTGATACTGTCGCTCGTGTACTGAACCGAACACCTCAGTTAAGACCAAGGACAAAGACACTCGCTTTAACATTTAGACAAAGAGAAAATATCATTCATTTATAGCCTATATTCGCTGTATGAATGCTTCATATGTTTGTACTTCAGTTTTAGGCCTTCAGGCTATATATATATATATCACAATCCTGTAGAAGCTGGTTTTGCCACAAAAATAAAAAGGTAAATGCGACTTTTTATATCTCAATTCTGACATTTTTTTTCTTGCAATTCCGAGTTTACATGTAAACTTTGAATTGAGAGCTAAAAACTAATGGTAACGGTTTATTTTAATGGTGATCTTTAGACATTCTATGA
Source organism: Rutilus rutilus (assembly GCF_951802725.1). Taxonomy (NCBI): domain Eukaryota; kingdom Metazoa; phylum Chordata; class Actinopteri; order Cypriniformes; family Leuciscidae; genus Rutilus; species Rutilus rutilus. The sequence goes on along the minus strand of NC_140214.1, from coordinate 46,410,821 downwards.
CCTATCAGTAACTTTGCAACTACTATTGGGTTAGGTTATTGCTGTATCATATATTTCACCGCTCCCAGTCTGACTGTGAGATGTCCCCATGGTGATTACACTGTGTGTGTGGTGTTCTTGTGATGCAGTGTAACCGGTGTGTGCGGTGACCTTCAGGTGGCCCGCGCTGACCTTTGTTGGCGTGCTCCATGTCGTCCTTCTGAAACACGAGGCTGTAGGCCTGAACCGCTCCCGTGTGGAACTGAACCCTGAACATGACGTCTCTCTCGGACCGGCTGCTCTGACGGAAGCCCTTCACCTGCAGACAGAGCCGCCGTGAGCAACACACAGTCTCTGGCTCGTCTGAGGCACACTCTCTGCATGCGCTCACGTGTCAACATCCCTTTATTCTTCAGCTAACTCATAAAGTCCTGTCTACAGGAAGTCTTTATCACCGTTATCAGGCGTCTGAAGCTCTGACAGTGTTTGAAACTATCTCTGATGAGCTCTTCCTGTTACTCACTGTTATCGACAGACGTACAGTATAGTAAGGTGAATGTGTGTTTGGTGTTAGTCAGTACCATGATGTCTCCTTTCAGCATCTGCGCCGGCTCCAGTGCTATACAGATCCTGTCTCTGTGACCGGCTCCCATGTGGCTGAGAAATATCAAACATCATATCTTACACGTCATGCCAACAACATGTCAATACCTGTCTGTCAGACCAGGGCTATCGTCCTTAGCTAAAGATACAACTATACAAGTCTTTTGCTGTCAAATCGATTAATCACGATTAATCGCATCGAACATAAAAGTTTGAGTTTATATCATATGTATATATATATATATATATATATATGTGTGTGTGTGTGTGTGTGTGTGTGTGTTATAAACACAAACTTTTATGTTAGATGCGATTTATCGATTTGACAGCACTAAAAATACATTTTAAAAATAAAATAAACATCAATTGAAACATTAAAACATACTTTAAAACTAAATAGACAATAAATATGACAAACACACACAACAAAATTACTAAAAGTTTAAAATTAAAATGAAACAGAAAATATTCAAATAAAATTGAATTCAAAATATGAACAAAAGCTATAATAGTACATCAATGACACTAAAATAAGACAGCGTCATTAAATCAAACCTGTAAATGATTGTAATTTTAATGGCAAAACTGTAAAAGTGTAATCGGTTAAAAGTGAGTGGGAAAGCTGTAATAAATCTATAATTGTACAGGTTCTGGAAGTGTAAAACAACAAACCGTCTTATAATTCACAGTGAAAAGCCGTAGACTGACACTCCCTGCGACTTCTGGAATTCTGCTTTCAATAATCAAGTTTCTTCTTGTTTTTTGGTCTCAGTGGGTTTTGTGTTGTGAAATCAGTGTGTACTGCAATACTTTAGTGTCGTGTGTGTGTGTGTCTGGGCTGTGCTCAGTGTTTCAGTGTGTGTGCAGTAATGCTGATGTTCAGAGTAACTCACTATATTCCTGAGACGTACACCACCTGCATCGCCTGATACACCTTCACATACGGCTGACACACTGCAGGAGAAGCACAGGGTTACTGGGAGAATCAAGTGTTGAGGATAAGGGTGTTAATGTTGTGAACGGGTGTTGTGTGAGCGAGTAAACACACACTGACCCGCGGCGCGGTCGAAGCCCTGAAGGATGACGCAGTGCAGGAACAGAGGACACGTGTTCATCTTGATGGAGCCGCTCAGGAGACTGTTGAGGATCCACACGTACCTGAACACACACCAGCACACACAGCTCATGATCATGTGTGTGTGTCACAGCTCTTCTCAAAACACTTCCTGTCTACTTACACACACGCAGAGTTGGGGAAAGTTCCTTTGAAAAGTAATGCATTGCAATATTGCGTTACTCCCTTAAAAAGTAACTAATTGCGTTACGTAGTTACTTTTTAAGAAAAGTAATACATTACATTATTTTTGCGTTACTTTTTCTCCTCTGGTCTGGGCCTTTTATGATAAAAAAAGTTATATTTTTGGGCAAATGTAAAGCCTTTTAACACCAGAAGTGCAGATTCACGCGTGTACAGTAGAGGGCGCCGCTCAAACTAACCTTTCAACTTTCAACACTTCACCAGTAAAAACTACAAACATTAAGTCATTTTTAGTAGTCAACGTAAAGTACATTGGTCAATAAAGTGATATTAAATGCATACAAATATTTTTTTTATCTAACATATTTAATTATTGGAGGTTTGCATAGTATTCTGATTCACTCATTATATTCATTTTGAGGAATACTGAATCTTTTTTTCGTGTGTAAGTGAGATGAGTAAATGCACACATTTAGTCTAGAACTACAATAACCATAATGTTTACACACACACACACACACACACACACACACACCTCTGCACTTCGATTAGTCTCAACATGAGGACAGGAGAGCTGTCAGTCAATAAACGGGAAAACAAGGTAACTTGCATTACTTCTTTGAAAAATATATTTTATAATATATGTTTTTAATATTAAAAGTGATGCATTACTTTACTAGTAACTTGAAAAAGTACTAGTACTAATCTAATTACGTACCGTCTCGGTTACGCATGTCGGAGTGACCGACGGAAAGGGAACTCAAGTTATGAGACTTGATAATGTTAGTAATATTTCCACTGGACTGAAGCGCCTGAGCTTTACTTGATTATCCAGACATCATTTATTATAATAATCATGAGTATCAAATATGATCATCAGGCTTTTGAGGAAAGTTTATCTGCTCATTTCTCAACCATCACTGTATTACAATGCATTATATGTTATAAAACTACAGAGCTTTGATATTAAAACCAAGCATTTAAATATCATCTTACTAAGACATATTATTGGCAGATATTGATATTTATATGCATTTTATGTCAGTAGTCTGTTATGAAGATCTCACTGATTTACAAGCATCAGAGATTCATATAAATATCTGCACCAAACTGCATGTTTCTGCTCAGTTTGGGCCTCTGAATAACATTTAGCTGTTTTACCTCCATATTCTCACTATATCAGACTATATGAGCCATAAAATATGATAAATATGATACTCACAAAAAGAAGAGATTATATGTTCTCCTCTCCAGCCCATCAAGACTACCAACAGTTTTCATTATTCACAGAACAAGTGCAACATTTGGTAACACTATTTCACAGTGTCCTTGTTACAGTCATATGCTACATGTGCTTACCATAGTAATAACATTTAATTATGCATAATTACATGCAACTAACCCTCAACCAAACCCTAACCCTATAGTAAGCACATGTAGTTGCTTAATATTACTCAGTACTTAAATATATAATTACACTGTAACAACGACACCTTAAAATAAAGTGTAACCCAACATTATTTCAACACCATTACAGAACAGATCAGTGCAATAGTGTGTGTGTGTGTGTGTGTGTGTGTGTGTGTGTGTGTGTGTGTGTGTGTGTGTGTGTGTGTGTGTGAAGGGCATCACCTCCTCTGAGATGGAGTCATCAGCGCAGAAACCTTGTCGTCGTAGAACTTCCTCATGGCGAAGCGGTCCAGCGCCTGATCTGCACTGTCAGGACCAGAACATCCAGAACATCCACATCAGCTGGGCTTATCCAACTCATATCAATCAAACTACACACATTAATAAAAGCCACTGAGTTAGATCAGCTAGAGAGAGCTCAGAGTAAAGGCGTGATTCTCTACACCTGTGACTGAAGATCACTGAAACACTCGCTTATTCAAACACGCTGAAGACGGCGTTTACGGACTTTAAATTAAATTAAAGTAATTAAAATTGATTGAAATCACGAAACGTTTATCATTTAACAGCAATTTATTAAAAAATCATTTTCTAAATTCCATTTTATTTCCCCATATTCCATGTTTTCCATTTTTAATTGGTTTAATTAAACTCAATAACCAAAAATCATGTCGAATCAATTGAATTCATAAAACTCCAACTTAACTATTTATTTATTTTTTACAATAATAATGCCTATGAAGTGCTTTGTTTTCCAGAAATTATGTGTTGTGCGTTGGTTATCAAATATATAATAATATACAAATATTGATTATAAATAAATATAATCAAATATAATAATAACAATTTATTTAATATTTACAAGTGTAATCAAATAATAATAAAAAATACAGTTTTCTGACATCTGACAGTTTTCTCAGATAAAATGGTGAAATGCTGCTGAAGTAAAGTGACATTTGATGAAGTGTCCAGCCCTACGTCTGATTTACTCATCCAAATGTTGGCAGATTCTGTGACAGGTGTGTTTTTCTGACTGGATTGGTGTGTTTTGCTCCTGGCAGAGATCATGTGACACACAGCATGTGAAGAGCGCTAGTACCTGGCAGAGACGTCTGTGAAGTGAACGAATGAGGAGATGACGACTCCGATCCGACCCTTCCCACCCTGGTGGATCAGAGAGAGGAGAAGTGTTACACACACACTGATCTGCGTCTGTGTGTGTGTGTGTGTGTGTGTGAGAGAGGCGCCTCACCCTGCAGTGAATGACCACCACGTGCAGCGGGTCAGCGCTCAGCCAGTTCTCCATGGCCTTACAGACAGTGCAGATCTTATCCAGAGGAGGAGCGTGGAGGTCCGGCCAGCCAGTGTCCAGCGTCTGAGGAGACACACACACACACACACACACACACACACACACACACTCTTAACACTCATCCTTCCCTCTGGTCATTTTGACCCAAAAACTCATCTTTTCATTTTTTTTACAAACTGAGTGTTCATCAGAGGGTCCAAGACTCTAGAACTTTAGTCACACTTGAACCACGAATACACACACACAAACAATGTAATTGATTCGAGGAGTTTTGTGAAATTTTAAAAAGTAACAAATCTTTCCCTCGCTGGTCAATTTGACCCCCTTAGGAATGAAGGGAATGTGAGGAATGCTTCAGTAAACATAGAAAAACATAAAAATGCTAAAACTTCACCAAAAAATTATTTTATAATATCTACATGTGCATCTGATGCACACTGAAGAGAAATGACTTTAGGACCCAGAGGAACAGCTCACTTACTCCATAAGAGATATAAGGCCATCTAGAGTCATGAAATATCATCTTATCTTATTATTTATTATATATTTAGAGGTCGGCAAAGACACACAATGTAAGATATTTAGAGCTGAAATAAAAGGGTTATGCATGAAATTGTGAGTTATTTTGAATTTAAGTTGAAAGAATGTGAGGAATGTGCTTAAATTATTATTTATTTATTATTTATTGATCAAATCTAGTAATTTAAAGGTAAATAAAAAATATTTATATAAAAAAACTTGCATTAAAAAATAATAAAAGTATTATCAAAATGAAATAAAATAAGCTTTCTGGACAAAAAGGGAAAGATGTGTTACAAAGTGCGAGGGAAGGATGAAGGTTAAAAATAAAGCTTTTCTACTGGCATCGCTGGTTCCACGAAGAACCTTTAACATCCATGGAAACTTTCCAAGGTTCTTTAGATTATTAAAATGTTCGTTGCACTGCGAAAACATGGTTCTTTCAGGAGCTGATCCCTGAATGTGTGTGTGTGTGTGTGATTCAGCGGATGCTCCACACTACCTTCGGGTTCATCTTGGTGAGCTCCTGCTTTCTCTCCGACAGGTTGATCACCTGAAACGCAGCGAGGGAGGGTTAGAAACACTAGGCCGTGCCGATGCTCGGGGACACGGCGGAGGGAAAGACAGAAAGCGTGTTCACCAGATAGTTGTCAGCGTGTTTGGAGCGGAGCATGCGTGTGACGTCCCTCAGGTTGCGCAGGTACGTCTCCTCGAAGCAGTCCTGAGGGAAGGACACCGCGATGATGCGCTCCGTCACATAGGTGAGGTCCAGCTCGTATCCCTCCTCCATCTGCACACAGCGAGACCACCACTGAGCCTCAGATCAGCTGAATGTACCACGTGCCGTCTTTAAAACTTCCAAAACATTCGAGATTTACCACAGGTTAAGTTCAGTTTCATTTTCAGGTACTTAAAAAGTGAATAAATAGATTATAACTACTACTTAAATATAATTTAGCACCATAAAATCCCCTAAAAATACAAAATATTAAGGATTATCAAACTAAAATATAATACAATCATTTCATTGTAATAGAAACAAACAACTATTTGGTAATATTTGACTAGGGTTTAGTGCACCATCAGTGAGCGTTCATGTGTTCAGCTGAACATACATGTGTTGGTCAAATATTACCACGTTTTCAATACTTTTTTACAAAACATGTTCATGTTTCAAATACATTAATCTAAACAAGTTGTGTTCCAAATTTGAGGTTGATATCTATGGAAGCTTGTTTACGCCACAGAATAAAACATTTTAAAAGATAATTGCGACTTTTTATCTCACAATTGCGAGTTTACATCTCGCAATTCTGACTTTATTTCTCAGAATTGCGTTTTATAAAGTCAGAATTCTGACTTTTTTCTCGCAATTGCAACTTTATATCACGCAATTCTGACTTTATAACACATAATTGCGAGTTTATATCTTGCAATTCTGACATCTTAACATCGATATATATAAACTCACAATTGTGAGATATAAAGTCCAATTCTAAGGGAAAAAAAAGACTTTTTTTTTTTTTACCTCAGAATAGTTTATATCTCACAATTCTGACTTTATAACACGCAATTGCGACTTTATATCATGCGATTCTGACTTTATATCTCCCAATTGCGTATTATAAAGTCAGAATTGCGAGAGAAAAATAGTCCGAATTTCAAGTATATTTTTCTCACAATTGCGAGTTTATATCTCATAATTCTGACTTTTTTTTCTCACAATTGCGAGTTTATATCTCATAATTCTGACTTTGTAACACGCAATTGCGACTTTATATCACGTAATTCTGAGGTAAAAAGTCAGAATTGTGAGATGTAAACTCGCAATTGTGAGAAAAAAAGTCAGAATTGTGAGATAAAAAGTCGCAATTACCTTTTTTTTTTTTTTTTTACTCTGTGGCGGAAACAAGCATCCATAGATATCTGATAAAAATGAGCTTTCAGTGAGAGTCTGTTTGTGTGCAGTACCAAACGCTTCCACTAGATGAAATTCATTTATAAATGCGCTAATTTGTGAGCGCTAACAATACAAGAGCGACTTTTGTTTTCAGGACCATTAAACCTTTTCGAATCATGTCCATGATTTTTTTTTTTTTTGGTATTCACACAGCAAGAGGCAAAACCTTTACCGAGTTGTGTACCACAATCAAGTAATACATTCTACACAAAAACTAAGCGAAATATGTTTTGATAAAAAATGACAGAACAGTATTTTGTCCAATAATCTAAAGAAGAACACTTATTTCTTCTAATGTAAATTACTTGATTATAATTTTAACTGTAGCCTACTGTGTTATTCAATATTACATTTAAAGTTAATGTATTTTAAAAGTACTTCATTGCAACTTTATCATTTTAACGTGACACACGTTTCAATAGAAATGACATTAAATTATATATATACCATGCTTGTCAGTACATTCAAAGACAATAGAAGTAATTATTAAAATTACATTTGAGATGTACATGTTAATTTAACTGCAAGTAACATGCTATTAAGTGTCCAAAAGCATTACACTCACTCCGCACTGTATTATTTCCATAATAAGTAGGCTATCCTGTTTTTAGAAGTATGCTAAAGTGCACTTCTTCTTCACAAGGGCAGAGCTTTAGACATATCTGAGTGTAAAACTATGGTAGCCTACTAATATATTCCCATAATGTTAAAACCCGGTTGACCTTTCAATGTAAAGCATTTTGAATAACTGTTTTAATTTTCCTTGCTTTTATTTTGTGATTATTTTTATTCCTATCTATGTAAAGCACTGTGAATTGCCATAGTGTATGCAATATAAACTTGCCTTGCCTTTCCTAATGTTCCACCAGAACAAGACCAAAAACATGTATGCTAACGTCTTATAGCTTCCCTGAACTCTGGTGTTTTGATGGTTGTAAACACTCTTTACCTGCAGTCCAGACTCGCTCACACGCGTTGACGGACGACAGGAGACATGTCCCTGTTTTGCTCACTCAATCTTCTAAAGTTTCTTATAAAGTATCCCGATTCTATTTCGGCTTGAAGAATCGCTGTAAATGATTCAGTGCGTGAGTGAACTGTCCGAATGAATCAGATTGAATCACTAACGATTTCAAATCTTTCTGCAACCCCGTTTCGCGAATCTTTTAACCCTGTCTTTGATTACTTTCAGAATAACTGCATAGCCTTTAGACATGAGATGACAATATTCTCCCCAAAACTCAATATCTTCCTGCATTCAATTAAACTTGTAGTTTTACAAAAAATATCATGTAGATTGAGCATAATAGAGTTATCACATCTTCACAGACTCCACGGGTTATGTTTAAATATGCAAATTAGGTATTATCCTATTAAATATGAACTAATTTCCTACATTTCCAGAACTGAACTCTGAACACTGGATAAATCCAGGTTCATAATTCATGTTTGATTTTGTTGACATTACAGAGTTACAAGTTTTCTGTCAGGGTTAGTGTGTTGGTTAGGATTAGTCTTTACATGCTGTGTATAAAACAATAGAAGTCTGTGGAATGTACTCATTTAGATAGCTGAGTAAACGTGTGTGTGTGTGTGTGTGTGTGTGTGTGTGTGTGTGGCTCATGTGTTGGGGTCAAGAGGTCATTCAAATGTAACAACCCTAATGTAGGGTGTGTGATATTGACAAAAAATCGTAATATTTTCTGGGATTTTTTTTCGAACCTAATTATATGTAGCCTATGCATAATCTTTTGTGTAAAATTCTTACATTTAATCAATAAATTAAATTCTAATAATAAGACACAATAGGGCTTTAACCAATCAAATTAAATCTGTATCAACACAATTAATCTTTGCAATGCAGAGGAAACAGAAGCTGCATCTGAAGTGGATTAGATGCATTTACACTGTTTAATGCAGATCAGAGGGACATCAATGAATAACCTGCCATTACAAATGCATCACGTTTTGATGATTTAAACATGAAACGATGAATATTGATATTTGAAACGATTTACAAAAATGACAAGATACTTTAAATGTAAAATTAAAACTGCCAGTAGGTGGCAGCAAGCCACTGTTAATGACCGATTCGTTCAAAAAGCTGATTCATTCAGTAATTAAACACCGACATGTGTTTTAGAGACGCAATTGCAGTCCTGTGGCTTTGTTTCAAACTATTTCTGTTGGTGAAAGACTACACATAGTGTATGCATGCGCTGTCTGGGTGTGTGTGAGGGATATACTCGATAATGTCAGATTACACATTGTTAAAACAACAGTTACAATATTATGGCAGACGATATATATACCGCACACCCCTGAACACTGGACCATTAACTGTGCCTTGCAAATAAAAGGAGAATTTTGTATTTGTAATGTGATTAAATCAGATCTGACTCTTACTGGCTCAAATACTCTTACTTGATTTTTATTTCAATTATCACAACTCTCAAAATATTGTTATTCAATATGGCAATGTTAATGTATTCAGTGTTTGTTGGACTAGATCTGCTACACTGCTGCTGTTGACACACACACACACACACACGCTGCTGTGAGCCTGTAAGATCGGCTGCTGCATCAACAGACACACATCAGTCCTGTATCAGATCTAGACAGGTGGAGCTGGAGGCGTTCAGAGAGACTCTGATAGCTCACTGCATACAGCAAACACTGAGCCATGGCAATGTGTCATCATCGGTAATGGTGGGATTGCATGTAAAGGACCGAAATCTCTCAGATTTCATCAAAAAGATCTTCATTTGTGTTCGGAGGCTCGAAAGTCTTATGGGTTTGGAACGACATGAGGGTGAGTAAATCACTATCACCGCGAGTGGTGTGAAAAAACAGGCATGAGTGGACAGACATCTTTAGCGCTGATTCGGCTTATTAAGAGCTGGATCGTGTGAAAACTGCAAGACCTGAAAACCTTCGGCAGAACATTTAGAGTCTGAAGACTCTGATATACGTCAAGTAAAATCAAAGAATGAACTGCTGTGACGTCATCTCGAACAAAGTCAGGCCAAAACGAAGTTCGTTTGGAGTTTGAAACAACTTGTCAAAGTGAACCTTCTCGAAAAGTTGTTGTGTGTCACTAGACACCTTCGAACTCCCATTGGTTCATGTGTCAATTATGTAATAGGTGGGTGTGACTCTGAGGCTCCGCCTTCTTTGAGGTGTAAATCTTCTCTGGTTCATTTCTTCTGTTCAGACGCGAGTAAGAACATGAACACATTGAGAGCCGCTTTATAGAAGTAACAAGCTGTGATTCTAACTGAAAGAGACATTGACACTGTTTATCATGTTTAATACTGTAAAGCTGCTGCCTTTAGATCAATCTATTGTATAAAGTGCTGTATGAATAAACGTGACGAGACATTCACGAGGTCAAACATATCTACAGTGCATCTCTATGATCTGATGCTTTCTGGACTGCTGTTCTCTCACCACTGTCATTTCTGTTGTGTTTATTTTGCAGCACATATTTACATATTCATCTAAACGTGGATGCCGTCGGGATGTTGGCTAACAGTAAATCACAGTGCAAGAGTATTTCATACTCCTTTGTAACCCTAAGCAAAGAATTTTTGCCATGAGAACATCTGTGCTTTGAGGAGACTAAAGCTGAGCGATTCGATCTGAAAGCCCAGGATCAGAGGTTTGTGTCTGAAGCAGATGAAATCACATTGACTGTGTTGTTTCATTGAGAGGAAGGCCTGATCTGAGGTTGAACAGCAGTGGTGTGTGTTCAGTGACGTGCCTCCGCAGGTCTAACACACATGCCTGGGTGAAGGTGTGTGTGAGAAGCTTCACCTCCTGCAGGCACAGAAACACCAGACCACGTGTGTGAGATCCGGGCCTGTGGAAACAAGCTGCTGCTGGATCAGGTTTCTGTAGCCTTCAGCTAGAAGAAACACACAGGAACACACACACACACGACTGAGCCGACGAGAGTCACACCCACAGAGTGCAGTCAACACCGTGGAGAACAGGGAATGGGGAACAGAGAACAGAGAAATGGGAACAGGGAACAGAGAACGAGGAACAGGGAACGGGGAACAAGGAACAGGGAACAGGGAACAGAGAACAGAGAACAGAGAACAGGGAAAAGGGAACAGAGAACGGGGAACGAGTAACAGGGAACGGGGAACAGAGAACAGGGAACGAGTAACAGGGAACGGGGAACAGAGAACAGGGAACGAGTAACAGGGAACAGGGAACAGGGAACAGGGAACAGAGAACAGAGAACAGGGAAAAGGGAACAGAGAACGGGGAACGAGTAACAGGGAACGGGGAACAGAGAACAGGGAACGAGTAACAGGGAACGGGGAACAGAGAACAGGGAAAAGGGAACAGAGAACGAGGAACAGGGAACAGAGAACGGAGAATGGGGAACAGGGAACGGGGAATGGAACAGATAACGGAACAGAGAATGGGGAACAGAGAACGAGGAACAGGGAATGGGGAACAGAGAACAGGGAAAGGGGAACAGAGAACAGGGAAAATGGAACAGAGAACGGGGAACAAGGAACGGGGAACAGGGAAAAAGGAACAGAGAACGGGGAACGAGTAACGGGTAAAGGGGATCAGGGAACAGAGAACGGGGAACAGGTAAGAGAATGGGGAACGGAGAATGGGAAACAGGGAACAGAGAACGGGGAACAGAGAATGGGGAACGGAGAAAGGGGAACGGGGAACAGGGAACAGAGAACAGGGAGCGGAGAATTGGGAACGGGGAAAGGGGAACGGGGAACAGGGAACAGAGAACGGGGAAAGAGGAAGGGGGAACAGGGAACAGAGAACGAGGAAAGCGGAAGGGGTAACGGGGAACAGGGAAAGGGAAAGGGAAAGGGAAAGGTGGAACAGAGAAAAGGGAACAAGGCAAGGCAAGTTTATTTATATAGCACATTTCATACACTATGGCAATTCAAAGTGCTTTACAGAAAGGAATTCAAATAATCACAAAATAAAAAGCAGAGATATATGATACAGTTATAAAATGAGAATGGAAATGGAGAACGGGGGACAGGGAAAGGGGAAGGGGGAACAGGGAACAGAGAACAGAGAACAGAGAAGGGGGAACAGGGAATGGGGCAGAGGGAACAGAGAACAGGGAATGAGGAACAGAGAACGGGGAAAGGGGAACAGAGAACAGAGAAGGGGGAACAGGGAATGGGGCAGAGGGAACAGAGAACAGGGAATGAGGAACAGAGAACGGGGAAAGGGGAACGGGGAAAGGGGAACGGGGAACAGGTAACGAGAATCAGGGAACGGAGAACGGGGAACAGAGAACAGGGAACAGAGAACGGGGAACAGGGAATGAGGAACAGAGAACGGGGAAAGGGGAACAGAGAACGGGGAAAGGGGAACGGGGAACAGGTAACGAGAATCAGGGAACGGAGAACGGAGAACAGGGAACAGAGAACAGGGAACAGGGAAAGGGGAACAGAGAACGGGGAAAGGGGAAGGGGAACGGGGAACAGGGAACAGGGAACAGGTAACAAGAATCAGGGAACGGAGAACGGGGAACAGAGAACGGGGAACGGGGAACGGGGAACAGGTAACGGGTATTGGGAAACAGGGAAAGGGGAACGGGTAATGGGGAACAGATAACACAGAACGGGGAACAGAGAATGGGGAACGGGGCACAGATAACAGGGAACAGAGAATGGGGAACGGGGAAGGGGGAACAGGGAACAGATAATAGGTAACGGGGAAAGGGGAAAGGGGAACAGAGAACAGGGAACAAGGCAAGGCAAGTTTATTTATATAGCACATTTCATACACTATGGCAATTCAAAGTGCTTTACAGAAAGGAATTAAAATAATCACAAAATAAAAAAGCAGAGGTACAGTGGGTACGGAAAGTATTCAGACCCCCTTAAATTTTTCACTCTTTGTTATATTGCAGCCATTTGCTAAAATCATTTAAGTTCATTTTTTTTCCCCTCATTATTGTGTACACAGCACCCCATATTGACAGAAAAACACAGAATTGTTGACATTTTTGCACATTTATTAAAAAAAGACAAACTGAAATATCACATGGTCCTAAGTATTCAGACCCTTTGCTGTGACACTCATATATTTAACTCAGGTGCTGTCCATTTCTTCTGATCATCCTTGAGATGGTTCTACACCTTCATTTGAGTCCAGCTGTGTTTGATTATACTGAGTGGACTTGATTAGGAAAGCCACACACCTGTCTATATAAGACCTTACAGCTCACAGTGCATGTCAGAGCCAATGAGAATCATGAGGTCAAAGGAACTGCCTGAAGAGCTCAGAGACAGAATTGTGGCAAGGCACAGATGTGGCCAAGGTTACAAAAAAACTTCTGCTGCACTTAAGGTTCCTAAGAGCACAGTGGCCTCCATAATCCTTAAATGGAAGACGTTTGGGACGACCAGAACCCTTCCTAGAGCTGGCCGTCCGGCCAAACTGAGCTATCGGGGGAGAAGAGCCTTGGTGAGAGAGGTAAAGAAGAACCCAAAGATCACTGTGGCTGAGCTCCAGAGATGCAGTCGGGAGATGGGAGAAAGTTGAAGTAAGTCAACCATCACTGCAGCCATCCACCAGTCGGGGCTTTATGGCAGAGTGGCCCGACGGAAGCCTCTCCTCAATGCAAGACACATGAAAGCACACCTGAAGGACTCCAAGATGGTGATAAATAAGATTCTCTGGTCTGATGAAACCAAGATATAACTTTTTGGCCTTAATTCTAAGCGGTATGTGTGGAGAAAACAAGGCACTGCTCATCACCTGTCCAATACAGTCTCAACAGTGAAGCATGGTGGTGGCAGCATCATGCTGTGGGGGTGTTTTTCAGCTGCAGGGACAGGACGACTGGTTGCAATCGAGGGAAAGATGAATGCGGCCAAGTACAGGGATATCCTGGACGAAAACCTTCTCCAGAGTGCTCTGGACCTCAGACTGGGCCGAAGGTTCACCTTCCAACAAGACAATGACCCTAAGCACACAGCTAAAATAACGAAGGAGTGGCTTCACAACAACTCCGTGACTGTTCTTGAATGGCCCAGCCAGAGCCCTGACTTAAACCCAATTGAGCATCTCTGGAGAGACCTGAAAATGGCTGTCCACCAACATTTACCATCCAACCTGACAGAACTGGAGAGGATCTGCAAGGAGGAATGGCAGAGGATACCCAAATCCAGGTGTGAAGAACTTGTTGCATCTTTCCCAAAAAGACTCATGGCTGTATTAGATCAAAAGGGTGCTTCTACTAAATACTGAGTAAAGGGTCTGAATACTTAGGACCATGTGATATTTCAGTTTGCAAAAATGTCATCAATTCTGTGTTTTTCTGTCAGTGTGGGGTGCTGTGTGTACAATAATGAGGAAAAACAATGAACTTAAATGATTTTAGCAAATGGCTGCAATATAACAAAGAGTTTAAGGGGGTCTGAATACTTTCCGTACCCACTGTATATGATACAGTTATAAAATGAATTAAAAGAGTACAAAGATGGTACAGGGAACAGAGAACAGTGAACAGAGAACGGGGAAAGGGGAACGGAGAACATGGAACTGGGAACAGGGATTACACAATTACTTACATTGTTCATGGAACATTTTGTCCTGAAATATTTTAGTCGGACATTCATCTAACAGTTTTTAAATTTTGCTACTTGTTTCAAAGATCATATAAATGTAATGTTCCCATAATGTATGAAGAATGATACAATGGAATGTTCCCTAAACAATCATATAACCAAGAAGAAATGCTTATAAAACATTTAAAAAACTGGAGATTTTGAATGTTCAGAGAACATTCAGCAATAATGTTAATAAAAATGTTAGAAAAATGTTGCTAGAATGTAATTTTGTGAGCCGGGACGTCCAAGAAGGCCATGTTAGAAGAAATAGGAAACAACCCTTGATGCATCAGACAGGATTTATATTCATAAGAAACAGCAGAGAAGCAGATGGTCAGATCTCTCTCTCTCACACACACACACACACACACACACACACACACACACACACACACACACACACACACACACACACACACACACACACACACACACACACACACACACACACACACACACACACACACACAACAACAACAACCTGCGTTAGATGCTGTAATTGACAGCTCACAATCCTGCTGTCCTACTGAATACACACCTGAAGCAGCTGAGAGAACAGGTGAACACACACACACACACACACTGCGTTTACATCTGTGCCTCTGACAGACACCTGAACACACACTAACGGTCAACAGTTTGGGGTCGGTAAGATTTTTAATCTGAAAGAGTCTCTTCTGCTCAGCAAAGCTGCATTTATTTGATCAAAAATACAGTAAAATAGTGAAATATCATTCCGATGTAAATCATCTGTTCTCTATGTGAATATACAGTAAAGTGTGATTTATTCCTGTGTTTAAAGCTGAATGTTCAGCATCATTACTCAAGTCTTCACTGTCACATGATCCTTCAGAAATCATTCTAATATGATGATTTGATGCTCAAGAAACATTTATGATTATTGTCAGTGTTGACCAGTGTGGATCAGTCCATTTCTCGTTTCATGGACAGACACTGAACTAGAGCAATAACTGAGAGTATTTGTAGAATAACTGAAGAATTATAACTTAATGCTTTTTAAATATGATAGAGCAGGATGTGTTTCAGTGTATGAGGCGCATGAGCTGAAGCAGATACAGAGATGTGGAGCTGCACACACACACACACACACACACACACACACACACACACACACACACACACACACACACTAGTGTCTCTCAGATCAACACTCAATCACAGCCTCTTTCACTAGATGATGTATTGATCGGGTTCATACTGTAGAGGATCAGTGATGAAGCTCAGGTGAGGACGTGTTCTGACTGTGTGTGTGTGTGTGTGTGTGTGTGTGTGTGTGTGTGTGTGTGTGTGTGTGTGTGTGTGTGTGTGTGTGTGTGTGTGTGTGTGTGTGTGTGTGTGTGTGAACACACTGGTCAGTTTTCTCGGATGCTTCCCGTAGTGAGCTTCTGCTTCTCCTTCACCAGCTCCAGCTCTTTAACCCTTCAAACTCTCTCTGTCTCATCCGCTGCAGTTCATCCGGCTGCACTGCTGAACATGTGTTTCTCTTTATGTGTGTGAGTGTGTGTGTGTGTGTGTGAGGGACTGTGATTTATCACTACCACACAAACACTCGACAGAGTGTTCTTCTTGGGCCAAACTGAGGATCTCCAGTGAGATTTATCAATGAAAGTGGCTGTGATAGCAGTGAAGTGTGTGTGTGTGTGTGTGTGTGTGTGTGTGTGTGTGTGTGTGTGTGTGTGTGTGTGTGTGTGTGTGTGTGTGGGTGGGTGGAGATACACTGAACATTCCTGGAGTAAAGCTTCTCGCAGCACTTGTCATTAAATGCCCAACCCTGAGGACACACACTCACACACACACACACACACACACACACACACACACACACACACACACACACACACACACACACACACACACACACACACACAACACCGAGCCTCCATTATTCCTCCTGCAGTGAGAGTCAGTGAGCGCAAACACACACTTCTGCTCATGTCTCAGATGTTGCTCCTGAGAAACAGAAGCTTGACTCCAACAGAGTCTCCAAACAAACAACTGTGCTCAGATTCACCAAGATCTCAATGATCAGAACTCTAGCAGAACTCTAGTATAACTCTAGCAGAACTCTAGCAGAACACTAGCAGAACTCTAACAGAACTCTAGCAGAACTCTAGCAGAACTCTAACAGAACTCTAGCAGAACTCTAGTATAACTCTAGCAGAACTCTAGCAGAACTCTAGTATAACTCTAGCAGAACTCCATCAGGACTCTATCAGAACTCTAACAGAACTCTAGCAGAACTCTAGTATAACTCTAACAGAACTCTAGCAGGACTCTAGCAGAACTCTAACAGAACTCTAGCAGAACTCTAGTATGACTCTAGCAGAACTCTAGCAGAACTCTAGTATAACTCTAGCAGAACTCCATCAGAACTCTAGCAGAACTCTAGCAGAACTCTAGTATAACTCTAGCAGAACTCTAGCAGAACTCTAGTATAACTCTAGCAGAACTCTAGTATAACTCTAGCAGAACTCTAGCAGAACTCTAGTATAACTCTAGCAGAACTCCATCAGGACTCTATCAGAACTCTAGCAGAACTCTAGCAGAACTCTAGTATAACTCTAGCAGAACTCTAGCAGAACTCTAGTATAACTCTAGCAGAACTCTAGCAGAACTCCATCAGGACTCTAACAGGACTCTAACAGAACTCTAGTATAACTCTAGTATAACTCTAGCAGAACTCTAGCAGAACTCTAGTATAACTCTAGCAGAACTCCATCAGGACTCTATCAGAACTCTAGCAGAACTCTAGCAGAACTCTAGTATAACTCTAGCAGAACTCTAGTATAACTCCATCAGGACTCTAGCAGAACTCTAGCAGAACTCCATCAGGACTCTATCAGAACTCTAGCAGAACTCTAGCAGAACTCTAGTATAACTCTAGCAGAACTCTAGCAGAACTCTAGCAGAACTCTAGTATAACTCTAGCAGAACTCCATTAGGACTCTATCAGAACTCTAGCAGAACTCTAGTATAACTCTAGCAGAACTCCATCAGGACTCTATCAGGACTCTGGCAGAACTCTAGTATAACTCTAGCAGAACTCTAGCAGAACTCTAGTATAACTCTAGCAGAACTCCATCAGGACTCTAGCAGAACTCTAGCAGAACTCTAGCAGAACTCTAGTATAACTCTAGCAGAACTCCATCAGGACTCTAGCAGAACTCTAGCAGAACTCTAGCAGAACTCTAACAGAACTCCATCAGGACTCTAGCAGGACTCTAGCAGAACTCTAGCAGAACTCTATCAGGACTCTAGCAGAACTCCATCAGGACTCTAGCAGAACTCTAGCAGAACTCTATCAGGACTCTAGCAGAACTCCATCAGGACTCTAGCAGAACTCTAGCAGAACTCTAGCAGAACTCTAGTATAACTCTAGCAGAACTCCATCAGGACTCTAGCAGAACTCTAGCAGAACTCTATCAGGACTCTAGCAGAACTCCATCAGGACTCTAGCAGAACTCTAGCAGAACTCTAGCAGAACTCTAGTATAACTCTAGCAGAACTCCATCAGGACTCTAGCAGAACTCTAGCAGAACTCTAGCAGAACTCTAACAGAACTCTAACAGAACTCTAGCAGAACTCTATCAGGACTCTATCAGGACTCTAGCAGAACTCTAGCAGAACTCTATCAGGACTCTAGCAGAACTCTAGCAGAACTCTAGCAGAACTCTAGCAGAACTCTATCAGGACTCTAGCAGAACTCTAGCAGAACTCTAGCAGGACTCTAGCAGAACTCTAGCAGAACTCTAGCAGAACTCTATCAGGACTCTAGCAGAACTCTAGCAGAACTCTATCAGGACTCTAGCAGAACTCTAGCAGAACTCTAACAGAACTCTAGCAGAACTCCATCAGGACTCTATCAGGACTCTAGCAGAACTCTATCAGGACTCTAGCAGAACTCTAGCAGAACTCTAACAGAACTCTAGCAGAACTCTATCAGGACTCTATCAGGACTCTAGCAGAACTCTAGCAGAACTCTATCAGGACTCTAGCAGAACTCTAGCAGAACTCTATCAGGACTCTATCAGGACTCTATCAGGACTCTAGCAGAACTCTATCAGAACTCTATCAGGACTCTAGCAGAACTCTAGCAGAACTCTAGCAGAACTCTATCAGGACTCTATCAGAACTCTATCAGAACTCTATCAGGACTCTAGCAGAACTCTAGCAGAACTCTAGCAGAACTCTATCAGGACTCTATCAGAACTCTATCAGGACTCTAGCAGAACTCTAGCAGAACTCTAGCAGAACTCTATCAGGACTCTAGCAGAACTCTAGCAGAACTCTATCAGGACTCTAGCAGAACTCTATCAGGACTCTAGCAGAACTCTAGCAGAACTCTAGCAGAACTCTATCAGGACTCTATCAGAACTCTAGCAGAACTCTAGCAGAACTCTAGCAGAACTCTAGCAGAACTCTATCAGGACTCTAGCAGAACTCTATCAGGACTCTAGCAGAACTCTAGCAGAACTCTAGCAGAACTCTATCAGGACTCTAGCAGAACTCTAGCAGAACTCTAACAGAACTCTAGCAGAACTCTATCAGGACTCTAGCAGAACTCTAGCAGAACTCTAGCAGGACTCTAGCAGAACTCTAGCAGAACTCTAACAGAACTCTAGCAGAACTCTATCAGGACTCTAGCAGAACTCTAGCAGAACAGGCCAGAGAGCCGCCACAGAGCCAGATCTTACGTCACTGTATACATCTCATGTTGCCCAGCAACGCTAGCGCGGCAGCGCCACACACAAACACACCAGGCTTGTTCGAGATGGTTCGTCTTCTCGCAGACCGATCGGCGCATGACATCGAAGCACTGTGAGAGCGGTCCAAAAGCACAAGGAGTCGTATGCTCTCCACACACTCCCGCAGCTCCGATCGGTCCGCGCCGCTTCGATGCATCTCCAACAAGCCTTCCATCAACAATGGCGGTCATTGTGTTACTATTGATGCTCATGGCTTTGCGAACCTGACATTTTTCTAACATTTTTATTAACATTATTGCTGAATGTTCTCTGAACATTCAAAATCTCCAGTTTTTTAAATGTTTTATAAGCATTTCTTCTTGGTTATATGATTGTTTAGGGAACATTCCATTGTATCATTCTTCATACATTATGGGAACATTACATTTATATGATCTTTGAAACAAGTAGCAAAATTTAAAAACTGTTAGATGAATGTCCGACTAAAATATTTCAGGACAAAATGTTCCATGAACAATGTAAGTAATTGTGTAATCCCTGTTCCCAGTTCCATGTTCTCCGTTCCCCTTTCCCCGTTCTCTGTTCACTGTTCTCTGTTCCCTGTACCATCTTTGTACTCTTTTAATTCATTTTATAACTGTATCATATACAGTGGGTACGGAAAGTATTCAGACCTCTAGCAGAACTCTAGTATAACTCTAGCAGAACTCTAGCAGAACTCTAGTATAACTCTAGCAGAACTCCATCAGGACTCTATCAGAACTCTAACAGAACTCTAGCAGAACTCTAGTATAACTCTAACAGAACTCTAGCAGGACTCTAGCAGAACTCTAACAGAACTCTAGCAGAACTCTAGTATGACTCTAGCAGAACTCTAGCAGAACTCTAGTATAACTCTAGCAGAACTCCATCAGAACTCTAGCAGAACTCTAGCAGAACTCTAGTATAACTCTAGCAGAACTCTAGCAGAACTCTAGTATAACTCTAGCAGAACTCTAGTATAACTCTAGCAGAACTCTAGCAGAACTCTAGTATAACTCTAGCAGAACTCCATCAGGACTCTATCAGAACTCTAGCAGAACTCTAGCAGAACTCTAGTATAACTCTAGCAGAACTCTAGCAGAACTCTAGTATAACTCTAGCAGAACTCTAGCAGAACTCCATCAGGACTCTAACAGGACTCTAACAGAACTCTAGTATAACTCTAGTATAACTCTAGCAGAACTCTAGCAGAACTCTAGTATAACTCTAGCAGAACTCCATCAGGACTCTATCAGAACTCTAGCAGAACTCTAGCAGAACTCTAGTATAACTCTAGCAGAACTCTAGTATAACTCCATCAGGACTCTAGCAGAACTCTAGCAGAACTCCATCAGGACTCTATCAGAACTCTAGCAGAACTCTAGCAGAACTCTAGTATAACTCTAGCAGAACTCTAGCAGAACTCTAGCAGAACTCTAGTATAACTCTAGCAGAACTCCATTAGGACTCTATCAGAACTCTAGCAGAACTCTAGTATAACTCTAGCAGAACTCCATCAGGACTCTATCAGGACTCTGGCAGAACTCTAGTATAACTCTAGCAGAACTCTAGCAGAACTCTAGTATAACTCTAGCAGAACTCCATCAGGACTCTAGCAGAACTCTAGCAGAACTCTAGCAGAACTCTAGTATAACTCTAGCAGAACTCCATCAGGACTCTAGCAGAACTCTAGCAGAACTCTAGCAGAACTCTAACAGAACTCCATCAGGACTCTAGCAGAACTCTAGCAGAACTCTATCAGGACTCTAGCAGAACTCCATCAGGACTCTAGCAGAACTCTAGCAGAACTCTATCAGGACTCTAGCAGAACTCCATCAGGACTCTAGCAGAACTCTAGCAGAACTCTAGCAGAACTCTAGTATAACTCTAGCAGAACTCCATCAGGACTCTAGCAGAACTCTAGCAGAACTCTATCAGGACTCTAGCAGAACTCCATCAGGACTCTAGCAGAACTCTAGCAGAACTCTAGCAGAACTCTAGTATAACTCTAGCAGAACTCCATCAGGACTCTAGCAGAACTCTAGCAGAACTCTAGCAGAACTCTAACAGAACTCTAACAGAACTCTAGCAGAACTCTATCAGGACTCTATCAGGACTCTAGCAGAACTCTAGCAGAACTCTATCAGGACTCTAGCAGAACTCTAGCAGAACTCTAGCAGAACTCTAGCAGAACTCTATCAGGACTCTAGCAGAACTCTAGCAGAACTCTAGCAGGACTCTAGCAGAACTCTAGCAGAACTCTAGCAGAACTCTATCAGGACTCTAGCAGAACTCTAGCAGAACTCTATCAGGACTCTAGCAGAACTCTAGCAGAACTCTAACAGAACTCTAGCAGAACTCCATCAGGACTCTATCAGGACTCTAGCAGAACTCTATCAGGACTCTAGCAGAACTCTAGCAGAACTCTAACAGAACTCTAGCAGAACTCTATCAGGACTCTATCAGGACTCT
Source organism: Rutilus rutilus (assembly GCF_951802725.1). Classification (NCBI taxonomy): domain Eukaryota; kingdom Metazoa; phylum Chordata; class Actinopteri; order Cypriniformes; family Leuciscidae; genus Rutilus; species Rutilus rutilus. The sequence goes on along the minus strand of NC_140214.1, from coordinate 46,388,941 downwards.
AGCAGAACTCTAGCAGAACTCTATCAGGACTCTAGCAGAACTCTAGCAGAACTCTATCAGGACTCTATCAGGACTCTATCAGGACTCTAGCAGAACTCTATCAGAACTCTATCAGGACTCTAGCAGAACTCTAGCAGAACTCTAGCAGAACTCTATCAGGACTCTATCAGAACTCTATCAGAACTCTATCAGGACTCTAGCAGAACTCTAGCAGAACTCTAGCAGAACTCTATCAGGACTCTATCAGAACTCTATCAGGACTCTAGCAGAACTCTAGCAGAACTCTAGCAGAACTCTATCAGGACTCTAGCAGAACTCTAGCAGAACTCTAACAGAACTCTAGCAGAACTCTATCAGGACTCTAGCAGAACTCTAGCAGAACTCTAGCAGGACTCTAGCAGAACTCTAGCAGAACTCTAACAGAACTCTAGCAGAACTCTATCAGGACTCTAGCAGAACTCTAGCAGAACAGGCCAGAGAGCCGCCACAGAGCCAGATCTTACGTCACTGTATACATCTCATGTTGCCCAGCAACGCTAGCACGGCAGCGCCACACACAAACACACCAGGCTTGTTCGAGATGGTTCGTCTTCTCGCAGACCGATCGGCGCATGACATCGAAGCACTGTGAGAGCGGTCCAAAAGCACAAGGAGTCGTATGCTCTCCACACACTCCCGCAGCTCCGATCGGTCCGCGCCGCTTCGATGCATCTCCAACAAGCCTTCCATCAACAATGGCGGTCATTGTGTTACTATTGATGCTCATGGCTTTGCGAACCTGACATCAGCATCCAAACACGGCGAATCCAGCGCGTTCGTGCAGCTCGCCATAACCGGCATAGATGGAGATTACAATCGAGCTGCTATTAACTCGATTAGCTGCTATTTAAAAAATGCCGTTCACAAGTTTGTGTTCTTCTTGTTGGTCACGATAACTCCCTGACGCAAGCGGTTCTTACTTCTAGACCAGCAATGTTTTGGTTCTACTTACGAACCACTTTTCCTGGTTCAGAGCTGGTGCTTTGGGAGTCGAAAGACAAAGATCTGGTTTGAAACTAGGCTCTGGCTCTGAACCAGCACCAGCACTGCCTTGGTGGAGAAGGGGTAAACCAGAACTCAGGCAGAACTCTCTCTGGACCATCAGCTAACAGGACTTCACATAACGTTCTCTCAGAGTTGTGAACACACGCTCGTCCGCTACACTTATAGAACATTTGTTCAAAGCTATCAGGCCTTTAATAATGTTTTTAAAATGTTAGAACAAAAACATTATTGATGGAGTGCTTTATCTGAAACGTTTTAGATGGACATTCGTTTTATGTTTTTTAAATGTTTCTACTTGTTTCAGAACATTTAAAAATAACGTCCCACAATGTTTGCTAAATAATGGAAAGGAAAGTTCCCTTTACGCTCACATAACCTAGAAAACACGTTTTTCAAACATTCACAAATTACATTTGCATAACTTAATAATAACATTTTCATCATGTTATTAGACCATATATTTTGTTAGCAGGGACACGACTGACTCATTTGTGTCTTGAGATTTTAGGGGGGAAAACCCTCTGATGTGACAAACTCATGAAGCTCTGGAAGAGAACACACACACACACACACACAGATCTGAGCCATTCAATACAGCTGTCATCAGAACCAATAAAAGCCCTGAACGCAGTGTGAAGACTGATTCATGAGAACAGAGAGAGAGAGCGAGCGAGAGAGCTGCTGCTTACCTTGGCTTGCTGGAGAGTTGGCTGGTCTTGTGTTTGTGAGATGAGAGGGAAAGGAATCTCACTTCACGTTGTCATAGTTTAGTTGTAAATCTGCTGAAGGCCGTCTGTGCTGAAGTCTCAAACTTTAGTCCAGATCTCCGAGCAGATCATTGCTTTCTCATTAGTCTCTTCCCAACTCAGATCCAGAGTTAGTGAAAAGAAAGACGGATCCTCCCTCTGCTCTCGTTCTCCCTCCACTGCTGTTCCCATGAGCCTCCCTGCCTCACACACACACACACACACACACGAGGATGGGGGAAGGGACTCCAACAATACCAGCAGATTCCTCCACACACACACACACTCACACTGATCGGCCGAATGAGATATTCAAGACAAACACAAACGCACTGAACCATCAATATGATGTGCTTAGAAACACACAAGCTCTCATTGTCACATCATTCAACAAGGAACAATCTCACAAAAACTGTCATCATTTCAGCAACACATTTAAAACTAAGATGAAACTAATAGGAAACAAAAAGTTAAACATTAATGTTTAAATATTACTTTAAAATTGTACAAATTATAACCAAAAGGAAACAAACTAAAAAATGTTTTATACAAAAACAAACAAAAAAACTATATATTTAAAAAATATTAAAAAGGAAATGTATAAAAAAAAAAATGTGACAACATTAAAAATATGTATTTAAAAACTAAGATGAAACTAATAGGAAACAAAAAGTACAATATAACAAAATGTTTAGTTTTTTTTAAATATTACTTAAAATTTTTACAAATTACAACCAAAAGGAAACAAACTAATAAAAATGTATAAAAAAAATATGTATATAATAAGAATAAAAATGTGACAACATTAAAAATATGTATTTAAAAAATATATATGCAATATAAAAAAATTAAATAACACTTTTTCAAAATTTCTTCCCTACAAAGAAGAAATTCGCAAGTTAGATCTCTAGCCTTCCAGTTGTTTGTCAGCGCTGAGATCATGTGGAGGCCTCAGATGTGTCTTATAATCTCACATATGTTTCAGAAGATCTCAACAGTGTCTCAAATCTGTGCTCACATTCTAAACACACTACACATTTTGTCTTGTTTTTCAGTGCAAATATCTAAGCATTTTTAAATCAAGACTTGAGGAGCAGATTTCTTGCGCCATTGGGTTTTGTGTTTTGAAAAATGTATCAGAATGAAGTGGTTATGCTTAAAACAAGAAAGCTCATCTGCCAATGGATTCAGAAAAATAAACTTGTTTTCCCTTTGAATTAAGTTTCTTTTCTGATATTTGTTCTTAGTTTAAGAAGAAACTTGACTTGACTTGATATCTCCAGTCATTTTTCTTCTCCAGTAAATGTATCTTTACTTAAGAATGTTTGTACTGGAAAACAAGACAAACATTCTGAGGAAGAACATCATCTTGTGCAGTGTAGATGTCATCTGGATGCCAACTATGTCTCATGTCTGTCTATTGTTATTTCCTCAAGGATTAAGTCTCCTGAGCTTTTAAAGAGCAGCATCTGAGTAATACAACCGTCCTCTGGCTCAATATAACTTTAGCGTTCACATTTTGTTCATTGTTGTAGGTGTAACCGAACGCTGTTAGTCACATGAGCTCGGGCCAGACACTTGAAGACAGCCGTTCATTGGTCTTCTGAAGGCGCAGGAATGTGGCATTACATAACATGGCTTTGTGTGTGGTGATCTCTGATAACTGGTCAATGATTTACCGTGCTTCCAGACATCAGAGAGCAGCACATGAGACGCTGATCTGCTTGTGAATGTCTTGTTCCTGCACTGATTCATGTGTAGGCTATAGTTAACCCTGATGAATGAGCTGCTTCTGTGTGCGATACGCCACCTACAGGTGAGCTGACAGCACTGCGGCCATCAGGTGTTCCTGCCCTGATATTAATGTCTGCTGTGTGCAAGCTAAGACAAGTTTAAGACACGTTTAACACTGCGCTCTGTATGAAACTGTACAATGGTCCTCCCTCGCCCCCAGAAGGAAAGTCCATTTATTGATTTTTATTGCTAAAGCACTAATGGGTAAATTACCCCTCTACATTTCAAATGTGCTTTCTTACCAAAATAGTGTTTACAGGACAAGGTTGTCAAAAAAAAAACTATTAATTATTCCATCAACAAGAACAGAACTTTCTCATCATATGCACCAAATGTCTGGAATGAAGTCCAAAACACCTTAAATCTAGAATCACTTCCATCTATTAATACTTTAAAAAACCTTTTAAAGTCAACTCTGACTGAACGGTGTAATTGCGTTTAACTAGGTACCCTTTAAATTGTATGTCTGTATTTGCTTATGTTAAGTATAATGTCTTGTTTGTGTGTGTATAGTGTATGGAGATTTGTGGTGTAGTGTGTAATCTTTGTCCTGTCTTTTATGTATTATTATTATTTATTTAAAAAAAAACTTTTTTGGCCGCCTGTCTTGGCCAGGACTCCCTGGGAGAAGAGTTACTGTAACTCAATGGGACTTTTCCTGGTTAAATAAAGGTTAAATAAAAAAAAAATTAAGGGAGTCTTATTTAACTTTTTTTAGTTCTTTAATGTGTAAAGTTCCAAAGCACAAAGTCACTCCAAGTGGAGTAATTTTCTATATCAGTGTCAGTGTTTCTGAACTCCTGAAACGCCTCCAGTGTAGTCTTGAGTTTCTTCCGGGAACAAACACGTCACAATATTCCTCATTATAATAATTCATACGCAGAATAATGGGGCGGGGCCTGCTTGAGTTAGTTAGTAGTGTGTTAAACTGGCGGTTATGGTAAGGGGCGGGACAGTTCCCAAACACACTCGAAGCGCTCGACCAATCACAACACACTGATCCAGCCGACCAATCAGAGCACAGTGTGCTTTTCAGGAGGAGGGGCTTCATAGAGACAGGAACTAAACAGAGCGTTACTGACAGACTGGGAAAAGAGGAGCTGAAACAATGGAGAATATGGGAAAATTATGTGTTTTTTGAAAATTCAAGAATCAAAACATCTCAAGTTGTGTATGCAACCCAATTCCCTGAGAAGGGGAACGAGATGCTCTGTTTTGGTGTTGACGCTATGGGAAACAACATAAGTTTGACCAGTGTCTGAAACACGCCAATATTCATTGGCAGACGGCAGTCCATGACATCACAAGGGTGCCTAAGTCAACTCATCAACTCTCGTCTGAAGGAGACACACAGGTAAGGCATGGCAACAAAATGCAGCATCTTGTTCTCCTTCTCAGGGAACCGGGTTGCAGGGGATTTTGGGCCCTATGAAAGAATATGAGGTTGGGCCCCCTACCGCAATCTCTGGGGGCCCCAAAAGTGTGTGGGCCCTTGGAATCGTCCAAACTCTCCTCCCACCCCCAGCCCCTTAGCGGCACCCCTGCCAGGTTGCATACACAACTTGAGACATTCCCTTTCGAACGTAGAACCTCAACACTGGTCTTGGTGTCGCTAGGGATGTATCTCCTGTCCAGAGGGTGAAAGTTTTCTTTTTTATCTTTGATGCCTGAAAGATTTAACCAAATATGCCTTTCTGCAACCACCATCCTGGGATCAAATGACTGATATCAGTGGCCATGTGTTTGGTGGCACGGAAAGCCAAGTCTGATGCGGCTTAGTTCAGCAACCACTTCAGGAGACGATCCCTGCCCCTGATCCAAGTCTTTCAGCAGGTCAGCTTGATATGCAGGGCACCACCAGCTTGACCCGCTGCCGCACACGCCTTGCCGGAGCCTTCAATGAGGGTGCCTCACTCTACGAGAGATAGCTAGCCATATCACATATCCTCACTCACGCAATCCTTTCACATTTGCATAATTCTAATGTTGAAAGGGAATAATGCATGCTGAATATAGCTTCTTCCAGGACTTCTCCATCTCGTTGAGAAGATCTGGAAGAAAAGTAAGGCTCATGGGGGAGGGATGATCATGGCTCACCAGAAATCGCTCATCCAGTCTACCAGAAGTGAGATCCTGTTTTTCACGTGACCCGGTCAGATTCAACCTGGCCATAGCCTTAGACGGAGTTAGACGCCGCCAGCAACATGCTCTCTGCTGGATCAGAAGATGCCGAAGAGCGGGCTTCCGGATCCAGAAGATCGGCAGAGCCTATAAGTTAGGATCGAGAAAGCGAAATCCCTTTCTCAAATTTCTCTGCCAGCCCGACCTGTGAGCGCTATGCCCTGCTCCGTTCTCAACGCAAAAACCGTGGGTGTCCTCAGGTGTCATAAAACGAGGACACAGAGACATGGACTTTCTAAAAAATTGACAAATCCAAAAATTGGAATCTTCTTTTCCACGTGCTACAAACAAACGGCACCTGCAGACAAAATAGTTGATGACGTGTAACTCGGACAGCCGTTTATCCTCACAGGCACTCCGTGTGCAACGTCCTGGACTACCGACTGTCAATGAATATTGCTGTGTGTTTACATGTGACACCGGTCATGCTGATGGCGTTCCCCATAGCATCAACACCAAGACGCAGCATCAGAGATCCACTTCGAAAAGTAAACTATTCTAGTAGAGCCCAAAATCTACACTTTGCAAAGGGGGCATAATAGATCCCCTTTAAACACTTAAAATACGGTTCATTGCTCCAGAGAGCTGACTCAAACTCACAAAGGCAGCACAAATGCTGTTCCAATTGCACATTATTATTTTTTTGGATGGCATGTAAGTACAACTAATGAATGAATGGTTCGGCTTGTTGACACACTGTGGCTCTGTTTACTAAGGTATTAAGATGCGTTTTGGTCGATTGGATCACAAGTATATGACGCTAAATACAGGTGTAAACAAGGTCTAAAACGTTTTGAGCTTGTCCACTTTCCACAACTTCCAGAGGTAGTCGAAAATGCATTCGACTTGCTTTCATAGTGCAAACACTCATGTGGTCGAATGACCTGCAAACAGCCACAGAAGACCTGCAAAACGCCTACTCTCTGCCTACTGACCTAATGCGTAAACATTACGGGAAGCACACTAGCCAGATGGGATTTATACTTTGTCGGGTGAAGACCGACAGTTTGGTTTGAAGATGAGAAACTTAAGCTGCTGCTCTCCGTGTGTTTTTTTCTTCTTCTCCGGTTGCATTCGTGTGTATGGTCATTTGCATGAGCTTATTTCGTCCATTAGATCGAAAGATCTAAAAATACCCATACATTAACCCACCCATAGACCCTCCCCTCGAAGAAATCAGGACAGAAGTGGTTTAAAGTGGACAAAAGAGACGGATTAAAACACCAGGTGTAAACGGGAATGTGTCTCCCAGTGATCCGATCGACCAAAACGCATCTTATACCAGCAGTAAACAGGGCCTGTGTTGTGGATGAGTCTCATGACTGTTCTTTGACCCGCACGGGTCCAGTTCATCCACCTCTCTTATCACGTCCCTCATTGATTCATCTCGGCTGTCATGAGTCTGGCTTACGCTTGGGTTAGTCATTAACATACACCAGTGGAGAGAATCAGCTCTACATCAAAGCGTTCTGGGACTCTGTCAGAAAAGATGGCAAAAAACGTCAGCTTGTGATTGGGGCAGAACCCTTAAAGCGACAAGTTTATACTTCATTCACCCTAAAAGTTCATAGTGGCACTTTAACCATATAACTGCATTATAATTGATATGCACATTTCTAAGGCGTCTAAATTACCAACATGATCAAAACTTTGCTGATTAACCTCTTGCACACAATCTACTACAGTCCTTCTGTCCTCCGATTGATAGTTTAGGCTTTTTTAGCAAGTAAAGTGCCTTTTGGTATTACAGTACAAACGTCCTCCTTCAGCTCGTGGTTCACGTGTCTTTCAAGCAAATGTAAAAATAACTCTGATATTGTTGTTATTTATATTTCAAGAAGAACACTTACTGGACGGAAGCAACTGAGGTTTACTTGATTATCCATACATCATTTTATAGAAAATGGAGAAATGTTTATTTATTCGTCTCTCAATCATCATTGCATTGCATTGCATTACATGTTTTAAAACTACAGAGCTTTGATCATAAAACTAAGCATTATAATATCAACTTACTAAGACATATTATTGGCAGATATAGAGTGACTACCAATATTTATATGAATTTTATGTAAGTATCTGCTATATTGTTATAAAGATCTCATTGATTTACATTACAAGCATCAGAAGTTTATATAAATATCAGCATGTGCACCAAATTGCATATTTTTGCTCAGTTTGAGCCTCTGAATAAAATTGAGCTGTTTTCCCTCCATATTCTCAGGATATCAGAATATTTGAGCCATAAAAGCCTGATGTCCCAAATATGATATAAAACCTAAAACGCCTATGCACACTTTTATTTGTTTATTTTATATTTTGTCTAAAGGTTCAACAAACCTTAAATGTTCCATTTGCAAAAAAAAACAAAAAAAAAACCTTTTACTATAATTTCATATGTCAGGCTTTACAGGGACAAGCTGTACCTAACTGTACAGTTTTTGCTCTTTTCTCTGAGAGTGTATGACGGTTGGTTCTTTGCCGTGTGTGCTGTTAAACGAGAGCACTAAGCCGTCCCATTGGAGCATCCGGCAGGCGCTGGCCACTCTTTGCTCACAACTCTTTCTGATTCACTTCCATCCCCAAATACAAAAAGAGCCTGAAACTTCACGCTGGTGCATTTAGTGAGTTTGCACTGAACGGTTGCCTGGCCTTTGAAGTCTCGAAGCGAGCAGTGAATGCCACCATCGCCAACATCGCCATCAACTGGGATCTCGGTAACGTTTGTCTCGGAAGAGCTGGAGTTTTTCCCACAGACGATCCGCTCCTCGTCCAGGGACACCAGGCTGTGCCCTCGGATAAACTCGGGAGCTTGACAGTAAACCCGCGTCACGTCCTCCACGTTCCTGAGGTTGTTCCTGATCCAGTCGGAGAGGTAGCGTATCCCGCAGTCGCAGTGCCAGGGGTTCCCGTGGAGCTGAACGAGGCACTGGTAGTCCAGATCGTCGAAGAAGCCGTGCGGGACTCTCCGGAGCCGGTTCGTGGACAGGTACAGCTGCTCCATGTCGTGCTGATCCTTCAGCAGATCCTCCTCCAGTGAGCTCAGGTTGTTCTTCTGCAAATGGATGGCTTTCACACCGAACAGCCCTTTGAAGACGGTGCCGGGAAGCGTCGTAATCCGGTTCTCGGACAGATCCAGCTTTTTCAGCGAGATGAGGTTCTGGAAGAGATTCGCAGGAACCTCGGAGAGCCGATTCTGAGACAAGTCCAGATAGGTAACGTGCAGCAGTTTGTGGAAGACCGAGGGGTGGAGCTGCGCCAGATCGTTCTTCTTGAGGATCAGCTTCCGGAGGCTGGGCGGGAACACGTCGACGCTCAGGTTGCGTATGCGATTGCCTCGGAGGTTCAGCTCCTCCAGGAGATCCAGGTGGGAGAAGATCCCCGCCGGAAGCTGCGGGATCATGTTGGCCTGCAGCGAGAGCGCTCTCAGGAGAGAGTTGTTCTGGAAAACATCCGCCGAGACCGAGCCGATGTGGTTGAAGGACAGGTCCAGCTCCTGCAGTTTGTGGAGACGATGGAAGGGACGAACGGGAAGAGACAGCAAGTCGTTCCCTCTCAACTGCAGCATCTCCAGCTTCTGTAAAGAGTCAAAGATGCCGGCATCCAGAACGCCGATCTTGTCGTGGTTGAGCATCAGTGTCGTGAGGTTGGCCAGCGAGCCGAAGGCCTGCACTTCAAGCCTCAGCCAGGAGTTCCCGCTGATCTCCAGCTCCCGCAGCTCCGGCAGCCGGTCGAAGGCGTCGCCCGAGACAGACTTCACCTGGCCGTTGAGGAACACCAGTTTGCTGAGTCTGAGGTTCTCTCTGAAGGAGTGTCCGTCCAGACGCGTGAGGCCCGACGCCACTACGATCAGCTCTCTGACCTGAGCTGAGATGTTGAGCGGGAGCGCTCTCATGGCGTCGTCTGCGCAGACCACCTTAGCAGCCGAGAAGCACTGGCACAGTTCAGGACAGCCACGACTGCAGTGCAGCTGAATCAGGACCAGCAGAAGCGCAGGCCAGTGTTTGCTCATGACTTCTGGGAACAGAAAAGCCACAGGTCAGCTGCAGTCGCTGCGTCTCTTCCAGTTTCCAAAGATAATAGCATTTTCCTCTCATATGCAGTTTGCAGATGTTACGTGAGGTTCAAAGATCTCCACATTTTCACGAAGACTCATTACAGTGAGAAGAAGAAAACATGCTGGATGTCATCTAATGCACATTAGGCCTTGATGATTGAAAGCAAATGAAAGGTTTTGCTTAACCTTACAGTATATTCCCTCGGAAATCAGACCCATTACTTTTACACACATTTACACTTCACAATAAGGTTTCACTTGTTAACAACTGACATGAACTAAGAATGGAAAATACGTCTAAAGCATTTGTTAATCTTAGTTAACGTTAATGTCAACATTTACTAACTTATTGTCAGTAATAACATTTAATAACTATTGTACCTGAACGAATTTGAACTAACAATGAACAGTTATTTCTATTAACTAATATTAACAAAGATAACTAAATACTGTAACAGATGTATTGCTAATTGTTAGATAGTGTTTGTTAATGCATTAACTAACTTTAACTAACAGGACCTTATTATTGCGTAAACAATGAATTAACAACGAACAACAGTATATTTATAAATTGACATTAACCTAGATTAATAAAAGCTGTAAAATAATTGTCTATTGTTCATGATACCCGACTAATGGTAATGAATTCAGTCTTGAATTGTTAAGATCTCATTTATCGGCTTATTTATTCCAATGAAAAGTATTTACATTAAAATTATGCAAAAAGAACATTTGGTAACACTTTACAACAAGATTCATTAGTTAACATTAGTTAACTACCTTAGTTAACATGAAATAAGAATGAATAATACTTCTTCAGCATTTATTAATCTTAGTTAATATTAATTCCAACATTTACTAATACATTATTAAAATCAAAGGTTGTATTTCTTAACATTAGTTAATGCACTGTGAACTAACATGAACACACAATGAACAGCTGGATTTTTATAAACTAACATTAACAAGTAGAGTAACAATAACAAATGTATTGCTCATTGTTAGTTCATGTTAGTTAATACATTAACTAATGTTAACTAATGAACCTCATTGTAAAGTGTTACTGAACATTTAAATTTGGTCATAAAATAGGATCAGGGGACTACAACTTAAAATGCATGAAATAAAGAAACAAAATGCATGAAAATGAGAAATGCCTTGCTCTTCTTTGGAAATAAACAGTGTTGTGACGTACCGCTGTTGCACACATCAGCTCCAGGAGAAATGAGTGACTCTGAGGATCTCCGTCTGATGATCTGTCTGTCTGAGGAGACTGACTGTGATTGGTCGAGTCGATCTATGAGACTGACTGTGATTGGTCGAGTCGATCTGTGACATCAGACTGCTGAAACACAATGAGTGCTGGTCAAAATATCATTAACTTAGTTCAGCATTAATGAAGAATTCTCCCGAATCCAGAGCTGATGTGGTGGTAAACCCCGGACAGAGGAAGGTTTGAGCGGAGCGAGGCTAATGGATTGACCCACTCAGACCGTTGAGCAACACCAGATGTGCAGGCTTTGATTTATTTGCTTTGCTACGGTAAACAGAATTCAGGTGGGTTTCAGAGCTGCGAACACTGTTCACCATAGAAAATCACATAAATCAACATCATTTACAAATTCAATCTCACATTTTAACAGGCCCAACATCTGTTAGTTTGTGAAAGTTTAAAGGGCCCCTATTATGGATTTATGTGTGTAACACAGCTCTGAGTGAATGAAAACATCCTGCAAAGTTTTAAATCTGAAAGTTCACCATATATAAAGTTATTGTCTTTCAAAAGTAAGAGTCGACTCTGAGTCAGTGAAGTGAATCGTTTTTCAAACGAGTCATAAGCCGTTTCGTTGTGACGTCAAGATGAAACATTAGCATATAGCGCGCGCAGACACCAGGGAAAACTCCAGCCTCAAACCAGCAGCTGATCCTGAGAGCATCATGTCCAGGAGACCCCGTACTCTATAATGTGAAGGTAAAGCCAGTGTTTTTCACTGCCCAAGGACGAGCATGTGGAGAATCAGAGGTTAAAGTTCATCTTTACCACGGTATCACAGCTGTATAATCCTAAACTTTTGCTGTGTTCACGACTGCTTCTCAGATTACTGAAATACTTCTGCTAATCAGCTGTGGGCCACTATTGTGTCTATTAATGCAGATCGTCTGTGGTTCTCACTATACTTTGAGGAAAGATTAAGCATGGAGCAAGATCTGTTTTACCAACGTTTATGTTACACCAGTCATTCACGCTAGAGCTCGGCTAATGTATGCACTGTTACTGATACAGTTTCCACATGTTCACCACAATAAATTAGAAAAATACTCTGTAAATAAATAAGTATGCCTATAAGTAAAATAATGGGTTTGTTGATGGACATGCACTTGTTAATGCTGATGGTGAGGAATAACAGTTGCAACATCTCATAATGTTCCTCAAACTGAGAAGAGTATCACTGAGAAACACTGAGTCCTGCTGGAGTCGTCCTGATGGAGGGTCGGGTTGAATGAATTCGGTAACACTTTACAATACGGGTGCACTAATAAGCATTAATTCATGCTTAACTAATGCACAGATAATCATGTGTTAATGTATGACTCATGAAGAACTAAACCATTAATTAATGATTACTGCATCAGTAACTAATAAAGATTCTAAATGATTAATAGATTAAGTAATATATGAATTGTTATTAATTACATGTGTCATAATGTATTAATTCATTAATAACTTATTTTATTAACTAAAAGTGTAAATTAATGCCTTAATTACCACAGTTGGTCAAAGCAATGTACTTCAGCTTCCAGTTGTCTGCTTTAATTAATCATTAACTAATGATTTGCAAATGTATCATTATGTTATGACTTTACTTGTTGAGGCACATGACTACTAACTAATGGTTAAGTAATATGCCATTTTGGTGCCATGTAAACCCATAAATGGCATATTACTTAACAATTAGTTAATAGTCAAGTGCCTCAACAAGTAAAGTCATAACATAATGATACATTTGCAAATTATTAGTTAATGATTAATTAAAGAAGACAACTGGAAGTTGAAGTACATTGCTTTGACCAACTGTGGTAATTAAGGCATTAATTTACACTTTTAGTTAATAAAATAAGTTATTAAGGAATTAATACATTATGACATATTTAATTAATAACAATTAATTTATTACTTAATCTATTAATCATTTAGAATCTTTATTACTTGCTGATGCAGTAATCATTAATTAATGGTTTAGTTCTTCATAAGTCATACATTAACACATGATTATCTGTGCATTAGTTAAGCATGAATTAATGCAGATAAGTGCACCCGTATTGTAAAGTGTTACCATGAATTCTTCCAGTGTTTCATCATCGGACTCACGCTCGCATTGATATGGTAAAATCGACGTCATTGTTCGTTACTGTGTTTAGTTTACGGTGTAGGAAGCCTCAGGACCCGCAGAGCTGATGTTGTTATGGTAATGGGCGTTTTGGTTTTCGACGCGCTGTACGCGGTAAACCAATCACAACAGACTGAGCTGTCTGGCCAATCAGAGCAGAGTAGACCAATCACAACAGACTGAGCGTCTGGCCAATCAGAGCAGAGTAGACCAATCACAACAGACTGAGCTGTCTGGCCAATCAGAGCAGAGTAGACCAATCACAACAGACTGAGCTGTCTGGCCAATCAGAGCAGAGTAGACCAATCACAACAGACTGAGCTGTCTGGCCAATCAGAGCAGAGTAGACCAATCACAACAGACTGAGCTGTCTGGCCAATCAGAGCAGAGTAGACCAATCACAACAGACTGAGCCGACTGGCCAATCAGAGCAGAGTAGACCAATCACAACAGACTGAGCTGTCTGGCCAATCAGAGCAGAGTAGACCAATCACAACAGACTGAGCCGACTGGCCAATCAGAGCAGAGTAGACCAATCACAACAGACTGAGCTGTCTGGCCAATCAGAGCAGAGTAGCTCGCAGAAAGGAGGGATTTAGAGAGATTGATTCATCTGACGAGTCGTTTGAGAATCATTGAAAATTTGGTGATGTGCAAATTTGTATATTATGAGAAAATGAAACAGTTTTTTGACCTTAGATGCATGTACACCTGTTGTAGGAGACTCCACAGCAACATTAGGAAACTTTAAAATAGCATAATAGGGGCACTTTAATAAGAAAACAAAATCAAGTTGACTCATCATATTCATATTTATTCAATTTCATACATCAGAAAAATCCTAAAGTTGCTGGTTCTGTCATAGATCTTGTCATCTCATCAATATCTCCTCATTAAACATATTGTTGTTTTAGGATCATGTTAAAATAATCTTCATAATTTTCGGACATGTACATCAACTACTGAAGCCGTTCAACGTTCTGATATCATCCCAGCTGACAAACACATGCTCCAGTAAAACAGATTTTCTAACATTCAACATTTTCTAAGTCATGAAAACGTTCAGTTTTTTACATGCTTTTTTTTTTCTTGGTTATGTGAACATTAAGGGAACATTACATTGTCTCATTCATTAGTCATTATGGGAACGTTGCTCTTGAATGTTCTCTGAACGTTCTCAAACAAGAATTAACATTTAAAAGAGGAATGTCAATCTAAACCGTTCCAGAAAAAACACTCCATGAAAGATGTATTAATGTTTTTGTGCTAACGTTTTGAGAACGCTATTGAAGACCAGCTAACGTTGAATGAACATTCTATAAACATTACGTTTGTTCATAACTTTAGCCAAAGTTCACAGAACTTTGATTGAACCCATGAAAATGAATTTGGTTGGTATAAATGAATGTATTTAGGTTGATTCAGCAATATTACAATATTAATGAATAATATTTTTTACTTGACTGCAACCAGTTAATTTAGTGAATTTAACCAGTTAATGTTATCATGTTTAGGTCACCATGTTTGATCAGTGCAGCTGTGAGAGGAGAGAGAGAACAGCCTAACGCTTCTTGACTTTCTCGGTTTGTGTAAATCTATTTAAGGTTCAAAGTATTTATTTTTCCCACAATAATCTCACACATGTCTAGTACAAGTTTTTTTTTTTTTTTTTTATTAATACAGTGTTTACTTTTTTCTTGATATACCCTGAAAGAATGGAAGTGAAATGTGACAACATGCCCCATAGGTGGCGCTCACTGTAACATGACCATATGACAGATTAAAACGCTATCTGATCTAATCAAAAAAATATACAAGACAAACTATTAACTTTTTCATATAAAATGACATTTTTTAATAATTCAAAATAAACTAATTTTTGAGTTTGACAATAAACACATCGCAAAACACAGCTATACAGCACAGTTCAAAACATAATAATACATTAATAATTTCTGAACATTGACTCTCAGTCTCTATGCACCTTTTTCTCGTGGTTTCTCAATAGAATTAATAGAATATAATAGCATAGTTCTAATAGGGGCTCATTGTAACACGGTGTGACAACATGCCCCGCCTGAGCAAGATCAGCATTAAACAACTATATCAACTGTTAAATAACAGACATAAGATTAAAATAATATCAGATTTGTATAATAAATAAATACATAAAAACAGAGATGAAAATGTACACAAGACATTTAGCCAGCTTGCTACTGTTAAAATAAATGTTCAGTGATATCTTCCAAAGCTCTCTGAATTTTGGCGCCATGTTCTCTAGTGTTGATATGGAAAATAGTAGGGTAGAGTGGGGGAAAACGCCCCCCTTAAGGGAAATGTGACATTACAGTGAATCAAAACATAAATGTGACTAGAATTGCCATCCCGGTTTTGAGTGACTATGGCAGGAGTTATTCACCAAATATTAAAATTGCTCAGCCTTCATAATTAATTAGTATTTTGACTGAAAATATTTTTGTACAAAGGGGGCGTTTTGCCCCAGCGGTGGCGTTTTACCCCACAAGCTATGACTTTTTAAAAAAATGTTTAATTTTTTAAATATAATTATAGCCTATTCCTTATAAATAACATATGATCTCAAACTACAGACTTCACTATTCATCTATCATACATCACTGCGATATCCTGCAGAACAATATTCTCTTAAACACTTATTTACTAATATCTGAAAATTATAGCATACCATGTAATCCTCTTCTCTTCAAATGTGTCGCTGGTGTCAGCTTATCCATAGAGATTTGTATATCCCCGTTATCAACGTAGTGCATAGCAACAGTAAAAATGTATATTGACTACTTTTAGTGGTTATTTTGGGAAAAACAGGTGGGGGGCGTTTTACCCCACTCTACCCTAAACACACTAAGCTTCGTCATGCTGGCATGTGTGGAAGTATTTAAAAAAAAAAGTGTGTTACAACCCCAACTTAGTTAGTTTGTGCCCCGCTCACCCCTAGCCTACTATTCTATTTTATGTTTTTGTCATATAATTATTCTTTAATATACGTTTAGTTGTCGTTGTTGTTTTATTAGTGGAGCTAATGGATAAAGCGATATATGAGTGTCTGTGAAGCGCGAGCGGTAGGAGGCGCAGCGGATCTTCAGGTGTGGCTTCAGAGCTCGCGAGGAGGAGGATGATGATGATGATGATGCTGGAGGAGTTTCATTCATGTGTCAGCAGCTCTCAGCTCTTCTCACTCACTCCAGCGGGCTTTGACTCAGCGCACTGATGGCCAACGCGGGTCTGCAGCTCCTCGGGTATATCCTGGCCTTTCTGGGTCTCCTGGGTCTCATCGCTTCTACAGCCATGGCCGAGTGGAAGATCTCCTCCTACGCCGGAGACAACATCATCACAGCCCAGGCCATGTACGAGGGGCTCTGGCAGTCCTGCGTGTCCCAAAGCACAGGCCAGCTCCAGTGTAAAGTCTACGACTCCCTACTGCAGATACCAGGTGCGAGCGCCCGTTCATTCAGTTCCGTTCATCACTGTGTGTGTGTGTGTGTGTGTGTGAGAGCGCTTATTCCTGCGCAGGTTTAGACAAGTCTGGGGAATGCCGCGAATTCTTCAGAAGATGTAGATCACTGAAAAACCTCGGGATGTATGAGTTTAAGACTTTAATCTTGAGCTGAGCTCGAACTGTATTTGTGTAACAATAGCCTATGCGAAGACAAAAAAAAAAAAAAAAAAAAAAAAAAATATATATATATATATATATATATATATATATATATATATATATATATTTTAACAAGTTTGTTATGAACAAACGTTCTTCCTGTTACATTTATAGAACGTTCGTTCAGATATATCTGGTCTTTAACAATGTTCTCTAAACGTTAGCACTAACAAATAAGCTATTTGTATCATTCATTGAACGTTTTTCCTAAACAATTTTAGTTGGATTTTCGCCAAACTTTTTTAAATGTTACTTGTTTCAGAACTTTCGGAGAACATTCCATTTTATCATTCTTCAGTCATTATGGAAAATTTACTTTTGAATGTTCTCTGAACGTTCTGAAACAAGTAACATTTAAAAAAAGGAACGTCAATTTAAAATGTTTGAGAAAAAACACATAAACGATGAATAAATGTTTTTATGCTATTTTTGAGAACATTATTAAAGACCAGATAACACTGAACGAACGTTATATTAACATTAACGTCACTTGAATAACGTTTTTGTTAATAACTTTAGCCAAAGTTCACAGAACTTTAAAAAAAACATAAAAATGTATTTTGCTGGAATAAATTAATGTATTTAGGTTGATTCAGCAGTATTACAATACAATTTAAAACAATATTTTTTACTTGAATTTAACTAGTGAATGATATAATTTTTAAGTTACCATTTTTGATCAGTGCAGCTGGGATATACTATTTTATATATTCAAAAGTAGCGTTCCCATAATCTTTGAAGAATGATAAAATGGAATGTTCCCTTATCATTCGCAAAACCAAGATATTTTGAACATTCAGAGAACATTCAGAAATAACATTCTTAAAACATATTTTTATTAGCTGAGTACCTGGTATTTCAGTAAATGTATCAAATGCAGAGTTGGCAAGAATGATTCTCTTTTATAATGTTTTATTTCAGCATAACCAATTTAATCAACTGAAAGCAGTCACACGATGAGTGACTCATTTTCTTACATTTGATAAAGTCACTGTGAAATCAAGATCTTATTTTTTTAACGGAATAGTGTTTCTTGTCAGGTTTAAGTAAACAAGGTTGAAACTATGGTTAAACCAAGGTTATTGTAGTAAAACCATGGTTAATTTGCAGTTACTATGGTTTTACTGCAAAAACCATAGTTAAACCATGGTAACTACAAAAAAAAACACAGTTACTACAAAAAAACCATGGTTAATTTGCCGTTAGACTAATGCTAACTCTAGGCTTGGAGTCCCTCTTATGAGTCACGCCCAGCCTAGTGTGAAGGGGAGTGCTTAAAACCACTGTAAAAAGTACCAACTTTTCATATTATATTCAACATTTTGGAATAAAAAACATACAAAACAATGGTGGGCGGTTCTTATCTTTATGTTTAATAAGCACATTGCATTATCTTTGAGAAAAATGTAACCTGCAATTTACACTTTCAGTGAACAAGCCTGGACTGTTGATGAAGCAGCTCATGTGATGCGATGTGATGGGATTGGACGGGATGGGAAGGAACGGGACGGGATGTGATGGGAAGGGACGGGATGCAATGGGATATGATGGAATGGGATGTGAAGGGATGGGATGGGATGTGAAGTGAAGGGATGGGATGGGACGGAATGGGTTGTGAAGGGATGGGATGGGATGGGAAGGAACGGGACGGGATGTGATGGGATGTGAAGTGAAGTGAAGGGATGGGATGGGAAGGGACGGGATGTGAAGGGAAGGGACGGGATGCAATGGGATATGATGGAATGGGATGTGACGGGATGGGATGGGATGGGATGTGAAGTGAAGTGATGGGATGGGAGGGAATGGGATGTGAAGGGATGGGATGGGAAGGAACAGGACGGGATGTGATAGGATGCTATGGGATGGGATGCGATAAGGGATGTGATGGCATAGGATGGGATGGGATGCGGTGCTATGGGATGGGATGGTGTGATGTGATGGATGTGCCGATGTGATGCGATGTGCTGATGTAATGTAATGTGATGATGTGATGTCTCTCGGTTCTCTCTCAGGGGAAGTTCAGGGCACCCGCGCCCTCATGATCCTCGCCACCTTCCTGTGTGGCATCGGCCTGTTGATCGCCGCCGTCGGGATGAAGTGCACAACCTGCCTGTCTGACAACAAAGAGCAGAAGAACAAGGTGGCCGTGGCTGGAGGCGTCCTCTTCGTCATCGCAGATATGTTGCTATTATATTCATTACAGAAACCACTCATGTGTGCCATTGCTCAGCTTAACGAGGTCAACAAAGTTATGGAATTATTAAAGGGGTGCTATTTTGGTTTTCCACTTTTTCCACTTTAGGTAGTGTGTAATGTTGCTGTTTGAGCATAAAAAAGATCTACAGGGTTACAGAGCTCAAAGTCCACTCCAAAGGGAGATATTTTATTGAACAGAATCCACTTTCCAAGAACTACAACGAGTGTCTCGTTTGGACTACAACACGATTCTTCCGGATCTTATGAAGTCATAATGTTCCTCATTTAAATAATCCCTGCCCACGGAGTACGCAAAAAGGTTGAGCTGAGGAGACAGTGCTGTCACTATGTTGAAGAGACACTGTTTTTCCCACGTTTCCAAAACTCATTTGTTTGACCTTCCAAAGGCTGACGAACTTAGAGTGGTTACATTTTACTTGAAGCACTGTTCCTGAATGTTATAGCCTCAACGTTTATCTGTGCGCTGCACATGCTGCTTTTGTAAGATGGTTCACCACTCCTTAGGAAAGTTATCCATGATTTTATGATCGTTTACAGTTTCTATTACCATAGTTTTCCGACAAATATAATTTAAATGGTGGATAACAAGAAAATTATAAGAAACGTCCTGTGAAATCAGTGCTTGCAAAGACGATCCTCTTGTTCGTTAACATTGTCAGGGTCTGAATCAGGCTCGAAATGGTTTGAAATTGACGTCATCGTTAATTTTTACATCCGAGTAGAGCTTGTGGTTATGAAGGGGTGGGACATTTCCCGAACACGAGCCAAACGCTTTCAGTCAGAGGGAGGGGCTTCATCGAAAATAATGCGTTCAACCAGTCTGGGCAGAGAAGAGATATAATAATGTAAAATATGTGAAAAATAATGCGCTTAATGAACAATCAAGCATGAAAACACATATTCTAGTGCACTCGAAAAACAAAATCCAGACTTCTTTAAAGGGCTAATAGGACCCCTTTGAAACAGGAGCTCAGCAGCATGTTCATGTCAAACCTCTTCTTATTTCTACAAGGGTTTGTGCTCTTATTGCCACAAGCTGGTATGGAGAAAGCATAAGACGGAAGTTCTTCGATCCGTTCACTCCAACAAACGCGAGGTAAGCGTCAGGAGTCCACGAGATGGGCAGCGTTCACTCTTCAAATGATACTTTGGATGCTTTTAATTTATTACAGCCAAATGTATTTGAGTTTTTCTCAAGTATTATTGTTTGGCTCAATAATTAGCTTTTTCAGTGCTTTACGTCTAATATCTTCATTTTTAACACCTCAATAATACACTGGTAAATCCATCTATTATAGTGCATTTTGTTTTTGATGAATTGAATTGTGTCTTGAAGTCATGTGACGGGTCCGGCTCTAAGTGGTCATGTGGTACAGTGGTCAGGCGCTGATGTTGTTGCTGGTGTGCCGACAGGTATGAGTTCGGCAAGGCTCT
Organism: Rutilus rutilus; assembly: GCF_951802725.1. Classification (NCBI taxonomy): domain Eukaryota; kingdom Metazoa; phylum Chordata; class Actinopteri; order Cypriniformes; family Leuciscidae; genus Rutilus; species Rutilus rutilus. Next base: position 46,368,385 of record NC_140214.1, on the reverse strand, counting down.
GTACGTGGGCTGGGGAGCGTCGGCGCTGACCGTCATCGGTGGAAGCATGCTGTGCTGTAACTGTCCCAGCAAAGCCGCTGGGAAAACCTTCCCGCCTCCCACACGCGCAGCAGCGCGGCCAGGAGCGGAGCGTGTGTGAATCAGGAACGGCAGAACACACACCTCTGTCTGCTGTATGAACACACACCTCTGTCTGCTTGCCAGTGATGTGCCAATCAGTTTTTGTATGTACTTGTATTACTCTATGTGTTGTAATACCAAAACTTCTCACGAGGTTTCAAAAGATTTAAATCAATGTGTTGCTTCATCGATACTCAATAAAATATTTTATAAAATAAATTTTCTGCCCTAATGTTAATTCATTATTTAGTTTATTCTTACCGTAAAGCTGAAGTGCGTCATTTCCACTAGTGTCTCCAGAGCTGAAATAATGGACACGCCCCCAATCTGCCATTGGTCAGTGAAACCGATAGCTCCCCTCCTTCTTGCTTTCCCTGGGAATCAAACCCATGACCTTGGCATTGCAAGCGCCAATGCTCTACTGTTAGAGCTATAGGAAAGCTCAAGTAATACGTTTCTGTAATGTGGCTGTTCTTCCCTCCATCATAAACAAGTGTTTCTCAGAGCGTCAGACGAAACACAGTAAACGCTGTCATGCTCTCTTGCGTTCGGATGCTGGTGTTCGGGAACACACTCATGTGAGACGCTTCTGGAGGGAATTATGCCCAATCCCAATTCTGTGTCTTCCCCCTTCCCCCTAGTTTTGCATGTCTCACGTGAACGTGTAAAACTATGGGGAAGGGGTAAGACAGAGAATTGGGATGCTCACTTCAACCAAATCATTCTGATCACACACTTCGACTCCGGCGTATCAGAATCACCAAACCAACATCTGAGATGCTGCGATGCCATTGGTCCACTGGTTACTCCAGTTATCCAATCACAGCTGACGCTGAGGCAAAGTCACATGAGTGTTTTGAGGGGTTTTGTAAGTAGTCCACTGTAGGTGAGTTTGATACAACAAGTGCAGTATTTATTAAATTAAAATGTGAACAGATAGAAAATAAACAACTGACTTGACTGACAATGATTACAGGGACAACACTAGACAAAGTAAAGCCCAATGTACACTTCTGTGTCGAACTCACGCCGTAGCTGTGTCGTAGGCTACATGTGTAATTGTGCGTCAACGCAGACAGCGACGCAGAATTATAAATCAGCCTTAACAAGGAAAACACGAGGGCTTAAATACACAAGTTCTGATGACTAAACAAGACACACCTGTGAACAATCAAGACAATGAACCAATGAAAACAACAAGAGAAGAAGGACATGATGTGATCACATGAGGACAAGGGAATCACATGACAAAGCGGAGCACATGACAAACCAGGGAACATGAAACAAAAACTATACATTCGGTAAATGTGTCTCCGTCGTAGTTCATGCGCAAATTCGCATAAAAAATAAATAAATGGACGTAAACGCAGCTTGTGTGAGAGTGTCGGGCTGATGGTGACGCTGCAACACACTTCAGCTTTACTCTGTTCTCAGGTGTTGTTCAGATGAGTTTATCTGCTAAAGATTCGTTCAGTGGGTTGTGCTGTGGAGTGTTTGTCCTCTATCGAGTGAGTGTGTGTGTGTGTGTGTGTGTGTGTGTGTGTGTGTGTGTGTGTGTTTGTACATGCTCCGGGTTGAACCTGTGTGGACCTGCAGCACATTCCTCCCTCATTCTCCACCGAACAGCAGCAGAAGAGAGTCAGGATGGAAACATCTCTCTCCACGGATGAGCTCGTGACTCTGATAATGAGGAGAGGTGTGTGTTTCTCCTCAGGCTACAGATGAGTCTCAGCAAACACACCATCAAACAAGCACACTACACATCACAGTGGAGAGTAACACACACACACACAGAGGTTATGTGGCATTATATTAGTTCACGCTCATTATAATGTGAGGTCAGACACATTAGTGTGAGATTGAGGATCTGATCTGCCTATTATTATGACCAGACTGGGACTGAATCATAAATGTAATCATGAATTTCCTCTTACACTTCCTGATGAAGAAATTCAACATGTATATGATGATCTGGTCGTATTAGTGTTTGGATTTTGCTTCATGCACTGAAGATGATGAAGCTGCTGTTGGTTTGTGTTTCTCAACCCTCTGGTGGCTGGAAAAGATTATTAATTAAATAAATATTGAATTAAAATAAATTATTTTAAAGTAAAAACAATCAGAAACATAACCACAAGTGACGATCATCGGGGTCCGAACACCAGGATCATGTGGAGGATCACACAGAAAACAGGGGACGCTCTGGCAGAGTTATGAACAAACATTCTTCCAGGCAGGGCCTCGGGCTTTGAGGAGGGGCCTCCATAACCATAACATCCCCTATATACTGTATATAGTCCACCAGTCAAGACGTCATTTACGTGCCCAGACGCGACGCTTTGAATTTGCACGTACAATGAATAACACAGCAAAATAACAACAACAACAATAACATCTTCATTAAACAAAAAAGAGATTACCTTAGATAAAGTTTGATTAATATGTACATACAGTATCTGTAAAAAGTCTGGACCCATTAATATTTTTAATGTTTTTGAAAGAAGTTTCATATTATGCTCTACAAGCCTGCATTTATTTTGATCAAATAAATCCAGGCTTGATGAGCATAAGAGACTTCTTTCAAAAACAGTAAAAATAGTAATGTGTCCAAACTTATGTACTGTGTAAGTAAAAAATAAACTAAATTTAAAATGAAATGTTGTATAAATAAAAAGGTTAGGAATCATATTTGTTTCAAGTGTTGTTTATTGGGGGTGGGGGGCTCCTAATGTCTATAACCGGCTCTGCTTCCAGTAACTTAAGTTAATAAAACGTTTGTTCAAAGTTATCTGGTCTTTAATAATGTTCTCAAAACATCAGCACAAAAACATTATTTATATATCGTTCATGGAGCATTATTTTGTGAAACTTTTAGTAACGGTTTTAAATGTTGCTTCTTGTTTCAGAACATTCAAAAGTAACATTCCCATAATGACTGAAGAATGATACAATGGAATCTTCCCAATGTTCACATCACCAATTCATTTTTTAAAACATTTTAAAACACTGCATGTTTTGAACGCTCAGACAACATTCAGGAATAATAATAAAATAAATAATATATATATATATTGGTTCATCTTGAATCTTCAGTGATGGTGTTTGATGAATCATGTCTCAGAAACACACACTGCTGTCAGAAGAGACTGATGTTAGACTGAAAGAGAAGCAGTGTGTGTTCTGTCTCTGCGTGAGAAATGAACATGTGGTGTGAGAGCGTGAGAACAGTGTGATCGTGGGCAGCCCTGCGTTCACCCATATCACTTGCCATAAAACCCACTGCAGAGTTTAGACTGAAGAGATGCAACAACTGGGTCAGAATCATTTAATGCATTTCACTGCACACTTAACTAATGTCCAGTGTTGAGCTTCGTTTAAAACCCCAGAGTTTACTAGAGTTAAACAGTCACAGTCAAGTTTATTTCTAGAGCACATATTTTCCCGTACCTGAAAATGCTAGTTTCTGTTATTGCATTGGATTAAAATATACTGACTTTACACACCCAGAGTCTCACAACTTCCCAAAAATGTTTTGAAACTTTTTGTGGGTTTGTTTCCACATTGTAACACTTGTAATGTCCCTGGTTAATAATGACCGGCCTACAAAAGATTGCTTATAAATCTCTCACTATGCTACATCACCAAATATTGGACTCAATCTTTTTGTTAACTTTCAATTAGGACATGTTTTGTCCTGCTCTCACACACTCAGTTGTATTTGTATACCTCTGTAACCTCCAAATCATTCGCATAATCTGTAACGATCATAAATTGTCCTTACCTGCAGGCTAAAGATGCTGGACGTTGTTTCAAGTCCTCGCCGGTGTCCTTTATCCAGCTCAGTCCTGGTATCAATATCTAAACTACAACAAAAAACATATTTCTTGAAAATATATCACTCTGAGACTTGTCTTGAATGGTTTCCAAATCACCAAAGGATGGCTTCGTTTTACTGAAGAAAAATTAATACAAAGACAATAATTCCAAAAGGAAAAAATAACAGAGAAGCGTGTCTTCACCCGAGTTGTGGCCCCCAGAAACAGAAAACAAACCCTTTTATTCTGTCCCCGTCACCTTAAGAGTTTGGGGCTGTCATTACAATGCAGCGATTCCTTATGATGTGAACGACTGGCCTCGGAAATATCCAAGGGTAAGGCAAGAAGCACACATACACACATCTTAGTTTCTGCAGCTTACGCTTGAAAGCATACTATACATCTGACTGTTCACTCACAGCTGTTAAAGGGTTAGTTCACCCAAAAATGAAAATTATGTCAGTAATTACTCACCCTCATGTTGTTCCAAACATGTAAGTCTTTCGTTCATCTTCGGAACACAAATTAAGATATTTTTGATGTAATCTGACAGAATTTTCTGCCTCTGACGAGAGTTCATGGGAGCGCCAGGACGCATGCGCGAGAACTGAGCTTAAATACTCCCAAGGAGTGAGCAGTCAGTAACAAGTAGTAGTAGAAGAAGAACGCCGTAAGCTCAGTTCTCGCGCATGCGTCCTGGCGCTCCCGTGAACTCTCGTCAGAGGCCCACATTGAGGAACACTAATAGTTGGATAAAGTCGTTATTTTTGTTGTTTTTCCGCACAAAAAGTATTGTCGTCGCATGATAAACTTAATGTAGTGCCACTGTAGTCACTTGGACTATTTTAACGATGTTTTTAATAACTATTCTGGGCCGGTGAGTTTCGGTCACACTGGAAGCCTATGGAGGAGTCAAAATTCTGTCAGATTTCATCAAAAATATCTTAATTTGTGTTCCGAAGATGAACGAAAGACTTACATGGTTGGGACAACATGAGGGTGAGTAATTACTGACAGAATTTTCATTTTTGGGTGAACTAACCCTTTAAAACCACATCCTAGTTCATGCATCTGGTTTCTCGCCGCCCTCTCTAAGGTCAGAGGACACAAGTCTTTTTAAAGCAATGGCAAAGGTCAGAGAAGCAGGCCGAGCTGTTAGAAAACCACCATACAGATATTAATAACTACACCTTAGCTGCTAGGCAGGTCTGAATCATGCCTCAAAAATATGTAATATTTCACAATTAGGGCATTCAAATTGGCTTTCTGACATAAACCCTATCACAGTCACAGGGATGTTTTAATTGATATTACCATCCAAGTAAGGGTGGGGTCATCGTACTCAAAGATATATGCAATCGAAAATGGTACCCCCAAGATAGTGTTTGCAGCCCTATATTGTTCAACATTATGAAAAGTGATATTTTTGATAGTGTTGGGCCTGGGATTGGAAAATCGTTATATGCAGATGATGGTGCTTTATGGAAAAGTGGTAGAAATGTATCCTATGTGTCATGATTCTGCCTTCTTGTCTCTGATTTTCCTTGGTCTTGAGGCAGGATCATGACAGGCCCATGTTTTATGTGTAAGCACATGGCCATTTGTTTTGGCTGTGTGCTTGCGTTGTCTTGTCACCTTACCCCGCCCTCTTGTTATCTCATCTTGTAATCATTAGATTGTTGCTTTCACCTGTTCCTGATTAGTTTGCTCCCTATTTAATCCCCTCATGTTCTCTGTCCTGTGTCGGTACATTGTCTAACATTGAGTGTTATTCATTGTGAAACCTTGTGAGTATCCTGTCAAGTGGATTGTCTAGTGAAGTTCTGTTTTTGCTGTTTGTTTATAGTCTAGTTAATTGTCAGAGTCATAGTCTAGTTTAGTCACTCGTAGTCCTGTCTTGTCTTGTTTTGCCCCCTCGTGGGCTTTGTTTTTCCTGTTATTTGTACAATAAACTGTGTTGCTGTGACTACTGTCTGCAATTGGGTTCATCTCCACACACCCTCATGACACTATGTAGAAAAAAGCATGCAGAATACTATTAAAGAAGTAGAAATATGGGCCAATAAGTGGGGATTTCGATTATCAGTGGAAAAAATCTTTTCAAAAAAGAAGAAAACCCCATCTATCAAATGAAGGTTATATGATCAAGAGCTGAAACAGGAATTAGTACTCAGATTTTTAGGTATTTGGATGGATTCAAAAATAACATTTGCAACTCACATCCAAAAGATAATAGATAAAAGTAAGAGGGGAATGAATGTTTTGAGGTGTTTGGCAGGTATAGATAGGGGTGCTGATCGGCAGTCTCTGAAAGGAATATACTGTGCACTCATGAGGTCTACAGTCGATTATGGGAGTATGAGTTATGGAACAGCATCAGCATCTCTGCTAGATAAAGTGAATATATTACTAAATCAAGCATTACGAATATGTAGTGGAGCATTTAAAACATCACCTACTGTATATCAGCTCTACGGGGTGAACTGGGCGAGATGCCGTCGGAGTTTCGTAGGTTAAAGCTGGGAGACTGTGAAAGGGCATTCAGAAGTACATCCAGGTAAAAGAGTACTAGAAAATTGTTGGGAACACGAGTACAGAAATCTGAACCGTTTTGGCTGGAAGGCAAATAAAGAGGCTCATCAAACTGGAATCAGTAACTGTGAAGTTTGCTCTACTGTAGTATTGCCAGCAACACCTCCATGGCTATTCCCAATGCCTGTGGTTGATTTTCAACTTTAGTATAAATGATAAAAACAGACAAGAACCTAAAGGTACAACAGTACATAAATATTTAGATCAGAAATATATATCAGTAATTCAGATCAAAAGATCCTGAGACAGGACATACAGCGTCAGCAGTGTATAAAGAACATCTAATCATATATCAGTCTATACAACAGAAATGCTTGCAATATTATTGCCTCTTCAGTGGGTGGAAGAGATTAAAATATGGTCATATGTTCAGTTTAAAGAGTGGAAAATCATCGGCTAGGCAAGACATTTTATCCAATATTTTACAAAGTTTGTTGAGAATATATCAAACCAGAACAGATATTTCATTTGTATGGGTACCCGCTCATGTAGGGGTGGAAGGACATGAAGTGGTGGTCCAAAGAGTAAAACACTCAGACATAGAAGTGAATGCTCCAATGAGCAAACTGGAAATAAAATGGCTAATTAAAGGATCTGTAAAGGATATGTGGCAAAGAAAATGGGACAGTGGAAATAAAGGACAACATCTATATAATATCCAGAGGATAGTTGGGAGTGAGAGGAGAAGTCCTGGGAGTAGACAGCATAAGATCACGTCTCACAATTGGGCATTCTGCTCTTCTCCGGTCACTGCATATGATTGGAAAACAGGAATCTGGATATTGTGTCAGATGTGATCTTCCTGAAACAGTTGAACATGTTTTAATAAAGTGTAAAGGTTACGACAATGAAAGACTACGACTTATAGATATAGGAGTTAACCAGATTTCACTGCAGTTGAGTTGAGTTTGTTAAACAAAGATACAAATGTAAAATTGTTTAATATTCTATTTAAATTTCTCAAAGACACAGAGTTAATGGATAGGATTTAAGAAGTACATATAGGTGTTTTTTTTATAGGTCGGTTATGTAGTTTCCCTGAAGGTCAGTGCTCCACCACTCCATCCCAGTAGGTGGCGGAATATGCACCAAAAGCTGGTTTGCCAACCGCCATAAAACGTCAAAGAAGAAGAAGAAGACGGCGATTAAATCAATGAAACACGTGGGCAAACTGGGTGTCACAGGCAAACATAACATGAACACAAAAACTAAACGTGACACACAATGTTTATTAACTTTATATTCATCTTCTCCACTCGTCTGATAACTCGCATCATCTGCCAGATCAGCTCGTCCCCGGGAAGAAGGGTCCATTTCTTCTTCCTCTTCTCCGTTTTCTTGGCTTTATGGACTTTTCTGGCATGGTGTTTCTGGAGTCGTTCAACTAAAAGATTGTCCATAAATATTAAAATTTTATCAATTTTAAAGTCATTTAGGAGAGATCTCAGTTCAGGGCATTTATCAGAACAATTCAAGTTCACTTCTTTTGGGCCTTCTCTCAACATGACAACACACAAACACACACACACACACACACACACACACACACACACACACACACACACACACACACACACTCGTAAAGACAAACAAACAATTCTGAGTATTACAGGCTTTCTTTTTCACAGAGATGAGCTAATGATTAATTAAAACACACAACTGGAAGTTGAAATACATGGCTTTGACCCTTAACACAATACTTTACAGTATTAATTAATACTATGTTATTAAGGAATTAATACATGATGCCATTAATCTATTAATCATATATAATGTTTATTAGCAGCAGATGCAGTAGTCATTAATGAATGGTCTAGTTCTTCATGATTATCTGTGCATTAGTTAAGAATGAATTAATCAATATAATGTGATATAATTCTCCATCATACACACTCCTCTTCAGCTCGTCTGTCATCTGACGCCTTTAACCAAAGCTTTTCTGGCTTTCTTTTCTTGCCTCACTCCAGGTAAAACAACACGATGATTTTCTCGTCTGCTAATTACTTTAAATCTGGAAACATGCTGGAAGTACTGGAGCTGAATGATTGTGAACACAAGAGGGCAGCAGAGCAACACTCGCTGCTGATTAAAACATCTCTCAGTTCTGTTC